>NC_139038.1:14678556-15285254 GCF_964662115.1 Mustela nivalis
CAAAATACTAAAAACACTTTGTTTGGAACATGGGCTATTTTTAGCTCATATATCAAGAGTGCACATCCCTTTCTCCCCATAGTAGAAAAGCCTCCTTCGGATTGGGTTGGGGCAGCACCACGGCGGCAGGGCTGTTGACTGAGCTGTCATCTGTTGAAACCACCTGGGCATCTCTCTACTGCTGGGGACTCCCTTCCAGCTGGTCTTCTGGGCCTACTGAGTATCCATGAGTCCGCTCTAGACCCAGTCCAAAGTCTGGACAAAAGAGGAAGGACCCCCCCCCTCAGTTTTCCAGGCTGAGCAGTGAGCACCTTGGCTAGAGGCAAGTCAGGTCTTCACGACCTGTGCCCTCACAGGCTCAAAGAAATGAAGTAGAAGTGAAGTAGAAGGTATGTCAAGAGAAAGTCTACCTACAACTTGGCAAAGACAGGATTAGAGAGTCTGCAGAATTCTTTTATAAATTGAAGGATGAGATCGGGGGGAAAAACTGGGAGGTATAAAGGGGTACCCTACTTCCTGCCCTCCACATAGGATTTCTTTCCACACGGCACCTAGTGCCACTAGCCAGCTTCATCTACCTCATCGCTTCGGTTCCATTAGTGATTTTTTGGTTCTCTTAGTGAATTCTCTTCTCTGGGGACCACCTTCTTTTAAATGCTCTAGCTTAGAGCATTAACAGCAAGCACGTTACTATTAACCGCTTAACGGATGGACAGCCAGCTTCAAGAATGGTATACAAAAGCCAATACCTCACGGGGCTGTGTCGACAAGGTACCTACTTCTCTGGTCACTGCCCTGCTCTTGCATCCATGTATTTACAGCGGAAGCACCCAAGTGCTCACCCTCTGACTCTCCTCCCTCGGACTGCTGTCTTGATTGGGAGTTGGCAGCAAAGATCAGTGAGGGAGTTTGGAATTGAGACCACACCGACTCTCCGTCGAAGCTGGTTGCCAAAATTGGCAGCTATCTGGCAAGGATGATTTTCCTATGGACAGAGAGACTGGAGACATGCAGACGGGCAGATAGAAGCAGCTTTCTTGGGTTTTCTGCATCACCCAGGCCTTCATTCCAGCCCTCTTTGAGGTGTTGGAGTCTCGGAGGCAACCCCTCCACCGGCAACCCCTGCCCGAAGTCTTCCAAACACGTTCCTCTTCTCATTTAGGAGACTCTACCTCATTTCTGTTACTTGCAGCCAAAATGGTACCAGGAGGTGTGAAAATGGCCTGGGGCAGGTACATGGGACACATGGAGAGATGCCTCCCTGCTTTATAATTCTGCCTACTCTGCCTGTATTGGGTGTGAGCACATGAGCCACCGCCCAGCACGCTTCAGGGTCTGGGGACAGCCCAACACTCTGCAGGCCCCAATACGGTACTCTCAGAAAGAGGTTCATAGCTTAGGAACAAAGGACAAGAGGACTATGTGCTCCACAAGTCACTGTGCCAGAGACGGACGTGAGGACATGTCCCCGCAGGCTGTGTGCCCTTCCCCTCCGTGCCCAGCCTTTGTGCCGAGACTGTGACGGTGGAAGCCACTCCCGTGGCCCCATCTCAATCTTCTCCTTCTGCCCATTGCATAAGGAAATCTTTGAGAAATGTGTGGGTGTGCCCCCAAGGAAGGAGTATGCAAACGCATGGTTGTGGCAGTCGTGGGTGTGAATGCATGATGCAAACCATCCTGGAGCCGTAGAGGCCCTCAGCCTGGGGTCCAAAAAGAATGAATGCCACCCCCCAGGGAGAAGGCATGGGAGAAGCAGATTTGCTCTGCCTGGGCTACTGCTGCCCCTGGAGACAGGGGTACCTACGCTCTCGAATTCATGCCCATCACACGTCTGGCTAAAGAATTCGAAGTCCCAAAGCCACAGGAACAAATGAGGAAATATTTTTCGTGTCCGAATACGCTGAGCAGAAGTCTGACCCCGTCGGACGCCCTGGTGACGTCCTGGGCGACAGCTCCGTAGCCGTCAGGGCGGACAACGGTCCCCTCCCTCTGTAGCACCAGCCACACTTACTATTTGCCACAGCCCACACAGGACATGCAGACGCGTGTCTCTGACCCAGTCCTGACCCTTCCCCCAAAGTGCCCGCCCCCCACTTTCTCAGGGCAAGCACCCAGGAGTCTATCCCGTATCCCAGTCTGCGCAAAGGCCAGCCAGGAAACTCACCCTTGGACTGGGTCATGCCTCCTCTCGGGCTCCTCTCCTAGAAGGGGTGAGCTGGGACGGGGAGGCCAGCCCGGATCGTCCTCCCACACCGCGCCAGCCCTCGCGCGCCGACCCTCCGAGCCTGCCCTTCAGCAGAACACGCCCTTGGCCAAGGGTCTTGTCAGCTCCCAGCTTTGATTTCCCAGACCGCGAGTGGTGTTAGAGAAGGTTCTGGACAGAGTCTTACCGCATCGTGTGCTGGGCCCTGCCGTCGAGCCCCGGCCCCACGGACAAACTGCTGAAAATCAGGAGCTGCAGCCCCCTGAGGTATCCCCACTCCCTTTTTATCCCCCGCAGCCCAACCATGAACTCGTGGCCCCCACCACTGCCACTTTTGGCCACTTCTGGCTGCTGGAGGCAGAGAGGGCTCGAGAGCCCATTCCAAAAAGCCTTTGGGGGACCATTTGCGAACATCTGATTGAATGACTCACCGCCGACCAACTCGACGACGCCAGCATCACATAGATCACAGTCCCCCTCCCTACAAAACCACCCAGAGCTGAAATTCCTCTTCAGTGTTTATATCCTGGAATGTCTCCAAGGGAAAGAAAAAACAGAATCGAACCCCAGGAAACCTGTGGCTTGGAGCACATACAGCCCCTCGGCCCTGCACTGACCTCCTCACCTGTGAGTGCGGAGAGGCAGCTAGGCCGGTGGTCACAAAGGTACGTTTTGGATTCAGAGACATTTGGGCAGGAACCCTGGGTGGACCTTTGTCTGTGCCATCCGGAGCCAGTTGCTGAATGTCTGGGGTTAACAATCCTCCTCCGGGGTTATCACGAGGATTCACGGAGACTGTCTTTGCCAGGCTTCCGCGCCCACCCAGCCCCAGAGTACGCACTCTATAAGGGACATCTGTTTCCGTTTGTCCTAACAAGCACCCTCCAACCTAATCGGTCCCAAGAAGGTCCGTTTTCAAACCCGTCCCCTGCCCCATGCACACGTCTCAGATACAGTCAGTGGGAACCCGTCAGGCTCACGGCGAACCGTACGATCTCTGCACCCGGCTGGGACACCCCCCTCCCAGGACCCCTCCCTGAGGGGTGGGGCGTCCTCTCCCTGCCCACGGGGGGACACTCGGCAGCAGCAAAGGCTCCCAGCCCCCCGCACCACCCCCTACCTGCGGGCTGAAAACAATCAAGTCCTGAGCAAACACTCGAGAAAGCGCTTTTCCGAGGGGGTTTGGGGGAAGAAGACTTGCCAAGTGGGGAAGTCGGGGGCCTGGCTCCTCGGCGGCTCCTCTCCCCCTCCGGGGGCTCCTCCGCCCCCCTTTTCCTCATTCTCGGGCTTCCCGTCTCCAGGTTGCTCGGGCAGCCGCATCGGAGGTCCAGAGCGATGTTCTCAGAGAGGCTTGGGAGCCCATCAAGGGAACGCCGGCGGAGACGCACGCTCTGCAAGGAGTTGACAGAAACTTACTGCCGGCACCTGCTGGCGGGTTATTTACTCAAGTCAGCCGCCTCGGTGGTCCGCACCCTCCCTTCCGTGCTGAGACAGGACAGTGGCACGAGATGAGTCATACAGTCGTGACAGATGTTTAGTGACGAACAAGGCCTCAGGGTCACCCGAGGGCATTCCACAACCGACCGGTAATGTGCATTTGGAACCAACCTTAATATTGACAGGTACTTTTCCCTTCACGCTCCCAAGGGCTTTGCTCTAATAGAAGCCACGTGGAGAGCCACAGAACCTCCAACACGGCTGCACCTTGCAAGAAAGCCCAGCACCTGGCCCGCACGATCTGTTGCCTTGCCGTCGACATCAGCCGAGCCACAGAAACTAATGGGGCCAGACGTTAGGAATAGCCGCCCCAGGGAGAGGATTCTTGCCAAGCCCGTGACGTTGCTCCCAGTCCCGGGGCAACGTCACCCCATCTTCCTTGGACAAAACAAGGAGCACCCAAGATTAGCATCTCTTCACCAGCTGCCGTCAGGCTTGCTCCCACGTGTACGGAGCCTCTGGGGTCCCTCCTGGCCTCACCTCTCCTCTTTCTCCAACACCGGGTTCATCCCTACTTGGCCTTTACATCTAGGCTCGGGTGAGGGCACCCGGCTGGGCTGAAGGCACCCTTCGGCGGTGCCCACTTCTGCGGTTGTCCAAATGCTTTCCCTCTTTCCTGGCAACACTGCGTTGAGAAAAGCTCCAGGCAGGGAGTCCTTCAGATGTACACTGTGTCCTGTGGGCCCACGCAGGGACAACCTTAAAATAACTGCTGTGAAACAAACACTTATTGAACGAACATTTAATCGATATTGGCTCTCTTTGGTTCCATATTGAAGTTCAAAGGGAATTAAAACAAAGAGTCTCAAGAGATGCGAGGTACAGAGAGTTTGACTGGGAGAAACTTGGTGATGAACCAAGCAAGCTCTGGTCGCCCTGCACGAGCCCTTGTCTGAAAGAGCCGGCCCGGGGGGAGGTCTGCCCAGCGCAGCGGGCGCCGGCCTCTCCTGGCAAAGACAGAGGAGTCTCCATTCCTCACCCGGCGCCTGCACAGCGCCTCCTGGGAAAGGCTCCCTGCTCTAGAGCAGTCTTCTGATTCTGCGGAGAGCTGTCCCTCCAGGTCCGGGAAGCATCCCCTGCAGAAGCTAACCCAGAGGCGATGAGGCTCAGAAAGTGCCTTTAAGAAACACAAAGCCTTGAAGAGGTGTGTGTGGACGTTATCACTGTAGTAAAGGATGGTTTCAAATCTGTTGCATGGTAGGCATTGAATGTGAGCCCCATCCCTGCTCCGTGAGACAGGCTCTGCCCTGGGCCCAAGGTAGGTCAGCTCCTGGGAGGATGAACGCCAGGCCTGTTAACTGACTGCGCGCTTATGGGCTTGCGTCTTCCACCTGGACCGGAAACCTGCATAATCTAGGTCAGTCTAGACCATCTAGACGATGGTCTTTGGATAATCCTGACATAAGATCTTCGGTTCTCTGAGGGTTTGGGCATGTGACTTGGACAGTCCCCCAAAACTGAGGCTCTATTTTGTGTGACTGGGCCGGAAATCCCCAAAGGTTGGGGCCGCAGAGACCCCCTACAAAGAGACATCCTCTAACGGTCTCTGTGTGATCTCAGACCCACACCCAGCCCTATCTGCAAACCCACACACACACAACCAGGAGAACTCATCCACAGCCACACGGCTGCACGCACTGCCCCATCGACACGGGCACGGAGACGCGCTCCCACACATGCGCACACGACTCGGGCTCACACACACTAGAGCCTCCGCTTGCCCGCGCGGGCTGCACACACGTCTAAAGTCTTCCCGTCGCCTTCGGTTGTCATGTTAAGTTAAAGAGGAAAAACAAGTACCCTGGGTCATGGCAGTAGAAACACAAAAGAAAAGGGACCTATTATTCTGGTGGCCGTGAAAGGCCTAGCACCGTCCACGTTGTAGCCAACACCGATTTCGAAAGAGAGCGACCACCCCCCATATACAAGAACTTCTGGATGTGTTGAGTCGTCTCCCTCCTCAGTCCCCCTCCAGGCAGAGTGGACACCAGGGCAGGGGCACCCTCCAGGGCTAGTCTGGCTGCCAAGACCACAATAAGGCCTGCCAGGAGCTCTCAGCAGAGGATGTCCACACTGACGGTCACAAGGGCATTAGAACCCATCCACTTAATTACTTGGAACTTGCTCACAGCTGGACAGGAGTCCTGGGCCCTGGGGATGGCAGCTTCCCATAAGGAACGATTTCTCCTGCTGCTCAGCTGGCCTCCGGTGCCCTTCCCTGCGGCACTCACGCTGTGCCAGAGAAACACAAAGCCAGGGGCTGGTGCCTCAGCCAGAAAGGGTTGGTCCAGCCAGAAGCCATCTCACCAGAATGCTCCTCTCCAGGTCATAGCTGGCCTGACGCACCATGGGGGACACCAAGAGGCCCTCCGCAGGCTGGGACTGATGGCCCAGGGCCAACTAATGAGACACTCTACGTTGGCATCTGCATAGAGGACGGACCCATGTCTTCCCGTCTCGCTCGAAGCTTCTCAAAGACAAGAGCCACGCTGCGTGCCCTCCCAAGTCCCCAGTGGCCGTACGCACGCTGGGACCCACCGTAAGTACCTACTGAAAATAGCTCTTTGTTCCCAGGTTAACTGCTTACCTCACTGCCTCAAGAAAGTCCTCGGGACAATTCATTTCTAGAATGTCTCCTTCATGCCATTTGCCAGTTATCTTTATTATCACCCGAAAGGTCAGCCAGGAGCTGGGTTTTTGAGCCCAGGTTTGGAAGTGAGGGCTCTGGGCTCCTTCCTGACCCACATTCCTGTCTTGTTCGGCTTTTTCATGTCACCACCAATGACCCAGCTGACACAGCCACTTCCTTTAACACCTGAAGCGTTCCTGAGCACTGGTCCCTCACCGGGAGGCACTCCGGGCACTCACATACCAGCCCATGGTATGCAGGGACTGGGGGTCGTGATGTGTTTAAGAACACGGCTGAGCGCCTCCGACCATGCAGTTCAAGTCTTGGCTTTGCCGCTTGTGGGCCGTGTGGCTACGGACAGGTGTCTTGACCTCTCTGTGCTTCCCTTTCCCTCACCAGCAACATGGGCCTCATGATAACAGCAGCTACTGCCTAGGGCCGTTGTAAGCGCCTGGCACGGGGTAAGCACGCCCCATGCCAGCCATCACGATTAATTCCTTCCCTTTGCACCTCACAGACAGTGGCCGAACCACTCTGTTCAGGCGGGTGTTGGGCTGAACCCACAGTGGGACAGGGGTGACGGTGGCACAGAAGTGAACGCACCACAAGACGCAGCCTCACAGGACCCAGAATCAAGATGGGGCACAGACACAAGCCCAGGCCAAAGGAGGTACTCTTGTCCCTCCGGTTCAAAGAACCAGGTTGTCCTAGAGAGTGTCTGGGAGGGAGGTGTGGGCTCTGCCCTCCGGTCCCACCGTTTAGGAACATGGTGGGTCCCCGTGCCTGCCTCGGAGGAAGGGAGAGACGGGGCTGGAGTCTGCATGGACGGGCCACCTTGTCATCCCAGCATCGGGGTCTCCTAGGATCTATTTGGGTACGTGGGTCACAGGCAAACTCAGTCCTTTGTGGATTTTGGTCCCTTTTGGGAATATCTAAAAATTGCAATACCTGTGGGAGTAAGGTGTGGCTGAGAATCTAGTGTTTACCACTGGAGTGTCCCAGCCTGCATCTGTTTGACATAAATAATTCATACGTGTGGGGCGAGTGGTTCTGTTCAGTTGCCAGGACAGCAAAATACTCCCAGACTGATGATCCAGACTGAGACCCACTTCAAGTGTCCACCAAGAATGCTCCGCCACTCTGACCGCCTCGGGCATCGAGTTAGAGCCTTTGCGTCTCGTCGCCCCAGCCCCAGGCACGTTATAATTGTGACTGTATGCTCCGTGATGTTTGCAGAGGGCTTTGCACGTGGGTCTTTCTCTCAAAACCCTCCACACATGGGTCATCAAATTGATCCACAAATAAATTGTATTTTTATCGGAATACACTCCAGGTCCATCCCTGTTGTAACAAATGGTAGGAGTGCCTTCCTTTTTGGCAGATTGATATTCCAATGACTCTGTGTGTGTGTGTGTGTGTGATGTGTATATGTATCACATTTTCTTTTTTGACTCACCTGTTGATGGACACTGGGTTGTTCCCACATCTTGGCTACTGTGAATAACCCCACAACGAACATGAAAGCGTGAGTGTCTCTTTGAGGGTGACTTATTTCCTTGAATACGCACCCAGAAGTGGGTTTCCTACATCTTATGGAAATTCTATTTTTCACTGCTTGCGGAAGCGCCGTAACGTTTTCTACAGTGGTTGTACCAACTGACAATCTCTCCAAGAGTAGCCCCAGTGTTCCCTTACTTTAATCCTGTTTGGACGGTGCCTCTAATGAAGGGTTGAGTGGAGTGGGTCATGCCATGTGGTGGTTAGTGGGTACCATGGCTGAGAGCAAGAAGTCAGGGCGCAGACTGAGCTCCAACCAGCCCCAAAGCTAAGTGCTGTGTTTACCGGAACCTGTGAGCCCTGGAGCTCCTTCGGCAGGAGAGATGTCGTCAGAGAGGGAAACGCTGCTCAAAGTGCTGCTGCACAACAAATCCGGACCATTGTGCTCGTGTTTATTGACTCTGAGACTGTCCTGCAGAAGTGACTGCTCACCGTCCCTTAAAATATTTTAATACCAAGGAGTCTTCAAAAGCACAAATAAAAGAAAAAGAATAAACTGCTGGTTTGCATGTAGGAAATGTCCACTGAGGGCCTGAAAAATACAAAAGCGCAGGCTAAACGCTCCCTTAAATGTACTGTAATAGTGAAAATTCACTTTCTACCCATTTCTATCCAAAATAGTTTGGATATATGGAAATAACATGTACACCCAGGCAGAGCGGAGATTCTAACCCAAGTCCAAAGCCGGGAACTGGTTCCTCAGAAGCACCTGTGGGATGATTCTGCAAGTAGTAGTCCTCCAGGGATTGGATGTCGCGGCATGGCCTGGCTCAGAGTCGCACAAGCAAAGCAGCCTAAACTCCAGTTCCTCCAAATGAAAGCCGGGAACTATCAAGGGCTCTGAGCAGTTAAACTGGAGGTGAAATAGGTAAAATAGGAAACTGGATATTTCCTTGTGTCCACATCTGTTCAAAAGTCAGCATCCAGCCCCTTACTTATGGGCTAAAGTCAAGGTAAAGTCTCGATCACCACGACTGTTCACTGCTGCGGTCCCCGCTACTATTAATACCGTGCTGTGGGTATTAACGGACAGGAATAGACAAGCAGTGTGAGGCTCAACATTGGGAAGGAAGAAACAAAATAAAACCATCCTCGCTCCTTAGAGAGGACATAATTATACATTTGAAACCCCAAAAGAATCCTCGATAATTAGTTACAGAGATGGAGAAGCCAGGTTAAAAAGGAGGGACAGGACAGGGCCCCTTTCTTAGCTTTCTTGGCAGAGTAAGATGGTGCAAGAGAGTTTCTGCCACCCTTGCTACGATCATTGACATGGTAGTTGGGCCTGTCCCTGCAGCTGTGCTCAGGGCTTGGCGCTAGTAGACACCCTGTAAATGCTTGTTGAATGAATGTCGGCTGCCGTTAAGTCAACCGTCTACGGGACGTGCTAGGGGGTAGCCCCCGTGATCTGCCTCCATGCAGACTGATCTCACAGAAACTCACCACAGTGGCCAGTTTCCGCAGTTACAGACACTCCTTTGGTCCATGACCTTGATACGTGAATTGGTCTTAAATATAGTGTCTACATGCAGTGGTGCATCATGATTTTGTGAGGTCCGTGGTGGCTCAGTTGTTACTACTAATAATAGTAAGCAAATTAAAGAGACGTGCATCGCCAGTCTTACTTCACAACACAAGGGTCCTTACGTAACCTGGGACTCCTGCTCGGCACACAGAGAGAGAGGAGGAGACATTGGCTTCCTCGGTTTGGTCTCCAGAAGCCCCCGTGGGTTCAGCCCAGCAGGACTTGGTGTTTGGTGATTCTGCCAGTCCCAGCTTGCAGGGCTCAGTTGGCTCTGCTGGGACCCCCTCGCTGCCCTCCACCATGAAGCTCACTTAGCCCCTGCCACCTTGGACCCACATCTAGCCTCTGACCCAGGGACATGGAAGGAGAAGACCCCCTAAGTCAGATCACGTCGAACTCGCTGTGTTGGCAGAGGCGGCAGGACCTGGCGTCCCTTCGTTCTGATCCCTCATAACCAAATAATACCATATTTAATCGGTTCCAAGACTCTAATGATTTTTGTTTTAACATCTCTGAAATCGGGGTGACTTTTACAATCTCGGAGACCTTAAATTGGATGAAATAAATACTTAGTCATAGTCTGAGGCAAATTAAGTACTTGGTACCAAGCATACGTCTAGGTGCTGTACCTGAGTTTCCTAACTTGATCCTGAAAGTAACCATAGGATGAAGGTATTAGTATTAACATTATCCCCATTTTAGAGATGAAGAAACAGAGGCACAAGGCACTGTGGAGCTGGTGGTGGCAGAAGTAGGCAGGTGCGCACCACATGCCCAAACACAGCAACCCACCGGGGCCCGCTAACTTTCTGCAGAGATGCTACAGGTACACCTGGCCAGCGTCCCTCCTGCCCAGCCCTCGGGGATCCACCAGCGCAACCTGGCAGGGTCCCTCTGGCCACCCACAGCCTCTCTCTTTACCTAGCATGCCACCCAAGTGTCACTCACACACATGCCATGGCCAAGGAGGGTAGACAAACACGGCACCCTACCTTGGGTCCCAAGCATGTCAAGACCTTTGGAGGCCGGGAAGGCCATCTTCGTTTTCTGGGGCGTGGGCTTCCGTTATAGTGTGGGCTCCGGCTCCCTGCCTCCCCACCATGCTCCCCTCACCGGAGCCATCGCTACCCCTGAGACACCCAGTCTCCTGGCTGATCTCTCTTCCCCAGAAAATGAAGATACTCGGACGTGGGCCCAGAAAGCCGACTGCCACTGGGACCCCACCCTGCCCCCCCAGGGCCCCCGCCTGGCCTCTGTCGCCCAGATGAGCCTGCCTGCCCTTTGGTTCTGGGCCGATCCAGGGACAGCCACTGGATGACCTGATCCCCAAGCCCGTCCTGCCGGTCCTGCCCCACAGAACCTGTTGTGGGAAAGACAAACTGGGACATCAAGTCCGTCAGAGAAGAAGACCCCGTGACCTCACTCGTGTGGAATGGAAGAAACAAACGAACAAAGGAAAGGAGAGGAACCAAGAAACAGACTCGGCTAGAGATGGCGAACGGGTGGTTCGCAGGGGAGAGGTGCGGGGAGGGAAGGGGCGCAGGTGGTGGGGGCTCAGAGGGCACTTGTGGGGGGCACCTGGGTGGTGCAGTCCGTTAGTCGCGACTCTTGATTTCGGCTCAAGTCATGACCGGAGGCTCCTGAGCTCGATCCCCACGTCAGGCTCCACGGTCAGTGCGGAGTCTGCTGAAGCCTCGCTCCCCCTCTGCCACGCCCCACCGTGCGTGTGCGTGTGCGTGTGCGTGTGCGTGTGCGCGTGCTCTCTCCCCACCCCCAAATAAAAGAAAACGACCCTGATCACGACAAGCGCTAAGTAATGTAGAGAAGTGTTGAGTCACCGTGTCATACCCTGAAACTAGCAGCACACCGGATGTTCACCGGCTGGAAGTTAAACAAAAACTTAAAAATATACTTTACATTCATTCCAAAGCAAGCCCCAGGCCTTGGTCAAAGTCCTTTGTCCCCTAGTCTCAGAAGTTTCCGGAACCAGCCGGGCACAGCCACTGATACGCCCGGTGTCCCCAGCTCTCCCTGGACGACATCCCAGCGTCCGTCTCCTGGCCGTGGCGGGTCCGGCTCTGCCAGCTCCCCGAGAACCTCCCCAGGACCCCGATGCCCCGACCCCTGCTGGAGCAGGTCAGCCCCACCCTCAGACCTGGGGGCCGCCTCGTGCAGGGGCAGTCGGCCCTGCGGGCGGACGTTGCTGCTCCGTCCGTGCATGTTCCCTTCCCTTCGGCTTCCGCGCTGTCCCTGCTGTCTCGGAGGCTTTCTGCTCCGAAGAGTCCCCGATCAAGATGAAAACTCTCCTGCGGGCAGCTGGGCCCCGGCAGGTGAAGACTGAACTATCAGCGAACGCCCTCTCTTGTCACCGCCGTCCCCGGGTGGGAGCCGCGGGGTAGCCTGATTCACACGCTGGGGCGGTAACAGGCTGGGGGTAACAGGCTGACTCACTCGCGGGGGTCAGGATCTTAGGACCCAGGGAGCTCCAGGGGGCCTGCGCTGGGACAGGGACGGGGTCATTCGTGTCGTGTGCCCCCCCAGGGCTGGGTCCTTCATCGGGCCGTTAAATTATGTGTCAACATCCAAACAGCTAACCCAGCACTGCCCGACTGAAGCAGAGAGGCTGAGTAACGCCCGAAGGCCACACAGCTTCTCTCGCAGGCCAGAGGCCCCCCCGATGCAAGGCCAGGAGCTCTCGGGGTGGGGCGTGCAAGGACCTCACACCCCCTCCCCTCTCCACCCCCGCGGCCACTCTTGCGCTCCCTCCTGTGGACAGAACTGTGTCCCTCCAAATTCATGGGCTACAGCCCTAACCCCTAACGTGAGTGGATTTGGAGACAAGGCCTTTGAAGAAGCAGTTAAGGTTAATGGAGGTGGTCAGTGTGGAGCCCTAACCCTGTATGACGGTAGCGCTCTAAGAACAAAGAAACAATCACTCCCCTCTTCTTCTCTTGCCCCCTCTCTCTCCCCTGCCCCTCCGTGCGAGGACACAGCACAAAGGTGGCTGTCCACGGGCCAGGAAGAGAGCTCGGACCGGACCGCGACCATGCTGGCACCCTGACCTCAGACGTCCAGTCTCCAGAGCTGTGAGCAGATGTCTGTCCGTCTTCAAGGACCCGTCAGCGGTGTTTCATGGTGCAGCCTGAGCCGACGTCCTCCTCTTGGCCAGGCGCTGGTCCGATTCACGTTAGTGTGAGATCTACTGCGGGCGCATCGGTCCTGGCTCCTTGCTACACAGCAGGGCATGGTGACCCCAGTGCCCGCAAGGACAGGGCAGTCATATAAAGAGCCAAAAAGCCAAACATCTAGCAAGAAGGTGGCGGGAGACTCTGATGGAGTGATTCCCCTCGTCCAAAGGAGTAGCCACAGCTCGTCACCGACTGACTGTTGCTGTGAGGGGCTACGTCCGGCAGGGCCGGCTGTGCTGTTTACAGAACTGGAAATCCAGACGGTGACGATGACAAACCAGCTGACTCTTACATGCCGGCCACGACGCCCAAGTTTCAAAGCGACAACAAGATAAAGAGCGCAACCACACAGGAACAGCAGTGGCCAGACTCTCTCTGTGGGCCTGCTCTGGCCTGAGAACCGCGATTTCCCGGCCTCATTTAGGGGAGGGGCAATTCTGGAAGCCAGAGCGGTGGCTGGCATGGTGGGCGCCCAGGCCCGAGGGTCGCTGTGTGTCCGGCCCGCCGGCCTCTCCCTGGGGACGGGGAAGGGAGGGGAAGTCGGGGTCGCACCCGTGGCTTCCCTCATCAGTCTCTGATGGAGCTCCCCAGGGCCCCGGGGCGCCCACGTAGAGACGGCCCAGAGACCAGCAGCCTGGGCCCCAGACGCCTTTGCCTTTGCTATGGCTGCTCCACAAGCCGACCGCCACGCCTACAGGGGCCCCTTCCCCCCACCCCTGACATGTTCCAAACCCCACCGGGGGTGTCGCTCCCAGCTGAGGACCGCACGGGGCCGAGAAGAGCAGGACAGCCGCAAGGAGCCACAGGGAGCGGAGGCCGGAGCCTTGACCCAGGCCGTGGGGGGCGCAAACGTGCGACAGGTGCCGGGGGACTCCCAGGAGAGGCCCGAGTCCGCCTCCAAGCTGGAGACCTGGAGATGGGCTCCGTGCGTCCAGCTGGGCGGGGCCAGATGCGGAGCCAGAGGCCGGGGCTTGGGAAACAGCAGTGCCGGTCAGTGCCCTCCACCCGGCCTCCGGGGGAGGACCTGGGCCAGGCCTCCCACACGGTGGGATCGGCAAGGCCCCCCACCTGCGCCCCGTGGACTTTGGCTGCCGGGAGCTGTGCAGGCTGCGGCCATCAGCATGCCGGAAGCACCCTGCGGCCCCTGCGCTGTCTCTCCAGCCCCAGCGGGACACAGACGAAGCCCCAGACGACAAAGTCAAGGCACAGAGCCACCGCTAGTGTGCGAGAACAAGCCCGCGTCGGGGTAGGAGGCAGCACATTTGGGACCTAAACCAAAAGGGACAAGGACATCAATTTCAGGCCCGAGGGTCCCCTCTCCCACCAGGCCGTCTCCTCCCCTCTCGGTCGCGGCCGGCGGCCCTGGCCAGCGCGGGCTCTAAGTGGCTCTGCCATCGGGCCTGGTGTATTTGAATGTGTTCATTATATTTTAATATGATTATGTTCAATCCAGTAGACTGAAACAGATCTGTCCGGATGTATAATTAGTTTCTAAATGCTTATTATTCTTGGTGGCAGTGCTGGCAGAGGCTTGGAGAAGGGAGAGGAGTCCGTTAGCTCTTTTTGCTCATTAGTCACGGTTGTGGGGACTCATCCGTAGGTCTGGGGTAACCCTGGCTGCCCTGGGACGCAGGGCCCTCAGCCTCCGTCACAGTGACCTTGTGCTCTGAGCCCCACCTGCGGATTGCGGGGTTTCGGGGTTCGCCGGGAGCTCCCCACTCTGCCTTCCTGCTCTTCCCCAGGCCTCCTCTTTGGGAGGAGCCCTGCACCCCCACTCCAGGGCCCTGGAGGACGGCAGCCCCCGCACTCAGCACCGTGTCCCCGCACTCAGCACTGTGTCCCCAGCACCCGGCGCAGGACCCACCTACGGCGCCACACCCAGCGCTGCTGGCGCGTCCAGGAAAAGGTCGGCCACAGCCTCTGTCCCGGCTCATTCAGGTCTCCTGGAGCTCAAGAGCTTTCCGAGGGGAACTGGTCTGGTGCACCCGATCTTGATGGGCCTCCAGGGGTTCAAGCTCTTTACGACCTAGAGTAATTTGCCGTCCCGCTTGGGCAGACTCTGATCCCCTGCGAAGCATGAAAGAAAGGAGAGCCCCAGGAACGCCTGGGCTTCCCTCACGCATGCCCGGTGGGACCAGTGGGCAGGGCGTCTGCTGCCCCTTTTTAACTCAGGGCTCATGTCTGGGTCTTCTTGGGTAATCCTCAGGGGCTAGGCTGGTGGTGGTCCTCGTCCTGACTTCAGGAACACTGGTGTCCCAGACATCTCCCCCGGCTGGCCTTGGAGACATCACAGCGATCTGCGCCAGCTTCCGAGGGTTCCCAGGGTGCGTATGCAGATCAGGTGCTCACTATAACCCGGACCCTGACCGGGACCCGGACCCAGACCCTGAGCCTAGCGTTGTATGTAGACACAACCAACAAGACGCTTGGGAAAATAAGGTAAGAGGTAGACAGACACCGGGGTTGCAGATGGGACTGAACTCTCCGAGTGGGCTCTGCTCCAGCGCAGGAGGAAGTGGCTACCTGATCTCACCCTACGCCCCGTGGGCCGCTCGGCCTCTTACACAGGTGCTGCTGCTTCTTACTTAGCAGGTGCTGCTGCGAGTCTTGGTTCACTGCAGATGGACGCCGGAATTTCATGGTCCTTTCCCCCGGATGCCTTGGGGCGGGGGCGGAGACAGGGAGAAGCTGGCACTCGCCTGGGTACCTGGGCCCTGGGATCAGGGACTCACCTCTTGAACAGACACCCGCGCTGGTTCCTCGCGGCCTCTCTTCCCTGCTGCCCACGGCCTTTGCGGAACAGGCGCTGGTTCTGGGAGCCGTCCTGAGCCCAGACGCGGGAGCGTAAGACCACAACCGCCCAGAGGTCTATGAGCCTGGAGGGAAGGGGCCCAGACCGCCTTTGGACTCCACACTTTCAAGAGGGACCCGAGCTGGCTCCAGACCCGCGCCGCCTGGCACGGCCCTTTCCGCTGACTGCTCGAAACACTCCTCTCCTGTGAGGTTCCATGTCAATACACACTTGTCCTTTCCGTTTTGAAGGCGTGTCCTTACTCCGTCACGCACACGCCTACCATCTTCCTCCTCTCCTTTCTCCTCTCCGTGTTGAACTTCTCGTGCTGTTGGCCGGGCTCCCTCTCAGACACTCACCTCATCCATTTCAACGGAGTTTTATCACTTCGTCTTGACTTGTACTGAGTGTTCCTTCATTATCTGTGGGTCTGTTTTATTGCCTTTTCTCTGTCTTCTCTTTCAGTCTCAAACTTCAGTTTTCTGAGGAGCCGCAGGGATCACCTAGGCCCAGGGCAGGAAGTGCCAGGCCACCCACCCATGTCAAGGGAGGAGACTCCTCTCTCTCTGCCCTTGGAGGGCTGACTCCCCTATAACCTCACCCCAGGAGACCCCTGAAACCCCGCCCCCAGGACAGGGTTGCAATTGTGGCCTCCCTAGGGGACACACACCCATGTCCTCTGGCAAGGGCCCACACGGCCTAGGCCTTCTAGAAGGAGGCCTCACGTTTCATAATCAGCCGCTCTGGAAAATACATGCATCTGAATGTGTGCCTTCCTGCCGGCTGGTAGGAGGTCCCCAGCTTCCTGCCCCTGAGCAGGAGCCCCCAGGGCTGGCCAACCCCCAGGAAACGCAGCAGAGAGATCAGCACCGACCTCTGTCACGTGGGTCGAATCGCAGACCCAGACATCTTACTTACGGGATTTCAAGAAGACATTTCTATTAGGCATGTCCTCCAGGCCTGGCTGCACAGAGAGGCAGATGGGGCTAGACGGGGCTGTTCTGCTCTGACCACTGGGCGATGGAACAGTCTCTTAGGGGCCATTCTGTCAACCCTATCCAGGTCTTTTGTCACTGTCCCCAGTTTTGACCCCCCCATAGCCAGCTTTGACCCACCTCCCACTGTGAAGTCCTCCACACTGCTGGGGCCTGTCCCCCACGCAGGGCCTCTCGTGGGCTGCCACTCCTGCCCCAAGCTTCACCTTCCCCAACTAGACGACCCAAGCTGTCTGCTTCCGCTCCTGCCTGTTCTCTGCAGAGCCAGGGTGGTCTTTGGAAAGTGTCAATCGGGCCACATCACGCTTTGCTTCAAATTCTTCCGTGATTTCTCATCAGATATAGAATGAAATGCTCTTGCCTTTCTGAGGTCCCCGAGGCCCTGTGACCCACCTCTCTGACCACCCACGCACCCCGCAGCCGAATCCCTGCCTCGGCAACACCCCAGACCCTTATGCCCGCGTCTGTATGCCTGACGCTCCCGTTGGAGGCTGGCGCCCAGATCCATGAGCGCCCGGCTTCCCCTCCTCACTCGGGTCCAGCTCAATGCCACCTCCTAAGAGGCTCTCCCCAGTCACTCTGGTGACGTGCCCCGTCCACAGACGCACTCCAGACACGAGTTTTTGCTACGTATCACCATCGGAAACGATTGTATCTACCCATCTACCTACCTACCTATTTGTTTGCTGAGTTTGGGGGTTCTGCTCCTAATTGTCCCAGAGTAGGTCATATTAAGCCAACTCTCTGTCATAAATCACATCCATAACGAATAATAGTCGTAAAGTCTGGGCGATGCATAAAAGACGATGCTCAGAAGGCACGAGAGTGACTCAAAGCAGGGGGACGCTGAAGGGACGTTGATGTTGGAAAGACTGAAATGCACTGAGCACCTTTCTGTTTGTGTGACTTTCAGCCGAGGGCAGCCCCCATCAGTGCCCTGTGAGGCTAGACACCGAAGTCTTACTGCCGAGCAATTAGAAGACAGGGTTCAGGGCACCACCAGCAGCTGGGAAGGAGGAGAGACTCGCCGGCAAGGATAGAATCACAGAGGGAGGGACCCAAATCTCATGAGTCATGCTGTCAGACATCAGGTCAACCCCCCAAATCTACCCGGCCAGGGCAGACTCAAGCCGGCCAGCTAAGCCTCAGAGAACTGAATGGACACTTCAGCTGTGGTCCAGCTAAAACAAACACACTGGTGAACCAATAAATACTCTTTGCATGAACATAACAGAACCCAGAGTCTCTACCACAGCTTGTCTACAAAGTCCGGGGCACAATTCAAAATTCCTAGATGTACAAACAACAGGAAAACATGATCCGTACCAAGAAGAAAGGCAACTGACAGAAACCACGTGGTTGCAGATTTTGCAATTAGCTAGCTCAAAGTCATAATAGAAAACATTTGCTAAATGTTTATTATCTGTGTGTCATCACTAGGATGTAAACTCCATCAGAGCAGGAACCTAATCAGAGTAACAAATGGTGCATAGAGAAGCACCCCGAAACTATGAACATGGCATGAAGCAGGACTGTATTTTTTCCTCCTTATTTTCTGTCTTGATTCCTTGAGGTCCCTCCTAGGTGAACCAAACTCCATCAGAGAACAATCATTCTCTTTCGAACACAGAGCACAGTTGTGTGATTGTGAGTTAGTAGCGGCTGTTATAGACAAGTAACTTTAGTCTCTAATTACTGCCCAAAAGAAAGCATGTCGATCAGCTATTGTGAAACCCGATGCCACCATTATTCACAAAACATTCATCACTTAACTGCCTTAATGTAAGAAATACATATGTAAAGTTAGCTTGTTCCCGGGCCTGGGTGTTCAGTGTATGGCTAGTTCGA
Source organism: Mustela nivalis (assembly GCF_964662115.1). Classification (NCBI taxonomy): domain Eukaryota; kingdom Metazoa; phylum Chordata; class Mammalia; order Carnivora; family Mustelidae; genus Mustela; species Mustela nivalis. Next base: position 14,696,790 of record NC_139038.1, read on the forward strand.
ATCAGAGGGAACCACGATGTCCAAGGTCAGACGTAATCCATGTTTATCGAGGAGGTTAGTCCCTGAGGTAGATGTTTAAAAAAAATTTTTTTTCTAAGAACCTAGATGTCCATCCACAGATGAATGGATCAAGAAGATGTGGTATATATACACAATGGAATACTATGCAGCCGTCAAAAGAAATGAAATCTTGCCATTTGCGACAACATGGATGGAACTAGAGCGTATCATGCTTAGCGAAATAAGTCAAGCAGAGAAAGACAACTATCCTATGATCTCCCTGATATGAGGAAGTGGAGATGCAACATGGGGGCTTAAGTGGGTAGAAGAAGAATCAATGAAACAAGATGGGATTGGGAGGGAGACAAACCATAAGTGACTCTTAATCTCACAAAACAAACTGAGGGTTGCTGGGGGGAGGGGGGTTGGGATAAGGGGGTGGGATTATGGACATTGGGGAGGGTATGTGCTATGGTGAGTGCTGTGAAGTCTGTCAACCTGGCGATTTACAGACCTGTACCCCTGGGGATAAAAATATATGTTTATTTAAAAATTAAAAAATTAATTAAAAAAAATTTTTTTCCAGATCAAATTATTTCTGCCATAGTCAGAGTTTGGGAAGTTGTTAGACCCTTGGTCTGGACTCTAGATGGGACCCCAAATTCTTCTTGAGGAGTTTCCCAACCCTACCCACAGACAGGGTGATATTCAAAATTTGTAAAAACACTCAGGGCGCAGACACTGAGCAATCCAGATGGAGGCCAGTCAAACACCAACCAGTCAGAGGAGATGCCAGCTCTGAGGCGCTGGTCGGGCAGGAGCCACGTCCTACATAGCGCTCTGTTTAGGAAGGTGTCCTGGTCACCTCCTCAGCCTTCACAGGAGGATTTCGGTGCCACCTCCAGCTCTACCAACTGTCAAAGCATATGGGAGTGAACCCAACCAGCATCCCAAGGCAGCTGCCCTCCAAGCACTTGTCAAGGAGAATCACCTCAAAATCGCTGCTCGGTGAGCACACTGTGGGGAGAACAACCATGAGTGAAGTGAAGTCCATCTCATTTTTCTAAACTATGATTTTCGTGCTAATGTTCGCCGTGGGAACCCCTTTCCTCAAGTCCATCTTATGAGGAGCCCCAACGCGAACAATGAGAGGAACAAAGCTGATCGTTTCGGGCATACAGACGCCAGTGCGCCCTCACCGCTCACCACCACCTTCTCACACACACACAGACACACAGAGACACACACAGACACACAGACACACACACACACACCCCTGAAACCCTGCAGCAGCCTCTGGCATTCCAACAGGGAATCACTCATCATGGAGAAAGGCATGAAGAAAAGTCTGTCACGGACACTCGAAACTCCGATAGAGTCGGACCTTCGGAGAGTGTTTGGGGCACCTGTAGGTCCCCCATCATCCCCCGCCTTCCTAAAGGAACATCACAAGGGGCCGTCCTAGTAAGTCCCTCGCCGTACGGACTGTAAAAGCAGTTTAGGGCTCGTTGCTTCACACGCTGGCCGTTTGGGGGGACCCGCGGAACTATCTTTTTCTGCCTCTGGTGACACAAGTGGCTGGGCCTCTGCGGAGCAGCCGGTTTGCTTCTGTCGCACAGACGCTGGGTCTGCAGCCAGAGACTGCTTCCCTTCTCTGGGTGGGCCCAGGGGAGGGTCCAGGGCGCCCCAGGGCTCCACCTCCAACAAACGTGCCAGGTCCGATGCCGTGAGTTTGTGTCCCAACCCCACTCCTGGCTCCATCCTTGCTTCCTCAGCCTTGTCTTGTCCTTTGTCGTATTTTCTCTGCCTGCGTACTGGTTATTTGATTACGTCTGGCAACTGCATATGCATCTTTGCAAGCGGCCTTGCACCCTTTCTGGAACTGGCAGGCAAACGCATCAACGGATCCTGACTGTGGGACTTCTGCAGTGCGCCACGGCTCTCTTCAATCCGCCACTTTATGATCTACTTCAGCAGGCACCAGCTCTCGTACGGCCAATTTCACTGTCTTTTCAGACTAGAAAATCACTGCCTGGCCAAAGACACGATGCTCATGAACTAACTAGACGTCGCTTTATTACGGATTCTCGTAATCTCTGCATCTCCTCGGTGCACGGCGGCACCTCATAATCTCTCCATCCCCTGGGTGCACGGCGGCACAACCGTGCCGGGGGAGGGGAGTAAACCCGTCACTCACCCAAACCCAAATATTTGAACCCAAACATTTATGACTTTTTATCTCTGACCCCCCCCACCCCGCCCCTGCCCAGACTCTCCTAAAGCTTTGACGGGGCAGAGGGAAGAAAAGTGAGGACTCGGGGTATGGGACAGCCAGTCTCCGTGGAACTTAAGTGTCTTCGGTTTCTGCTGCTACAGTTTTATTTTCCTCCAGCTCTGCGATTAGAAGGGACAAAGCCATCAGAACCACCCAGTTGTCTTTAAGATATAGCTCACCCTCCTCACGACTCCGCCCCTGGCTGGCAGCGTTGGTGTCCCAGGGTCGGAGAATTGGGTTAACAACCAATACATCCACGAGAAAGCAGGAGCGTACTCCCCGGTTCCCAGAGTGATGCTGAACTGGGAGGCTTAGGGAGCAGCTATGCCATATACACGGGGAAGAAATAGAGACAATTTGGAGGAAAATCTCTCCTGGAGGGAATGTACAATCCAAGAGCTCTCCCACGCCGGCCCTAGGCCTCTCGGTTCACCGGGGACCACACAGGTGCTGGGCAGGGAGCCCTCCCCACCCTAGAGAAGGGGCCAGCTCTCCCCCCGCCCCCGGAGTACCCTGGGATGGTGCCTGCTCCGGAGGGAATTGCACGTCCACCAGTAGCTGGATGAGTCCCCGGAGGGCGACCCCAGGACACAGTGGCACGGAGGAAAGAAAACCCTCTCAGCCTTGGCATCTGGGAAACATTCTGAGCTTTTCATTCTCTCCTTCTCTTGGGCCGAGGTGGTCCCGGCTTCAGGATAATTTGCAGCCTCGCTGGTCTTGGGGTGGCAATAGGGACCCCGAGGCTAGAAGCCCAGGTCTTAGGGGCTTGGATCCCGCATCCAGAGAGCACCCTGGGACCTGATTTGAAATGCGCCCTGGGAGTCAGGAGCCCCCTCCACCCGGAGGAGCGCAGGGAGCCTCTCTCTCGGCAACAGAGGGACCCCATCCTCCAGCCCACAGGGGTGAGCACGGGGAACACTGTCGAGAGAATGTTCAGGACGCTCCGGCAGCCCGGTGGGCGGCTCCCTGGGGCCGGACCAAGCGGGGAACAGCCTGAGCTGAGCCAAGGACTATTTGGCACCTGCACTGGGCTTTCGAAAGGCAGAGGGAGAAGCAGGCCTGCGGGGACGGCAGGACAGAACGTGGTGGAAGCCCATCTGCGGCAGCTTTTGTTGCCGGAACATTTGGTGCCGGGATTAGGGGCCTCGAGCAACAGGGCATTGGGAGAGTAAACGCTCATGAAACCAAGGCTTGCGTAGCCCTGCCTCCCTCGGCCTGCCCGGGGCCTCCCTGCGGTGGCCGAGTGGACGGACAGCCCTCCTTCCCGGGGGACCGTGACTTGCAGCCCGGGGAGTGCCGGGCAGCGCGGAGAGAGGCCAACGCCAGCTCTCTGTGAGGCTGTGCCTTTGCGGCCCCACTGGCACTCTGGAGAATTCCGGGAGCCAACTCCGGCCTCCCTTTGACAGAGTCACTTTTCATCTCTCTGGCTGCAGGCACAGGCAAACACACACAGGCGAAAATCAGTTAATAACTATGCACATTTTATAATAAATTTTAACAATTTAAGAGTCTGGTACAGCTTTATTATAACTTTTATTTCAGCACACTCATCCAGGGCGTGATAACCTGCCAGAAACACGGAATTCGCTCGACAGATGCCCTGAGCGCCAAGATCATGGAATATGCTGGAGAGAAACCCGAGGTGGCACCCAGCTCGACTCTCCTCCCTCCCTGGAAGATCTGGACGCGGGATGGGAGCTGTGAGTGCGGGGAGGGACGCGCCGGCTCAGCCGGCGTTGCTGGGTCAGTCTCCGGGCGCGGCCGGCCCCACCGCGGTCCCCGGACCTTTCGGTGGCTGGAAGGTGGAACACGGCCCCTCCTCCCCCGCCTCCTTCACGCCTGACCTGGGAGGGACTGAGATCAGCCCCAAGGAAAACCTCCCAGGCGCCGGGTCTAGCTTTCCTCACTCCTTCTTCTGCCTCCCCTGCCCACTCCGGCCCCCACCCGCACCCCCCGGCATTTTTCTCAACGATCAGCAGCCTCGGTAGCATCTGAGAAGCTGAGAGAGAGGCAAATCCGTGGCCCCTCCTCCGTCCTACTGACTCTGAAACTCCGGGGGGGCCCCCGGGTGTCCTCACAAACCTTTCCGGTGATGTTGACATGCGCCCGAATTTGGGGCACACTTAGGTTTGAGAGGTCGAGGGGTTTCAGGGAGGCTGGGGATGCTCTGATCAAGCGAGATTTGGGCTTAAGCTCGGCCGCTGCTGTCGTGTCTCCCTTGCCGGGAAGACTCGGGCCTCGGGGTCCCCCCGTGAGAAATAAGGACACAGGCCGGACACTCGCTGCGGGCTCCCGAGCCCTGACAAATGACTCCGATAGGGCCCAGCGGACCTTCTCTTCAGGGAGAGACCGAGTGGCCCACATCTTAGAACCCTCCCCACCGCCCCCTGTACCGTGGGGGTGTGTGGCGGTTAAGGGCCGTCTTAGCATCAACTAGAAGAACTAGGGGGAGGGGAGGGTCCAGGACCAGAAACAGGTCCACCCAGGGGGAAGCCAAGCCGAGGGGAGAGTGTGCGAGCACGCACGCACAGAACGAGAATTCATCCAGGTCCCTGCCGTTTTCTTTTTAATTTTTAAAATGTATTTGTTTGACAGGCAGAGAGAGAGCCAGAGAGAGCACAAGCAGAGGCAGAAGCAGGCTCCCCACGGAGCAGGGAGCCCGATGCGGGACGCGATCCCAAGGCCCCGGGGACCATGACCCGAGCTGAAGGCCGACACTGACCCACGGAGCCACCAGGCGCCTCTAGGTCTCTGTTTCTCTGATTTCCTTTCCTCTCCCTTTATCCCTTGACTCCCTGTTTCTCCAAGAACATGAGCAAGTCTCTCCTGCTCTCCTGGCGGATCAACAAAACCCCTCCTTGGACACGGCAGCCTCTTCTGTCTGCCCCCGTCTCTCTCTGTGCCACGAGAGCCAATCTTGGAACTGCTGTCTCCCCTCGGACCGTCACTTCGAGGCTCCAGACGCTCCGTCCTTGACCTCCGCCAGTCGGCCTGTGGCCACCATCTTCTAGGACGTCGCGCTCGCCGCCTCCTGCTTTCACTTCCGGGGGCCATGCCCCAGCCCCTCGGTGGCCTGGTCTCTCTGGCATGTAACCCTCTGCCCTCTCCAGGCTTTACCTTCTGACTGTCCCTTGTCAGGCTTCAGACGATGTTAAATAGCCTTTACCCGTCTGTCGTCTGAGCTCCTAGTGTGATGATTCACGACCTACACGCCGTCCTGCGTGCGCTCTCCGAAATATGTTACGGAAATAGACAAGGGGGAGTCTACCTAATCCTTTCAGTGTCCTTCAAATGCAACTACAGACAAAAATAGTCTTTTAGAAGTAAGGGCCAGAGAACGTTCATTTTCCTTGAGGAGCTAGCGTATGATCTCATAAACAATGAGACTCAGAAAGCAAGTCTCAAAATGCTTGAAATGGGCAAATCCGTCATGTCAGTCCCGGCAGAACACTGGCTAGACGGGACGACAAAGAGTCGGAGGGCAGTTTCGGGTGTGAAGGACGTCGTATTCCTTGATCTGGGTGCTGGTTAGGTACGGTATTCAGGATATAAAGAAGCATGGAGCCGTATCATTAAGATATGAGAGCTTCTTGGACACATATTATACTTCAGTGAATTTCTTACAGAATTCTGAGTTCCCTTTTCTCACCAGAAGTCCTGATCAGTGGCGGCTCCATTATATTCTTATACAACGTTTTGACCTTTACCTGCGCATCCTATTGCTCTCCGACTCTAAATTATACTCTCCGTGGTTCAAAAATTGTGTCCTTAGTTTATAACTCTATACCTTAGGCTTCACTGTATGTGCACATCCACAGTGCTTCATGTAGATGAGGAGTCTTTCAAGTAGGATAAAGTCTGCTTTTTTTTTTGTCTCTCTATCCTTCATGCCCAGCGTATAGTGGTTGTTCGATTAATGTTGAAAGAGAGAAAGAAGAGAGAGAAAAATCGGGTAAAAGTGAGTGCAGGACTTAGGGGTCAGAAGGGTTCTTTTTGAAAGGAGAGAGGTCTGAGCAGATCTCCAGGGTGGTGGGAAGAAGCTGGGAGAAAAAGACACATTGATGATGAGGAGGGTGATCTACAAATCCTGCTCCCGGGAGAGGAGAGGAGGAAGAAGTTAGGACGGGGCGAATTGTCTTGAACAGAAGAGACATTGTCTTCTTCATATCCTTGATTGGTTTTTCCTCCTCTCTGCAACCTGTAAATCGTTGTAATCCCTCAAAACTCAGTCCTCTCCATCATAATCTGTCTCCTGATGATTTCATCTGAGGTAGTTTTAAATACCATCTGTCCTCCGATGGCTCGCAGGACTGTATCCAGCCCGGATCTCTGCTGTGAACCCAGGACAGCCCACTCAGCCTCTCTGCTGGATGCTCAGCAGACGCCTCGAAGTTAACAGGAGAAACACCGAACCCTTGATCTTCTCCCAAACCTCCTCCACCCACAGTCATCCCCATGGGAGGCCAACGAAGCTTGAGTCATCCTTGACTCATCTTTCTCTCACACAACCATCCAGTCCGTCCACAAATCCCGTCGCCTCCATCCTCAAGAAGAGAGAGAAAGTCCAGAACCCAGCACTCTTCACACCTCCGCTGTTCCCCCCGGTCCAGACACCACCCCTCTCCCCGGGATTTTGTGTTTTCTTCGATAGTCCTCTTGCTTCTACCCAAGCCCACCTACAACCTTTTCACAGCACGGCAATTAGAAGGATCATTTTTAGGAGTTTCCCCTCCGCTCAGAGCCCGGTGCTAACTTCCGTCTCAGAGTAAAAGTGAAAGTTCTTATGACCCTCCGTGCTAATAAGGTCTTATGACCCTCCAGGGGTCTAATTTCCATGCTGCCTTGTCTCTCCCTCCTCGTAGGACTGTACACGCTCAGGGCCCCTCACGGTCACTGCCCCTACCTGCCTTCTCTGCTTTCTCTCTCCCCCGGCTGCTATTTACAACCTACAACCCCACCCTTCTGTCCTCACGTTTTGTCTTCCCCGCTGGATGGAAGTTCGGCAGCGACAAAGTTCCTGTGTGGTTTGTTCGCTGCTGTAGCCTCAGTCTAGAAGACAGCATGGTCTATGTAAATTCATGGAAATTTCAACTAAATTTTTTAAAAATTTAATTTTAATTTAATTTTTTAAAATTTAATTTTCCCAAGGGATTCTCTTGCTTAAAACCCCTCAGTGACTCTTTATGTCCCTTAGAATAAAGTCCCCTTCTTTGTGGGCACCCGAGGCCCTTTGGGAGCTGGCCCTGCGGCCTCCTCTCTCACATGACCTTCCAGAACACAGCCCAGTGGACTCACCCAGCAGCCCATCCAGTGGTTCCTCCGCGATTGGCCTCCTCTCCCAAGAGGGCTCTTCCAAAACCACCTGTTTGGGGACTCAATTTGGGGGTCAATCAAGTTAGAGTAGACCCCACCCTTGGGCCCCGACAAGGCACCGGGCTCTTGCCTGCTCTAGCCTGTACCAGGCTGCCCTGACACCCTTTCTCTGCTGGTCTGTCCTCATGCTTGAGAGCAGAGGCGCCCATCCGTCGAAGGCGGGTGCCTGCAGCCCTAGCCAAGGACATGCTCTGTGAGGTGGCGGGAGTGGGATAATCATTATTACCATCATCTTTGATACATATTCATTCCGTCAATGGCTCGCCTCAGTACTGCTGTGTCCTCATGGCTCAGCTTGCCAGTTAACCGGCAGTTAGAGGGACTGACTCCCGTCACACACCGGAGTGGCAGAGTGAGCGCCTCTTTCCACCTCGAGCCCTTCCCCTCTTCAGGGTCTCTTCCTCAAAGCTGGAAGAAGACGGAGCCTCACACGTCATGAGGGACAGCAGAAGTCACCTTGATGTCTCCTTAGCAATCAGAATGGCTTCAAGGTCACTTCTGGAGCCTCAGGCACCTGATGCATGTCCTAGGGCACAATATATTTTTTACTGCAACTCAGATTTCCTTGCAAAGGATACCGTCTAGTCCGAATTTATTGCAGTCACGGGCTCTTTGATCTGTCTGGCTTAGCGCGTGTCTTAAGTAGGCTGAGCGAGAAGTGATTTCACCTCGTTATTAAAAATCACTTACGGTGAAGGTGAAGTGCCCGCACACCATCACGTATTCATTCAATGAACCTTTATGAAGTTTCAGTGCCACTGGGGGAGGATAATGACACTGAAGAGGGGTCCCTGCCCCCGGAGGAGACACAGCCCCGCAGTCATTAAAGGGGTCCCCGGAGCTATTTAAGTGGTTTTATCCTTCATGTTAGGCTTTGCTTAATTAGAGGCAGATGTCTTCATCAAAAGACAAGAGGAAAGGTTTCCTTCATACCAGCTGCACGCCCAGACTTCGGTGAAGTTGTTCCATTTAATCCTGACAAGCCGACGGTACCCCAGGCTGAAAGTGAGACCCACTGAAGCTTAACGGCCGGCCAGGCCGCACACCAGCGTGCGCTGGTGCCCAGCTGCCGGTGAAGGTTCGCCGCCCTTCCAGGCCGTGACCTCCCTTCTCCACCTCCCTGGTAACGGGAACCCCCGCTAAGGCCGTTCCAAGAATATCCAGGGACCACAGAACTGTGCAAAGTTGCCATGTCTACGCAAAGCCATTTACAGCTTTTGAAAGCCAGCAGCCATCCAGTAAATTAAAACACCACACACACACACACACACACACACACACACACACACACACACCATTAAGTTGAAAAGAAAAATGGACACAAGGAACAGTCTACTTAGTCACTTATTGTTAATAGGCCCCAGCCCGTCCAAGGACACGGTTGGTGACGTCTATCCCAAGCCTCTCCCTGCCGTGGAGGGGGCATTTTGTAAAGTCTGGGCTCCTTTGACTTCTAGAAAGTGTCCAAGGAAGAGGGTTGATGCAAGCAAGGTGCCCGGGGGGGCAGAAGGGCCGCGGTGTTCGGGCCCCAAGGGGACAGAGGGAGGAGACCTCGAAGCGGGCCCCTGGCCGGGAGGCGCTCCCCGGTGGGACACTCTGTCAGCTCACGAAAGCAGCCACCGTCCTGCTCACATCCCAGCTCCAGGCGACAGCCGGAGCCTCGGTGGCGCCGTCCACGCCCCAGCCAGAAAGCACAGCCTGGACGCGGGCGCCACACCTGCCCGGGCACCTCCCGCGGGCCCCCTTCTCACCCTGCGCGGCGCCCCCACCACCCTGCCTCCGGGGTGGGCTTCTGTTTGCGCCTCCCTCAGAAGCCTCAGACCATGACCCAGATCCACTGCTGGGGGCAGCGATCAGGAACGCCGCTGAGGGCTTTGTTCATAGGGTTTGAACAGTGCCTCCCAACCAGGGCTTTTCTGCCGGGGCTGAGGGCTCTACCGCTCTGAGAACAGGAATCACTCTGCACCCACAGCGTCTGCGAGGCAGGTACCCCGACTTCCCCGACAGGCACTCAGAGAAAGTTCCCATCCTTTTCCGGAGAGTTGGAAAGGGCTTTGCTACACCCACCAGAGCTACTGTTCATAGGAACAGTTTAGGACCCTGCGGGCAAAAACTCAGGGGGAAATCCCAGTCCCACGAGCTGTGTTTTGGCTCAGATCCTTCTCGACTGGAGAAGTGGTGTTAATCATCTGGGAGGTCTTAAAGCCCCTGGGGGGAAAAAAAATCAATAAAAGTGCTTTTTCTGTCCTAAGCTACTTTCCTTGGTGGGGGTGCCCCCCCCCCATCAGCACCCATGAACTCCTGCTCCGGGGACTCTAGCTCAGGACAGTGAAAATGGCTCCCTCTGCCAGGCCTGGCTCTCAGGGACATCTGTGAAGGCGTGTCAAGCTGACTGAGAGGAAACCTCTCCTTCGGGTATGACTCAAGACGAGCATCTCACCCAGAAGGAAGATGTGGAGGCGAGAACAAATCAATGAAGGATTTGCAGATAGATGTTCCTCGGCCCGAGTACAATTTACAAAGTGCGGCGTGGAAGGGGATAAATCTCCTCCCCCTCTCCGCCAGCCTCCAGCCGGCTCCTGAACAAAAACAACTCTTTGCCACAGAACCTTGGGCTCGGCTGGAAGTGAGTTTCCTCAAAAGGCGCAGGGAAGGGGGGACCCACGCCTGAAGTCCCACAGCCGGCGTTTCGCGTCTGGCGGCGTGAGGGTAGGGAAGGGGCGGCCGGGGGGCAGGTGCCACGCGGGACACTTTGACAGAAAGAAAGTTGGACGGAACGAGTTTTCCGAGGTCACGGGGGAGCGGCCGCAGGGCCATGGGCAGGCCGGCCCGGTGGCCGGTCACTGATCTGAGAAGCGAGTCCACTCAGGGTTGTGCCCTTTCCGTGACCCCCCTAGGGAAGGGACCCCGCGGGGAGGAGAGGGCTCTGCACCAGCCCAGGCTGGCAGAAACACCTTCCCCAGCTCTCCCGGCCACTTGGGCAGCTCCGTGAAGCCGGGACCAAAACTGACGCGCAGGGAGCGACCCCGGCCCTCCCCACCCCTCCCCTCCCTCCAAACCCCCAAGGAAACTTGATTTGTCTGCAGGGGACCCAGGCTGGGAACCTGGAGAGGAGGCAGAGGGGCAGAGGGGCGGCCGGGGGCCGGGCAGTCCGTGGGATGATGGATGCACAGCCCAAAGCCCCAGAGCAGCCGACAAGGACCGTACCTCCTGCTGGTCTCGGGGGAGCCGCTCCGGGATCCATGGCTGGGAGCTGAGGAGAATCTCTAGGGCATCGGGAGGGAGCAGAGCACAGCAGCTCCTCAGAGCGATGGGCCAGGGCGAGCTTTAATTAACAGGGTCTGAAGCCTCTTCGGTTTTTGGTAACTGAGCAGATTTAAAGGGCTAGAGTCCCAATTCGGAGGGTGCCGGTGTCGCTCTGCCTGCTGCCTCTGCTGCTGCTCCGGCCACGGCTCGGGCGGCCGGAACAGCTTCCTGCAGACCTTTCGGTCCGGCGAGGAACCGCAGCGCCGACGGTGGGGCAGCACAGCCCGTGATCTGGGGGGCTCGGGCCGCAGGGTTGTGGACCTCGGCACCGCCCACCCTCTGTCCTCGGACCAGGGAGGGAGGCTGGATTCGTGGGGTGCAGCTGGCAGCAGGGGAACCCTCCCAGATCCGGGGCGGGACGGACAGTGTCGGGGAGAGTGGGAAGTGGGGGCTCTGCTTTGTGCTCCTCTCCTGACAGCGATGCACAGTGACAGCCGTCCTGCAAACTGCACACACACACGCACACGCACACACACACACACACCTGTCCATGCACACGCATGTCCGCCCCCACACACATCCACCCATGTGCACACGGCACACACACACACACACACCCTTTCCGGATACCCAGACCGCAAAGGCAATGGCCCGCAGCCAGCCAGTTCCCTGACCACACACCTGCGTTTTACAGGTAGACACACCAAGAGAGAGAGTTGTGACTGTTGCTCCAGAGCATGGCCAGGAGAAAGACTGGAGAAAGGCGGTGGGGGGGAAGGGGAAGAGCAAACCCTCGTGGACAGCGGCCAGCCTCCTTGGCTGCCTTTCCCAGAGGGGAGATTGAGTCAGGAAGAGCCTCAATTCAGGACCATCACCCCTAGGGAACCTCCGTCCCCACAGCCTCTTTCTCTGCCCTCCTGCCAGGCTGCCTGAGAAGCCTCGCCTCGGGCGACACCTCAGGGTCTCATCCTCATCCCGGACCCCTGACTCTCGCTGATGCCGATGCGGTTGTCCCCGGACGCTGCTCAACACCGTCTCTCTCCAGGAGGCGCGCAAAGGGAACCCAGCTGCGGGGGCTCCCCAGACTCGGGGCTCTGCCTTGGAGTGAGTGACAAGGGGGTGTCCCAGACGGAACAGGCTTGGGGATGGGGGGGACCTCAGATTCCTTCCGGCTCTGCTGCGAACACCCGTGGGACCTCCTCCCCTCCTCAGCCTGCGTTTTCTCATTTGTAAAATGTCGGTGCCGAAGCCAGCCAAGCCCTTCCCGGAGCCGGCCCGCGAGGAGGGGGACGCGGCACTTTGAGGAAACACGTGCCGTTACCCAAACCGCAAGCTTGACCACAGCCCGGCGGACGGGACGGCTCCCTGCAGAGGCGCGCACCGGCAAGTCTGCAGAGTCGCTGCGCAGCACCGTCTCCCGGGGCCTCGGCAGCAGCGAGGGCTGCAGGGGTCAGGTCCGCCCACCCTGGTCCGGACTCTGCCCCGGGAGCGAGAGGCACGCAGTGGCCCGGAGCAGGTCAGAGAGCAGAGCCGCGTCCGGTTCCTGCTGAGCCAGCGGCCGAATCCACCGAGTGGAGGGTCTCTCTCCGCCGAACTCTCTCCCTGCCCTCCTCACCCCTGGCCGGCTCGCTCCGTCCACCGCAAGGTGCCCGAAGCCTCCTGCGCACCGCCGATAAAAACTGTCCCCAGAGAACCTGCGGTCACCCCTTCGACACCCGTTCAGTGTGACTGCCTGTCCCCGTCGTCCGGGGAGCCTCGCCCATGGCCTCTCCGCTCGCCTTTCAAAGACGGCAGCCGAGGGGACTGGTCAGCGCGGGGCCAGGGCCGGGGCCAGGGCCGGGAGATGGAGCCTGGAACCGAGAATGTTCCCACAGCCCCGGCCCCGCACGGGCGTCTCCGAGGAGGGTCTGCGGGGCCTAGAGAGGGCCGAGAAGGACCCCTGGACACGGACACGTCTGAGGGGGAGGGAAAGTTCAAGTCCTGTTCTTCCCAGCCGGCCCCTCAGACCCTCGGGGTCTCTGTCCGGTTTTCAGGAACAAAGCCGAGCCCCCCGTTTGGAGGCCGACCGTAAAGAGAACGCTCCCATGCGGGAGGGACTGCGGCCCCGACACCCGTTTCTGGGAGCCGTCCGAGGACTGTCCCCGCGAAACCACAGCAGCCACCGTGATGGCCTTACGGGACCCCGTGGGACGCCACGCCCCGAGCGCCACAGTGCGAAGCTCTCCTCAACCTTCCCCACGGCTCCTCAGAACACAGACCCGTGAGCCCCGAGATTGAACAGGAAGCTGCGTCCCCCGGCAGAGGCAATGGCTCACTCGGCCCCGTGGGGAGGCCCCCAATGGAGGAAGACAGGAAAGGTCGCCTGTGGCCTCCACCACCAGGACGTACCCTCAGGATGACCCTGACCTCTGCAAGTCCAAACTGAAGAGACGAGGACCCAGAGAGACGCAGGGTCTCCCTCCGTCCTATCTCAGCTCTGCCATGGGCACCCTTTTGGCCCCAATGACGGCCTCTTCTCCGTGAGTGACGGACGGAACGTCCCTGCTCCTGGTGCCCCCAGCAGGAGCTCCGCTTTATCAGACTTGGGCACCATAAGCTTATCAGAACACAGCCCCGGAGGCCCGATCTCTGCAGATGGCAGGAGTGATCTGGGGGAGCCTGTGAATCGGCCTGTGGACAGATCTGCTTTCCTGGTTCCGGCTCGTCCCTGCGGGCACTCAGCTCTGCCCCCGCTGCCCAGGACCCCCTGCGATGCTGGGGCCGAGTTCTCCAGACCACTCTCCCCAGGCACCCCTGCCCACTGGCCTTCTTGTCGGTTCAGCCGAAGCAGGACCCCAAGAAGCTGGGGAGGCCAGGTAGGAGCAAACCGCAGAGGGGATGAGTCTTAACCCCACTGGGTTGGCTGCTGGGCCGTGACCCTCAGTGGTCAGACGGCCGGCTGTGCCGCACCGCGCTCCTCCCCCACCCTGGGTCTCCTCAGCCAGGACAGTCCTGCTGGGCTGACGCATCCCTCGGGGATCTGAGCACCAGCTCCCTCGGGCCCCTCCTCGCCCAGGTGAGACCACCCAACCTCTCTCGTTCCCTCGCCCCCGGGACGGAAGCCGCCCTTGCAATTACCAACTCTTGGGGTTATTTCTGCTTTCCAGTTCCTGCAGAACCGGCCCTGCGTACTGAATGCCATCTGCTTGAAACGCCGAGTGCCGCTTTGTTTTCCTCGCTGGACAAGAATTTTCCTTGGAGATCCCAAATTCGAGCATTCCAAAAGTCAGGATCAAGTCATCCTCTGAACATCCTCGCACTTGTGACGACACATTGGAGAAGGGGAATGTTAACGTTTATGGATTGGAAGAAATTACAGGAGAGAACTAAGCATTAAGATCATTCCGCAGGTCGGAGCCTCAAATTACATAGCTGTCATTTATTACACCAATTTCAACATATCAGAAAGGAAAAATATTCCTGGTCTAATTTTAGATATGCCGAATTCAAAACAGAAGAATCTGAAGGCCAACTTAGGAGGTTAACGGGGAGAAGACGGAACGGAGAGCCAGCCCAGCAGGAAGGCCTCTGGGTAGCGCATACGTTCCATTCTGCTGGGATTTTAGCGTGTTGGGTAGCGTGTTTCACTATTATTTTGGAACCTGCGCGGTGTAGGCTGTTGGGGATGTGAAGGACCTTCATTCATCTCCATGTCATCCTCTTGGGTGCGGGATCTATGGTCTGGGGACAGCCTCTTGAGAACAAGAGACCCCTGGGCAGAGCGTGGACCAGTGCCCCGGCTCAGGAGTTCCGAGGGAGGAACTGGGGTCTTCTCCTCCACACCGAACACATGATGTTGAGGCCTGAGAGCAAACCATGGTCTGATAGCCACCCAGACTCAGACAGAGAGGGGTGGCAGAAAGAAGTGGTCCCCACGGGGCTGCCAAGGCCTGCTCTCAGCAACGGCCTGTCCGGGTGGGCTGTCTGCCGAAACACGCGACGAGCGACAGCGTGACCCTGTGTGGCATGAACTCTTTGAGCACAGGGGCCAGAAGGGCTCACTGATGCAGTGCCCAGGCCCAGAACGGTGATCACCGAGGCTCCTTCCTTTGGGAAGTCTGCCGTAGAGCAAAAAGGCAGCATCGTGGAGAGCAAAACCGTCCCCTCTCCCACAGGGGACGGGGGTACGGATGGGAGGCATAGCAGCAAAGGTCATTTGCCTTCCCTCACATCACCTGGACCTCCCAGGACCCATGTCAAGCCCAACCCGGTGTGCGCGACCCTCACCGACCACCCCCCGCACCCCAGTCCTACGACCACTGGCTTCACGGAAGCCATTTGCAATCTCGTCTGGTCTCCTACAAGAAATTTCTAGGTGAAGCGTCCCACTTCCGTCTATCCATAGTGCCCAGCGTCCTGCTGGTATCAGAGGTAAAGCCGGGCCCTTGGGGAGCTCAGGAGGTTGAAGGAAGACAACCATGAAACAGTTGCAGAAGACAATGAGGCAGATAAGAAATGCACACCCAGCGCTACGCCAGTGCCCACCCTAGGACTCACTCCCTCTGGGGCACTGGAGAACGCTCGTGAGGCTGCTGGGACCTGGAAACTCGGTAGGTGTTGATGACGTGATGGGGAGACATTGTTCCCCAAAAGACCGGGCTCGAGGGCACCGGGCACCAGGCAAGGCCAGGGAATGGAAGAAAGCCAGCTCGACATTGCTCACGGGGACACCGGTTCATGGGCAGATGGGGAGGTCAGCAGGGCGCACTCACAAGGCTTGGGACTTCATGGTCGGGGAGAAAGGAAGCTCTTACAGGGCTGGGCGGGACTGGGACCTAGTGAGGGAGGCGCCGTCATGAAATACCCTTCCTCGATATGGGATATCTAAGGCATCTGCTGTATAATCCACGTAAGCAATGAAGAGAAATTGAACACGGGTTTATAGTGGGAGCACGATGAAATTAAGCTTTCTAGAAAACATTTGTTTCCCCACGGTGCTTGGGATAAAACCTGACTCCTTAACCGACCTGACAGGTCCTGTGGATGGGCGCCTGGGTGGCTCAGTCAGGTGAGAACCCGACTCTTGCTTTCCGCCCCCGTCATGATCTCAGGGTCATGACATCGAGCCCCACGTCAGGCTTCACGCTCAACAGAGTCTGTTGGAGATCCTCTCTCCCTCGCCCTCTGTCCCTGCCCCTTCTCTCTCTCTCTCTCTCTCAACAAATACAATCTTAAAAAAAATCTAAAAAAATGAAAGGTCCTTCCGAAGCTGCTGGCATCAGTGTTCCTTTTGCCAACTCTCGTCTCCTCCGGCTCTCCTCCGAATTCCTGTCAGCTACAGCCACATGAGGGCACTTGCAAGCCCCATAAGAGGCCATCCCTACACATCTCTGGGCCTTAGCTCATGCTGTTCCTCCAGCCTCGAATGTCCTTCCTTGCTGCCTTAGTGAACTCTTACTTATCCGTCAAGGCCCTACTCAGATGTTACATTCTCTGGGAAACCTTCTACAAGAACCCCTTTGCCCCCTATATGTACCCTTCCCCAGGCAGCAGAGGTACCTACCTCCCTTTATAGTAGCAATCACCGTACTGTACAGCCATTTGCTCCCCACACGATTGTGCCCCACTCCAAACAGTAACAACAGGTGTTCTTTGCCTGCCTATCCTTAGCGCGTGGTACATGGTGATTCCACAACAAGCTCTGGTTCCAATGAACAGGAACATATACTTCTACATCAACAAGCTTCCTTAACTCCTTGGTGAAAAATGCAGAACGTGTAGAACTCACACCTGCAAAGTTCTATTAAAATGTCAACAATCTGCAGCCACTCATGGGAAAGTCTGTTCAGGAAGTAAATAGGCATCTTGTTCATTAGAATAATACACAAGTACTATTTCTTAATTTTCTTACTTTTCTCACATTAGTCAACTTGTCTAGAGTTGTGTCATGTGACCTTGCCCACAGACTCAGACGACACAACCCAAATGCTGGAACAAAAGGCCTCCCCAAGGCAACCACTTCTCTAGTCTTGCCCATGAGTTGTGAGACCACAGGAAAGGCAGAGGGTCCACGGTTGAAGGAAAGGTATTTGTTTCCATGAATAGGGAGTACGGGGCCCAAGATGTGGAGCCACCAGCTTACAAAGCACCAAAGTCACAGCACAGACTTAGAGGCGAAAAGATGCCCGTCCCATTCTGACTGGTTAAGCAGAGATGAAAATCCGCACACTCACTGCCCCATGAGACCTTTGTGAACACATGGGGTCCAGTGCACTGATCCAAGGTATTGGTCACTGTCCCGTGGGTGCCCCGTGAAGCTCGGTGATCAGCTCCTACGCCGGTCCTGTCAGCCTTCGCTGTCACAGTTACCTGGAGGATGCGGATTTGGTACGGATGTTGCTCCACGCCCCTCCCCTCCCCGATGGCTGGGCACAGAGATTTGCCTTCCTCAGTCCCCATGAATCTGAGTTTTGCTCCATGGCCCTGAAGGTCAAGGGTTCAGAGGATCTGCAAACAGCAGTACCGGCCGAAACAAAGGATCTGCAAACAGCAGTACCGGCCGAAACAAAGGATCTGCAAACAGCAATAATGGCCAGAACAGAGGATCTGCAAACAGCAGTACCGGCCGGAACAAACACGAGCTCCCTGATTCGTTCTCTCCACCCATCCCGGATCCCTCCCTCCCCAGTTTCCTTGCCTCCTCCTTCTGTCGATCTCACTTCCTAAGCGGAGAGCGCAGCACTCTCGTGGCCCGGGACACCGTATGCGAGAACTGGACTGACGGATGCACGCATTGTGCCTGAAATCTGCTCCCAGGGCCTGGGGAGCTCTGGGCCACAAGAGCCCCTCTAAGTTCTGACAACGGTGCAGCCTCGGCTGACGTCGGGTCCCCAGGCTGCTCACTTGCTAATGCAGCAGCGCGGGGACCCGGTGGTGGGGGGGACGCATGGGGCATCCCCGGGTGAATTTCCTGGAGGAAATGAGCGGCTCCCAGGCAGCTTGATGGATGGCCTCGCTCCGTCCACCTGACCTCGGGTGCTAGCACAGCGGGCCACGCCATCTGAGCCGCTGGGAAGACAGTGGTCCCAGCAGGGTGTTCTGGATAATGTGCATTGTGAGCGGCAGTGTCGTTTCCTTAAATCACACTGCTGTCACTCGGCAAGGCCATCTCTGACGCTCGAAGGCCCAACTTCCTCTCCTTATCTCACAGCCGAGGGAGAGGCCAAATGCAACAATAAAACCACCGGCTTCTGAGAAAAGGAGCCAGCCAGACAAGCCTGTATATACAGACCTCAACTGAGGCCGGAAGAAGCAAAGCAGAGTGAGGTCCACAGTCCCGGTGTTCCAGTTCCCAACACAGAAAACCCGCTGTGGAGAGGGTTCTACCGTCAAACAGTGGGGACCGGGCAAGGGGCAGCCCTGTCGGGGGGGGGGTGCGAATGGCCACCAGCCAGCCCTGCACCACGGTCCTTTCTGGCCAAGAGATGGGAGTCTTGCAAGGAAGCGCGAGTGGGAAACGAGGTGGGGGCCGCCAGAGTGCCCAGAGCATTCCCTCCCCCCAGCCGAAGACCCCCGCCCCCCCTCCCCCGCTCATTTCCTCCAGGCCAATTACGGTCCACAAGGAAGCTGGACCGGATTTGCGTTTTCCTGGCTGGAGTCCTGGCTCCTCTTCATGCAGCTTCTGCACAATGAAGACACACTCGTCATCGAAAGAGAGCACGGAGAAGGCGTCTCTCCAAATGACACTATCCAGGGGTCCCTGCCATTTTATTCCCGTTCACTGCCAGCAGGAGCCTGGCTAAATCTCCCCCCCCCCCAAACCCGCTTCTTAATACGCTGAGGTTACTGGGTCTGAGCCTCCCCCGGAGGACCCAGCCGGGCAGAGGCTGGGCCACAGGGGTCCACCTGGGCAGGCTGTCCTTGGAGGCGGACCCCAGACCCCCTCATTTCTTCTCGGGTTAGAGAACTTGCACATTTTAAAAGGTAAAGATCATCATGGCGCCAACCTCCATGTCTTCCAGGGTCTCAGGAAACTCCACAAATCCAAGGACAGCTCAGAGGGGGAGGGAGGAGGCCTCCAGGCGCCTAGAGGGAGCACACGGAGGGATCTGCGGGGGCAGAACTGGAATTGGTTGGAGTGAGAGGGAGCCCGTCTCTTATGAGACCCTACCTCGCTGTTGGTTACAGCAAACCGTCCCCCAGCTGCCCCCACCCCCGCGTAGCTGGTGCAGAACAGGTAGATGTTCATACGGGGCCGGGGGGTGGGACACTGGGAGTGTGAACAAGCCGAAGTATAGAAAAACAGGGATGCGAAGTTGCGTTACATGAGGTAGAACCATAAATACGTAGGTGTCTCTGTACTGGGTCCTGTATGCGGCCCGCCTCTGCAGCTAAACCTTTCTTAGCATTTCTTTCTCTTTTTTTCATATTTTTTCAAAGATTCTATTTACATATTTGAGAGGGAGCACAAGCAGGGGGAGGGGCGGAGAGAGAAGCAGGCTCCCCGCTGAGCAGGGAGCTCAACACGGGGCTCGACCCCAGGACCCCGGGACCATGACCTGCGCTGAAGGCGGACGCTTAACCGACTGAGCCCCCCGGGCGCCCCCTTTCTTCACATTTCTAAGTCCATCCGAGGTTGCTCGTGGGACAAGCCCACCCCAGACTCTGACCGAAGCTGCCGCAGGTAACCCTGTAGCCCGAACAGCTCCAGCTTTGGGAAGTCACCGTTCCAGTAAACTTGGAGCGATGTCCCCAGCTCCCTTCTTCCGCCACAGGAAGAACAGGCCCTGTTAGGCTTATGAGTCCCCTTGGATTCCTAAATTTTAGTCCTTGAAATAGAAGTCATCACACAGCAAAGGCTAAAAACAGAAACCACCAGTGTCCTATATGCCAAACGGGAACCCATTCCGGAGAAACGCCTAGACAGCAGTCAGGTCCCACAGATGTCAGCCCCTGAAGGTTCTGAGAACTGCCCGTCCCTCTTGATGTCTCCACACTGCCCAGGGACGCAGGAGTGTGTCTACACGTACTCCTGATCCAACCAATGTGTCGGAGTCCAGGCTCCAGAACCCGAACGTCCTGGACAGACCTCAGAAGGACGTCTCAGATGCCTCTCTCCAGTGTTCCCAGACCTTCAGGAGGAGGAGAGAATTTGGAGAATCAGGGTGCTGGTGGACATGTTCCTGGGTAAGTCTTATGTGTTCTTTGTGGCTGAAACCAGACATCACCTCACCCAGGAAGTCTTCTGTCACGCACAAGGTTAGGCTCCCATTCTCTGTGCCCTTGAAGCATCCTGCGCTTCCCACCTAGGCTTATCGCACTATCTTGTAAGTTCCCAGAGACTTCTCTGCTTCCCAAAGCAAACTTGACTCTGTGCTTTTGAGCCCAGGGGCTGTGTCTCACCGGTCCCTCTGGAAGGCTGGCGCAGTGACCTCCTGTGTTTGCCAGTGGCCTGGACCCCCCTAAGCGTACATTTGAGTTTTAAGACCTGGTTTGTGCCTATTTGCACCAAGATTAACATATTTCCACACACTCTCACCCTTAACTGCTGCCGCTAGGGGAATGAGAAGTGGGAATTGAAAACAGACCTCTCCAAGGCCAAACCAATAGAAGAAGGTTTTGTAATGTCACAGTCAAGGTCGGGAAAGAGACAGACACTCTTCCAGCATAAGAGAGTCCAAAAATTATGCTAGCAGGAAGACATGACTCTTGTATGTAGATCACCAGAGTCTGTGGGCAGGAGATGAACACTGGCAGTAAAACTGATTCGTTGCTTAAAGTAGTTTGGGATGATCGTAGAGGAAAAGAAAAGAAAAAAAAACAACAAGTTTCCTGCGCAGAGAAGGGTCCCCTGTGTTTTCTCCTCTGACTTCTAGGACCGAAGTCTCCACCTCACTCTGAGTCCAGTAAAATGAATGGAGACTTTAATATAATGACGAGTGGGGACACCCCCCCCCCCCGCAAGGGACTTGTCCTAGCCCAGGAAAGGAAGAAAACGAAATGAAGCGAATGAATATTAAAAAACAAAAACAAACAACAACAAAAAAAACAGGTCTAAGTGAGAGATCTGGTCAACCAGGAGGACCTCCATGTGGGAGCCAACACCCTCAAGGTCTGGACAGGGAAGCCCCACGCTTGGTATGATGCGGGAGTTTGAGCTACTTAGTTTGAAGCCACAGTGGCTGACCCCCAACGCGTTACCACGGCCGCTCCATATAGTCTAGATTCCGTCACACGGACCTGGACTGAAGCACACACTCAACTTTCCTTGAGGTCACGTGTGAGTCGTACACGTGTGTACACACGTGAACAGGCACTTGCCTGGCAAAGGAAGAGAAAAAGATTAGCCCTCCCTCCCCAGGTCAACCGCGGGCACCTAAGATACCTCGAGGGTCCCTGACAGGGAGGTAGGCGACATCTGGAGGAAGGCACCCAGCCCCCAGGAGCCCACAGTCCAGAGTGGGGGGCCGAGAGGTCATCAGGGTTCTACACTGGGGTACAGAAAGTGCTATGTGGAGGTGCTGGCATGCTTTGGGGACATGGAGAAAGGGCACCTTAGGGCTTAGGAAGGCTTTCTGGAGAAGGTGATATCTGCGTCGGGCTCGGACGATCAAGGAGAAGTTAGCCAGAAGCATGTCCCCAAAATACCTCACCCCACCCCCTAATGCTGGAGACCAGCTGCGAGCCTTCCCGTAGGTCCCAGACAAGGACGCCCGTGCGGAGTCACACACAACTCAGTGTGTCCGAGCCTGTCTGTCCCCCTCGTGGGGCCCCGCAGCCGACAGCCCCCCGCGCTTACCTGGGTTCCCGGAGGCGGTCCCCAGTCCTTTCCCGGGGCTGCCTGAGCGGTCCCAGCGCCGTGAGCTGGGGTGAGGAGGTGGGTAGGCGGCGTCCACACAGCCGGCCGCCGTGCCCCGGAGCCGGCCTGGCCTGGCCCCTCGGAGCCCGCCGAGGTCGTGCCAGACACGGGCTCGGCTGCCGGCTCAGACTGCAGGCGGGAGAAGCTGCGAGCATCCTGGAGCCCGGCCAGGCCTCTCCGGCGGCGGGCAGGTGGAGGAGGAGCCGGAGAGAGCCTTGTAGCAACCCTAGAGCATCACGTTAACTCCCAAGGAGCCGAGACAGCAGCAGGCTGCCCACCACCCCCAGGGCCGCCGCAGACCCCCGCCCGGGCTGGGGGCGGGTATGTGCCCCTCGCTGTAGTCCCCCAGACGTGCTCCTGATGAACTTGTGGCTGAGATCGGGGCCGGGCCCCCACCCAGCAGCACCCCCGGGGCAGAGTCTGCCGCTGTGTCACCGACTCTTAGCTCACTCTAGGCTTTTCAAAAACATCATTTTTATTGAGGTGAAATTCACGTGACATAAAACAAATCATTGTAAAGTGAACACTCCAGTGGCGTTGAACACATCCGGGATGCTGCGGGGTCACCGCCTCCACCTGGCTGTGAGATAATGTCGTCGTCCCGAGAGGAAACCCGGCACCTGCGGAACATGTGCATTTCATCCCCTCTGCTCCCGGCACCTGAACAACACAGTCTGCTCTGTCTCTGCAGACGTGTCTACTCTGGATACTTCACTTAAATGTTGTCCTAGGGTATGTGACGCTTGGGTCTGGTTTCCTTCACTCACCAGACTGTTTTCTAGGTTCATTCACATTGTTGCACGTAGTAGGACCCTCATTTCTTCTTATGATCAAATAATATTCCATTGTATATATGCACCAAAATTTATCTTTTGTTGATGGACATTTGGGTTGTATCTACCTTTTGGCTCTTGCGAATAGCGCCGCTGTAAATATTTGCACACTCGTTCTGAGTTCTTTGGGATACAGATCTAAGAGTGGAACTGCTCGGTCATGCAGTACTTGTAGGTTTAACCTAATTTAAACATATGTTTGATACGTTTTTCACAGCTGTTGAACCACTTTATATTCCTACCAGCAATATGTAGAGTTCCAGTATCTGCACATTCTCTCCAAAACATCTTCTTTTCCCCATAATAACCGTTTTTGTGGCTGTGAAGAGCTATCTCCTTAGGCTTTTGACTTGCATTTCCTTAATGACTAATGATGTTGAACATCTTTTCATGTGTTTGTTGGCCATTTATATATCTTCTTTGGAGAAATGTCTATTCAGATCTCTTTACTGTTTTTAAATTAGGTTGTGTTTTTGTTGTTGAGTTGTAAGAGTTCTTTGTATATTCTAGATACAAGACCCTGATCAGACATATGATATACGAGTATTTTCTCCCATTTTGTAGGTTGTCTTTTCATTTATTTGATAATATTCTTTTTTTTGAAGACCTGGAGCACATTTTTAATTAAGTTTTTTATCTTTATTTCAGTATCGTTAACTTACTGTATTATACTGGTTTCAGGGGTATAATTCTATATATCACCCAGTGCTCATCATGAAAATTTTGATGAACTACAATTTATGTTTTGCTTTTGTTGCCTATACTTTCTGTGTCATATCTAAAACTCCATGGCCAAATCTGAGGTCATGAATATTTGCCCCTTCTGTTTTCTTCTGAGTCTTATGGTTTTAGTTCTGGGTTTTTTTTTTTTTATATATATTTATTTATTTGAAAGAGAGAGCATGTGGTGCATGCACACAATGGGGAAGAACAGAAGGAGAAAGAGTCTTAAGCAGACTCTGCGTTGAGTGAGGACCCCAATGCGGGGCTCCATCTCACGACGCAGAGATCATGACCTGAGCCAAAACCAAGAGTCAGATGCTTAACTGACTGCACTACCCAGGTGCCCCTGGTTTTAGTTCTTACACTTAAGTCTTCGAATGATTTTGAGCTAATTTTTGTGTATGGTGTGAGGAAGGGGTCCAACCTCATTCTTTTTTAAGTAAATTTCCAATGATCTCAGCACGATTTGTTGAAAAGACTACTCTTTTCCCACTGAATGATTTTAACATCCTTTTCAAAATACATTGGCCATAGATGCATGGGTTTATTTCTGGGTCCTCTATTCTATTCTATTGATACAGCTACCTATCCTGTCCTAATACCACACTGCTTTGATAACTGTAGCTTCATAATACGTTACAAAACCTCTTTCCTTAATCTTGTCTGAACTCAGTCAAGAAGAGGTGACCTGAATCAGTATTCCTTTTCCTAACTGGTTAACTCATAAACAACCCCTTATTCTCAAATGTCCTTTGAAACTCTGGAATATGGGTCTAATTCTGAAGTCAGGGTAGAAGTAGTAGAGAGAGGGAAGTGGGAGTGTTGTGAGAAACACTGTAAAAATGTTCTCCTTTAGGGGGAGGATGGGCAAGATGGAGAAGGGGAGTGGGAGATATAGGCTTTCAGATATGGATGAATAAATCACAGGGACAAAAGACACAGCATAGAGCATACACACGATGATATTGTGCTACCATTGTATGGTCAGTCACAGATGGTAGCTACACTTGTGGTGAACATAGCATATTGTATAGACATGCCGAATCACTGTGTTGCACACTCGAAATTAATGTAACACTGCATGTCAACTGTCCCTCAATAACTAAATAGACAAACAAACAAAATCTCCCCCTTTTGTTCCATATTAAAAAGGAAGAACATAATGTAGCAAAAAGAATATGGCCACGAATGGGTTTCAAGCCCAACTCTGAAGTTATTAGTTATGTGGTGTTGGGCAACTTGCCTCTTTGGCCCTTGGTTTTCTCATGTAGAAAATGGGCTGTTACGAGAACTGGATACGTGCCATAATGCACAAAAAGCATTTGGCCCAGAGATTCTGCTCAAAAAAATACGCCGTGGAAACATGGCGTATCCTGACTACTGTGAGATCTGATCTTACATACCTGCTCTGGAAGGGTGTGCAAGGAGGATAGGTTCCTTGACTGCTTTTAATCCGTTGCAGGCACACACACCCTAAGTCGGGCCAGGCATAGAAGAGACATTAGTTTTTTTTACATGTCCTTATTTTCTTTTCTGTAAATGAGCTTCTTGATTAATTAATTTGTAAAACATGTTATGTGGGATACCATAATTGAGTCCACAAGCAATGTTGCCAGAAGCTTAGTGAGCAGGGAAGGAGAATTCATTCCCAGAATGAGGGTCTGTTTCAATGATAACCAATCACTGTTCTCTCCCTGATGAAAGGGAACCAATATCATTAAGGATCCTACACTTCGGTTAAAGACACAGGCAAGACAGAGCTACAGGGTGTTCTAACTGCTCCCCAGAATTTCTTTTGTGTGAAACATCTCTGGATGTTCAGGTAAATCCCTAAGTGGAGACAGATGTGTCTAATTGGACTCTGCTTTGGAGAGGGAGCCCACTGAGAGCCTGGAGACTTCAGGGCTGCGCCTGCACCCTTCCTGAAGGCTGAGTGGCTCTGCATCTCCTTTGCCAACGTGGAGTCCACACGGTCCCCTGCCTTTGTGGGTCAGTTGCTTCCAAAGCGTGGTTGTCCAGGGAGCATGTGACTGGCAAAGCCTTAGTTGCTTGCCTGCCTCCCGCTGCAGGGGTGTCTGGGGAAGCTTGTTCCAAGCTTTATGTTGGGGAGGCGTTGACTCATCCTGTGGGGAATCCCTCCAGCACTGTGGGGTGGTCAAAAAAAGCTGAGTGTTAACAAGAACGACAGTTGTCCACCGCTTGGGGTGTCCTAGCAAAGCCCCATAGAGTCTTGGTAAACAGAGTATTGCTCTTCTCCCAATCCCACCACAATGAAGGGAAGAGAAAGACAAAACAGGACATGACCGTGCTGCCCTCCCCACCCCTATCAACCCTAGTCACAGAAGCCTTCCCACTTGCCATCTGAGCCTGGCATTTACCAGACGCTACATCCTTGTTGAACGGAAGAATGTGTCCAGGTACCGTATCTGGAGTATTTGGGATTGAGCCCCCCGACTCCACATGCTCTCAAATCGCAGTCTTCCTGCTCTGACCTGCCCCCAACCCATGGGCCAGACATGAAAGACGGACCTTTTGCCCTGTTTCCAGTTTTTCGCTGGGGGAGTGTAGGTCCCTGAAGCCCGAAAACCCTCATTAACCCTCCCACAAGTGGCAGGTCCTGCTGCCCAAGTGTCTGGTTGTTGTCCAGCTGTTGGCTTGAGTTCTGCCTTCAACAGATTTGCATCTGGCAACACATGGGGAAAGATGCCGCTACTAGTCTGACTTTGATTTTACTGGTGGCAGGGAGCCCTCCCCTCTGTCCCATGCACTGGGCCCGTGTCCATGCTGGCCCAAAGTCACACATCCGTGATTAGCCGAATCAGCTCCCCGGTCCATTGACCAGAGCTGCCGAGCTCCCAAGATGCCCCTCAGACTTGCAGAGCTCTCCGCTAATCTTCAAAGTAATTTTTCCCACTACTTAAGGTGCTCCCTCATCCGTTTTCAGCTGAGTAACCCAGGGCTGAAATCGAAAAAATGATTCCCTGCTTTCCAGTTTTATCGCTCACTCCTTCATGGGGATTTTTGGCTGAAACGCTGAGGTCAAATGTTAATAACATGGTTT
This sequence comes from Mustela nivalis, assembly GCF_964662115.1. Lineage (NCBI taxonomy): Eukaryota > Metazoa > Chordata > Mammalia > Carnivora > Mustelidae > Mustela > Mustela nivalis. The sequence goes on from NC_139038.1 coordinate 14,723,138, forward strand.
TCACGCAAATATAGAATGAACACACATCAAAGATTTATTCAACTTACTAATGAGAGAATCAGAGGTTTGGGTAAAGCTGATTCAAAAAGCATTTGAGGAACTGGGTATTTCTAGGTTTTTGAAAAAAGCATGTTAGAATAAAGTTGTGAGGTTAGATACAAAACTGGTTAATGTCTTGATAGGGTGGTAAAGCACTTGGAGTTATCTTTTCTGCCATACAGAAATCAATTGCATCCCCACCAGTTAAAAAAAAAAAAAAATCATCGAGTTAACATGTAACTCCACAGTGTCTGGGCTTTTAATCAATGATGAATAGTGAGTCAAACAAAGGTACATTCCCCTATAATTAAATAATGCTTTGGGGCCTGTTCAACAATACCCCTGTGTGACATTGAAAGAAGATGTTGTTCTTTCTTTGCCTTAGTTCCAAGATTTAGATGTTTTTCTGAACTCTGTGTATTGGTTGTAAAGATCTCCCTGGAACCTGGGAAAGCGAGGCTCTCAGGGAAATGTCTTCAAACAGACCTGCGATGTTCAAAATCTCACAATGACCCCATGTACTCTCGTCCAGACCCCGGAGCACAATGGACTCTTCTATCCTGACTTGGCCGCAGCTTCATCATTCCCTCAGTCTGAAGCACTCTTCCCTTACTTGCTCATCTGGGATTCTCCTGTGCTTACTTCATGATCTGCTGCGAAAGGTACTTGTTCCAAGTGCCCTTTCCGGACTCTCCCAGACCTGGGGGATCTAACCCTCCCAGTACGGGGTCTGTAGTGGTGAATTCTGACAACACTGCAATTACTGGGTTCTTCGCATAGGCCTGTGTTCATTCTAAATCATTCATTGATTGGTTGACCTTATCTAATTTAAACCTTTTCATAAAAAGGTTGAACAGAAGACAGCTTTGTCCCATTTTCCAAATAAGTATCACACAGCTGGAAAGTGGTTGAGACAACCCACGAACACGGTTCTTTCAGATGCATAACTGCATTCCTCTGCTCTAGAATGTTTTATTTTCCACACTGCTCGAGCACATCTTTGTGAGTTCCCTGAGGAAATGGGTGTTGTGGCACATGTCCCCGGTGCAGAATGCCCAAGATTATTTGAAAATTGAACGAACTTGGCTCCGCAAAGAAATATGAAGGACGTGGAGGAAGAACATCTACTGTGGACACGGTTGAGAGCTCCTGGGAGTTCTGGAGCGACTTCGGCCGGCAAAGCCCAGCCCTCGGACAAAGTGTACTGGTGTGAGTCACCTCTTGAGTGAGAGACAGTGGAATTCTCCTGGGCTCGCCACACATCTCACCTGAGCCTGCCAGCACTCTGGAGGCTTGCACAACCAACCCCTTCAGCCTTCAAATGTTAGCATTTGTAACATTCAGACTTGCTTTTCCACTTCTCTTCAGACTATATATTCATTCATTTATTCGACCCAAACCTGCTGAACACTTACCATGTGCCAGATTAGGTGCTGGAAGTGGAGAAAGTAAGCAAATCACACAGAGGCAGTCTTCTGCTGGAGATGATGTTCCGCTGGGAGGACAAAGCAACCAACTGCAGAAGTGTATGCAGAATGATGAAATTACGGTTGGAATAAGTGCTGCAAAGAAAAAGTGAGTCCTGAGAGCATGTGAGAGAAAGGATCCACTGAGCTGAGCCCGGAGGGCAGAATTGTATCAAAAGAAGCAAAGAACAAGTTGGGGATGGGGGTTAAGGAAGAGACAAGTGTTAGCAACCAGAGGAGTTAGAAAAGACCTAACTGATGTTCCTAGAGATCGTCACCGGCCTCTCTTTTTTAGCACCTTGCCAAGGATCACCTCTGTGTCTGCTAGCTCCTCCCAGGACAACAGGTCCTTCTTCTCCAAATCCTCCTCTATGCGATCTGCCTCATTTTTCGTACATCCTTACCTCACCCATTAATTTCTAAGCTCTGTTAAGGCAGGAATCACGTAGCATTCATTTGTACATCCTCAGGATCTAACACATTGCCTGGAAGACAACAGGCAAGTGATGAATGAATGAATGAATGGTTGAACGAACGAGAGCATGAGCCTGGGACATCTGTAATCAGTACATGCCGTAAGCCGCCCCGCCATTCTGAGCAGATTTATTTCCTTGAGAGTATGAAGCCCAGAGGAAGTCGCTGACACCCCAAAGCCTAGTAAGGGTGTCTGTCTGCCTGATTTTTTAAATACTGCCCCACCACTGACTCTTCCTGACCACTGTAGTGTCTGGACACACTGGTATGCAGGGATGAATTGTGAGCGTATCGAAAGTATTTGGGTGGCAAAAATAAAATCAACATTTACAAATAACCTCATTAAAATAATAAATTACAGGGGCGCCTGGGTGGCTCAGTGGGTTAAGCCGCTGCCTTCAGCTCAGGTCATGATCTCAGGGTCCTGGGATCGAGTCCCGCATCGGGCTCTCTGCTCGGCAGGGAGCCTGCTTCCCTCTCTCTCTCTCTCTCTGCCTGCCTCTCCATCTACTTGTGATTTCTCTCTGTCAAATAAAAAAAAATAAAATAAAATAATAAATTACAGGGTGTATATTATAGTTTTAGTTTGCTTGTCCCTAAAGACCAACGTATGATGTCTTCCTCATGAGGTTACTCGCCATCCCTACAAGTTCTTGGTGAAGTATAGGTTCATATATTTTACCTATTTTAATTGGTTGTTTGTTTCCTTTTTATTGAGCTTTGAAAGTTCTTTATATATTTTGGATACAAAATTTGTATAACACACATACCTCGCAAATATTTTATCCCACAAATACACTTCTGTGCCTTGTCTTTTCATTCTCTGAACAGTGTCTTACAGACAAATGAATTCTTAAAATTTTGATGAACTTAAAATAAAATAAAATAAAATAAAATATTGATGAACTCTATCATTCGTACTTGTATTGGATCAAGATTTTGTTTAATACATTTTGCCTCTATGAAAAATCACTTTCATTTAGCATAATGTCTTGTTTTAGTTAGCATAATGTCTTCCAGGTCCACCCATGTTGTTGTAAATGGTAAGATTTCCTTCCTTTTTAAGGCTGAAGAGTATTCATTCCATTGTATGTGTATATCACATTTTCTCCATCCGTCTTTCTATCAGTGAACATTTGATTCCATGAGGTATCTGAAATACATGAGGTATGAGGTACACGAGGTATCTGAAATGGTCAAACATACACTGGTGCTCCTGGGGAATGAGGGGAGGGAGAAATGGGGACTTCCGGTTCAATGGGTATAAGTTATACAAGATGAGTAAGTTCTAGAGATCTTCGTTACAACATGGTACCTATAGGTAAGACAATGTTGTGACTTAAAATTTTTTAAGAGCGTAGATCTCATGTTAAGTGTTCTTACCCCACACACCCCAAAAACAAGCAACAGGACACAAGGAAATTTTTGGAGGTAATGAATATGTTTATTACTTTAATGGTGGTAATGATGCATGGGCGTACACATACGTTCAAACTCATCAAACTGTATGTACGTAGAATCTCTGTCAATTTTATTGATCTTATTAAAGAGCTACATTTTTATTTCATTGATATTCAGAGAATATTGATATTCTCTGAATATCCATGTTTTCTATTTTTTATTTTCTATTTTTTCTATTTTTTATTTTACTGATTTTTTTTAATTCCGATCCTTCATTTTCTTTTCTTTTAATTTGCTTTGGGTTAATTTTGCTCTTTATTTTCTAGAGCACTAAAAGTAGAAGCTGGGGTTATTGGTTTAAGACCTTTCTTTTTCTCTAATGTATTATACATGTTCCTGTAAGTACTGCTTGAATGGCATCCCACAAATTTTGATATGTTGTATTTTTATTGTCATTCCACTCAAAATGCTCTCAAATTTCATTTTTTATTTCTTCTTTGACCCATGATTCATTTAAAAGTGTGTTATTTGATTCTAAGCAAAATAAGTCAGCCTGAGAAAGGCAAATACCATATGATTTCACTCATATGTGGAATTTAAGAAATAAAACAAATAAACAAAGGGCAAAAAAATAAGAGACAGAGACAGAGAGACACAAAGCAAGATACAGGCTCTTAACTATAGAGAACAATTTGACGGTTACTAGAAGGTAAAAGGGGTGGGAGGATGGGTTAAGTAGGTGATGGAGGGGGACGCATGGGTGTCTCAGTCTGTTAAAATAGGTGATGGGGATTAAGGAGTGTAATTGTGATGAACACCAGGTGTTGTATGAAGTGCTGAATCACTATATTGTATGCCTGAAACTAATACTACACTGTATGTCAACTAACTGGAATTAAAGTAAAAACTTAGGGGACTCTGGGTGTCTCAGTCAATTGAGTGTCTAACTCATGATTGCCACTTGGATTGTGACCTTGGGGTTATGGGATTGAACCCCACATGGGGTTCATGCTCAGTGGCGAGTCTACTTCCTCTCCTCCCTCTTCCTAAGCCTCTTCCCCCTCAAATAAATAAATCTTAAAAATAAATAAAATTAAAAATTAAAAAATTTAAAATGTGCTGCTTGGTTTCCAAATATTTGGAGACTTTTAAAAGCTCTTTCTGTTACTGATTTAGAATTTAATTTGATTTCTAATTTAATTCCATTGCAGTCATAAAACAAACTTCTATTGAGAAATTGAAATTTACTGAGACTCCATATGTTCCTTAAAAGCCATATAGATCAACCTGGTGGACAGTGTTGTTTAAATCTTCTATATCTTTACTGACTTTCTGTCTAATTTTTTTCAAGTATTAATTTAGGTATACTGGAACCTTCCCTTCTAATTTGGATTTGTCTATTTGCAGTTCTATCAGTTTTTGCTCCAGATATTTTAAATCTTTGTTATTGTAGCATAAATACTTAAAATCATTATATCCTCTTGATGAATCAATCTACAAAATATTATTATGAAATCAATACTTTTTAAATCACTGTGAATATTCTTTGCTCCAAAATCTACTTTGTCTTATATCACTATTGCCAATCCAGTTTCTCTGCCTTTTTATGGGATGTTTAGACCATTTATGTTTAGTATGATTCCCCTTATGGTTAGATTTAAGTCCATCTTCTTGGTGTTTGTTTTTTATTCCTTCTATTTGTTCTTTGGTCACTTTCCCCTTTTTTCCCCATCTTCTTGTGTGTTGAGTGAATATTTTTTGCATAATTCCATTTTATCCCCTTTGTTGGCTTTGTTTTGTTATTTTAGTAGTTGCTTTGAGGTTTACAGAATACATTTTTAACTTATGACAGCCTACCTTTAAGTGATACCTGCTAATTCACACACAATGTAAGAATAGTATAAGACATATTCTTCCACATCTTCACTCCCAAACTTTGTGCTACTGTTGTCATACACTTTACTTTCCCATGTTATAAATCAAATGTTCCATTATTATTTTTGTTTAAAGTAAATATATTTTAAATAAGTTCAAATAACAAAGGAAAACATTGTATATGTATTAAATAGTGTCATTTCCAGTTTTCTTCATTTCTTTATGTAGGTTTATATTTCCATCCAGTATCATTTCCCATCTGCCTAAGAGATTTACTTAAACATTTCATATATTGGAAATCTGCTGGGCATTAATTTCTTCATTTTTTTTAATATTTAAAGAACTCTTTCTATTGATTTCATTTTTGAAGATATTTTGTTTCGAGGGTGAAATGTATTTTTTTTTTTTTACTCTTTTAGTATTTTAGAAATGTTATTCCACTATCCTCTCACATCCTTTGTTCCTAACAAGAAATTCATTGTCATCTTTATCTTGTTCTTTTATATATAACATGTCTTTTCACTCTGACTGCTTTGATGATTTTCTCTTTATCACTGGTTTTGAGTAGTTTGCGTGTGACATGCCTGTGTGCGCGTGTGTGTGTGTGTGTGCGCGCGTGTGAGGTTAAGTTTCTTGTGCTTCTTGCATCTATGAGTTTATATTTTTATCAAATTGAGATATTTTCAGTCATTATTTTTTGAAATATTTTTCTACTTTGCGAAGAAGTCTGAACTTCTTTGTCATGGACTCAAGTTACACATTTATTGGTAACACATTTGTAAGTTTCTTGGAGTTATCCCAACAGCTCACTGAGGCTCTGCTCTTTCTTTTCTCTCTGTGGTTTATTTTGGACAATTTCCAGTGCTATAACTTTGCGTCTCTAAAAAGTCACTTTTATTCTGAAATGACTAATTTGCCATTAATTTCATCCAGTAAATACTTCATCCAAAATATTGTGGATTTTATATTTACAAGTTTGATTTAGGACTTTTTAAAATAAATATTTCCCATGTCTCCACTTAACTTTGGGAACATATGGAATACCATTCACAATAGTTGCCTCATTATCAATCATATCTGCTAATTCCAACATCTTTGTAAACTCTGTGTTGGTTTCAATTATTGATTTTTCTTCTCATCATGGGCCATATGCCTGGCATGCATGCCTGGTAATTTTTTATCGGATACCAGACAGTGGTATCCAATAAATATCTATTGAATTTTGCCTTGTTGGTTGATGGCTATTTTTTTAATTATTATAAATGTTCTCAAGATTTTTTTATGAAATAGCTGTTTCGTAACAGTTCTATATGTTTGGGTCTTTAGCTATTCTATTGAGGAAAAACCCTTTGGGTACCCCACCTGAAGTCCATGAATCATGAGTTTTTCTACTCTGGCTGGTAGGAGTAAGCTCTATTCCCCGCCTGTGTGAGTGTCAAACATTGTTACCTCTCATCCTTCCAAATGGTTCTCTTGAGTAGTTTTCTCACACGCAAGCACTCATCAGTATTCAGCTCAAAACTTAGGGGTTGCCCTCTGCAGACACAGGTCTCCTCTGTATGGCTTCTCCTTCCTGCTTCTCAGGCCTTTGACTTCTAGCCTCCTTCATCGCCCAACTGCCAGCCATCTCTTCTCAACTGAGGAAGTCTGTCAGGCCCTGCCTGGGTTTACCCTCCCTGCAGCACTATCTGGGTATTCTCTCAAAGGAGCAAACTGGGAGTAAATTGTCAGGCTCACCTCTTTTTTGTTTTTTCATCTCTTTGGGAGAACTGTCATTTTTAGTCTGATGTCCAATGTCTTAAAGTGTTTTTACGTAGTTCGTTTTTAGTTTATTTAAGACTGGATAGTAAATCTGGCACCTGTCACTCCACCTTGACCAGAAGTGAAAGTCCTATCGTTTCCTAAGCAAGAGAGAAAAGGGCAGGCTCTTATACCCAGCCTGCAAGACAGGCACATAACCCTCAGCCTCTCTGACCCAGGTCACCATTTCTGATGTACCATTAATAGTTGTGACCATGAATCATCATAGAATTTATTTTAAAAATTTTCACTATGTTAATTAAAACACTTTTTTCAAATCTATACATAAATCTTATTTAAAAATAAGGAGTTCAAGAAAATTTAAGTTGTGCTGTCTATGTACAAACTGTGCGTAAGCTAAGTTGATCCATGGTCATTTTGCTTAATTTAAAAGTTAACTTGTATTGGACCAAATGTAGATACAATAACAACAATAACAATGCAATGGATATAATATAGATATATTAACAATGGAATTCTCAACAAAGATGCTGTAGTAATAACATGTAAATCTGTAAATCATCTGTACTATACCCTTTTTTACTATGGTAATATTTATTTATGCTGTTTCTTTATTGTACATTGGTCTCTAAAAAGTGATTTTTTAAAAAAAGCAATTTAATGTTTTTAAAATTTTATTACCGCCATTTATTTTTCTTTCATGTCCTTCTTTCATTCATCCATTTGTAACAAATATTCATTGATTACCTACCATGTACTCTGCTAGTAGATTTTCTTATGAAACACCAAAATTAATTATTTTAATAGCTACTTTAACTACAAAGTTAAAAAATACATCTAGACCAAAATTTAGCTTGCTTCTCTAAAAAACTTTAAAGGGCTCAGAATTCAGGGACATTCCTGGGAATGCGGTGCACAGGTACACATCGTGCAACACGTGTGTGTCACACTTACGTGTAATCATCACAGAGGCGGATGTGCCTCTATCTGCTCTCCGATGTGGGTCAGGAATGGACCGATATCTGCGGGGGTCGACAAGCTAAAAAGAAGAGTCTGAAAAAAGGAAAGATGAGTAGGGAGCAGGTGAGGATCAAAACGGGAAGTTGTAAAGGTTTGACAGGTATGACAAAGATGGGAAAGAAGTTCCTTCTGGGCTTTGAGACCAGGAAAGAAAATTCCCCTGTTGGGAGATTAAAAAGTAGCGATCCCGTGATTAGGGAAGTTGGAGCCTGAGTTCAAGGACAAGTACCTTGGAAGTTGCTAGAGGTTAAAGGGCTTAAGGATCCCTTCCTCTTTGCTCCAGGATTCCAGCAGGTAAGAGAATGCACACAAGGGGAGCCCAGTAGATGACAAGGAATCATTCTTATTGATGGTCCGATAGTCCCTAAGGATCTCCAGGAACAGAGCTTTCTGCTAAACTCTGCTGCTGTACATGTGCCTTGGACCAGAGTCCTTGGTGGGTCTCCGCTTAACACTGTCAGTGTCGTGGAAGCCCACGGGCCTGCGTCACCTATCCAGTTACTGCTCAAAACTCGCCACCGTTCTGACCCAGGAGGGCTTACTCATGGGGACAGGAGGCTGAGGCAGATGGTCCCGATAGGTGTGGCGGACACTTTCTTTGCTTCCGAAACGCAGTGACTCAGCTCCTGATGATGTGGACCAAGGACTATTGGGTTCTGGGAGTACCTCAGCCACCACCTGCCCAAGTAAGAAGCAAGTACGTGGTGGGAATGGGAGTGGAGGTTGTCGCCTCCGTGGTCCTCCTACAGGATACAGACCAGAGGGCGTCCCTCTTTTGGAAGCACGCAGGGAAAAAAGAAAAATCATTCTCCCTTTACCAAAAACAATCATCACAGCTTCTCTCATTTCAACGCAAGACATCCTTGCTGAGGGCCTGTGGTCCCAGCCCTTCCCGGGGCTCTGATTTCTGACACAATCTGTCAAGATTCACAGCAGATGTAAGAAAGCAGAGTTTGGAGCTCTTTATGTTTGCTCACATTTTCCTTATAAGACTTTCCTCACAGCAGAAGCCTGATGTCCTGTGAAGGGTGAGGAATCAGAGCTGGGGCCGTGAATCTCCAGGAAGAGTCTCTCAGTTAAGGCAGCTCAACCCCGTCAAGGGGGCCCCCGGCCCCGCTGCAGAACTAAATGTTGCTTTTTGGCTGTTTGCCTCAAGGAAACCTCTTGAAAGAGCCCTGATTTGATGGTCCTGAAAACTGGACAGAACAAAAAGACAGCGGGGAGGAGTTGGGTGAGAAGAGTATGTTCTAGAAGTCCATGAGGAGTGGGGAAGGGTGTGAGGGGAGGTGCCCTGTCCAGGAAAGATCCGTGCTGCAGCCCCAGCCTGCAAGCCCCTGACGGGCTCCGCCATCGTGCGGTCCGGCTGCGTTCCCCGCACAGTCCCCGCCCGGACCTGTCCTCAGCACCCCACTGCCGGGCTGCCGGAGGTGTCCTCCTCTGTCCTCGGTGCCCACCGCGGGTCTGAGGGAGCCCCTGCCGGCAACTCAGAGGCAGCCGGGCCTCCTGGCTCCTAGCCACAGCTCTCTGCACAGCCCAGTGGAGATCACCCCCCACACAGGTAACTCGCTTCTGAGGTCTTTGCTTTCTTGGGCAAAGGATTGCAAGTAAATCTTCAAGAGATTAGGAACTGAGGAAAGACTGACAAAGAGAGCCTGGCTTCTCCCTGCCAAGCAGAAAAAGACCTTCCGTATTGGTAGAGTGCGCTGGGGTCCTCCAGAAAGGGACCGTGTCTACGGGGTGAAGTCCTGCCGAGATCCAGTCCGCGAGAGGGCCGGAGCGTTGGGAGTGTGGCGGGTAGGAGGCCTCCAGAAAACACAGTAGGACTGCGATCATGCACAGATAGAACAAAACAGAAGTCACGAAGACAAAAACGGAAACAAACAAACAAAGAACCTGCGAGAAAATAGTGCACACGGTCAGGAGGGAAGGTCACAGAGCACAAGGACCTGGGAGTCAGCTCGATGGGATTTTAATGAATCTCAGCTCCGCGGCTTCCCGGCTGGGCTGCCTTGGGCACGTTGCCCCACTTCTCTGAAACTGTTCCTTTCTCGGCTCTCGGACATAATCGCACACATCTCAGAGACTGTTTGTGAAAACTGCATTACGTAATGTATGCTATTACACAGCAGAATGCTTAGTGCTTAAAATAATGCTCAAAAATTGGAAACTATTGACTAATGTGGCTTTCTAAGTGGTGAGACTACGGGTAACTTTCTCTCTCTATTCTTTGTACCATCCCCATTTCGTACAATGATATGTATCGCACATGCTGAATCACAGCCTGACAGCCGGACAGCAGCTCCTTCTACCCAGGCTCATTCATCGAGGCTTCGCACAAGGGTCTTCAGGTCTGCTGAGGGCAAACCAGGCCTCCTTCTGTGAGGGGAGCCTCTGCTCTCTGCAGAGCTGGCGGCAGTGGGGAGGGACTGGGATCACGGGAACTGGAGGAGAAGAAAGAACAGCCACCAGGATGGCTGCATTGTTTTCTTCCTGCTACAGGACCAGAGGCCCTGAGGGAACAAGAAGCATCATTTTCATGCAAGTAGAACACATCAGCATGTCCTTTCGGGCAATACGTCACTTAAGATGCTATGAGTTACATTTCTTTCCTGAAGATATATAGTGGGGAGAACTGTACCTTGACTAAGATATGAGGCGAACCCTAGAGGCCAAGCAAGAGGCTCAAGCTGTCAAAGGCAGCTCCTCCACGTTCCCAGCCTCACCCCTCTTGGCAGGTGCAAACGGTCGGGTACCCAGCCCAGTAATAGCCGCTAAAACCACTGTGGTCACCGTGATCACAGGAACCGCTGGTTTTCCAATGACGACTGTTGCAAACCGCAGAGACAGCAGACGGCAAAGAGACAGCAGAGGTTTACCCCCTTCTCTGTTAGTCTTCAACACTTGGACTGCACCTGTTCCCGAAGCTGTAAAGCAGCAAGTCCCAGAATTTAAAACTGAGAACAACCTGACCATTCTAAGCCTCAATTCTGATATGAAGTCCAATGTACTGACATACCCAAGGTCAGAAAGGACTCAGGGTCAGTCTGATCTTGGTCAGTCAACCACATGGCCAGAACTAGAGGCCAAACCTCTAATTCTCAGCGGGTGATGCTTCTTCTACAGACGGATTAGGCTTTCCCCCCAATCGCTGGTTCCAGAGAGCACTGCCTTCTTGGAAGTGCTTACTAGAGGAGCTGCTGTGCAAACTGGCAGAAGGCCCCTCTTTGATAGAAGTCGAGTGAGAATTAGAAGCAAAGCCCTGGCGCCTTTGTTGTCCTGGGGTTGCTGTTTCTTGTGGTCACAAACACCGTTAGACCCCTAGTTAAAGCCAACAGGGCAAGGGCACCAGGCCAGCCTCCAAGTCAACCCCTGTGGCTCCAGCGGTGGGACTGGTGATCCGAATGAGAGCCCTGCCTCTCATTCCGACGGGTCATTGTCCGTGAACAGAGGCACCCCTCCCAGCACCACGGCCACAGTCAGAAAACAGACCAGCCGCCAAGCATCGAAGAGTCGTGTTTCTACATGGATCCCCCACCCCCGACACATGCCATCCGGGATGTACGGGTGATGGCATGTTCCGTCCTTGGGAGGTCATCACCTCCATCACAGATGGAGACGAAACCTGGAGGGTAATAGGATGAATGTAAAATTCTGGTTGAACATTATTCATTCTCCTTTACGCTTTGAGATAGAATTCATACACCCTACAATTCAGCCATTGAAAGCATGCGGCTCAACGGTTTTTAGTATGTTCAAAGAGTTTTGCAAGCATCACCTCAACTTAATTTTCAAGTATTTTGATCACATCCCCAATCAGATCCCCCCTCTCTTAGATGGAATCCCTCATTGCGCCATCTCTCCCGGCCCCAGGCTAATCTATTTTCTATCTCTACAGATTTGCCTACTTTGGACACATCCTAGAAATGGAATCCTGTATCCTGTGGTCCTTTGTGACTGGCCTCTTTTACTTAGTAATCATGTTTCAAGGTTCATCCGTGCTGCAGATTAATTCTCCTTCTCCAGTCCTTGCATTATCCTTTCCAGATCTTCAAGTGTCTTGTGGGCTACCCTCAAACACTTTGGTTATTATTGAAATGAGAATGAAAATAAATTCTATGTATCCAAGCTTTTAGTGCGCTAATGTAGGTAGCATTGTATCATTACCAGGATGAGGTCAATTAATTTGTATATCTCTATATGCAACCACTGGATTCATCAGCTTCAGGCGTGTTGAGCTGTGTTTTGCCCTTGTAGTTTTCTGGTCGTATATAAATCTAGGGTTTATTGCAAGAAGCAATTATCCCCCAAATAACAGAACCATAAAACTTGGGGAAATTGCCTATTTCAACGGATGAATTGTCAGGCCTCTCAGGGATGCACTACACCGCCCTCTGCTGAGGAATGTGCCAGCAAGACTGAAGCAGAAGAACGAGAGGAGACACCCGAGGCCCAGAGAATCTGTTTCTGACAGACTCACCTTTATTTGTTCATTATTCAGAGGACATTTAAAGGTCACCCACACGGCGGCAGGCACTATGCTTGTGGGAATACAAACACAGGGCAAGGATTCTCGTCTTTCAGGAGCTCCTTGTCAGAGGAGAAGGTCTTTCACTCGCCTGCTGGCACTCCTGCTCAGCACAACCTTCCCAACCTCGAATGTGCTGGACCTAGACGGTGCTGAGAGCCCTTGTCTCTGGTGCATGAAGACGAGGGATAAAATGTAAAAATAGCACAGACTGTCCTCTGTACTTAAGAGTCTGTTTTTCTGTTTGTTTCTTGTTTTTCTTTTTTTTTTTTAATTCCACACATAAGTGAAATCATGTGATATTTGTCTTTCTCTATGTGTCTTCTTTTACTCAACATTATACCCTCTGGGTCCATCCACGTTGCTGCAAATGGCAAGATCTCATTCTTTTTTATGGCTGAGTAATATTCCATTGTGTAAATACCACATCTTCGTTAGCCATTCACCTGTGGACGGATACTTGGGTTTCTTCTGTATCCTGATTATTGTAAATAATGCTGCAATAAACATAGAGGTACATATATCTTTTTGAATTAGTGTTTTAGTTTTCTTTGGAGAAATACCCAGTAGTGGAATTACTAGATCATATGGTAATTTTGTTTGTTTGTTTGAGAAAACCCCATACTGTTTTCCACAGGGGCTGTCTCACATACAGAGACCAAACTGGTGGTGACCAGAGGGAAGGTAGTGCAGGGATGAGGGAAACAGATAAAGGAGATGAAGAGCGCTTTTTGGGGTGAGCACTGAGTAATGAATACAATTGCCGAACCATTATATCATACGCCTAAAACAAATATGACCCTGTATGTTAATTATACCTCAGTTAAAAATAAATCAAATAAGTAAAGAAATAAAAAAATAAAAAATAAATAAAAATGACATAGCTTGTTATCACTAAAGAGAACTGGAATGAAATTCCACAGTCGAATATCACGGACGATGTGTCACAAACCACTCTCAAACCAACTGGCTGAAAACAATGATAGTCATTTTTCTCTCTCATACTATCCATGAGTCGGGAATTCAGGAGTGGCTCAGCTGAATGTGTCTGGATCAGGGTCTCTTGTGGGGTCGTAATCAAATGTCTGCTGGGCCTGGAATCATCTGAAGGTTTGACTGGGGCCGGACAGTCTGCTCCCGCAGGTGGCCGGCTCACACAGTTTCAAGCTCAGGCTGCCCAGCTTGCTCCTCTCCACATGGTCTCCCACAGGATCGTCTGAGAGTCCTTAGCACATGAGGCTGGCTTCTCCCAGAGTGAATAATGTAGGACACCCAGCTGTAAACTGCAGTGCCTTCTATGACCAGGTCCCAGCAGTCACCTTCTATGACTTGCATCTCAATATGTCGGTCACACAGCCAGTCCCAGTTCAGTGTGGGAAGGCCCTGCACAAGGACTTGAATGCCAGGAGGCAGGAGTCATTGAGGTCCACCTTGGAGGCTGGCTACCCTGTCACTCTTCAGTTTTTCTTCCATTTACCAACCTGAAGGTCAAAACCCAAATTCCCAGCTGTTGTTTGAGTCACATCTTTCAACCTCTGCCAGGTGTCCATCCAGCCTCTGCCTGACCTCTTGTGTGCAGGAATTCAAGGTCCTCAGATGGTGCTGACTCTCTGAGAGCTCCTTCGCAGACTGTCACTTCCTCCTCCCTGCCTGACCTGCAAATATTTAAAAATAACAACCACATTCCTCCGGGGAACATTGATTGAGACCCATTCTGCACTAGAGCCATCGTGTTAGCAGCTGGGAATACTTCAGTGAACAAGACACAGTCTTTGCCTCCAAAGAGCTCATTGTGCTTGACCTTCCCTGGTCTATTCCAGCAAGCACGAGCCACACCCCATGAGCAAGGGGTCCCTTGTCTTCTCTATACCTGGTCTCCGCGAAATCTCTTCTCTTTTAGCCAAAGTTCTTCTGGAAGAGATAATAAATCAGAGAGAGCAAAACTCAAATTGTTTCAAGATACCAGATAAATGTGAATAAGAATTAGGATGGCAAAGTTGTTCTGAATCCAAGACAAATATTTATTGTTCTCAAATCATTGAATAATACATCAAAAACTGAACATAATAAAAAAATGAAAAAATAAAATAAAAAAACAAAAGACTGGAAGCTAATATGTAGAACACAACCGATTCCTGGCATCTTTCCTTAACTCTTCATATAATTCAAGTTTTTTTCTGTAGATTACTTTCAATTTCCAGGTCATCTGCAAATAATTCAAGTTTTGTTTCTTCTTTTCCATTTCAAGTACCTTATCTTTTCCTGTTGTTTTGTTGCATTTGTTAGGACCTCTAGTATGTGGAATAGAAGTAATGATAGTGGACATCACTACTTTATTTCTTCATTCTTTTTTCTTCCAGCTCTACATAGTGGCAGGGTGCCTTCTATCAGGCAAAACCACCGTGCTCATAACAATTAGAAATTATGGAGAAAATACTAAAACAATTGTATAATATCCTTAGGAAGTAACCAAAAGCATGCAGAAATTAGGGGGATAAAGGCTTGGGAGAATGGAAGTAAACTTTGTGAGATTCACATCTGACTAGCTTTTCTCCTGAAGGCACTCGCTAGTCTGCCTGAAGAATGAGAACTGGAATTCAAGTAAAAAGCAACAGTCTTCACAGGCTGAGGAGTCAAATTTGAGAGTTGGGAGCTGCCAGAGAAGCTTGCATTGAAAGGTGAGGGAAATATTAGAAAGGAGGGGACTGTAAAATCTCTACATAAATACTCCACAAGTTCTTGCTGAATTTGAAAATGCAGATGCAACAGGGGAAAACTGCACTGAGACCAGAAGAAAGGAAGAGCTAGGAGCTGGAAAATGCTGAACAGGAATTTCAACTAGAAAGATAGACTTTAGGGCTCAAATCTCCCCAAATTAGAGGAGTGTGGCAAACACTTCAGACTCGTAAAAAAATTCTAAAAGGGTCATGCCCTGGGATTAAGAAGCATAACCCAGGACTAAGAGCAAAATTAAAATGAATCCACTGTAACAGAGCCTAGAGCCAAGCCTCCACAAAATCCAGGCAATCTGCCCGCAGATCTGCTAGACGTCCTAGGACAAAATTCAACACTCTTCAGAAAAAGATACCAGAATCCAGGTTCTCTATAATGTGTCATTGCAGGCTTTGTTCTAGACCATTTAAAGTTAATATCACAAGAATGCAAATATCACAATAAAGTGAGTCAAATTCATTTTTTTAAATTTTCCAGTGCATATAAAAGTTATGTTACATTAAACTGAAGTCTATTAAGTGTTCAAAGGCATTATGTCTAAAAAAAAAGTGAGTAATTTAGTTGAAGAATGCTTTATTATTGGGGCAGCTGAGTGGCTCAGTGGGTTAAGCCTCTGCCTTCAGTTCAGGTCATGATCTCAGGGTCCTGGGATTGAGCCCCGAATCGGGCTCTCTGCTCAGCTGGAGCCTGCTTCCTCCGTCCCCGCCTGCCTCTCTGCCTACTTGTGATCTCTGTCTGTCAAATAAATGAATAAAATCTTTTTTAAAAAAGAATACTTTATTGTTAAAAATGTTAATCATCTGAGCTTTTAGCAAGTCAAAATCACTGATCACAGATCACTATAACAAATATGATAATAATGAAAGAGTTTGAAATATGGTGCAATAACCAAAATGTGATGCAGAGACATGAAGTGAGAAAATGCTGTTGGAAAAATGACACCTATAGACTTGCTTTGTGCGGGATTACCACAATCCCTCATTTTGTTAAAAAAAAAAAAAAAAAAAAGCAGGATCTGCAAAGTATAATAAAGCAAAGCTCAATAAAATAAAGTGTGCCTGTGCAATAAAAAATAGTATACATGTGAAGGAGTAAGAAAATATGAAGACAAGTCAAGAGAAGGAAAAAGTCCATAAAAAGTTCCACATTTAGGATTCAGGATGAAAAGACTTTAAATAAGTGATAAATGATAAAGGATTTTACAAGAAAAAAATGGATATAATAAGTGAGGAGATGAAGAATCTCGGAAAAGATATGGAAACTCAAAAAGTACCAAGGAGAGGGACGCCTGAGTGGCTCAGTCAGTTAAGTGTCTGCCTTCGGCTCAGGTCATGATCCCAGGGTCCTGGGATCGAGCCCCGCATCGGGCTCTCTGCTCAGCGGGGACCCTGCTTCCCTCTCTCTCTCTCTGCCTGCCTCTCTGCCTACTTGTGATCTCTCTCTCTCTCTCTCTCTCTCTGTGTGTCAAATAAATAAATAAAATCTTAAAAAAAATAATAAAAGATGGTTTGTTGTGAGCAGACCCATATCACAAACTGTGCTAGAAAACGTTGTTTAAGCTGGAGGGAGATAATACTATTGGGAATTTGGATCTACCGAAAGGAATGAGACATACTGGAAATGGTTAACAAGTAGGCAAATATACAAGGATAGTTGTTTCTATAAGGAAGGATTTTTCTAACAGTCCAGCATGAACTATAATTTTTGCTATAAATTCCCAGCTATAATTTTTTCTTCTTCTTTTTTATCAACTTCACGGAGCCACTCTCAGAACACGTCTGCCCTTCCCTGCCAACTGTCCTTGTTAGAGAACCTCCAAATCCTGTGACCCCTGGTCCTTATGTATTTAATTTAATTTTTAACATGTTGTTTAATTTAATATTTAACATCTTGTTTCTTAAAATTTAAAAAAAATGCCTAAAGCAAACATGAAAACCTGTTAGTATCTCCTAATTTTGGGTGGTGAGGCACTGGTTTTATTATTTATTCTTTGTGCATTTCTATATTTAAAAGCTACTTGTTAAAAATTTCTAGTTATTTCCATTTCAGAGTCACTATGTATGAGTTAATTTATCTTAAACTTTTTTCTCAAAATAACAACTTATAAGAATGTTCATGTGAAAACATTCAAAAGAACACCTGAATTATCATTTCATTTATCTGTGATAATGAGGAATTAGTTAAAAATAATTTTTTTGCATTGGTGATGAAAACAAAATTCATTAATAAATATTCTCAGGACTTCTCTCTTCTTTTTTACCTCCTGAAGACAATGCTACCTTTTCTCTGTGCCCACACCTTACAACAAGAGCTTTGGTGATAGAAAACCAGGAGATTGGGTAGAAAGACGCCAGAACCAGGACAGATAAGATGCTTGGAGATTAGTCCGGGGAAGAGTGAAGAATTAAGTGGTTGACTTCATAGTAGTCAGGGTGTCAGGAAACTGAAGCACAAAGAAAAGGAGATTCTAGAAACTGTGGCTACATTACAATATTGTTAAATGATGTTACTAACATCGAAATTACTTTTTTAATTGCTGACTTTGCTTCTTTGTCAGTACTTAGGGCCTCAAGATTTATTTGCATTACATGTTCATACATTACTGAAATTCATTTCCCCGCTGTTTCCTGAAGAAACATTGGGAGGGAGGAGGTCAAAATATTACATTCTCATTGCTGAGTTGCTTAGCGATGGAAGAAGTGATGAGATTCAGAATCTTCAAACATACTACAATTGAAGTCTAAAAATACAAGATTTCTTAAACACGCAAGGGCTTTGACATATCTTTCAAACTGTGACATCCTCTATACTTACTACAAATATATATGTGAGCACATACATATACCCATGTATGATGTTTAATATATTTTATATATAACCATAATGCTAACACTTTACCGTATCTCTGTTAACTACTATAAAAAATTCTTACGGTGAAAAAATTTATATTTAGATTTACCAGCTGGACTCAGGGTAGATGATCCCAATTTTGCTGGCAACACCCAAAGCATCACAATCTGGAGGCTGCTGAACATATGCCTTCTTCTCTCCACCAGGCCTGATCAGGGTGTTGACCTTGGCCATGTCAATGTCATAGGGCTTCTTCACATCCTGTTTGATCTGGCGCTTGTTGGCCGTGACATCTACAATGAACACAAGTGTGTTGTTGTCTTCTACTTTCTTCATGGCTGACCTGGTAGTTAGGGGCGACTTGATGATGGCACAGTGGTCAAGTTTGTTTCTCTTAGAGATGCTCTTTTGAGGATATCTGGGCTGCCTTTGGAGATGCAGGGTCTTGAGCCATCAGAAGGTAGGTGATATACAGATCTTCTTTCTGTGTGTGTGTGACAGTAGAAGCCTTTCAGCACTGCTTTCTTGACCTTCAGAGCTTTGGTGGGGCTTTAGCTTTGGGGGAAGAGGGGCTTCCTTCTTCACCTTTGGCACCATCTTCATTAAAACGTATACATTCAAAAATTTAAAATAAATCTCCCATCCCCGATCCTTGCTCTATACAGTAAATGCTTTCACCATCTTGTAGCTTTGTGTGTACATGTATTTACCTATTATTTCTTGATTTTTCATTCAGGTATTAAACATAGACTTCCTAATACAGAAGATGAGAATTTAACATTCTTAGAAATCTTCCCTCATCCTCCTAATAGAGGATTTAACCCTAATTTTGGGTTAAATCAATATTCAATGCCAATATGAAAATTATTCATGGCTGAGTGGTGTACTCAGAAACAATTTCTCTCTTATATAACATTTTCTCTACCTCAGAGTTAAAAATGATTGTCTCATTAGTTCATTTGCTTATTTTCTATACTTGTCAATCATTGTATATAATTATATAACCACAACTATGGGTTATTCTATGTGGCAAATGGGGGGCCAGCACCATTCAATGCATTCATTAAAGCCTCCTGTTTTCTTTTTTTTTATTAATATATAATGTAGTATTTGTTTCAGTGGTACAGATCTGTGAATCGTCAGTCTTACATAATTCACAGCACTAACCATAGCACATACCTTCCTCAATGTCCATAACCCATGCACCCTATGCCTCCCACCCACCCCCAGGAACCCTCAGTTTGTTTTCTGAGATTAAGAGTCTCTTATGGTTTGCCTCCCTCCCAAGCCCATCCTATTTCATTTTTCCCTCCCCACCCCCCATTGCCCCCCTTGCTGACCCTCAAATTCCTCATATCAGAGAGATCATATGATAATTGTCTTTCTCTGATTGACTTATTTCACATAGCATTATACCCTCTAGTTCCAACCACATCATTGCAAATGGAAAGATCTCATTTTTGATGGCTGCATAATATTCCATTGTAGATATACACCACTCTTCTTTATCCATTCATCTGTTTATGGACATCTAAATTCTTTCCATAGTTTGAGTATTGTGGACATTGTTGCTATAAACATTTGGGTGCACGTGTCCCTTTGGATCACTATATTTGGTCTTTAGGGTAAATACCCAGTAGTGAGATTGCTGGGTCATAGGGTGGGTCTATTTTCAACTTTTTGAGGAACCTCCATACTGTTTTCCAGAGTGGCTGCACCAGCTTGCATTCCCACTAACAGTGTAGGAGGGTTCCCCTTTCTCCACATCCTCGCCAGCATCTGTCATGTCCTAACTTGTTAATTTTTTAGCCATTCTGACTGATGTGAGGTGGTATCTCATTGTGGTTTTGATTTTAATTTCCCTGATGCTGAGTGATGTGGAGCACTTTTTCATGTGTCTGTTGGCCATTTGGATGTCTTCTTTGCAGAAATGTCTGTTCATATCTTCTGCCCATTTCTTGATTGGATTATTTGTTCTTTGGGTGTTGAGTTTGATAAGTTCTTTATAGATTTTGGATACTAGCTCTTTATCTGATATATCATTTGCAAATATCTTTTCTCTTCTTTCAATTGTCTTTTGGTTTTGTTGACTGTTTCCTTTGCTGTGCAAAAGCTTTTGAACTTGATGAAGTTTCAATAGTTCATTTTTGCCCTTGCTTCCCTTGCCTTTGGCGGGTTTCTAGGAAGAAGTTGCTGCAGCTGAGGTCAAAGAGGTTGCTGCATGTGTTCTTCTCAAGGATTTGGATGGATTCCTGTCTCAAACTGAGGTCTTTCATCCATTTTTAGACTATTTTTGAATGTGGTGTGAGGAAATGTTCCAGTTTCATTCTTCTGCATGTGTGGCTGTACAACACCATTTGTTGAAGAGACTTTTTCCATTGGACAGGAATAAATCCCACTTGGTCGTGGTGAATAATACTTTTAATGTACTGTAGGATCCTATTGACTAATATTTTGGTGAGAATTTTCACATCTGTGTTCATCAAGGATTTTGGTCTGTAGTTCTCCTTTTTGATGGGGTCTTTGGTTTTGGGATCAAGGTAATGCTGGCCTCATAAAATGAGTTTGGAAGTTTTCCTTCCATTTCTATTTTTGGAACAATTTCAGGAGAATAGGTATTAATTCTTCTTTAAATATTTTGTAGAATTCCCCCGGGAAGCCGTCTGACCCTGGTCCCTTGTATGTTGGGAGATTTTTGATGACTGCTTCAATCTCCTTACTGGTTATGGGTCTGTTCGGGTTTTCTATTTCTTCCTGGTTCAGTTGTGGTGTCAATATGTCTCTAAGAATGCATCCATTTCTTCCAGATCATCAAATTTGCTGGTGTATAGTTGCTTGTAATACGTTCTTATAATTCTTTGTATTTCTTTGGTGTTGGTTGTGATCTCTCCTCTTTCATCCATTATTTTATTTATTTGGGTCCTTTCTCTTTTCTTCTTGGTAAGTCTGGCCAGAGGGTTATCAATCTTATTAATTCTTTCAAAGAACCAGCTCCTAGTTTTTTTGATCTACCCTACCGTTCTTTGGTTTCTATTTCATTGATTTCTGCTCTTATATTTATTATTTCTCTTCCCCTGCTGGGTTTAGGCTTTCTTTGCTCTTCTTTCTCCAGCTCCTTTGGGTGTAGGGTGAGGTTGTATATTTGAGACATTTCTTACTTCTTGCAAAAGACTTGTATTGCTATATACTTTCCTCTCAGGACCACTTTTGTTGTGTCCCAAAGATTTTAAACAGTTGTGTTTTTGTTTTCATTTGTTTCCATGACTTTTTAAAATTCTTCTTTAATTTCCTGGTTGACCCATTCATTCTTTAGTAGAATGCTCTTAGCCTCCATGTATTTGAGTTCTTTCCAACTTTCCTCTTGTGATGGAGTTCTAGCTTTAGAGCATATTTCTACCACTGTAGTTTATAGATTTCTTCTCCCAAACAGCTTTCAGGATTTTATCTTTTTCACTGAGACTTGTAAGTTTTACTATTAGATTATGGGGTGCTGACCTATTTTTATTTTAAGGGGGTTTCTCCATGCCTCCTGTATTTTGATAATTATTCCCTACCCCAAATTAGGGAAATTCTTTGCTACAATATGCTCTAATATACCTTCTGCGCCCCTCTTTCTTCTTCTTCTGGGAATTATTCTAATATTTTTTATTCTATTATTATTATTCTAATTATTCTAATATTGTTTCATCTTATGATATCACTTATCTCTTGAATTCTCCCCTTGTGGTCCAGTAGTTGTTTATCTCTCTCTCTCTCTCTTTTTTTTTTTTTTTCCAGCTTCTTTATTTTCTGTCATTTGGTCTTCTATATCACTAATTCTCTCTTCTGCCTCATTTTTCCTAGCAAGGAGAGCCTCCTTTTTTAATTGTACCTCATTAATAGCTTTTCTGATTTCAACTTGTTTAGATTTTAGTTCCTTTATTTCTCCAGAAAGGGTTTTTATTTCTCATGAAAGGTATTCTAAAGTATCTTCTCTACTTTTCTCAAGCCCAGAAATAATCGTAATTTTGAACTCTGGTGTTGCCATCTTACTAATGTCCGTATTGATTAGGTCCCTAGTTGTCTGTACTTCCTCTTGTTCCTTTTTTTTTTTTTAGGTGAGTTTTTCTGCCTTGTCATTTTATCCAGATAAGAATAGATGAATGAGAGAACAAAGTACTAAAAGAGTAGTAGTAATGACCCCAGGAAAATATACACTAACCAAATCAGAAGAGACCTGAAACCAGAAGGAGAAGAAAGGAGAAAGAAAAAAATTAGAATATAAAATATATATTCTAATTTATATATATATATATCAAATTTATATATATAAATCAAAATAAAGTATGTGGCTCTGTGTGTATATATATATACATATACACACACATAAAGTATGTATATGGCTCTGTGTGTATATATACACACACAGAGCCGCATACTTTATTTTGGGTGTTTTTTGGTCTGTTAGAAGAAACCTCCTCCCCAAATTTTAAAGAAAGAAAAACACATTTTATATATATATTATATATATATATATATATATATATATATATATATATACACATACAAAAAAATAAGGGTAAACACGATGAAGGGATGGAATATGATTGTAAAGATGAAAATTTTAAAAGATTCTAAAAAAGGAATTGTGAGTTGTTTGAAAAAAAAAAAACAGGAAAAAAAAGGAGAGAATATGATCATGCTGGAGATTAGAACAAAGCTCTGCACTAGATTTGGGGTATATTTTGATCTGTTAGGAGAAACTGTATCCCAAAACTTTAAAGAAAGAAAAACTTATATGGATACAAAAGAATAACATCAAATCTAGTGAAGGGATAGAATATGACTATAACAATGAAAGTTTTAAAAGATTTTTGTAGTGATACGATGAAATCGTTTTAACAAGGTTAAAATAGGAAAGAGAAAAAATTAAAAATTAAAAAAATAGAATAAGAAAAAAATAAAATCTAAAAAACTTAACTTCGAAAGAATCGTGGGGAAGAAGCCATGAATTCAGTGCGCTACATTCCCCTGCTCTGGACTTCCGCAGTTCTTGATGCGCGAGCTTGGCCTTGGCGGGATGTTCCTGCTGATCTTCTCGGGGAGCGGCTGTTGCCGGTTCTTAAATATCTTTACCGCATTCGGAATTGCGCGGCTCGAGTTCGCGATTGGAGCTTTTGTTCCCTGAGCGCTTTCCGTAGAGCGGGGGAGGCCGGGAATGAAGATGGCGGCCGCCCGGTCTCTTGCTGGAGGCGCGGGCAGCTCCGGCCGCTCCTCCGACGTCGGGAGAAAAGCGGTCGGTCCCTCCCGGCTCCGGTCCCCGCGGCTCCGTCCCCGGCGGCCCGTCCGGAGTCCGCACACCCGCCGCTCCCGCGCGCTCCCCGGAGGAGGACGGTGAGTGTCCCCGGGGCCGCCGCGGGCGGGGTCCCTGCGCGGAGCCGCGGCCCGACCGCGCCTCGGCTCCCGGGTCCTCGGGTCCCCGCGCTGCGAGCCCGCCGGTTGGCTCCGTCTCTGCCGCCGCGTCCCCCTCCGATACCGGGGTCACGGCCGGGGCTTCCCGTGACCCCGCGGGCCCGGGGTCCGGTCTCCGCTGTCCCGCCTTCCAGAAGCGGTCGCTTTTCTGTTCCTGGAGTCGCTGCTCCGCTTCCCGCGACCTCGTGCGGCGTTTGTGTTCGGGGCGTTCGAGGGCTTTCCCGCTGGTCTGCGGCTGCTCCTTCTCCTCCTCCTCCTCGACCCCCGCTTCCCCGGCAGCGCCCGGTGTCTCGGAGCCCGGATCCCCCTCGCCGAGCAGCCGTGCTTCGGGGCTCTGCAGAGGCCGGCGGTCACCAAAGCTGGGGGTTGGGAGGGAGCCCCGAGGCCGGGATTTATCCTGGAGACGCTCCCACCAAGCCGAACCCCACGTTCAGAGACGCCTGCGGCCTCTGACGGCTGAGCCGCGCCTCCGCCGGCCGCAGTTTCCTTCTCTCCCTCCGTTGCCACTTGCCTTCCCACGCATCCTTCTTCCCAGATCCCCAAATTCTGTTCCTGTCGCGACGTTTCCTGGAGACTGACTGCCCTCGTCCCCGCCACCTGCTCGGACCCCGTGTCCCCGTCCATTCGGCGCGCCGCAGCCCCCAGACCCAAGTCCGGCTGCGCCCGGGCCCTGCGCAGTCCTCGCCGCCACCCTGTGCTGGGAGACTCTGGGGGCTGTGGCCGGAGCTGGGGCGTCTGCAGAAGCTGGTGCTTCCCCGGGGCTCTCAGGCAAGGCGGAAATGCGGTGGATTATTAGTGACCCACAGAGAATTTCACAGAAATAAGTGTTTCCTTTTTTTTTTTTTTTTTTTTAATTACTGCCCTTTTCCCCAAGAGTTCTAGGCACCAGTGCAGTCACCCAGAGAGGGGATGCAGGAGGGAGAAAGGGAAGTGCGTGTTGGGGGGACACAAGACAAGCTGCCTATTGTCCTGCTGTGTCCTTGTCCTAGTTCCCCATTGGGGTGCCTCCTTCTGCCATACAGGTGCCCAAGTCCCAGGTGAGGAGCCCCACATCAAGGTCGACTCCCTGGGTGTTCCTTTCAGGCTCAAGAAACTGCACAACACGAAAGTAAAGATTATGGCAGCCAACTAATGACTCCCGTTGACGTGGTGGGACATAAATCGGTTCTGTCTTTGGTTCTTCTCACCCGCTCCCTGATGAGTCTGTTTTCACGGTGAAGCATCCTTCCACAGGCTCAGTGGGCTGATGGATTATGAGACTCACAAGACTAACCCCAGTGAGTTCTTTGAAGTGGATCAAAACACAGCCTTTGTAAAAATGGATGTCTTCTGGGTTCCCTGTTTCAAGGTTGGCAGCATAATTTACCTCCATAATATAGGTCTTCACTTGGTAGATCAAATTGCTTCGCCTCTGTCTGCAAATCAGTTTCCTGCTCCCTTCCAGAACAGCCCACAGCACTCCCTTGTCCCACTGTCTCGTTCACACATACGTGGAACTTGCAGGGGCTGGCGCTATGGTTTCGGGTCATGGAAGGAAAGTGGGGGTGAGGCCAGTCATTCCGGGCTGCCCCAATATGGAGATTCAAGGAAAAATACCTTGGAGAGGAAAATGGGTTATAAAGGAGTAACAGTTGGGAGCTGAGAAGAGAGAAGGGGGTCATATCTTCTGTCTTCTGGGGCATTAAAAAAGTCAGTCTGGTATACCACCAGTTTCCAGTCTCTGCTGATGGCTGAGTGGAGAGATTTTAGAGGGTTTGAGGATTCGGATGAAAATCCACTCAAATAGCCATGTTGGAGTTTATTACCCTCCTAGCATGCCTTTGAGAGGTCTCCCTGGGAGTCAGATATGCTAAGGCAAATCTTGAGAAACAGAAAGGGGCTGGCATGAAGTTAATCTCACTTCTGTCAAGCTCTTCAGAATTTGTCCAGCATTTTACAGGCTACCATTACATCCCAAACCTCAGTACCACATCCCAAGATACCCCATCTTTCCCAGATCCAGGGGATCTGATATCAGGAAATGACAAAAATGGTTTTAAACCATCACTTGGTAAAAACCATGAATTTTTTTCCAGAAAAAATGAGCTTATGAGAATATGGGAGGAAATAGAAGTCAAGCATCATACTTGTTAATCTAAGAAAATTTGCGAGGACAGCAGGTGAAGTTCTAAAAAACCAACAAAATCTTTCACTAATGGAACAAAAGACAAAAGCCCAAAGTCACCAGGATTGAAGTATCCCTTGATAAGTCTCACCTCAGTGGTATTGAATAAGTAGACAAAAATAAGTAAGGATATTAAAAATTAACATTGTAATTTTTAAAAACCATGTACTTTTTGAATTAAATTTTAAATTTTGAATTAAATTTAACCCCAATAATAGAATATCCATTTTCTCAAGCACACAAGAAATATTCACAAGAATAGATCATATTGTGTAACAAAGAATATATCAGTAAATAATAATAAACTTCAAATGGAAAAATAATTTCCACAAAACCACCAGAAAATAAAAACTATGAGAGGCAACTAGCCCTACCAAATATTAAAATATACCACAAAGTTTTGGTAATTCAAATAGTGTAATATTGGTACCTGAATAGAAAAACAGACCTGTGAGCTAGAACAGAATATCCAGAAATAGATACAAGTACATGTGGAACTTCAGTGCATAATAAAAGTGACATCTCAAATCAGTGGGGCAAATATGGACTTTTTCTTGATTTTTTTTATCAGGAGAGGTTGTTTAATTTGTTTAGGGACTTTTCAGTGTTTATGTAGATAATCATATGAAATTTTTTGTTTACATTTCTTTTTAAAAAAGATTTTCTTTATTTGACAGAGACACAGCAAGAGAGGGAACACAAGCAGGGGGAGTGGGAGAGGGAGAAACTGGCTTCCTGCTGAGCAGGGAGCCTGATGGGGGGCTCGATCCCAGGACCCAGGACCCCAGGATCATGACCTGAGCCAAAGGCAGATGCTTAACAGCTTAGCCACCCAGGCGCCGCTTTGTTTACATTTTTTAATGTTGTGTATAACACCATGAATTTTTAAATATTGAACCAACCTTGCATTCCTAAAATAAATCTCACATGGCCATGGTATGTCCTTTTCTTAGTGTGATATTGGATCCTTTATGCTAAGATTTTGTAGAAAGCATTCAAATAAGTATTCATAAGTGATCTAGGCCTGTAATTTTTAAATTTGTATTACCTTTACCAAGTTTTGTATCGATGTTATACTTCATGGAAATAATTAGCAAAAAAAATTAAAGGTGAAATTACTCCCTAGATTTCTCTTTTATCTTTGTAGAATATTCAATATTCTATTGAAATATATTGGACTTTCCTGGATTGCCTCTTTATATCTGAAATATATCTTATCTTATTTATTCTCTTATTCCCTGTCTGGGTCTTAAGGTCTTATTCTGCATAATATCTGGCCTCTCTTATGATATTAATTTAGAATTATATAATTTATCTTTTCAACAAATTACCTATTTTTTCTGGGTTTTCTTGTTCCATTTATTTATCTCGGTCTTTGTCTTATATTCGGAGATACCGAATCGTCATTCACAGCTGTGAAGAAGAGACTACATTGCTTGACAGGAAAGCTGACCTTATTTCTTCTGATGCTGGTTGCTTTATATCTCTGGACTACCTTTCCCCTACTACTGTAGAAATGTGGACACAGGAAGGACACACACCGTTCACTTCTCGTGCGTGGGCGCTGCTCAGACAGGCTAGCGGCGCCTTCTGAGGAGCCTCCATGAGGAGAGTTTCGCACCAGGACTGTGACTCCAAGCTAGTTTGATAATACAGCCTTATCAGTAAAAACTTTAAAATGTGCACACAACTTCAACATAATGCATATTTGTTCCATTTTAAATTCCATGTACAACTGTATTCATGTAAAAATACATAAATAGAAATTGTAAAAGGATCTGCCAGACATTCAGCAACGATGATAAATGATTTTTAAAATGTATTTGTAATGCTACAAAAGTGTTTTTCTTTGATGCCTACAATAAATGATCCCAGCAAAGAAGCTTGAGTATGGAAATCTGACATGGTCATTACTATTTTCCCCTGGTGGGAAGTGCTAGCTTTGCAATCTTCTTGTGGTGGGTCATCCTTTTTGATGAGTGTTATCTTTGATCTGTGGTTTCTTTGAAGAAAATATTTGAAGCCAGTTGTCCATTAGTGAGGGTTTTGTGAGCTTTACGTAGATAATATAATCCATGTATCCATTCGACGAGCCAATAGTAGATTGCAGTTGGTCACAGTGTTCTGAAAGGGAATAACTGAGAGAGGGCACTGAAGACTCCTGCTGTCCGTATTCCCAGATTTTCTTCAGGAGTCCTTGTGTGGCACCCAGGACCCATGACTGCCAGACACAGGCAGAAATGGAGGCTCCTGGGTTCAATACACATGGCAAATATTAGCAGAGCTTAATTTTTTTATTTTCATAAAAGTGGTTATAAATGAAAGTCCTAATATTTCCCTTCCTGAGGGTGGTGGATTTCCTTGAACGTCAGCTGAGATGCATGTTTTCCTCTTTGGAGACCAGACTCAGGATGCTGACACCCTCATGAGGGACCCTACTGTTCTCAAGCAAGTTATTAAGTTTCCTTTCACCTTTTATCAAAGACTGTTTCTTCTCACTCTACCTGCCCCCTTCCCATTCAGCAAGATTCAACCACAAATATTCTTTAGGAAACAATAACAACAGGGACCCCGACATGGGGCTGGCACTCTCCAGTTTTTCACAGACGTCACTACTCTCTACTGTCTGAGGCTTAGTCCCGTGTTTGCGCTTCCTACCCCTGCTTGCAAGTTCAGTTCTTCTGGTTTTAACCAGGCAGCAAGCAGCATTGTTTCCATGGGCTGGTGCATCCAATCATTTACTCATGTATTCAGCAAACCCTGATTGAGTACCTGCTATATGTCGGTCATTCTAAGCACAAGGTCATGAACCAGACGAAGTCTCTGCTCTCACGGAGCTTCCATTCCAGATGAGGAAGGTGGTGATGGAGGTGTGGGTGGTAAAATGAAAAATTGAGAGAGAAAGAAGAAAGAGTGATAGTAGAGGGATTCTTCTAGACCAGTTGGGCAAAAAGGCCTTTCTGAGAGGTGACATTTGAGCAGAGACTGAGAGAAGGAAGGGACTGAGTTATGTGAGTGTCTTGGGGAAAACGTTCCGGGCAGGGGAAGCAGCGAGTGCGATATCCCTGAAATGGGAATATGCCTGATGTGTCTCAGGAGTGTCGAGGAGGCCAGTGTGACCGAGGCAGAGCAGTCAGAGTGAGAGCTGTCAGAAATGCCGTCTAAGAGGCTGACTGTTTATGGGAAGAGATCCCATAAAGTCCTGAACACAGTGGTAGAAAGTTCGTATTTTATGGTGACTGACATGGAACGTCATTCAAAAGGTCTTCAGCCTAAAAGTTGATATGGTCAACTTACTTTCTAAAGAGTTCACTCTGGGGGCGCCTGGGTGGCGCAGCGGGTTAAAGCCTCTGCCTTCGGCCCAGGTCATGATCCCAGGGTCCTGGGATCAAGCCCCGCATCGGGCTCTCTGCTCAGTGCAGAGCCTGCTTCTCTCTCTCTCTCTCTCTCTCTGCCTGCCTCTCTACCTACTTGTGATCTCTGTCAAATTAATTAATTAATTAATTAATTTTAAACAAAGAGTTCACTCTGGTTGCTCTGCAGAAAAGTACACTGTGCGGCACAGATGGGAAAAGGAAACCAAGTACCATATGTTTTCAACGCGGAGACACACATCGTTTTCACATTTTAACTTCTCTCAAGTCAATGTATGTCTTCAGTTGAAGACTTACAGCCTGTCTTGGCCAAAGGTACAGATCGCATAGATGCCCTGTCCCAAACACACACAGATACTGGAAGTGTCTGCATCAATACCTCTCGAACAAGTGTCACCATCTTAGAAGAAAAACCTGACAGCACAAGCCATAGAAAGCAAAGGATCGAGGGAAAGGGGAGAGGATGAGGTGAGTGAGAGATGCTAACAACATTCTCAGATGAGGATAAAAGGTGGGCTAGCTCAACTGGCCTTTTTGCAGAAACTGACAAACTGATTTTAAAACTCAGATGAAAATTCCAAAAGACCCAGAATAGGCAAAACAATCTTTAAAAAGAACAACTGGATGAATTATATCTCCTGATTTAAAAAACTTATTACAGTGTTGGCGTCGTAAGTTTTTCCAGTAAGTGGCACTAGAATTCAGAGTAGACAGATCAATGGAAGAGAATTGAGATACGCCCCCCCCCCCAATCTCTACATTTACAGTCAATTGATTTTCAACAAAGATGTCGAGAAAATTCAATGAAAAAGAATAGTTTTTTCAACAAATGGTGCTGGGAGAATTTTCTATTACATTTAAAAAAAAGGATAAATTCGGAGCCCTTCCTAATACTGTACGCACAAATCGAATGCAGCATATCCGAATGTAGGAGCTACAACTCTAAAATTCTTAGAAGATCTGGAGAAAATCTTCACGATCTTGGGTTATGCAATGTTTTTCTTAGGTAAATGACACCAAAAGTACGAGCAACTAAATAAAGGTAGATAGATTGTTGGCTTTTGTCAAAATGAAAAACTCGAGTTACGAATGTTACCGTTGGTAAGGTAAAGACCGGAACGGCAGGAGATGTTTGCTAATCCCACAGCTCGTTAAAACTCGTGTATAGAATATTTATTATCAGTTTTATTTTTCATTCCAGTAGAGTTAACACACAGTGCTATGCTAGTTTTCGGTGTACAATGTAGTGATGCAGCAGTTTGACACACTACTCGGTGTCCATCACCATCAAGTGCACCATCACCTATTTGACCCCTCCCCCCCCACCTCCCCTCTGGTAACCATCGGTGTGTTCTCTAAAGTCTGTGTGGGTTTTTTTTTTTTTCTTGATTTGTTTCTCTTTCTTTTTTATCCCCCACTTTGCTCATTTGTTTCTGAGTGGGGGCACACGGGTGGCTCAGTCAGTTAAGCATCTGCCTTCAGCTCAGGTCATGATCCCAGAGCCCTGGGATCAGCCAGACATCAGGCTCCCTGCGCAACGGGAGATGCTCCTTCTCCTTCTCGCTCCGCTCCTTCCCTCCCCCACTTGAGCTATCTCTCAAATAAATAAATAAAACCTTTTTTTTAAAAATTCCACATATGCGGGCACCTGTGTGGCTCAGTTAGCTGGTCATCTGCCTTTGACTCATGTCGTGATCCCAGGGTTCTGGGATCGAGCCCCACATCAGGCTCCCTGCTCCATGGGGGACCGGCTTCTCCCTCTCCTTCTGCTTCTCCTCCTGCTTGTGCTCTCTTGCGCTCTCTCTCTCAAATAAATAAATAAATCTCTTTTAAAAAATAAAATAAATAAAATAAAAATTCCACGTATGAGCAAAATCATATGGTATTGGTCTTTGTCTGACTAACTTCTTTCACTCAGCGTGATACCCTCTGGCCCCGTCCATGTCATTGCCAATGGCAAGAGCTTGTTCTTTTTCATGGCTGAGTCATATTCCATTGTGTATATACCACATCTTCATGCAATCATTCATCGAGAGACACTCGGCTGTTATAAATCGTGCTGCAATAAACCCAGGGATGTGTGTGTCCCTTTGAGTTAGTGTTCGTGTATGTCATTGCGGGATCATAGGGTCGTTCTGTTTTTAATTTTTTGAGGATTCTTCCTATTGTTTTCCACAGTGGCTACACCAGTTTGCATTCCCGCCAACAGTGCAGGAGGGTTCCTTCTCCCCCACATCCTCACCAATACATGTCGTTTCTTGTGTTGTTGATTTTAGCTGTTCTGACAGGTGTGAGGTGATGCCTCATTGATGTTTGGGTTTGCATTTCCCTGATGATAATGACGCTGAACATCTTCTCATGTGTCTATTGGCCATCTGTATGTCTTCTTTGCGGAAATGTCTGTTCCTGTCTCGTGCCCACTTTTTAAAAAAAGATTTAATTAACTTACTTGTCAGTCTTCTGTCCACTTTTTAATTGCCCTATTTTTGATGTTGAGTTTTATGTTATTTACATATTTTGGATATGAAATCTTAATCAGGTATTCATTTGTAAACATCTTATTGATTTTTTTCCTTCGCTGTGCAAAAGCTTTTTTATTTTGATAGAGTTCCAATATATTTTTGCTTCTGTTTCCCTCGCCTCAAGAGACATGTCTAGGAAGAAGTTGCTGTGGCCAATGTCAAAGAAGTTTCTGTCTGTGTTCTCTTTTAGGATTTTTATGGTTTATGTCTCACATTTAGTTCTTTAATTTCTTTTTAATTTATTTTTGCGTATGATGTCAAAACGAGATCCATTTTCTTTCTTTTGCATGTTGCTATCCAGTTTCCCAACACCATTTGTTGGGAAATGGGAAAAGGGACTGTCTTTTTCCCCACTGGATATTATTTCCTATTTTGTCAAAGATTAATTGACCACAGAGGTGCGGGTTTATTTCCCAGTTTTCTATTCTGTTCCATTTATCTGTGTGTCTGTTTTTTGTGCTAGTACCATAGTGTTTTGGCTGCCACAGCTTTGTCATATAATGTGAAGTCCGGAATTGTGGTGCTTCCAGCTCTGGGTTTCTTTTTCAAGATCGCTTTGGCTATTCAGGGTCTTTTGAAGTTTCATACAAATTTTAGGATTGTTCCAGCTCTGTGAAAAATGCTGGTGGTATTTTCATAGGGATTGCATTAAATGTGCCAATTGCTTTGGATAATTTAGACACGTTAACAATATCTGTTCTTCCGATCTATGAGCATCGAGGGTTTCCCATTTCTTCGTGTCTTCCTCAATTTCTTACATCATTGTTTTGTAGTTTTCAGGATACATGTCTTTCACCTCCGTGGTTAGGTTATTTCCTGGGTATCTTATTATTTTTCATGCAGTTGTAAATGGGACTGTTCTCTTGATTTCTTTTTTTGCTGTTTAACTATTACTATATAAAAATGCAACAGATTTCCGTACACGGATTGTGTGTCCTGTGACTTTACTGAATTTGAGTATCAGCTTTAGCAGGTTTTTGGTGGACTCTTTCAGGTTCTCTATATAGAGTATCAGTCATCTGCAAATAGTGAAAGTTTTACTGCTTCCTTACTGATTTGGATGCCTTCTGTTGTCTGATTGCTGAGGCAAGGACTTCAGTTTTATGTTGAATAAAAATGACAAGAGTCTTATTCCCAGTCTTCGGGGAAAGGCTCTCAGGTTTTCCCTGTTAGGGATGATGTTAGCCGTGGGTTTTTCACAGAGAGCCTTTATTATGTTGAGGTACGTTCCCTCTAAACCTACTTTGTTGAGGGTTTTTATCACGAATGGATGATGTATTTTGTCAGATGCTTTTTCTACATCTACTGAAATGATCATATGGTTCTTCTCGTTTCTCTCATTGATGGGATGTATCACTTCGATTGAAGTGTAAGTACTGAAGTACCCTTGCAACGCAGCCCCCGGGCAACCCACGAATAAATCCCACTTGATCATGAGTGATTTTTTTTTTTTTTAATGTATTGTTCGACTCAGTTTGCTGGTATTTTGTTGGGGATTTTTGCACCCCTGTTCATCAGGGATATTGTCGTGTAGTTCTCGTACGGTGGTGTCTTGATCTGGTTTGGGTATCAGAGGAATGCTGGCCTTAGAGAATGAATTTGGAAGTCCTTGTGCCTTGTTTATGTTTTGGAAGTTTGAGAAGAATAGGAATAAACTCTTCCTTAAATGTTAGAATTGCCCCTGAGAAGGCATCTGGTCCCGAACTTTTGTTGACAGTCTTTTCATTACTGATTCGGTCTCATCACAGGTAACCAGACTGCTCGAATTTTCTGTCTTCCTGTTTTTTCAGCTTCCTTTTTTCTTCCTTTTTTCAGCTTCCTGCTTCAGCTTCCTGTTTCAGCTTTAGTTTGTATGTTTCTAGGAATTTGTCTATTTCTTCTAGGTTGTCCCACTTGCTGGCATATACTTTTCCAAAATGTTCCTTCATAACTGTTTGTGTCCCTGTGGTGCGGGACGTTATTTCTCCTCTCTCATTTGTGATTTTATTTACTTGGGTCCTTTCTCTTTTTTTCTTGATAAATCTGGTTGGAGATTTATTGATTTTATTAATTTTTTTCAAAGTCCTGATTTCACTGATCTATTGTTATTTTATTGCTATGTGTATTTCTGCTCTGATCTTTATTATTTCCTTCCTTCTGCTGGTTTTAGATTTTGTTTGTTCTTTTTCTAGCTATGTTAAGGTGTCAAGTAAGGTTGTTTAATTGATATTTTTCTTGCTTCTTGAGGGTGGTCTGTATTGCTGTATATTTTCCTCTTAGAACCACTTTTACAGCACCTGAGAGGTTTGGGACTCTTGTGTTCTCATTTTCATTTGTTTCCATGTGATTTTTATTTCTTCTTTTATTTCCTAATTGACCTATTCATTGTTTAGTAGCAGGTTATCTAATCTCCATGTATTTGGAGTTTTTCTTGTGGTTCACTTCTAGTTTCATTGTGTTCTGGCCAGAAGAGATACGTGGTTATGATTTCAATCTTCTTGAATCTGGTGAGGTTTGTTATGTGGGCTACTATTATGTGATCCATTCTGGAGAACGTTCCATGTGCACCTGAAAAGAATGTGTATTCTGCCCTTTGAGGATGGAATGTTCTGAACATATCTGTGATGTCCGTCTGTTCCAGTGTGCCATTTTCTGTATTTGGTTACTCCTATCCTGGTTGCATAACTACTTACAATTGTTACATCTTCTTGTTGTTGTTATGTATCTTCTTCTTCTTTATTATTAATTATATAGGGTTCTTCTTTGTCTATTGTTAGTCTTTGTGTTAAAGTCCATTTTGTCCAATGTAAGTACTGCTACTCTGGATTTCTTCTGACACCTGGATAATGCATGTTTCTCCTTCCCATCACTTTCACCTGCAGGTGTTTATGGGTCCGAAGTGAGTCCCTTGGAGGCAGCAAATGGCTGGGTCTGGTCTTTTTATCCATTCTGTCACCCTGTGTCTTTTTATTGGAATGTTTAGTTCAATTACAAAGTAATTAGTGATAGATATGTATTTACTGTCATTTTATTATTTGTTCTGTGGTTGTTTCTAAAGATTTCCTCAGATCCTTTCTTGTCTTTCTTTCATGCTTTGCTGGTTTTCTTTAGTGATATATTTGGATTTCTTTCTCTTTGTTCTTTGTATAGTCATTTGTGGTTTTTGATATGTAGTTACCATTAGGTTTTATATATAACCTCTTCTGCATGTAACAGTCTATATTTTTTAAAGATTTATTTTATTTATGTATTTGAGAGAGAGAGAGGAGAGAGAGAGAGAAGAGAGAGGGCAGAGGAAGAGGATGTCAGGTAGACACTGCACTGAGCCCAGTATGGGGCTTGCTCTCATGACCCTGAGTTCACGACCTGAGCCAAAATCAAGACTTGGACACTTAAATGAGCCACCCAGGAACTCCATAGCAGTCTATATTAAGTTGATAGTTATTTAAGTTTGAATCCATTCTTTACTCAACTCCTCTCCATGTTTTAGTTATATGGTGTTATATTTTATATCATTTTACTTTGTGAGTTCCTTGACTGATTTTTTTTTTTACATAAATATTCGTTTTTACTGCTTTTGTGTTTTCTACCTTCATATTATCACTTCGGACTCTACTTTCCACTCAAAAACTCTTTAATATTTCTTGCAGAAATGGTTTGGTAGTCATGAATCCCTTTAACTTTCGTGTGTCTAAGAAGCTCTTTATGTCTCCTTCTATTCTAAATGATAGCCTCGCTGAATAGAGTATTCTTTTTGCAGATTTTTCCCATTCAGCACTTTGAATATATCATGTCACTGTTTTCTGGATTGGAAAGTTACCACGGAGAAATCTGGTGATAACCTTACGGAGTTCCCTTCGTATGTAACTCTCTTCTTTTGTCTTACTGATTTTTTTTTATTATTATGTTATGTTAGTCACCATAGGGTACTTCATTAGTTTTTGATGTAGTGTCCATGATTCATTGTTTGCATAGCACACCCAGTGCTCCATTCAATA
Source organism: Mustela nivalis (assembly GCF_964662115.1). NCBI lineage: Eukaryota > Metazoa > Chordata > Mammalia > Carnivora > Mustelidae > Mustela > Mustela nivalis. The sequence continues at coordinate 14,758,770 of NC_139038.1, forward strand.
TGTTCCCTCCTTAATACCCATCACTGGACTTACCCATCCCTCACCCCACTACGCTCTAAAACCCTCAGTTTGTTTCCTGAATTCCACAGCCTCTCACAGTTCATCTCCTCCTCCAAATCCCCCCTTCTTTTTTCCCTTCCTTCTCCTAATGTCCTCCATGCTATTCCTTATGTTCCACAAATATGTGAAACCATAAATGACTTTCTCTGCTTGACTTATTTCACTCAGCATAATCTCCTCTAGGCACATCCATGTTGATGCTAAAGCTAGGAGGTCATTCTTTCTGATGGCTAAGTAATACTCCATTGTATACATGGACCACGTCTTCTTTATCCATTCATCTGTTGAGGACATCTTGGCTCTTTACACAGTTTGGCTATTGTGGACATTGCTGCTGTAAACATTGGGGTGCACATGGCCCTTCTGTTCACTACCCAGTAGTGCAGTTGTGGGTCAGAGGGTAGCTCTATTTTTTACTTTTTGAGGAACGTCCATACTTTTTTCCAAAGTGGCTGCACCAATTTGCATTCCCACCAACAGTGTAAGAGGGTTCCCCTTTCTCCACATCCTCTCCAACATTTGCTGTTTATTGTCAATTTTTGCCATTCTAACTGGTGTAAGGTTGTATTTCAATGTGGTTTTGATTTGAATTTCCCTGATGGCTAATGATGATGAACATTTCTTCATGTTTCTTAACCATCTCTTCATTGGAGAAGTGTCTGTTCATGCTTTCTGCCCATTTTTTGACATGATTATCTGGGGTTTTTTGGGGGGGGGGTGAGTTTGAGAAGTTCTTTATGGATCTTGGATATCAGCCCTTCGTCTGTAGTGGCATTTGCAAGTATCTTCTTCCATTCTGCGGGCTGCCTCTTTGTTTTGTTGACTATTTCCTTTGCTGTGCAGAAGCTTTTTGTCTTGATTAAGTCCCAAAGGTTCATTTTTACTTTTGTTTCCTTTGCCTTTGGAGACGTGTTTTGAAAGAAGTTGCTGTGGCCAGTGTCCAAGAGCTTACGTCTATGTTCTCCCCTAGGATTCTGAAGGATTCTTGTCTCAAGTTAAGGTCTTTTATCCATTTGGAGTTTATCTTTGTGTATGGTATAAGGAATGGTCAAGTTTCATTCTTCTATACATAGCTGCTGTCCAATTTTCCCAGTATCATTTGTTGAAGAGACAGTTTTTTGTCCATTGGATATTTTTTCCCGCTTTGTCAAAAATTATTTCACAATAGAGTTGAGGGTCCATGTCTGGGCTCTCTATTCTGTTCCACTGATCTATGTGTCTGTTTTTGTGCCAGTACCATGCTGTCTTGGCGATCATGGCTTTGTAATACAGCTAAAAATCAGGCAACGTGATTCCCCAGCTTTGTTTTTCTTTTTCAACATTTCCTTGAGATTCAGGGTCTTTTCTGGTTCCATACAAATTTTAGGATTGTTTGTTCCAGCTCTTTGAAAAATGCCAATGGCATTTTGATCAGAATGGCATTGCAAATATAGATTACTCTGGGAAGTGTAGACATTTTAACAATGTTTATTCTTCCTATCCATGAACATGGAATATTTTTCCATCTTTTTGTGTCTTCTTTGATTTCTTTCATGAGTGTTCTGTAGTTCCTCAAGTACAGATCCTTTGCCTCTTTGGTTAAGTTTATTCCAAGGTATCCTATGGGTTTTGGTGCTTTTATAAATGGAATCAATTCTCTAATTTCTCTTTCTACAGTTTCATTGTTACGGTATAAGAAAGCAACTGATTTTTATGCATTGATTTTGTATCCTGCCACATTACCGAATTGCTGTATGAGTTCTGGTAATTTGGGCGTGGAGTCTTTTGGGTTTTCTGCGTAAAGTATCATGTCATCTGCGAAGAGAGAGAGTTTGACCTCTTCTTTGCCAATTTGCATACCTTTTATTTCTTTTCATTGTCTGATTGTGGTTGCTAGGACTTCCAGTACTATGTTGAACAAAAGTGGCGGAGTGGTTATCCTTGTGTTCCTGATCTTAAGGGAAAGGCTTCAGCTTTTCCCCATTAGAATGATAATCGCTGTGGATTTTTCATGGATGGAATTTATGAAATTGAGGACTGTTCCCTCTATCCCTATACTCTGAAGAGTTTTAATTGGGAATGGATGAAGTTATTTTGTCAAATGCATTTTCTGCATCAATTGAGAGGACCACGTGGTTCTTTTCTGTTCTCTTATTAATTTGTTTTATTACATTGATTTGCAAATGTTGACCCACCCTTGTATCCCAGGGATAAATCCCACCTGGTCATGGTGGATAAACTTTTTAACGTGCTGTTGGATCCTATTAGCAAGGAACTTGTTGAGAATTTTGGCATGCATATCCATCAGGGTTATTGGTCTGATATTGTCCTTTTTGATGTGGTCTTTGCCTGGTTTGGGGATCAAGGTAATGCTGGCCTCATAGAAAGAGTCTGGAAGTTTTCCTTCTGTTTCTATTTTTTGAAACAGCCTCAAGAGAATAGGTATTATTTCTTCTTCAACTGTTTGGTAGAATTTCCCAGGAATCCATCAGATCCTGGACTCTTGTTTTTGGGAGGTCTTTGATCACTACTTCAATCTTGTTACTGGTTGTTGGTCTGTTCAGGTTGTCAGTTTCTTCCTGTTTTAGTCTTGGAAGTGTATGGGTTTCCAGGAATGTATCCATTTCTTCTAAGTTGCTTAACTTATTGGCATACAGCTGTTGATAGTAATTTCTGATGATTGTTTCTATTTCCTTGGTGGTAGTCATGATCTCTCCCTTTCATTCATGATTTTATTAATTTGGTTCCTTCCTCTTTTCTCAGTTTATTGATCTTATTAATTCTTTCAAAGAACCAGCTTCTAGTTTCGTTGATGTGTTCTAATGCATTTCTGATTTCTAATTCATTGATCTCTGCTCTAATCTTAATTATTTCCCTTCTCATTCAGGGGTTAACCTTAATTTGTTGTTGACTCTCCTATTCTTTAAGGTGTAAAGATAGTTAATGTATTTGGGATTTTTTAATTTTTTGGAGTGAGGCTTGGAAGGCTATGTATTTCCTCCTTAGGACCGCCTTTGCCATATCCTATAGGTTTTGGACTGATGTGTTTTTGTTCTCATTGGTTTCCATGAATTGTTTAAGTTCTTCTTTGATTTTCAGGTTGATCCAAACATTCTTTAGCAGGATGCTCTTTAACTTCCAAGTGTTTGAATTCCTTCCAAACTTCTTCTTATGATTGAGTTCCAGTTTCAAAGGTTGTGGTCTGAGAATATGCAGGGAATAATCTCAGTCTTTTGGTATCAGTTGAGACCTGATTTGTGACCCAGTATGTGGTCTATTCTGGAGAAACCCCATGTGCACTCAAGAACAATGAGTATTCTATTGTTTGAGGGCAACTTTTTCCCTGCTGGCATGGAAGAACTCATGAGATTTGGCTCCTCTTGTTTTCAAAGCCAAATGTTATGGAGATTCATCTTCCCCATCCGGGGTCTCTGGTATGATACCCTGTTATTTGCCTTTCTCCACATACCAGCTCTCTCCCACCATGGATGGCCACAGTCCATTTGCTCCCAAACTGTGTCCTTCCTTTCCTACCTTCTTCAAAGGGGCTTCTTCTCTACCATTAGTTGTGGAGTTTGTTCTGCCAGTCTTCCAGTCTTCAGGTCATTTTCTGGGTTATTTACAGTGTTGTGAGCGCTATCTAGTTGTGTCCCTGGAATGAGGTGAGCTTAGGGTCTTCCTACTCTGCCATCTTTCCAGACTTTGTGTATAGATTTTTTTTTTTTTTTTAAATAAGCTCCACACCCGGGGCACCTGGATGGCTCAGTCGTTAAGCATCTGCCTTCAGTTCAGGTCATGATCCCAGAGTCCTGGGATTGAACCCTGCATTGGACTCCCTCATCAGCTGGAAGCCTGCTTCTCCCTCTCTCACTCCCCCTGCTTCTGTTCCCTCTCTTGCTATGTCTCCCTCTGTCAAATAAATAAATAAAATCTTTAAAAAAAAAAAAAAAACTCCACAACCAGTGTGGAGCCCAATGAATGGCTTGATTTACAATCAAGACCAGAGCTGAGATCAAGAGTCAGATGCTTAACCAACTGAGCCACCAGGCATGCTTATTTCCAGAATATTTTAAGAACTCTTACAACTCAATAGTAGAAAGATAAACAATTCAATTAAAAATAGGCAAAAGATCTCTTCTTTCCCCCAAAGAAATGGAAAGATGGCCAATAAGCACACAAAACAATGCTTAATATCATTTGTTATCAGTGAAATTTAAATCACAACCACAATGAGATATTACTTCATAGCCATTGGGATGACTATAATCAAAAAGACTGTTAACAACTGTTGACTTGGATGTGGAGAAATCAGAACCCTCATAAACGGCTACTGAAAATACAAAAATGGTACAACCACTTTGACAAATAGTCTAGCAGTTCCTCAAAATACTAAACATAGAGTTACCATTTGACCCAGCAATTCTACCCCTAAATGTATGTCAAAGAGAAATGAGCAAGTCTACACTGATTTGTGCTTGAATGTTCACAGCAGTATTATTCTTAATTATTCTATCAGTATACTGTCAAAAAGTGAGGGGGAAACCCAAATGTCTCAACTGGTGAATGAATAAACAAAATATGGCATGAAATACTATTCAGTATTTACTTTTATTGAAATACTACTCAGTAATAAGAGGCAACAAAGTACTGATAAATGTTACAATGTGAATGAACCTCAAAAACATTATGCTCAGGGGTATGTGGGTGGCTCAGTTGGTTTAGTGTCCAACTCTTGATTTTGGCTCAGGTCATGATCTCAGGGTCAGGAGATCCAAACCCACATCAAGTTCCATGCTGGGTGTGGAGCCTGCTTGAGGCTCTGCTCTCTCTCCCTCTTCCCCTCTCTTCCCACTGGAGCTCTCTTTCTTTCTAAAAAAAAAAAAGAGAGAGAGAGAGAGAGAGAGAAAACCCTTCACATTCTGCTCAATGAAAAAAAAAATCCAGACATATAAAGAATACATGTTGTCTAACTCCACTTATACTGATGTCCAGAAAAAAAAAACAAATCTATAGAGACAGAAATCAGTGGCCACCCACATAGAGGGTAGGAGTCAGGAGTGGATGTAAATAAGCATGAGATTTATTTTGGAGTGATGGAAATGTTCTAAAATTAGAGTATGGCAGTGGTTGCACAATTCTGTAAGTATACTAAACATCATTTAATTATACATTTAAAATAGATAGGTTTTATATTATGTAAATTACATTTCAAGAAAGCTATTTTTTTAAGTAGACAGGGTCTATATAATTGCAAAGCCAGTCAGAGAGCCCAGCACCAATGGCCCTTACACTTTTATGGATTCTTGTTAAAAATGCTGCATCACCTACACTTGTAATGTTTCCCAAAATTGTGGAAAAATCATGCACATTAATGACTTCTAGTTAAAATGTGATTCAGAAGAGTAGACTCTGAATATGATGAAGTCATATCTTAATCCAGTGGTTCTCAAAGTGTGAGATGGCAGTGTCAGCTTCACCTGGGAACTTTATCTCAAAACAATGCAAATTTTTGAGCCCCACTGAATCAGACATCCTAAATCAGGAACTCTGGGGGTGGAGCCCAGGAATCCGTATTTTAGCAAACCCTCCAACTGATACTGATACAAGCTCAGGTTGGAGAATCAATGTCTCATTGAATTATTACATTTATCTTTTTCTTTCCATGTTTCTGTAAGAGATAGGATTAAAAGTCTATTTCTAAAAACTATTTTTTTTTAGATTTTATTTATTTATTTGACAGACAGAGATCACAAGTAGGCAGAAAGGCAGGCAGAGAGAGAGGGAAGCAGGCCCCCGCTGAGCAGAGAGCCCAATGCAGGGCTCGATCCCAGGACCCTGGGATCATGACCTGAACCGAAGGCAGAGGCTTTAGCCCACCGAGCCACCCAGGCGCCCCTCTAAAATTTATTTTTAAAAATCATTGTGTGTGTATATAGATAGATAGATAGATAAGACTTCTATGTCTTAATAAAGCATTGCATCATCATTTCATTAGTGCTGCCCGAAGAGATGGTGGATGTGACAGAGAGTGACATCTCGGGCAGGTGAAATCTATAAGCAGGTTATTGCGGTTGGCATACCGGAGGCATGGGGCAAGGCAGGAGCCTGGTCAGCTGTGCTGCAGCTACTGCGCAGCCTGACCTGGAGGTTGTATCTCTCCTCCTTTTCTTGTCACCCTTCACACTGGGCTTGAGACTGCTCTGAGACCCCAGTGAGGACAAGGGCTCCCCATTTTAGCATCTCTTGGACCAAGGCTGCAGAAACTTCCAGCAGTTTCTCCACATCTCTGGTCAGGCTCCTCTCCACCTCTAAATCCCCACGCAACATACACATCTCCTTGTATTCTTTATGCTTGTTTCAGAGGGAATTAGGGGACAAGAAAGGCACGTGGGGTTTAGTCGATGTCTTGAACAGAAATGGGATAAATGGGTTTGATGCTGTATCAAAACCAAAACAAAAGAAGAAAACAAAAACAAAAAACAGAACTCTGATACCAAATCTGGAAAAGGAAAAAAAAAAAGGAAAAAATCAGAAGGAAGGAAAATGCTGCCCCAAACTCACCAACAAATGTAGAATTAAAGAAGTGGCAAACTAATTCCAGCACCACAGTGAGAGTCATGGCCACCCACAGTTTATCCCAGTGATGCAAGACAGTTGAATTATGATGTTTAATACTGTGAAATGGCACAAAAACTAGCCCAATAAGAAAAATCGCCACATTTTTTCAGAGGAAGGCTCAAGAGCACCTGACTGGCTCAGTTGAAAGACCTGTGACTCGATCTCGGGGCTGTGTGTTTGAGCCTCATATGGGGTGTAGAGATTGCTTAAAAAAAATAAAATAGGGGCCCCTGGGTGGTTCAGTGGGTTAAGCCTCTGCCTTCAGCTCGGGTCATGATCTCAGGGTCCTGGGATCGAGTCCCACATCAGGCTCTCTGCTCAGCGGGGAGCCTGCTTCCTCCTCTCCTTCTGCCTGCCTCTCTGCCTACTTGTGATCTCTGTCTGTCAAATAAATAAATAAATAAAATAGATTTAATAAATTTTTATTTAGAAAAAAGAGAGTAGGGAGAGAATCTATTCAAAACGATAACAAGAAAATATCTAAAATAAATCTAACGGGACTTTTCTCAGAGATATTTAACAGTGTTGAGGTTGGATGTATTTTTTTAAAGATTTTATTTATTTATTTGAGAAAGAGAGAGAGGGCACAGAGGGAGAGCCAGAGGGGGAAAGGGACTCCCTGCTGAGCAGACCTCCATAGGGGACTCGATCCCAGGACCCTGAGATCATGATCTGACCTGAAGGCAGATGCTCAACCAATTGACCCACTCAGGTGCCCTGAGGCCGAATGTATTTTTGATGTTGAATTGTATTTAAGAGTTTGTTTTTTACTAAAAGGTGTTATGTATACTCTTAAAAAAAAAAGTCACATAATTCTACAAGGCTCACCCCAACCCCAATTGTCAAGATCCTGGCACGCGGCTCCTTCTTGGCTTCTCAGTTCCCGGTGTCTCTATGGACTTCCCACCGCAGAAGACCAGGATTAGCTCTCGGTCGTGCCCCAGACCCACTGCTCCCACTCAGCCCTCCCATCCCCCAGGATCACAACGTGCTTCTATCAGACTTGAGGGTCACAGCATTCCGTTTACACGGATATTCCGTCACAAATTATGAATCCTTGTCCTCTTAGAAACAACTTCTCCTTCCCCTGGAGTTAATACATTTCTTGATTTTTTTCATTTCACTTTTTTTTATTAGCAGACTTTATTTATTGGAGAAGTTTTAGGTTCACAGGAAAAGAATGAATGGAAAGTAGAGTTCCCATCTACCCAAGTTTCCCCTCTGATGTACATCTGACATCACTGTGGTACATTTGTTACAACTGATGAGTCACTGTTGATACATCAGTATTATCTCAAGTCCACGGCTTACATTAGAGTTCATTCTTCGTACTGTCTACTCAGCGGATTTGACAAACACATAATGGTAGGTGCTCCGCCGTCGTAATGCTGTACAGAACCGTTCCGCTGCCCCCCACCTGTCCATCCTTCCTCCTCCCCTCCGAATCCCTGGCGAACACTGATCTTTCTACTCTTCCAGGGCAAGGGCTTTGCTCAGTCTTTTCACTGTTGTGTCCCCAAAGATAGACCAATGCTTGCATCTGCTGGTAGATGGGTGAACGAAAGACTGTGCTGTGGACGTATTTGCTTTTGTCTCTTCAGTTCTGGGAAATTTTCTGGGACCGTTTCTTTCATTACAGTCACCCTTTTTTTTTTTTTTTTCTGTATTTATTTCTCTATTTTCTCCAGAACTTCCATCACTGGGACATTGGACTTCTTTGGGTAATCCTTGAATTTTCTCATCTTTTCTTTCCTATTTTCAGACTCCTTTTGCTCTATTTTATACCAAGTTTTTAATTTTATCTTCCAAACATTCTACTGAGTTTATCATGACTTTTATTTTGCTCTTAATTTCCAAGTGTTCCTTTTTGTTCTGAGTGTTCTTTTTTTTAAAATAGCATCCTGTTCTATTCCTGCTTAATGAATGTATTGTGCTCTCTTACCTCTCGGAGATTATTAATGATTGTTCTTTTCAAAGTTTCCTTTTTCCTGAATTGTCTGTTTCCTCTGAGGCACTTGCTGGCTGTTTGTTTGCATTATAATTTTTCATGTGAGAGCACATTTCCTTAGCCATTAGGTGGGTTTTGGTGTTCTACTCGTGTTTAGAAGGCGGGAGCTAAGAAGCTGGTTGGAACGTGGGAATCCTGAGGCTCTGCCCAAGCATGGGAGGTGGTCTGGCTGGGCCAGTTCCCTGGAGATACCCTGATGTCAGGATCTTAAGTCTTTCCCCTGGAACTGCTAGGATTCTTAGCAGGACATTACATGCCTGTAATATTGGGGCGTTGTTAGTAAAGCTAGTAAGAGAGGGAGGCTGGCAATGGGTCTCTGCATTCGGAATATAAATGTTCACTCTATTTCAGGGTGCCTGGGTGGTTCAGTGGGTTTAAGCCTCTGCCTTCCGCTTGGGTCTTGATCTCAGGGTCCTGGGATCCAGCCCTGAATCGGGCTCTCTGCTCAGCGGGGAGCCTGCTTCCCCTTCTCTCTCTGCCTGCATCTCTGCCTACTTGTGATCTCTGTGTGTCAAATAAATAAATAAAATCTTTTTTTAAAAAAAGTTCACTTTATTTCAGTACCGTTCACCTGCCTCGGTTGGACTAGTGCCTCCACCCACCACAACACACTCCTTAGGAGGTAAACTTCCAGTTGTCTTGGGGCTGGGTGGGGGTCAGGGAGAAGTTGTGGGCTACACATCAGGGTGGGGGTGGGGAGCTGAGCATGCAATTGCTTTGCTTTCTTCTTTTTTTTTGTCTTTTTTACTTAGCCACTTAACCAATTGAGCCACCCAGGCATCCCTGATATACTAATATTTTGTTTGTATTTTTATGCCCTTGTTTATGAGGGCTATTGTTCTGTGTATTTTTTTTTTTCCTCTGTACTGTCTTATCTGGTTTTCCAACTAAGATAATGTTGGCCTTATAAAGTTAATTGGAGAAGGATTTTCTTTCTATTTTCTAGAAAAATGTATATAGAATTGGTGTTTTTTCTTTAAATATTTGGTATAATTCACAACTGAAATCACCTGGACTGGTGCTATGGGCTATGTCCCCTAAAGGTTTCTATGTTGATGTCCTAACCCCCAGTACCTCATACCATGATTTTATTTTGAGATAGGATCTTTAAAGAGGTAATTAAGTTAAAATGAACTCATTAGAGTGTGCCTAATCCAATATGATTGATATCCTTATAAAAAGAGATTAAGACACAGACATATTTAGAGGGAAAACTGTATTAAGACAGAGGTAGGAGACAGCCATCAGCAAGTCAAGGTGACAGACCCCAGAAGAAACCAACTCCACTAACATCTTGACCTCAGACTTCTAGCAGCCAGAATTTTAGGAAAATAAATTTGTTTTTTCAGCCATCAGGTCTGTGATTCTTTCTATGGTGACCCTAGCATGGGGATTTATTTTTTGGAAGGTTTTAAACTATAAATTCAATGTCTTTAATAGCTGTGGGACTATTCAAAGTATCTATTTCATCTTGAATAAGTTTTAGTAGTTTCTAGTTTTTTAAAGAATTGGTCCTTTTAGCAATAAAATGTATACATGTATGGATTTTTATGGTAATTCCTTTTAATTGTTTTAAGTTTGGTTGGGGTGTGTAGTGATGTCCCCACTTCCATTTATAACATTAGTCATTTTTGTCTCTTTTAATCTCTGTCAGCTTTGCTAAAAGTTTATTCATTTTACTTATCGTTTCAGAAAATAAGTTACTAGTTTCATTGATTTTTTTGTTTCTTTATAATTTTACCGATCTCTACTCTTATCTTTATATTTTCTTCCTTCTGCTTGATTTGGGCTTATTTGGATTTTCTTTTCCCAGTTTCTTGATGTGGAACATTATGCGATTGGTTTGAGATATTTCTTCTCATTCAGTTCAAAAGTACTTTCTCATTTATCTTCTGATTTCTTCTTTGACCCCTGGATTTTTCAGAAGTATGATATTTAGTTTCCAAATCTTTGGAGTTTTCTATATACTTTTCTGTAATTCATTTCTAATTTAATTCCATTGTAATCAGATACTACACATTGTCTCACTTGTATCTTCCTAAATTTATCAAAACTTCTGGTCCAGAACATGGTTTATCCTAAAAATAATGTGTATTTTATTATTGCAAGGGTCCAGAACATGCCATCTCCAAACATGCCATTCTGGCCAATTGATTACTTTAGGCTAAAGGCACTTGAGAAACTGCAGATGACAAGGGCTCTCTGACATTCTCCTTTTTACATAAAAACAAATCATAAAATTTCCCACGAGAAAGGTACCTTCCATGTATCATGAAGAGAATTCTTATCACCAGAGACCTGTATGAACTTAATAAAATAACTCTTATCTTCTGCCAGTTTTCCATCTATTTCCTGTCACTTGTCCCACAACTTACTGCCCCTGGCCCGAGCCCCTTTGCCTTATTATGTTCTCTCTCAATTTATCGTTCCTGGTGTAGAAAGGTACGTAAGCTTCGGGGCCTCGCAGCTTTCCCAGGTCTCTAGTTTCCATCTGCAGACTCCTGTCTACATGTAAGAGTAGTAATTACGTCTATGTACTTTTTTCCTGTTAATCTTTCTTATGTCAGTTTAATTCTTAGGTCGGCCACAGAACCCAAGAGGGTAGAAGAGAGTTTTTTCTTCTCAACACTGTCGTTGGGTTGAGTACTCTATAAATATTAGTTAAGTCAAGTTGATTGATAGTGTTTTCCAAGTTCTTGTACATTCTTACTGATTTTCTGTCTACTCGTTTATCAGTTATTGAGAGGTTGAGAATTGTGGTTATAGCGATTTCTGCCTGCATTGCTGTTTGTTTTTGCTTCATAAATTTCAAAGCTCTCTTTTCTAATGCATGGTGCTTAGGATTGTCGTGTCCTAGTCACTGAACTCTTAGTCATTATGAAATGACCTTTTTATCTTTAGTAATATGCTTTGCTCTGAAATCTACTTTGTTTTATACCAATATAATTATGCTGGGTTTTTAATTGGAGTTGCCATGAACTATTTCTTTCCTTCTTTTTACTTTTAACCTATTTGGGTCTTTATATTTAAATTTGGTCTCTTTGGTCTCTAAATTTGGCCACCATTTAGGTAGGTAGAACAAATAGATTGTGATTTTTTGTGCAATCTGACCATTCTGCCTTTTAACATGACTTTTATTTAATTGGTGTTTCTACTGTTTATATTTACTGTTATTAATGTTCTGGTAGAATTTGATTCATTTGCTACTTGTTACCTATTTATCTACATGTTCTCTGTTCTGTTCTCCTCACCCCTGAGGCAAAACCCTTCTTAGCTCTCTACCCATGCTTCTGTAACTCGTAGGAACAGGAATTATTCCTGGTCCTGTCTGAACTGAGGTTTGCTCTAGCTAAATTCTCAGAGGATTCTTTCCCAATATTAGGTAGTTCCTTACACGTACACATCGATCAGAACTCAGTGGAGACTGAGTTCCTCTGCCAGTCCCTAGCAGTTCTCTACCCATGCAGCTCTCTTCTCTCCACTACTTTGCCCCGAAAACTCCACACATCTTGGTCTCCCTGGATTCCCAGCCTTGTAACAAGTCAGGGAGACTGTTGGGGTCCCGATGGGTTCCCCCTCAGTGCACCATGGCCTAGAACTTGCCTTAGACTACAAGCTGGGGTAAGCACAGGGTTTATCTCATTGCTTCTTATCCTTCAAGGATCATCATTCTTCCTTGTCTTATGTCCACTGTTTTGAGAGTCACATCTTATATTTTGTCTGATATTTTGCCAAATTTTTGGTTTTTCAAGTGAGTGGGTGAATCCAATTCCTGCTACTCTCTGCTGACCAATAGCAAAAGTCTGGAACATACAAATTTTATACATAATAAAGGAATCAATAGTAAGGGATAATTATGACGCAAATGGTTTTAGAGAAAGCAGTTCAATATATGAGAAAACATCAAATCAGGTCTTGATTTATTACATAACACTAAAATAAACTACAGATAGACAAAAAAGAGTGAAATAAGATTGTTTTTTTTTTTTTTTTTTTTTTTTTAAGATTTTATTTATTTATTTGACAGAGAGAAATCACAAGTAGTCGGAGAGGCAGGCAGAGAGAGAGAGAGAAGCAGGCTCCCTGCTGAGCAGAGAGCCCGATGCGGGACTCGATCCCAGGACCGTGAGATCATGACCTGAGCCAAAGGCAGCGGCTTAACCCACTGAGCCACCCAGGCGCCCCAAGATTGTTTTTTTGAAAAGACTTTAAAATTTACTTACTTGAGAGAGAGAGAGCGTGCACCCGAGCAGGGGGAGAGCCAAATGGGGAAGGAGAGGAGGGAATCTCCAACAGACTCTGCACCCAGTGTGGAGCCCACTGGAGGGTCCAACCTCCACCCTGCGATCCTGACCGGAGCCGAAACCGAGTCGGATGCTTCAACACCTGAGCCGCTCAGACACCCCAAGAATGAAATAACATTCTAAAGCTCGACACATGAAATCATTAAAGGAAACTGTGGAAGGACATGCTCATGGTCTCATGTAAGCAAAAACTCGCGTCTAAAGTGATGAAAAGAAGTAGAAGTTATAAAGATGTTGAAGTATTGAATTTTTTGTTTTTAATGAACTTGTACTTTGGAATAATTCTAGATTTGTAGAAAAGTTGCAAAAACAATCCAAAGAGTTTCCGTGTACCCGTCACCCATTCCCCCCCAAGGTCGTCATCATACACTATCCTGGTGCTTTGGTCAAAAGTGAGAAGCTGGGACGCCTGGGTGGCTCTGTGGTTAAGCATCCGACTTCGGCTCAGGTCGTGATCTCGGGGTCCTGGGATTACGCCCCGTGTCAGGCTCCCTGCTCAGCTGGAAGCCTGCTTCTCCCTCTCCCTCTGCCCCACCCCCGCCCCCACCCACGTGCACACTCACACGCTCGAGTCTCTCTCTTTCTCACAAATAAATAAAAAAAATTTTAAAGTGAGAAATTAACATTGGTACATTTCTGTCGACTAAACTCTACATTTTATTTCAACTACAATTTTTTTTTACTAATGCTTTTTTTTTTCTATTCAGGATCCAATATATCCAAGTGAAAGCATGTTAGAAGACATTTTAGAAGAGTCATATTTTGACTATGTAAAAATCGTCCAGTTCCTTGCTTTAAAATGCATAAACAAAATAGGAAACTGACAAACTACTGAAAAAAAAAAGATTTATAAGAAAACAAAGTGTCGATAGCCTTCAAAATGAGTTGGTTCTTAAAGTCAATATGTAACATGCTGCCTGCCAATAAAAAATAGGTGAAGAAAACACACAGACAAATCAAACGGGAAGAACTGCTATTTAGATATTATGTGTAACATAATATAAACATATAAATATACATAAATATTTTATGTATTTTATACATAATGCAGTTATTAAAATTAGGTTTGGGAAGAATATTTGATTACATGCAAAAAGTGCTAATAATAAATTTAAGTGAAAAACATAGACTCAAAATTATCATTCCAGTTTTTTAAGTTAAAAAGTATATGTTTGGGGGCACCTGGTTGGTTCGGTTGATTATCTGACTCTTGATTTGGGCTCAGGTCAAGATCTCAGGGTTGTGAGATGGAGCCCTTGAGTATGGTGTCTGCTTAAGATCCTCACTTTATGGGCGCCTGAGTGGCTCAGTGGGTTAAAGCGTCTGCCTTCAGCTCAGGTCATGATCCCAGGGTCCTGGGATCGAGCCCTGCATCGGGCTCTCTGCTCAGCGAGGATCCTGCTTCCTCCTCTGTCTTTGTCTCTCTGCCTACTTGTGATCTCTGTCTGTCAAATAAATAAATAAAATCTTTTAAAAAAAGAGAGACCCCCTCTTTCCTTCTCCCTCTGCCCCTTCCCTCTGCTCATGTGCAAGTACTTTCTCTCTTCTAAGAAAAAAAGATGCACATCTGTATAAGCATAGAAACTCTGGCCACAGTTATAGCTCCGTTATTGAATTATAAATAGTAACATTTATTGTCATCTTTGTGCTTTACTATTTTGTCTAAATATTGTATAATAAATAAGATTTTTAAAAACCTGAATATTTCCTTTTAAAAAGTCCTAATTTCTGCATAACTTCCATGTGGCTTATGGGATTGAAAATACGTTTCTCTTGTTCCAATATCATTTTTGGTCCCAGTGTTCTTGTCTGCTGGGAGCCTTCCTGCTGTGCAAATGATTAAGTGCATAGATTTTCTTTTGAACCAAAAGGAAATGTTTTCAAAAGTTCTTAGATCAGTCCAGAAGAACTGAATTAATTCTCTAAGGAATTAAAGGGCCATCTGTGATTGATGATTTCTTTCTCTTTCCTTATCTCTTTCTCTCTCTCTCATCATCCCACTTGGAGTAAAGATCCAAGCCAGACTAGCAGACTAACCTGTTTGGTAGGAAAGAGAATATGTCGTGTTAAGGAGAACGAGGGAATGCCAGGGAGAAATTTCTGAGCCATGAAAAAAGCAGGACTTCAAAGGGCCATCTGAGAACAGCTACTGTCCCGGGAATGGGACTGCACTGAGCTGGGCCGAATCCTTACAATATCCTGGAAGAATGATTTTGCCTCACATCATTTAAAAACACATCAAGAGCCAGGTAATTTGGTCAGTGGCTTCCACATTTGGGGAAATCCCATGTATGTATTTTAGTAGTCCTCGGTTCTCTACATCAGTTTCTCAAAGTAGCCTGCAGATCACCAGTGTTAGAATATTCTAGAATTCTGGTTCAAAGCATTCCAGAGCCCCACCCTAGAGCTACCAAAGGTGCATCTCTGGGCAGTGAAACCTGAGAATCTGGGTTTTAATACACACCAAAAATTCTAGTACATATTAGACTCTGATGGTCCTTTCTTCATTTCTCCTATTATCCCTAAATGAAGGACAACGGGCAAGGCTGGTCCTATGTATAGAGAATTTCATTTTTCATGCATCGTTCGATATGTATTTATATTCCATACTATGGGTCAGGCAATGAGTCTAGTCTCATGAGATCACAGTCTGGGAAGGAAAGACGTATATGCCCATAGTGGGGAGAAATGATTTTCCTTGCGAAGGATGCATTAGCGAAGATCCATTCAGCCGTGAGCTATAAAAACCAGCTTTGAATTACAGACATCAGTTATCTATTAAATCAAAAAGTATAAAGGAAAGGGACTCTGACTTTGGTGAGCAGATCAATGGTATCATCAAGTCTCTTGCCCTCTTCACAGGCAGCCAGAGTGGAGGAAATGTCACCTCCTTTGCCCTAGACATTATATTCCTTTTAACTGAACCCAAGGTCACGTTAGCCTTTTTTTTTTTTTTTTTTTTTTTGGCAGACATCTCAACGCTGACTCATATGATGTCAACTAATGCTCAGGTTCTTTGCACATGCTATTTCTTAACCATTTCACTCTAATGTTTATTTTGCACAGATTTGGTTTTATTTTGTTTTCTTTTTAGTTTAAATTTTTAAACTTAATTAAAAAAGTAACTTTTCCAAGACGGATCCCCTGCAGGATAGAGTTTTTTTAAAAGGAGTCCTCTTCCTACAGAGCTGCACAAAAACTAATGGGAGCTCAGTGCTTGAGGCCATCAATCCCGTTTAGCCATACGGCTGAGACCTCAACCTTTGCATTGTGTACTGAGGGAAGAGGGGGCTTCCACTCTGAACTCGTATGTGGTAATTCCTGCCACCGGCAACAGCAAAGGTTAATCCCCAGCCTCCTGGTCATGTCAGGGCAGAGGCTGATGCCCATTCAGCTCAACACAGATCTTGAGCTAGTAGGATGGGGTCAAACCCAAGATTCTGTCTGTCCTATGGTTATTTTATCCCGACCTGTGATATATGAAGTGTGTGTTGTGCCTAATGCTTTTCTCATCACGCTGCTTTAAAAATAGATCCACTTAAGAGTGTAATGAGATGAAGATACAGTTTGCAAAACAGAGTACAGGAGAGGAGAGGAGAAAGCTACACAGAGACCCACAGAAGGTTCCCCTAGAGAATTCAGTCAAATATTGACAAGCCCATCAGTGTGAGGAAAATTACCCAAGGCCAGGGAAAGAACCACCGAAAGGACCAGAGTGAACGGAGTCTCACGCTGACGCAGGCACAGGAATAGGGCCTGTTCCGCTAGTAGACTGGAAAAAATTCATCATCTAGAGGGCACTGAGCAGGGAGTTCAAGAAGGTCTTGCCTCATCCTGGATGGAACACTGCTCTGGTTCCACTTAATAAATCTTAAAAGCAAGACCCTAAAGGATCAAACTGTTTCCAAGTTTCTTAGCTGCATAGCAGAACAAAAGTAAAAAATACAGAAATATAAAAATATCCAACACTCAATAAGGTAAAATTTATAATATCTTGCATCTAATCAAAGATTTCAAAACAAAGATCACAAAAATCAGTAGAAAAATAGGACCCAGAGGATGAGAAAAGGTAATCGATTAAAAATGATGCAGATGGGGGCGCCTGGGTGGCTCAGTGGGTTAAAGCCGCTGCCTTCGGCTCAGGTCATGATCTCAGGGTCCTGGGATCGAGTCCCGCATCGGGCTCTCTGCTCAGCAGGGAGCCTGCTTTCCCCCCTCTCTCTGTCTGCTTGTGATCTCTCTTTCTCTGTCAAATAAATAAATAAAATCTTGAAGAAAAAAAAAAGCAGACTTTTAAAAAAAGAAAAGGAAAATGACCCAGAACTGACAAAGATGCTACATTTATCAAAGACATTAAAACAGTCGTTATAGTTGTATTCTGTAAGTTCAAAAAGTCAAGCAGAGAGATGGGATATATTTTTTAAAAATCCTAGATATGAAAACTATAATGTCTAAGATGAAAAATTCAATGGATGCGTTAATGGCAGATTAGAGGTAGTAGAACAGGATACACCTTGAAGACTTAGCAAGAGAAATATTCCAAAATGAAACACCAGAGGAAAAAAGAATTTTAAAGAATGAATAGTGCTTCAGTAAGTTGTGGGACAAATTCAAGTGACTAATAATACATGTAATTATAGTCCCCAAAGTGGAGGAAGGTACAGGAAAAATATTACATTTTTGGAGATTCAATAGCTGAAAATTTTCCAATGGTGATTAAAAAAAAAAACTATTAACAAGAAACATGAAGAAAATGGGCAGATAATCAGAAATGACATTTTTCCAGGGAAGACATACAGCTGCCGAACAGGCGCATGAAGTTATCTTCACCTTATTACTAGTCATCTGGGAGATGCAATTCAGAATCACAATGAGATGTCACCTCAAGGTGTTAGATGTCTCTCATCAAAGACAAACAGTAACAAGTGCCGGTAAGGCTGTGGAGAAAAGGGAACACTGTGTGCACTGCTGGCGGGAATGTGGGTGTTGCAGCCACTACAGAAAACAGCGCAGGGCGGGGAGCGCCTGGGTGGCTCGGGGTTAAAGCCTCAGGGTCCTGCACTGAGCCCTGAGTCAGGCTCCCTGCTCAGCAGGAAAAGTCTGCTTTCCCCCTCCTCCTGCTCATGCTCGCTCTCTCTCTCACTGTCTTTCAAATAAATAAATAAAAATTTTTTTAAAAAAATAATAAGTAAAATAATTAAATCTTATTTTTTAAAAAATGGAAAAAAGAAAACAAGCAAAAAACCGTGATGACCTAATATCAGGCAGAAATTTCTTTTTTTTTTTTTTTTTAATTTTTTATTTTTTATAAACATATATTTTTATCCCCAGGGGTACAGGTCTGTGAATCACCAGGTTTACACACTTCACAGCACTCACCAAAGCACATACCCTCCCCAATGTCCATAATCCCACCCCCTTCTCCCAAACCCCCTCCCCCCAGCAACCCTCAGTTTGTTTTGTGAGATTAAGAGTCACTTATGGTTTGTCTCCCTCCCAATCCCATCTTGTTTCATTTATTCTTCTCCTACCCACTTAAGCCTCCATGTTGCATCACCACTTCCTCATTTCAGGGAGATCACATGATAGTTGTCTTTCTCGGCTTGACTTATTTCGCTAAGCATGATACGCTCTAGTTCCATCCATGTTGTTGCAAATGGCAAGATTTCATTTCTTTTGATGGCTGCATAGTATTCCATTGTGTATATATACCACATCTTCTTGATCCATTCATCTGTGGATGGACATCTAGGTTCTTTCCATAGTTTGGCTATTGTGGACATTGCTGCTATAAACATTCGGGTGCATGTGCCCCTTTGGATCACTACATTTGTATCTTTAGGGTAAATACCCAATAGTGCAATTGCTGGGTCATAGGGCAGTTCTATTTTCAACATTCTGAGGAACCTCCATGCTGTTTTCCAGAGTGGCTGCACCAGCTTGCATTCCCACCAACAGTGTAGGAGGGTTCCCCTTTCTCCACATCCTCGCCAGCATCTGTCATTTCCTGACTTGTTGATTTTAGCCATTCTGACTGGTGTGAGGTGATATCTCATTGTGGTTTTGATTTGTATTTCCCTGATGCCGAGTGATATGGAGCACTTTTTCATGTGTCTGTTGGCCATCTGGATGTCTTCTTTGCAGAAATGTCTGTTCATGTCCTCTGCCCATTTCTTGATTGGGTTATTTGTTCTTTGGGTGTTGAGTTTGCTAAGTTCTTTATAGATTCTGGACACTAGTCCTTTATCTGATATGTCGTTTGCAAATATCTTCTCCCATTCTGTCAGTTGTCTTTTGATTTTGTTAACTGTTTCCTTTGCTGTGCAAAAGCTTTTGATCTTGATGAAATCCCAATAGTTCATTTTTTCCCTTGCTTCCCTTGCCTTTTGCGTTGTTCCTAGGAAGATGTTGCTGCGGCAGAGGTCGAAGAGGTTGCTGCCTGTGTTCTCCTCAAGGATTTTGATGGATTCCTTTCGCACATTGAGGTCCTTCATCCATTTTGAGTCTATTTTAGTGTGTGGTGTAAGGAAATGGTCCAATTTCATTTTTCTGCATGTGGCTGTCCAATTTTCCCAGCACCATTTATTGAAGAGGCTGTCTTTTTTCCATTGGACATTCTTTCCTGCTTTGTCGAAGATGAGTTGACCATAGATTTGAGGGTCTATTTCTGGGCTCTCTATTCTGTTCCATTGATCTATGTGTCTGTTTTTGTGCCAGTACCATGCTGTCTTGATGATGACAGCTTTGTAATAGAGCTTGAAGTCCGGAATTGTGATGCCACCAACGTTGGCTTTCTTTTTCAATATCCCTTTGGCTATTCGAGGTCTTTTCTGGTTCCATATAAATTTTAGCATTATTTGTTCCATTTCTTTGAAAAAGATGGATGGTACTTTGAGTACTCATGAAAGAAATTGAGGAAGACACAAAGAAATGGAAAAATGTTCCATGCTCCTGGATTGGAAGAATAAATATTGTGAAAATGTCTATGCTACCTAAAGCAATCTACACATTTAATGCAATTCCAGGCAGAAATTTCTTAAGTATACCCCAAATGCATGAGCTATAAGAGAATAAAATGGATAAATTACACCATCAAAATTAAAAATCTTCTGTTCTTCAGAAGACCCTTAACAAAAAATAAAAAATATTCCACAGACTAAAAAGAAAATATTCACAAAGTATATGTTTACAAAGTACTTGTATCCAGAATGTGTAGAGAACACTCAACATTCAGTAATCAGCAAACAACCCACCTCTTAAAAATGGGTAAAAGAGTTCGGGGCGCCTGGGTGGCTCAGTCCATTAATCATCCACCTTTGGCTCAGGTCATGATCCCAAGGTCCTGGGATCGAATCCCTCATCTGACTCCCTGCTTCTCCCTCTGTCTCTGCTGCTCCCCCTGCGTGGTCTCTCTCTCTGTCAAATAAATAAATAAAACCTTAAAAAAAAAAAAAAAAGACCTGAACTTCATCAAAAACAACACATAAGACAACACTGTCTCAGTCGGTAGAGCAAGCCACTCAGTGTCCGGGTTGTGAGTTCAAGCCCTACGGTGGGTGTAGAGATTAAATAGATTTTAAACTTTTTTTAAGAAAGACCAGTGAATGGCGAATAAGCAGATGAAAACGTGCTGCTCATCATCAATCACTACCGGCGTGCAGATGACAGCTATGGGGGGCCGCACTAGGGCCCACCGAGCGGCTCCAACCACGTGCTGGCCAGACGCGGAGAAGCTGGAGCTCTGGTCCGCCGGCGGCGGAGACGGGTGGGAAGCGGCCGGCACCGTCCCTGGACGTCAGTGCGCTGCTGCTGTTCCCGCCGCGGGTCCCCGGTGTCCTCCCGGCCGAGACCGCCCGCGTCCGCGCACCGAGCCCTGCACGACGGTCGCCCCGAACTGGAAGCGACCCAAGCGAGCGGGGCTGCAGCCGCCCAGGGAACACCACCGGCGGCCCGACGGAGTGATGACATCCTCGACAACGTGGGCGGATCTCCCAGAACGCGGGATGAACCCGGGCACCTCGTGCCGTGCGGTCCCGTGCAGGTGACGTGTCCACGCACACCCGTGTGCCGCGACGGAGCCGAGGAGCGATGGCCGCGGGCGAGCGCCGTGTACACAGGGCCGGGCGGGCCCCGGCGGGACGGACCCGCCACTACTTGCCGGAGGTGCTGTTCCGCGCACGGAGACTCGGGCCTTTCCGACCCGACGTTACACTCGCCGCAGGGCGGCGGCGTCTCCACGGACTCCGGGACAGCAGCCGTCCGGCCCGGTTCGAGGGCGCGGGTCCCGTCCTGGCGTCCGAGGTCCTCAGCGGGCCCGGGGGGCGCCCCTCGCGGCTCACCCGCACCTGCCCACGTCCGTCCCGCGCAGACACGGGCGCTGCGGCGGCCGACGGCGGGGACCCGCGGCTTCCGCACACGCTGCCCCGCGAGCCCCGCGAGTGGCCGGCGCGGCCGCCCTGCGCACGGGCCTGGCGAGGCAGGACGTCCGAAGCCACGCCGTGTGCCTTGTCGCACGGACGACGGGACGCGCCGGGCGTGGGGAGGCGACACGCGAAGGGAGGCGCGGAGGACACCGCGGCGGCTCCGCACAACCAGCGGGAGAACCGGGGCCGCGAGGGCGCAGCGGCCGGGTGTCCCTCCGGGGCCTGGGGACGCGGCCTGGGTCGGCGGGCGCCGCGTCTGCCCCTGAGCGGCGGCGGGGGTGTTTCCGGACGGGGCGGCCCCGGTTAGCGCTCGGGGAAGGAACCGGGACGTGGCTGGGAACTGGCTCCGGCACCGCAGGTCCCTTCCTGCTCACGTGTCCGGTGTTGTCCCCAAACCCCGGGTACGTCGAGCGCCGCGGCTCCCGGACACCTTCGCGTCGCGTGTCCGTCGGGAAAACTCCAGAGACGACGAGAACGCGCACGCCTAGGCCGGCCGCCCCGCCCTCCTCTGGTCTCCGCTCCGTCGCTCTCTCACGCACGCGCACGCACGGGCGCGCACGTGCAGACATACGCACGCACGGGCACGTACGCGCACGGGCACGTACACGCAGACATACGCACGCGCCTGCACGCACACGCGCACGCGCCTCTACCTCAGTCGCTCAGTTCGCGGAAGCCTCACTTGCCGCAAGTCCGGGGCCCGGGCCGCGCGGACTCGTTCCAGTTCCGGCCGCGCCGCTGCCCGGGGGCGTCCCCTCCGCCAGACTCAGGAGCCTGGGGAGCCCCGGAGAGGAGCCGCCGCGTCTACACCAGGCGGAGCCCCAGCCGCGGCCTCTCCGGAGCGGTCACAGAACCGACCGACCGGCCGCCGATGCCCGCGGACGGGGACCAGAAGCCCCGCTGGGCTCGTCACGGGACGCGCTGCCCGCTGCGGGCGCTCGGGCTCCCGGACGCTGGGCCGCCCGCTCCCCGCAGCCAGACCCCGCGGGGAAAGCACCGGACGGACCTGCCGGGAGCGGGTCAGGAACGGGGACAAACCTCTTGGGATCCCTTCGGCAGTGACGGCGCCGGTCGGTTCGCGGACGGAGGCTCCTGCTTGTGAGGAGCGGACGCCCCTCCCTGGACGGGACACGCCGGTCCTGGCCCGAGACCGAGACGGAGACCGAACCCCATCGGCGGCTTCCGGTTTTGTCCGTGGCCGCGAGGAGGTGATCGCGGGCCGCCGGGGGTCCCGTGAGGAACACGCCCGACGGGTCTAGCGCATTCGACGCCATCCAAGCCGTCTGTGGCTGGAGGGAAGTGAGCGTCGGACAGCCGGGCGCGCGCTGTGGGACGGAGCCGACGGTGGGAGACCCCGGGGCGCTCTGAGGGGCGCGTGCTGTGAGGCCGCGGCTCCCGGCGTCCCTGGCGGCCCCGCAAGGGCCACCGCACCCGGTCCACAAAGACGGGGCAGCCCGCAGGGGAGGCAGGAATGGACTGTTCCGGCAGACCTCTGCGTCCCAGCACTCTGGGGACAGCTGGGGGGGGGGGGCGCCGAGCTCACAAGTCTCAGCCCCTCCCCCAGTGATGTGAGGAAAAAAGGCAGAAGAAAAACCATTAAATGTCCTTCCTACCAGCCGCCCAGTGACAAGTCCTCGAAACAGGCAGAGCGACCCTCCTCGGGGGACTCCGCTGCCTGGATGTTGACACTTTGCTGCGGGCAAAAGGCAGGCCCAGCCCAAACCACCCCACCCCCAGCACCCTGTAAGTCTACCGCAACGTATGAAACTTCTTCTGGAAACTTCCTTCATCTCTAAGTTCCCCAAGATACGTGTCGGCAACCATCCCCCAGCCTATGGCCCGCGGACGTCCATCAGAAGGGTCTCATGGCGAAGGATCTGTAGACGGTAATAAATGACCTTTTCCTGACAACAGCGAGCCCCCTCCAGGTCCCGGAAACCTCGCTTCCAAAATCCCTTAGAGACTTAGGCTCTCCCTAACCCCCTCCCAACTTAAAAGTGTGTGACGGGCCACTCCTCATGCCCCCAAGACGGCTCTTTCTGCCCACGGGTCCTGTCCCCGTGCTTGGATAAAATCCCCTCTTTACACCAAAGATGTCTCAAGAATTCTTTCCTGGCTGTCAGCTTTGAACCCTAACGTCTTTCCTACATCACCCAGTACATTTGTTCGGTGCAGAGCTGGCCTCAGGAAGTCTGCCTTGGTTTCTCTCCCAGCACTCCAGGCAGGTCCCGCTCAACCCCCATGTCCTTTCCAGCTCCTGGTATCACCTCGCCTGCGCACTCCCCAGGGTCACGCTTGTGTCTGCATCGGCCTTCCCTCCAGTGAGGATTAATTTTGTGTTAACCTGACTAGTGTCCAAACTAATTACTTCTGGGTGTATCTGTACTGGTGTTTCTGGATAAGATTCACGTTTGAATCAGAGCAAAGAAGACCTCCCTCGCCCAGTAGGGAGCACCATCTAGTCCATCCCTGAGGGACTGACTAGAACCAAAGGGGGAGGAAGGAAGGATTTACCCTTCCCCCTTTCCTTTGGCCTCACTGTTGGGCTGGGATTTCTCATCTTCTGATTCCCACCATAAGCCCCCTTGGTTCTCGGGCCTTCGGACTGGGACTGAATTATACCACCAGCTGTCCTGGGTCTCCGGTTTGCACACAGCAGATCCCAGACCAGCTCAGTCCCCACAACTGCATGAGCTTGTTGCTCTTCTGTAACATAGAGAATCTCCTGTTGGCTCTCTTTCTCTTGAGATCCCAACGGTACACCTAGCCTGTGGGCCCACATTGCTTTGCTCCTCCCCTGCTGCTTCCAACCCAAGATCTGTGGCCCAGGGTGCACACATGCAGCAGCAGTCATTGCTCCCATCTGTGCTGGTTTTATTTTGAGTCAGGGGTGAGCCCAGAATGTTATTAGGGCATTTCTTTCCAAAGCCCAGTGTTGAAACTTCTCTTTTAAAAAATCTGGGTATATCTCTTGGGTGATGTAAGTCAACACCAAAAACGAAGTCTCCTGTGCCAGGAGAAAAGGAGGCCCTTGCCAGATCCTTCCCGACAGAAATAGAAGTGGTTTGTCCTGGTTTAGATTCAACAACCTCAAAATACATCTATCAGAGCACCTGGGGCTGCTGGTCCCAAGTTGTGAGCAATTCTAGTGACACTCAGGGCAGACCCCCTCTCAAGTCACACGTCCAACAAGTGCTATCCAGAAGCTGTTGCTCTGTGTGGATTTGGGGGAGCTCTCTAGAGCCCCACATATATGCGAGCTCCTTGGAATCAAACCTTCTCTGAGCAACCTTCTCTACCCTTTGCCTCCAGCAAGCTCAGGCCCCCACAACGTTTCCTCATAAATAAGCAGAGTCCCTGGTCTCCACTCCCTTATGTTTTAGGACATTTTACTATCATCTTCACCACAGACAGTAAAGCTACAGAAGATACGGTGAGGTTTCCGAGGTCAGAGAAGGAAGTGAAAATTCTTATCCATAATAAGAATAGGCATAGACTTATCCACAGAGACCTGGCAGTCCAGAAAGAGCTGTGCCTTTCCTGTCCCAGGCTGTGTGTTGCTATAGTAATGGAGGGCAAGGATGCCAAAGCTGGAGACGGTGACATGATCTGACAGGAAATGGCGTTTTGGAGGTTTCATGCATCTTTTTCAAGGCGGACTTCTTTCAGAAAGCGAGCAGGGGTGGGGGGTGAGAGGGGTGAGTCAAGATGGCGGAGAAGTAGCAGCTGAGACTACTTCAGGCAGCAGGAGATCAGCTATAGTTTATCTAAACATTGCAAACACCTGCAAATCCAACGGGAGAGCAAAGAGAAGAACAGCAATTCTAGAAACGGAAAATCAACCACTTTCTGAAAGGTAGGACAGGCGGAGACGTGAATCCAAACCGACGGGAAGATAGACCCCGGGGAGAGGGGCCAGCTCCCGGCAAGCAGTGGAGCAGCGGCGCACAAAAGCGGGAATTTAAAAGTCTGCTCCACGGAGGGACATGGCTCCAGAGGCTAAACCGGGGCAAAGCCCACGCGGGTCAGCATGGCCTCAGGTCCCACAGGGTCACAGAAGGTTCGGGGTGTCTGAGTGTCGCAGAGTTTACAGGTATTAGAACGGGGAAGCCGGCGACAGAGACAGAGCTCACAGCTCGCGCTTACCTTGAACCAGTCGCAGGCTGGGTGAGCTCGGAGCGCGGCCGGAGGTCAGGCAGACGGGAGTGACTGGGCGCTGTTCTCTGAGGGCGCCCTGAGGAGTGGGGCTCCGGGCCGGAAACCAGGAGGCCGCCATTTGTATTCCCGCCCTCCCGAACTCTACGGAAAGCGCTCAGGGAACGAAAGCGAACCCGAGCGGATTACTCAGCCCAGCCCCTGGTAAGGGCGGTGCAATTCCGCCTGGGGCAAAGACATTTGAGAATCACTACACCAGGCCCCTCCCCCAGAAGATCAACAAGAAATCCAGCCGAGACCAAGTTCACCTACCAAGGAGTGCGGTTCAATACCAAGGAGAGCAGCAGAATTCCAGAGGAGGAGACAGCCAAGCACGGAACTCATGGCTTTTTCCCTGTGATTTTTTTTAGTCTTGCAGTTAATTTAATTTTTTTTTCATTTTTTTCCTCTCTTCTTCTGCTATATCTTTTTAAACTTTTACCCTTTTTTTTAACGTTTTTTAACTAGTTTATCTAATATATATTATTTTTTTATAATTTTTCTTTATTCGTTTTCTTCTTTTTTTTTTTTTTTTCTTTCTGAAACTCTTTCTCCCCCCTCACGATTTGGGATCTCTTCTGATTTGGTTAAAGCATATTTTCCTGGGGTCTTTGACACCCTTTTAGTATTTTACTTGCTCCTTCATATACTCTTATCTGGACAAAATGACAAGACAGAAAAGTTCACCACAAAAAAAGAACAAGAGGCAGTACCGAAGGCTAGGGACCTAATCAATACAGACATTGGTAATATGTCAGATCTAGAGTTCAGAATGACGATTCTCAAGGTTCTAGCCAGGCTCGGAAAAGGCATGGAAGATATTAGAGAAATGCTCTCGGGAGACATAAAGCCTTTTCTGGAGAAATAAAAGAACTAAAATCTAACCAAGTTGAAATAAAAAAAGCTATTAATGAGGTGCAATAAAAAATGGAGGCTCTCACTGCTAGAATAAATGAGGCAGAAGAAAGAATTAGCGATATAGAAGACCAAATGACAGAGAATAAAGAAGCTGAGCAAAAGAGGGACAAACAGCTACTGGACCATGAGGGCAGAATTCGAAAGATAAGTGACACTATAAGATGAAACAACATTAGAATAATTGGGATTCCAGAAGAAGAAGAAAGAGAGGGGAAGCAGAAGGTATATTGGAGAGAATTATTGGAGAGAATTTCCCCAATATGGCAAAGGGAACAAGCATCAAAATCCAGGAGGTGCAGAGAACGCCCCTCAAAATCAACAAGAATAGGTCCACACCCCATCACCTAATAGTAAAATTTACAAGTCTTAGTGACAAAGAGAAAATCCTGAAAGCAGCCCAGGAAAAGAAGTCTGTAACATACAATGGTAAAAACGTTAGATTGGCAGCAGACTTATCCACAGAGACCTGGCAGGCCAGAAAGAGCTGGCATGATATATTCAAAGCACTAAATGAGAAAAACATGCAGCCAAGAATACTATATCCAGCTAGGCTATCATTGAAAATAGAAGGAGAGATAAAAAGCTTCCAGGACAAAAAAAAAAAAAAAGAAAAAAAAAAAAACTGAAAGAATTTGCAAACACCAAACCAGCTCTACAGGAAATATGGAAAGGGGTCCTCTAAGCAAAGAGAGAGCCTAAAAGTAGTAGATCAGAAAGGAACAGAGACAATATACAGTAACAGTCACCTTACAGGCAATACAATGGCACTAAATTCATATCTCTCAATAGTTACCCTGAATGTTAATGGGCTAAATGCCCCCAATAAAAAGACACGGGGTATCAGAATGGATAAAAGAAAGTGAGCGGGGATCCCAGGATCCCAAGGTCTAGGGAGAATATCTCGGCAAAGTTTCAAACACATGAATCTGCATCTACTCTCCAGGACGATAAGGGCATGTTATCAGTCAGGTTCTGCCATGGTAGGCCGCAGCAATGGGCACCTCCAGAACTGCGGGAATCCTGACATATGCACTTTTGTGTCTAATCGTGCTATGTGTTGACCTGACTGTGGCTCTGGTCCAAGTGCCTTCATCATTCTAGGGAGACAAGCCCAGACTAGGCAGCTCTAGTCTGGGATGGGCCACTTTCTTGGAAAATCAGGGGAAGGAAAAGAGCTGGAAGAAACTCATCAGTTCTGAAATCTTCTGCTGGGATAGGCCGAATGTCCTGTTGGCTCACACGCCATTGACCAAAGTAAGTCCAATAGCCAAGCCTGAAGCCTGGGGGACAAAGGCAAGTCTACTCCTCCCACAGAGGCAGCCCCAGGGAGGGAGCTGATGTGAGGGGCCCAGAGAGGGGCAGCGAACATGCACCATGAATATATGAAGTCCTGAAGACCCCCGGGAGCCACGGTCGCTTGACAGGGGACCCTCCTCTGCAGACTCCACATTTCAGGACAAAAATATCACAGATACTAAAACATTTGGGGGAAAACTGCAATATAGATATTATGACTCATTTAGAATGTTCTCATTCCCGATTGGTACAACTCAAAGGGATAAATTGGTCTGTTCAAACTCAGAAAAACCATTTAGGGCCTTTCAAAATCAAAAGAGGTGCCAAGAAGGCATTTTGAAAGAGGCCATTAATAAAGGACGTGGCAAGTTACCCCTGACTTATTAAAGAAGAGAATGATTTTATAAATGAGTCCATTAAAAAGTATTCATGAGATATTAGGGCTCTGAGAACTGGTTGAATAGGAGAGAACGGAAGATAATTAGGGCAGTTAGAAATCTGTTACTTTGTGAGCTTGCCAAAAGGAAGAATTCCTACAGCCGTCCTCCAACGGGTAGCTCTACGGCTTTGTAAGAGCCACTGCTAAGTGCAGGGGGTGTGAAGGCACAGTCCCTGCTGGGGGAGGGGCAGCTCTCATCTGGTCTAACCCAGTAAAGGCCAATACCTGGGCAATGCACAAAGAAAGGGGCAGCCCCCTCAGATGGTGGCACGCAGGGCCTCTGAGGGACCATACGTCTCAGCCCGGAACTGAAAGGCAATCGAGCAAGGGGAAAAGTGAGACAGAGCTCAAGCTGAAGGGTACAGCAAGTGCAAAGGCGGGGATAAAACTGCTGCGCGTTTGGGGGCAGGGCTTCCCGTAGCTGTCCAATGCCTATGTATGAATTAGAAAAGACACCACCATTACATAATTTAAAAGTCAGGGATTTTATTGTGAGCTTCCCTGAGTGTGTACCTGTGAAGGTTCACAGGGGAGGGAAGTTTTGGTGGGAAGGCCTCTGGTCTGTGTAAATTAGTATACGTCCATGATGTGAACCTCCTGAATAAGCAGCGGCTTACTCAGTGTGCAACCTGAGCACCTGTACATGCAGGACCATGTTGGGAGGACTCCAAGCCAGTGGTATGGCTAGACCATAAAGTATATTCATGGGTGACTGGGCCCTGGGTGTTAGGGGGTGAAGAAGGAAGGAGGAAGTAGTGGTGGGAGACGTGTTTAAAAGGTGCCTAGAGCCAGACCCTGAAAGGGCCTTTCTGCAGTGGCAGCGGCATGTTCAGAAGCTCACTGGGGCTGCAGGGAGGGTGTGAGAGGCTCAGTATGGACCCCAGAATATCCAGGTCCTAATCCCGGGAACCCGTGAATGTTCCCTTATGCGGCCGGAGGAGCCTTGCAGCTGTGATTAGGGTAAGGCTCTCGGAGAGGGTCCTGAGTAGTCATCCGGCCCATCACGCGCGAGGGAGGCGCAGAGAGAGATTACACTGCAGACGACCGGGGCTGTGGGGGGCGGTGGTGACGGTGCTGCCATCTGTGCCGGCGCGGGGACCCTGGCCCAGGGACAGGGAAGGCGGCGGGAGACTCGGCGAAGGCCGAACCCAGGGAGAGAAGGGCCTGACCGCGGGCCATGGCAGCAGCCGTGAGGGGCGGCGGAGCACGCGAGGGTACGACCGGGGTCCCGAGTCGCAGGCCGAGCGAAGCCCTTAGGAAGCCCCCAGGAGCCGACCGGCCCAGCGGGGAGCCGACGGGCATCTCAGGGGCTGCAAAACAGGCTTGAGCCTCCGAGGAGAAAGCGGGGTGAGCGAGCCCCGCGTGGATCCCCGAGGCACCGTGGGTCGGGGTCGGAGAGGGAGAGAGAGGGGACGGGCGTCCTCGGGGGCTGGAGGAGACGCAGCCCGGGGGGGACACGGCAGGTGACCAAGGGGTTTCCTCCCCTGGCCTCTTCGCTCATCAGAATGGGAACAACAAAACTCCCTTCTGGAGAACCGCACGCAGCTGTTATCTGGGGTAAACCGAGGCAGTGAGGCTGGCATCGGGGATGCCCAAGTGAAGTTTCTTTGACGGGTTTTTTCAGCAGAGGGACTGGCGGGGCACACAGCGCCCGGGGGACACGCCTGGCCGCGGTGGCTCCGAGAAGCGTGTCAGGATCCTGTTGGTCCCGGGAATGGTCCTTACGGGGCTGAGGCCGGCCGGCCTCCTGCACACACACTGGGTTTTCTTTTGGGGTGTGTTTGTGTGGGGGCAAAGCCGCTTGATCTTGTCTTGTTTTACCATAAGTAAATGAACGCACGTGAGCATTAGTGACCAGAACACGGTCAAGTGAGCGCGTGGGGATGAGGAGGTGATTTCTCCTGGTTTTAATGAAACGTGTTTTACCCCCCCACACTACTGCAAACACCATTAATATTCCTACCCCCCCCCCCAGCAAGGGTTGTAATTCGATGCCTCACATCAGCACCCCTGCTCCGACTCTTCTGGGGGGGACGCGGGGAAGAGTGGCCCCAGAAATGACCAAGTTGAGATTCTGAGTCACGAACTGCCGTAATTAGGAGCCCAACAGGGTGCACTGCTGCCCATTCCCTGTAAAAGCTTCGGGAATTAAAATCAGGGGCTTTTAACACAAGAGACCAGTGGGGCTCAACGTCGCGGCTGGTACCGGCGCATTCGTTACAGACAGACCCAGACCCGTGGCCAACGGGTCCTGGAGAAGCCGGATCGAACGTCCCCTCCCGCGGTCCCCTCGGGCACTCCAGAAGAGGGGACGGGCCCAGGAAGGAGTACCAGGCACGAGTGTCCCGGCTGTACACGGTTGGTCCCATGCGGTGCACGAGCAGGTGTCGTCCCGTCGAACAATCACCCGTCCCAGGAGCGCGGGGGCCGGTGGGGCTCCACTTCCAGTAAAATCCGTCCCCGCTGACCTATCCTCCAAGCTAATCTGCCTTCAAGGAACTTATGCGAGGAAAGTCCTCCAGGTTAAACCGTTCTAGACTTCGAAACAAAAGGCCCGTTTTAGAAACCAGAAAAGAAAGAGTCTGGGAGCCACCGGCCTTGAGCAGAGGGTCAGGACCAGGAGGGCCAGGAGGACCAGGGAGATGCTGACTGGGCAGTGACCAAGGAGCGCGTTCAAGGTCCCGCGGCCGACCCCTGACCACTGCCCTGCGTCCTGCCAGAGAGGGGCCCCCGAGAGGAGGTGTGGGTGCGGCGGGGAGCCCCGGAGCAGGGGACACTGCTGGGGACAGGCGATGCCTGCTCTGAAGGCCAGACGACGGGGCGTGGGACAGCCTTGTGGGTGAGCGACTCCAGCAACCTCCGGCGGCCACACGCGGGTAGGGGCTTCCCCGTCCCAAGCGTCGCGACTCCTACTTGGGTGACCTGGGAGGGGACAGGGGAGGTGGGGGAGAAGGAGGCCCAAGCCTCCCCGCCCCTCGGGCCTGTGGACAGGTGAGCGGCCAGCCATCGTGTGGACGTCACCTGCGGGGCGACCTCGCCATCCCGGCCTTGGAGGGGGTCGCGCGGGGCTCCCAGCTCTGTGGCCCACGTGTCCCGGCCGCGCAGCGGGCTGCGTCCTCCCCGCGGGTCTGACCCACGCACGGCCCCGCTCCCCCCTCCCCGC
Source organism: Mustela nivalis (assembly GCF_964662115.1). Lineage (NCBI taxonomy): Eukaryota > Metazoa > Chordata > Mammalia > Carnivora > Mustelidae > Mustela > Mustela nivalis. The sequence goes on from NC_139038.1 coordinate 14,790,172, forward strand.
TGGCTGCTCCTCCTGCACCTTCTCCAGGGCACGCCCCGCCGACAGAGGATGGACCGGCCGACCTCTCACTGGGCCGGAAACGTCCTGGCGGCCCTTCTCCTGTCTCGCTCCCCGGAGGCGGCGGCCGTCGTCCTGCAGCACCAGCCTGGTCTCGGGGCCGGAGCCTGCGGGCGGGCACCAGGCACAGGCCCTGCCGGGCGGGCAGGGGTGTTGAGGCCGTCCGTGGGGGCTCCTGGGCTGAGCATCTGCCCCAGAGAGAAGGCCGGAGCGAGCCTGACGTCTTCCTGCTGCCAGCGCGGCTGTCGCGCCTGCCCTGTGGGGGCCACCGGGGCGGCCTGTCCCACGGGAGGACGGCGGGGACCCTGGACAGGGCTGAGCCATGGGGCGAGTGCCGGATGCCCCGGCCGGGCCTCCCAGCAGCGACGTGACAAGACGGCTTTGGTGCTCAGGCCCCGGGAATGCGGGGTCACCCGCCGCCTGTGCCAGGCACGGAGCCACACGGCCTCCCCCAATGATGCCAGCCTGGCAGGGACAACTCCGCACGGCCACCTCCAGCACTGGGGCCCCCGGGGCCGCCCGCCTCGCTCACTCCGGGAACTCAGGTCCCACACGCAGAGTTCGCGGGCATCGGGCTTGCCGGCCTCGGGGACCTCGTGGCTCCGGTCCCGGCCAGCTTCCCGGATCCTCACGGTGGAGGACACCCAGCAGCCGGCCGGGGAAGGGGAGAATCGGGGTTTCACGGACCCAGACGAGACCAGACATGGAGCGGAGGACGGCGCGGAGGCAGAGGAGTGTCGCGGAGCAGCAGCAGCCCTGTGGCTGGGCGGGCGCCGGCCGGGCTCTGACATGTCCTGACCGTGTTGTCACGAGGGGCAGGGGAGGCCATGCGACCCATCAGAAGCCCCCAAGTCCCCCCAGAGGTCGGGAATGTCAGCGCAAGGAGAGACTTCTCTGGTGAGGGGCCGTCAGAGCGGAGGCGAGCCTCTTTGATGTCCCTCGTAAGCTCCGAGTCCCCACGGACCAGCGGCACGAGTGTCCCTTTCTCTGGGAGATCTGGGTGGATCCGAAGTCCCAGGACGACGAAGGGACAGGACAGAGCAGGGGCAGCCACTCTGTCTGCGACCGGTAAGTGATTTGGGCGTTGACGGGCCCTATGGTCCCTGTCACAAGCACTGGCAATGCCGAGGGGACAGCATGGCACGGTCCCGCACAGCTTCACTCACGGACACAGATTGGAACTTCATATAATTTTCACATGTCATGCAATGGTCTTCCGGGTTTTCCCCGGACCAAGGAAAACCCCAAACCACTCCTGGCTGCAGCTGGACCCAAACAGGTCACAGCTGGATTCGGCTCGCGGGCCGACCCTGGGGCGAACCCAGGAGGGCATCACGCTCAGGGACGAGGATGTGGAGCAGAGCCAGGGTCTCTCTGATTACAGGGGACTCTGGCCGGGGAAGCTTGAGACACCGGGGGGGGGGGTGTCGCCAGGGAGGGGAGCGCCGGACCCCGCAGCGCTCAGATGCCGAGTCCGCTGGCACCTCTTGGCCGGGCCCCGCGCCAGCAGCTCTCGGGCCCCCCTGGGCCACGCGCCCCCAGCACGGGAAGGTGCGGCCACTCCACGCCAAGGGAAAGAAAAGGTGGGAGCGTCTTTGTCATCTGCAGGGCCCTGCCAGCCCCCAGGGTGACCTCCACGGGTGACCTGGAGTCCCCACGGGGCTGGGAGTGACCCTTCCCTGCGGCCAACAGCCTGGCCTGCGGGGCCCACAGAAGCCTATCGATGGCTCGACGTGGACGCGGCCACGGAGGGAATGTCCCCAAGCACGGGGAGCAGAGACGCCTCAGGGGCCTCGAAGGACAGCATCCCCCCCAGCAGCCGCAGCAGGCGGGAGACGGCGTCGGGAGTCCGAGACCCTGACTCCCAGGAGAGGCGGCCAGATGATGCACGTCCGTCCGTCCAGACTTGACTGCAGACGACAGAAGAGCCCCGAGGAGCCCGGGTCGAAGCTGGTGACCTGCCGGCGCCACAGCTGGGGTGCACAGGAACCCCGGACATGGGGATCCGGCCCAGGCTACCCACATGCCTCTCAGACCCGCTCCGCAGGCTGCCGGGACCAGGTGCTGGCAGCTCTGACCTTTCATGCTCCTCGGTTACACCCCAAGAGCGAAAAGCCTCCTTCCTTCTACTCAAGGTGCAGAAACCCCATGGGGCCTCCAGCGGGCTCGGCCGTCCTGCTCGCTTCTGGACCCCTGGGCGGGCCGCGGAGGCCATCCGTGCCCACCGGGTCACATGCCCAATCTCGGGGCTGAGACAGGAGCAGGTTGAGTGCAGACACCTGCTGCAGTGGGTGGGGGCCGGTAGCACCCCCCAAAACTGGGGGTGTCACCGTGGGCTGCACAAGGAAGCAATGCCCCACACGGGCGCCCGGACGCTCCCTGCAGGCCCGAAGGGCTTCGTGGGCCTCTGAGTGCAGAGTCGGCGCGGTGAGCCCACGTCCCTCTGCCCTCCAGTCCAGTCTGGGGAAGGGCGGAGCCTTCAGAGCCAGGACGCGGTGGCGGTGGTTGAACCCCGTCAGACACGGCTGCCGTCCATAAAACAAAAGCAAGTTTTTGCTGCTCCAGAAATGGCCTCTCCTTGCATTCTGGTAAACTTCTATTCATCCCTCAAGACCCCGCTCAAAGGCCACATCCCCTGGGAAGCTCTTCATTCTCTAAGGCCAGGCTGGTGTCTCAGCCCTAGTCCTCAGTTCCCAGAGTGTTTTGGTCTTACTTTGCCAAATGTTCATCTCTGGTTCTTGGGAACCGCTTCTACCCTCCACTGAGCAAGGTGGGGGCTGGGTCCTATACAGCAAAGCTCCTCTTCCAGCCCCCGGAGCAAGCCCCCGGCCCTGAGCAGGTGCCCATGCCTCTTTGCTGGGTAGAGGAACCGCACAGGCAAGAAGACATCCTCCGTGGCAAAGACATCAACTCCGTGGAGTTGTTGTCCACGCTCTTCTCTCCTGACAGATCCCACCTGCCTTCATAGAGGCTGAAAGTGCCAAATGTGCTCTCAGCCTTTTTGGTAACTGGGGTTCGCGGGGTGGCCCATTTATGGTTAAAAAGACTTAAGGAGAAGTCTGAGGGATTCCCCCCCCCCTGTTTTATAGAAAGAAGAGCCTCTCTTCCTTGTCCTTTTCCTTCCTGTCTTTGAACACGATGGAACGTGTGATGTCTGGAGCTGTGGCAGCCATCTTGAGCCCATGGGGCAAACGGTCTGAAGATAAAAGCCAACATGCTCAAATGATGCAGTGGAAGGACTGAAATGTGCCTGGATCTTTGACTCTTTGTATATTCTTATTTATTTATTTATTTATTTTAAATTTTATTTTTTTTATTTTTTATAAACATATGATGTATTTTTATTCCCAGGGGTACAGGTCTGTAAATCACCAGGTTTACACACTTCACAGTACTCTCCATAGCACATACCCCCCCAATGTCCATTACCCCACCCCCCACTTCCAAACCCCCTCCCCCAGCAACCCTCAGTTTGTTTTGTGAGATTAAGAGTCACTTAAGGTTTGTCTCCCTCCCAATCCCATCTTGTTTCATTCATTCTTCTCCTACCCCCTTAACCCCCCATGTTGCATCTCCACTTCCTCATATCAGGGAGATCATATGATAGTTGTCTTTTTCCGATTGACTTATTTCGCTAAGCATGATATGCTCTAGTTCCATCCATGTTGTCGCAAATGGCAAGAGTTCATTTCTTTTGATGGCTGCATAGTATTCCATTGTGTATATATACCACCTCTTCTTGATCCATTCATCTGTTGATGGACATCTAGATTCTTTCCATAGTTTGGCTATTGTAGACATTGCTGCTATAAACATTCGGGTGCACGTGCCGCTTTGGATCACTGCGTTTGTATCTTTAGGGTAAATACCCAGTAGTGCAATTGCTGGCTCATAGGGTAGTTCTATTTCAACATTTTGAGGAACCTCCAAGCTTTTTTCCAGAGTGGTTGCACCAGCTTGCGTTCCCACCAACCATGTAGGAGGGTTCCCCTTTCTCCGCATCCTCGCCAGCATCTGTCATTTCCTGACTTGTTAATTTTAGCCATTCTGACCAGTGTGAGGTGGTATCTCATTGTGGTTTTGATTTGTATTTCCCTGATGCCGAGTGATATGGAGCACTTTTTCATGTGTCTGTTGGCCATCTGGATGTCTTCTTTGCAGAAATGTCTTTTCATGTCTTCTGCCCATTTCTTGATTGGATTATTTGTTCTTTGGGTGTTGAGTTTGCTAAGTTCTTTATAGATTTTGGACACTAGTCCTTTATCTGATATGTCGTTTGCAAATATCTTCTCCCATTCTGTCAGTTGTCTTTTGGTTTTGTTAACTGTCTCCTTTGCTGTGCAAAAGATTTTGATCTTGATGAAGTCCCAATAGTTCATTTTTGTCCTTGCTTCCCTTGCCTTTGGCGTTGTTCCTAGGAAGATGTTGCTGCGGCTGAGGTTGAAGAGGTTGCTGCCTGTGTTCTCCTCAAGGATTTTGATGGATTCCTTTTTCACACTGAGGTCTTTTATCCATTTTGAGTCTATTTTCATGTGTGGTGTAAAGAAATGGTCTAATTTCATTTTTCTGCATGTGGCTGTCCAATTTTCCCAACACCATTTATTGAAGAGGCTGTCTTTTTTCCATTAGACATTCTTTCCTGCTTTGTCGAGGATTAGTTGACCGTAGAGTTGAAGGTCCATTTCTGGGCTCTCTATTCTGTTCCATTGATCTATGTGTCTGTTTTTGTGCCAGTACCATGCTGTCTTGATGATGACAGCTTTGTAATAGAGCTTGAAGTCCGGAATTGTGATGCCACCAACTTTGGCTTTCTTTTTCAATATTCCTTTGGCTATTCGTGGTCTTTTCTGGTTCCATATAAATTTTAGGGTATTTGTTCCATTTCTTTGAAAAAATGGATGGTATTTTGATAGAAATTGCATTAAATATATAGATTGCTTTAGGTAGCATAGACATTTTCACAGTATTTGTTCTTCCAATCTAGGAGCATGGAACATTTCTCCATTTCTTTGTGTCTTCCTCAATTTCTTTCATGAGTACTTTATAGTTTTCTGAGTATAGATTCTGTGCCTCTTTGGTTAGGTTTATTCCTAGGTATCTTATAGTTTTGGGTGCAATTGTAAATGGGATTGACTCCTTAATTTCTCTTTCTTCTGTGTTGTTGGTATAGAGAAATGCAACTGGTTTCTGTGCATTGATTTTATATCCTGACACTTTACTGAATTCCTGTACAAGTTCTAGCAGTTTTGGAGTGGAGTCTTTTGGGGTTTCCACATATAGTATCATATCATCTGCAAAGAGTGATAGTTTGACTTCTTCTTTGCCAGTTTGAATGCCTTTAATTTCCTTTTGTTGTCTGATTGCTGAGGCTAGGACTTCTAGTACTATGTTGAATAGCAGTGGTGATAATGGACATCCCTGACATGTTCCTGACTTTAGTGGAAAAGCTTCCAGTTTTTCTCCATTGAGAATGATATTTGAGGTGGGTATTTTCATAGATGGCTTTGATGATATTGAGGTATGTGCCCTCTATCCTACACTTTGAAAAGTTTTGATCAGGAAGGGATGCTGTACTTTGTCAAATGCTTTTTCAGCATCTATTGAGAGTATCATATGGTTCTTGTTCTTTCTTTTATTGATGGGTTGTATCACATTGATTGATTTGCAGATGTTGAACCAACCTTGCAGCCCTGGAATAAATCCCACTCGGTCGTGGTGAATAATCCTTTTAATGTACTGTTAAATCCTATTGGCTAGTATTTTGGCGAGAATTTTCGCATCTGTGTTCATCAAGGATATTGGTCTATAGTTCTCTTTTTTGATGGGATCCTTGTCTGGTTTTGGGATCAAGGTAATGCTGGCCTCATAAAATGAGTTTGGAAGTTATCCTTCCATTTCTATTTTTTGGAACAGTTTCAGGAGAATAGGAATTAGTTCTTCTTTAAACGTTTGGTAGAATTCCCCTGGGAAGCCATCTGGCCCTGGGCTTTTGTTTGTTTGGAGATTTTTGATGACTGTTTCAATCTCCTTACTGGTTTTGGGTCTGTTCAGGTTTTCTATTTCTTCCTGGTTCAGTTGTGGTAGTTTAAAAGTTTCTAGAAATGCATCCATTTCTTCCAGATTGTCAAATTTGTCAATCTAATATTTTTACCATTGTATGTTACAGACTTCTTTTCCCGGGCTGCTTTCAGGATTTTCTCTTTGTCACTAAGACTTGTAAATTTTACTATTAGGTGACGGGGTGTGGACCTATTCTTGTTGATTTTGAAGGGGGGTTCTCTGCGCCTCTTGGATTTCGATGCTTGTTCCCTTTGCCATATTGGGGAAATTCTCTCCAATAATTCTCTCCAGTATACCTTCTGCTTCCCCTCTCTCTTTCTTCTTCTTCTGGAATCCCAATTATTCAAATGTTGTTTCGTCTTATGGTGTCACTTATCTTTCGAATTCTGCCCTCATGGTCCAGTAGCTGTTTGTCCCTCTTTTGCTCAGCTTCTTTATTCTCTGTCATTTGGTCTTCTATATCACTAATTCTTTCTTCTGCCTCATTTATCCTAGCAGTGAGAACCTCCATTTTTTATTGCACCTCATTAATAGCTTTTAAAATTTCAACTTGGTTAGATTTTAGTTCTTTTATTTCTCCAGAAAGGGCTTTTATCTCTCCTGAGAGGGTTTCTCTAATATCTTCCATGCCTTTTTTGAGCCCGGCTAGAACCTTGAGAATCGTCATTCTGAACTCTAGATCTGACATATTACCAAGGTCTGTATTGACTAGGTCCCTAGCCTTTGGTATTGCCTCTTTTTATTTATTTTTTTTTTTTTGGTGGTGAATTTTTCTGTCTTGTCATTTTGTCCAGATAGGAGTATATAAAGGAGCAAGTAAAATACTAAAAGGGTGTCAAAGACCCCAGGAAAATATGCTTTAACCAAATCAGAAGAGATCTCAAATCATGGGGGGGAGAAAGGGAATGAAAAGAGGTTCAGAAAAAAAGAAGAAAAATTAAAAAAAGAAAACAAATAAAGAAAAATATAAAAAAGAAAAAATATATATTAGATAAGCTAGTTAAAAAATGTTAAAAAAGAAAGAGGTAAAAGTTAAAAAAAATTTAGCAGAAGAAGAAAAAAAATTGAAAAAAAAAAAACACAAACAAATTAACTGCAAGACTAATGAATCATGGGGAGAAAGCCCTGAGTTCCGTGTTTTGCTTTCTGCTCCGCTGGAATTCCGCTGCTCTCCTTGGTATTGAAACCGCACTCGTTGGTAGGTGAACTTGGTCTTGGCTGGATTTCTTGTTGATCTTCTGGGGGAGGGGCCTGTTGTAGTGATTCTCAAGTGTCTTTGCCCCAGGCGGAATCGCACCGCCCTTACCAGGGGCCGGGCTGAGTAATCCACTCGGGTTCGCTTTCGGGAGCTTTTGTTCCCTGAGCGCTTTCCGTAGAGTTCCGGAGGACGGGAATACAAATGGCGGCCTCCTGGTTTCCGGCCCGGAGGAGCCCAGAGCCCAGGTCCGCACTCCTCAGTGCGCCCTCAGAGAACAGCGCCCAGTCACTCCCGTCTGCCTGACCTCCGGCCGCGCTCCGAGCTCACCCAGCCTGCGACCGGCTCAAGGTAAGCCCGAGCTGCGAGCTCACTGTCGGCTCCGTCTCTGTCGCCGGCTTTCCCGTTCCAGTACCCGCAAGCTCTGAGACACTCAGACACCCCCGATCCTTCTGTGACCCTGCGGGACCTGAGGCCACGCTGACCCTGGTTTAGCCTCTGGAGCGATGTCCCTCAGCGGCACAGACTTTTAAAAGTCCCGATTTTGTGCGCCGCTGCTCCGCCGCTGGCCGGGAGCCGGCCCCTCCCCCCGCGGTCTATCTTCCCGTCGCTTTGGATTCACGTCTCCCCAGTCCTACCTTTCAGAAAGTGGTTGTTTTTCTGTTTCTAGAATTGCTGTTCTTCTCTTTGCTCTCCCGTTGGATTTGCAGGTGTTTGCAGTCTTGAGATAAGCTATCTAGCTGATCTCCTGCTGCCTGAAGTAGTCTCAGCTGCTACTTCTCCGCCATCTTGACTCCTCTGTATTTTATTTATTTTTTAAAGATTTTATTTATTGGGCCACGGGATGCCTTGGTCAGTTAAGCACCTGCCTTCGGCTCAGGTCCTGATGCTTCTCTCACTCCCTCTGCCTGCTGCTCCCCTGCTCGGGCAGGAGCTGTCTCTCTCTCTTAATTTACTTAATTATTTTTGGAGAGAGAGTGTGAGAGAGAGAGTGTGGGTGGAGGGGGCCGAGGGAGGGGGACAGAGACTCTCCAGCGGACTCCCTGCTGAGCGGGGAGTGGGAATCTCACGAGCCCAAAGTCATGACCTGAGCCAAAGCCAAATCAGACAGTGGGTGGACTGAGCCCCCCACAGGCCCCTGAATCTGCCTCTCTGCATGCAGCCTGGGGACTGGCGGCTTCCAGGCCCGGACGAGCCGTGAGAATGCTCACTGGTAGAGCCGCATCCGGCCGGCGACTCTGCTTCTGTGCCGGGCAGCCGGCCGGGGAGCGCGGTCTTGCCGATGGCCGCGGTGCTGTACTCCTCTGTGTGAACAAGGTCTTTCCCCACCTAGCACTCGCCTAGAGAAATGAAGAGACTAAACCACCTCAAACTCGAAAGTTATTAAAATACAGCCTGTGTTTTGTTTCCAACCATCAGTTACTTCAAGTCGGTACAAAGTGGACAAAGACGTTCTGTGGCTTGAACATAAACCCAGAGGCGGGAGCACGTGTGGCCCTGCCCCTCTGCTCTGGGGGCATCACCTGCTCCCCAAAGGCCCCGTGGAGAAACGGGAACAAGGACGCTCTGCCCCCAAGATGGTCGCTCGCTCCGTAGTCCGGCCCAGTGCTGGGAATCCGCAGAGATGCTGAAAAGCTCTGGGCTTTGTCGCCTTCGGGGGGAAAACAACCAAGGCAAACGTGTACTTTGCCCAGCAGTGATGTCGTCTGAATCCGGGTAATCACAGCAACAAGGTCAAAAGTGGAGGTTTAGAAACCGGGTAGGAGCTGGAGGGGGTCGAGGCGAGGGTGGGCAGGAGCGGCACAAGCCGTGGCCGGAGCCGAGTTTGCAGAGCCTCAGGCCGCTCCGTGGGACAGGGGAGGCGCGGGAGAGAGCAGAGCTAGAGCACGGGCGGCCCCCGCGTGTCAGGCTGAGGGGTCTGGACGTGCCTGTGGCTTGAAGGAGCCATAGACGAGTTTAGGTGGAGGGACGTGGATTCTAGAACCTTCTCTTGGGCAGCCTGTCTGGCGGCTGCACAGAAGGAGGGGAGGGACTTTGAGGTGAGGCACGGAGCTGCGGTCCTGACCGGTGCCCATCAATTAGAGCCCAAGTCTGGACGGCGTGGTCATGCACAGGCCTGGTATACAGGCGGAGCTCCGTGATCAGCCACTGTTATAAATTCTGTGATTACGCTCCACCTGCACCGTTTGCAAACTGATGGCCCAACAGACCACCATGAGCTTCCGTGGCCTGTCCACGGCCGTGCCTCTCCCTCCAGGCTGACCTTCCAGCTCTCACCTCCGGCTTCTGCCGGGCTCAGGCGGCCTCGCTTCCTGTACTGAACCCCAAGCCCATCCCGGTGCGGGGAGCGGAAGCGAACTGGGCTACAGCAGGAGCGCGGATTTCTAGTCACAGGGATAGTCCGGTCGGAACACGTCGGAGCGAGCGGAGTCCCAGTGTCCCAGGGACCTTGGGGCCTTCCCACGGGAGCTCACATTCCGTGAGGCTCAGTAGGTGACAAGGCTTCCAAGGCCACATGCTGTGGGGCTGCAGACGTCACCCCCGTCCCCTGATTAGCCCAGATGTGCCTGAATATACCAGAAGGACTCCCCCGGCCCGCTCTGTGCGCCCTCACTTACCCCTTGGCTGGTGAGACTTGCTAACCCCCTTCTGAGCCACGGTGCCTGGTCCAGGGCCAGCCCGGGCAGGGTGGAGGATGCTGGGTCTTCCTTGTAGGAGAGAGGAGGGGGGCCCAAGTTGTTGGAAAGAACATCTCGACCTTTCAACAGACGGAGTTATTTTATCCCACTTCCCCGGAGCCGCTGATCCGAGGATACATTTAATTAGCTTCCTCAATTAGCAGGAGGGGGAAGGCGTTATCTGGGCTTCACCGCGTCCTGATAAGTGTTCCCGAAGCCGGGAGCAGGGCCTGCAGGGTGATGGCTCCCGCAGATCGCCTCGTCTCACTCCCAGCACGTCGCAAGCATCGGGCCTTCACAAGGTCCGAGGCCCCCACGGGCTTTTCTTTTGCTCCCACGTCGCGACCAGCATCCCCGAAATCCGGGAGAAGAAACCTGACGTCCCGGGGTCCTTGCACACGGGGTGATCGTCTCCGTCCAGGAAACGCAGCGGGTTCACGGCCTGGCTCCGGGCGTCCTCAGAACCGAGGCATGAATCCACGGCTCGATCCCGCTGCAGGAAGAGCGATGGCGAATGACAAAGCGCTACCGTCCGGGCGCCGGCGACACTGGTCCCCGCTGACCTGCATCAAGTCACTTGTGCCGGGAAGAGCTCGGCAATTTGTGTTTCAGTAAAAAGGGAGAGAAGCCGCCGGCGCCGGGAAACAGGAAGAAGGTGAAATCCTCTCCCGCCGACAAACACGCTGTTCTGAACGTACACTGAACGCGACCGTCGGAGGGTTTGGATCTCAAGGTCGTATTTAAGGAAAATGCTTAGCGGTTTACCCCACGAAGAAGTAGAAAATACGTTTTCCCAAACCCTCTGCTGTGTTATTCTGTTAAAATCACATACTCAGTCGTGCGTGGCTTCAGGGGATTCTTGTGTCATTCAGACGACCGGGACCTTGTGTCATTCAGACGACCGGGATCTTGTGTTCGGGGTGTCAGACGTCACACTGTGTCGTGAGCTTCTCGCCGTCAGAAGCCCCTCGGAACCTCCCCCTCGGGGCCCGCACCGCCCGCACGGCAGTGACCGGACGTGATGACCCCGTCCGAAGGGCGTTGTCGGTGATGCCCCTTGGCCGCTGCTCCTGGCCTGGCCACGGTCAGCCAGTGTCGTCCTGAGCACCCCCAGCCCCGGGTGTCTGCGCCTCCCCCTGCCGGTCTGTCCCCTGCCCCCCCCACGGAAGGACCCCTCACCGTCCCCCCATCACCCGCCGGACCTCCGTGAGGGCCCTTCCCTTCTCCTCGAGTCGACTCTGCGCTGACCTCGGCTTCCTGGAGGCCTCGGGTACAAGCTACGATGACGACTTGCACATGCCCCCCCCCCGCCCCCCAGGACTATGCCTGATGCCGCCTCCGCCCTCCCCAGGCCAGTGTTGGGAGACGAAACCCGGCAGGAGATGGGAAGGCGTCGGGGCCTGCGAGATGCTCTGGGGGCCGCGGCCCGTCGGGCTCACTGCGGAGCGGCAGCGCGGGCGCCGCGGGGCAGGTTCTAGAAGGGGGTGCAGGGAAGCGTAAGCACGAGAGAGAGGGTCGTTCCAGGCACGACCAGCTTCCCTCGCGGGAGGCCACGACCGCCTCTTCCTCGGGGGGTGGAGAAGCCGCGACGGCGGCTCCCGGTGTCAGCCGGCGGCTGCCGACGGAGCCGGGAAGCTCCGCGTTTCCGGGGAGGCCGGGCCGCAGCTGGGTGAGGGCCAAACCCTGGTCTGGTGACTTGGCCTGGCCCGTTCGGGGCCCGCGGTTTTCTTTTCAACAGCAGCCCCGGCCACGCGGCCACAAACGACCCAGGACGCTCCCCGGCCCCGGCCAGGATCACGGCCCGAATGACGCTGTCACCCAGCCCGTCGGCCGGAGACTCGGGGTCGCCCTGGGTATTTCCTCCCCCGCCGCACCCCACACCCCGAGCCAACCAGTCTGTGGCCAAGCCCTGTCACCTTCCGGGGTCTTGTCCCAACCTCTCCGCCACCAGGAGCTGCGTGGAGGGGCGAGCCCTGCACGGAGGCCACAGCCCAGGGAACCCCACCGGCCCCTGTCCCCGCAGGGCCCTGCCGGCCGGTCTGCACCCCGCGGCTGGAGCACTTGCTAAAATGCACACGTGGTCACTGCGTCCCTTTGCGTAACGGCTCTTAGGGCCGGGCCTGGCCTACATCTCCCCGAGTCACGCCCCACTGTTTCCTGAGCGTCGTGGCCTCTCCCACACCCTCCCACACCTCCAGGCACCGTGGCCGTCCTGTGGCTACTCGGACCGCGACCCTCTGCGACCCACAGCCCTCGCCGGTGCGCAGTGCTCTACCGCAGCGTCCCGCCCCCCAGTGGGACCTCGGTCCACGGACACACTCAGATCCGGACCGGCCCCTCCACAGCACGCGCCGCAGGCCGACGACGGACATTTATTGTCTGAGTCTCTGCCTTTGACCCTGTCAGCGTCGAAGGGGAGAGCTCATCCCCCTCCTCTCTAACTGGCCGGCATCCGCGACCCCCGGCCGCTGGGGCACAGTCAGGGCTCACTGAGCGTTCGCCGGAGGAATGAGACACCCGCCAGCACGGTGTGATGCAACTGGCGTCCTTTCAAGGACCAGTAAATGCAGCCTATTTTACGTTTAGGTTTCCCAGGGTTTGCTATTATAAAATACTCTATAAACACCTTTAAACATAAAACGATTTTCCTCTTTAAATCTGGTTTTCAAAAATAAAAGCTTTGTGATATACTGCCGAACTGCTTTTGCAATACCCGTATTCTGCCTTAATAGGTTATGGGCATTTTGCTAATTTGATTTTTTAAAAAATGAGCTTTTCTTTGCGGAAAGTGAACAGTTGTTCTGTTCTGTTCATAGTTCGTAGTCGGTTGTTCGTAGCTCTGTTTCCTCATCAGTGACAATTCAGGTTCTGTAGCCCCTGTTTATTTAACTGGTCAAGTCGTAACATCTGTTTAAGGTTTTATTTATTCATTTCAGAGCCGGGGAGCCAGCGTGAGTGGGAGGGAAGCAGGAGAGGGAGAGGCGGACGCCCCGCGGAGCAGGGAGCCCCATGTGGGACTTGATCCCGGGACCCCGGGATCAGGATCCGAGCCGAAGGCAGACATTTAACAAACTGAGCCAAGTCTTAACATGTTTTAAATGAAATGATGAGATTTTAGCATTCAGGGTAGGTCAGTCCTATTTTATGCAAACTGTTCTTCCCAGTTTGTCTTTCCAGTTTTTGTGATGTTTGATATTATTAGATACTTGAACATATTCTGTAAAGGTTTGGCCTTTTGAAACTTTGTGAGTTCTTACATTGTTTTTACTTCTGCAAGTTGTTCCGAAAGTGTGTGCTTCCTTAGTGTCCGTATCACCACGAACGTGTTAGGAAACACGCTGCTCTCCACCGCACACCTACTGTATCAGGAACGTGGGGTGTGACCCGGATCGGTGTTTCAACAAGCCCTCCAAGTGACTCTCCTGCAGAGAAAGTTTGGGAGCCCTGGTCAAGAAGGGCCTTTTTCACCTAAGGTTTCTTTGGAGCTTTTTGTTTCATTTAAGTCTGCGTAGTATTTAGTATAAAGAACAGAACTGAATTATTTTTCTTCCAACTTCCCATTGATCTATGATGCTTCTCTTATGCTATATTGGTTTTAATACACATTCAGGGTTCGCTTTTTTTACAGCTTTATTGATATATATTGATATATGCACGTATCAAAAAATTCACCCCTGTAAAATATATAGTAAATACTCAGTATTTACCCAAAGAAAATGCAAACACTAATTTGTAAAGATCTGTAGACCCAATGTGTATTGTAGCTTTATCTACAACAGCCAAGGTAATGGAAGCAACCCAAGCATCCATCAGCAGAAGAATGGATAAAGATGGGGTGGGGAGAGATGCCACGGGCTATGGACAGCCACACACAGGACGAGATCTTGCCTTTTGCAACAACATGGAAGGAACTAGAAGGTATTGTGCTGAGTGAGATAAGCCAGAGACAAATACCACATGACCTCATTTGTACGTGGAATCAAAAAGAAAATGAATCAACAAAAAGCCGAGTCAGACGGAGAAACGGGGCACAGGGAAGGGGAGGGGGATACGGGCTTCTGGCTCCGGAGTGAGCAAGTCACCAGCGTAAGCCCCACAGTGCGAGCGCGGACCTGGGGCTGTGGTGCGGCCTGCAGGGAGCGGCGCCCGGGGTGCTGCTGTCCGGGCGCGGATGTCTGTAACCACTGCAGCTTTCTAGGAAGATAGAATGATAACTCTGTTATGCTTTAGCCTTATAAAAATGTCCTTTTTCATCCCCAGTAACAATTTTTTTTTTTTTTGGTCTTAAAGTCTGGTTGTTTGATGTTAGTGATGAAGTTCTAGAGTAGATGAGGTTCGCTGGGGTGAGGTCTGGAGCCGGTGACCCAGAAAGAATTGTCGAGGCATCTTTGGTGCGAAACGAAGGTTTATTTTTTTATTTTTTTTTTTTTCAAAGATTTTATTTATTTATTTGACAGAGAGAAATCACAAGTAGATGGAGAGGCAGGCAGAGAGAGAGAGAGAGGGAAACAGGCTCTCCGCCGAGCAGAGAGCCCGATGCGGGACTCGATCCCAGGACTCTGAGATCATGACCTGAGCCGAAGGCAGCGGCTTAACCCACTGAGCCACCCAGGCGCCCCGAAACGAAGGTTTATTAAAGCCCCGACAGGACCGGGGGCTGTGAGGGCAGCAGGTTCGGCCCCGCGGAGCTGGGGAAGGCGAGGGAAAGGGAGGTTTCAGCAGAACTTTCGTAAGCGAAAGAGGACCTACAAGATAGGATGCCAGAGGCCTAGCCGTTGCCCAGGTCGCTTTGCCCTCTAGCAAGGTACGGACACGGGTGGGAGATGCCTGAAGAATGTCGCGTGGGTCCCGCCCAACAGTGGGGGCGGCGCGGGGTCAGCCTCTGCTTTGCCCTCAGCCGCCTCCGCTTCTGCTCGGTAGCACAGCCGCTGTAGCCCTGGCTTCTTGCTCCCACCGTACATCTTTTTCCATCGTTTTCAGTCTCTGAATCTAAAGTGAATTTTTTTTTTGAAGATTTTACGTATTTGAGAGAGCAGGAGAGTGAGCACGAGCGAACGCGCACGAGGGGCCGGGAGGCGAGATGGGGAGCAGGAGCCCGACGCGGGGCTCGATCCCAGGACCCTGGGGTCATGACCTGAGCCGAAGGCAGAGGCTCCCCCCACGAGCCACCCAGGCGCCCCTAAAGTAGGTTTCTTATAGCTAGCATACAATTTTTGGTTTAAAAAAAAAAAGCCATTTTGCCATTTCTCTTTTAATTGGAGGCATTTAATCCATTTACGTGATGTGCTTACCTACAGGCAGGATGGATGCTGACAGCTCCGCGTTGGAATGTCTTGGGTCTTTGTTTTTTATGCCTCTCTCTGCCTTCGTGTTAAACAGACGCTCTCCAGGACCCGTTTTAAGTTCCCTTGCTTCCTGTGATACTGTGATTTATAATAAATACTTGGTCTTTGTCCCTCTTCCTGACACAGAGCTCCTAAAACCCCTGGAATTTCCTAAGTGCTGAGAGCAGAAAAGGCATCTTTTGTTATGTTAATGAAAAACCAGGCGTTTTTGGAAAAACCCCGGGGCAGCCTACGGATGGGGGCTGGCTGCCTGGGGAACCAACTCGGTGATTAGAGGGTTGGGACTTTAATCCACCCCCAGAACCGCTGGGGAGGGAGTCCCATCCCAAAGGCCAATGACTTAAGTCCATCGTGCGGACAAAATAAAGCCTCTGCGGAAACTCAAGAAACCAGGGTTCTGAGAGCTTCAGGGTTGGTGAACACTGAGTGGCGCTTCAGAGAAGGCGCGGGAAGTCTGGACCCGTTCCCCGTTCCCTTGCCCTGTTCTTGAGTTAAATCCTTTTACAACTAACCAGTAACCTAGTAAGTAAAACATGCCTCCGAGTCCCGCGAGCTGCTCCAGCAAACGAAGCAAACCCAAGGAGAGGATTTGAAAACCACGATTTATAGCCAAGGCTCTGTCCGAAGCCTTAGCCAACGCGGGCTGGCGACGGGCGTCCGAGGGGAGAGAGGCAGCCTTGTGGGGCTGAGCCCTTAACCCGTGTGATCTCACCTGACTTCTGCATAGGCAGAGTCAGGATCTAATTGTGGGACATGGGCTTGGTGTGGCGGGAAAAGCCCACACAGAGGAATTGGGAAGAGAATCCTATCCTATTCCCAGGTTTTAAAAATGTATTATCTTAGGGGCTGCCCTTGGGATTACAATTAACATCTCAACTTGAAACTATCTACTTTGCATTCCTACTAACTCGATCTCTTCCGCGGGCAGTCAGGGTTCCCTCCAACGAGCCCAGGTCCTCGATACCCCGCGGCGCTATCCCTGTCCTGGAATACTTGCTTTACGACAGGAGTTACCAAAATGCGGTGGTGCGGTCTTTCACAAACCTGTGTCGGCACTTTTCCTGGTGTTCCTTCCTTCCCGTGGATTTGAGTTCGTGCCCAGGGTGCTCTTCCTCAGAGCCTAAAGGACTCCCACAGTGTTCCCGTGGGCCAGGTCTGCAGGTGAATTCTCTCACTTTTGGTTTACCTGGAAATGTCTTGATGTTCCTTTATTTCTGAAGGAGGATTTAGACAAAGGATGGTTGGTTGAAAGCCGCCTCTTCCGGGCCTCTGAAGACACCACCCCACTATCTTTTGGCCTCTGGTTTCTGATGAGAAGTCAACAGTTAATTTTATTGATTTGTCTCTTAACCGATGATTTTCAATTCATTGTGAATGTCTGGTTAAACGTCAACATTTTTTTTTAAAAGATTTTATTTATTTATTTGACAGAGATCACGAGTAGGCAGAGAGGCAGGCAGAGAGAGGAGGAAGCAGGCTCCCTGCTGAGCAGAGAGCCCGATGCGGGGCTCGATCCCAGGACCCTGAGATCATGACCTGAGCCGAAGGCAGAGGCCTAACCCATTGACCCACCCAAGCGCCCTAAATGTCAAAATTCTAAAATAGATGGATTTTAGTCACTTTGCCTATACTTTCTTTGTTTGAGAGGGAAAATGGGTTCGCAAAGGTCCTTACCGTGGTTGAAAAAGAGGTTGAGGATGGTCCAAAGCCCTGCATGCTGCGCCGCCGGCCTCCCGCTCAGCCCCAGCACTTGCTTTTCTAACACTTCATCTACTTTAGGGCGCTTCCCCCTCTCTGTTCACGGACGCTAACCCACCTGGGCTTCAGTGAGCTCTTGCCTCAGTGGCCTGCACCAGTCCCGTCTCGTCTGTCTCCTAAGTCACCGGAACAGGAGACCACACCTGAGCGTGGAGGTGCGTTCGAGAAGGATGCAGGGTTTCTGGGATGCTCTGCCACCGGCCCCTGCCACGTCGCTCAGGTATGAATCCCGAGCCTGGTTTTCGGAGTGAGGAGGCAGGTTGCGTCATCTGGGAATTTCACTTCGGCAGAAAACAGAGGGTTTACAACCACTGCTGACACGTAAAGAAGAGGTCAGCGCTGCGAGGGTTTCGGACCACGGGACTGGAAGCATCTTTAAATAAACACTCAAGAGGAAATTCTAGTCTTTAGAAAAGATTTTATTAATTCAATTTTTAGGATAGAGAATTTTTCAAAATAATTATGATATTTTAAAAAACTATTCAGAATTTAATGATGTTTTCAATTAGAAAAATCTTGAACCCTAAAAGCAGACTGTGTACAGCGGAAGCGACAAGAGGGAGAAGAGGGTGGGACCAGCTCTGTGGGGCAGGATGGGGCTTAAACATGGACTTTTTTAAACCAAAGCAAACCGCACCCGGTCTCAAAGCCGTCTAGGGACTCACTCCTCCGGGGCACCACAGGGCACGCCCCCCGAGGGAGCAGCTCAGAGGCCCATGGGCCCTCACTCCTGAGGCCATCTGATCTGCACGAGGAGGGGAGGCGTCGGGACTTTTAGATCCACCCGATGGCATAAGGGGCTGGTACGAGGCAAAAATTTAATGTAATCTGTGCAGTATTAAAAAGTCTAGAATTACGGCAATTTGAGTGACTCGCGGGAGGCGTTACTCCAGATACAGAGGGGCGGGCGGCCTGGGAGGGAGCAGGTCCACTTTCCTCGGGAGGAACAGGCCATAAAGGCGCACAGCCCAGGAGGGGAAGAGGAACACACACCCATTCCCTACAACAGCCCGGGACCGCCTTCCGGCTTCCTACAAGTTATAATTCAAAGCCACCAGTTTCACTCTAAGGACCGTGCGCTTGCCCTGCAACGGTCCTCTGGGGAGTCCGGTCAGGAGAGGGCCTGAGCTCCGCTGCTGCCTCCCCAACCCCGGATGCGACTCGCGTCCCCAAGCGCCTTACAGCCTCCTCTGCGGGAGACCGATCTCGGGCAATGTGTCCTTGGAAAATTCACGGTGGGGGGCGGAGGGAGAGCCCTCGGGGCCCCACAGCCGGATGATCTCAACACCCGGAAATGTCCTTTGACTTGTTCTTTCTCTGATATCTCGTGTCCTTGGGATCAAAGCCTCTTTCGCGGGCACCAAACACGGCCCAGCGCGGGGTGCTGGCCATGTAGTCCTGTGCGCCGAAGGTGGCCGAGCCCCCGCTGTGTTCGTACTCCCGCACCAGCTCCTGGAAGCGGTCGTAATCGATCCACGTCCACCACTCGCGGCCGACCTTAAACTGGAGAGGAAAAGCAGTCGGGTCAGAAGGAAAAACATCCCTTAAACAATCACAATCAATATTTTAAAAATTCAAAAATAAGCCTGAATTTCTCTTCTCCCTATCACGTGAAAGAAAATGCTTTCACACTCAGATATGGTCCGTATCAGAGCAGAGCATGGCCGCCGGGCAGTTTCTGCCCCCCAGGGCTGCCGCTGTGCTGCGCCAGGAAGACCCTGGTGCTGAGGACAGAACTCGCCCTGGAACCGCACGTCAAGTTCATCCTCAGCCGCGTCACCGAAAGAAGGTTAATTAAATGGTTTTGGCTTTATCATGTGTTAATGGATGAGCTAATTTCTAATTCCTGCTGTTGCCACTTTTTATTTGCGATGAATTTTCTTGGTTGTGTCAGCAGCACCTAGTGAGCCCCGTTTTATTATTAAACGTTGCCGGAGTTATTAGGGAAGCTTTAATCAATGACTTCTAATTCTGAAACGCTGACTAAATGCTCGAACTGGCCTGTTTAACCTAACATGAATACAATACCTCGTTAGTGGAAGGCTCGTTAAGAATTTCAATTCACTAAAGGGAATAATCCAATTTGGACTCTTTTAAGAAAATTGCTTCTCAAAAGTCATTGTCGAATAATGACCAGGGATGAAGAAAACAGAAAACAAGTCGAGGGAGCTCCGGAGGAATCAGGCTTCGGACGCAGAGCCTCTGTTCTGGACCTCGTGTGTGAATACAGAACACCTAGTGCCCGATTGATGACCAGAAAAGTCGTTCTGGAAGCTGCTGTTCTACAAACCCTGATTATGAACCAAGTGAAGTAACAATTTCGTGCTCTAGCCGAGAAAAACCTGGAGCATGGACAGCTTCCTGGATTCGGAGTATTAAAATATGCTGAATTTCAATGACCTCTGATTTTTCTTACCCACCAGCTGAGAGGCTTCTAGTGCGAAAAAAGCACCAAATAAATGTCAAAGTTTAGTCTGTCTACGAGTCACGAGAAATTATCTTCTGATAAGACCGGCCTCTGAGATGTGCCCCGCGGCCTCCACGAACTCCGCACCCGGTGATAACGAAATCCGGTCCTCCCCACCGCTCTCCCTCCGGGGACCGGCCGCTCTCTGTCCTCGCTGCCACCGGCCGGCCCAGGTGCGGAGCGCCCGACTCCAGAGGGAAGGGGGGCCGCCCCCCGCCCAGACCCCTCACCCCCGAACGCCGGCTGCTGCCGCGACTCCCCGGGAGCAGCATCTCTGTGGTCCCGACACAGGCCTGGGACTCGGGCCCTCGCTCCCGCGACCCGCCACCGCGCCCCCCCGGCTGCTGGGTCTCCCGAGGCCCCGTCTGGCCACCCCCCCTCCTGCAGACTCGGAGCCCCGTGACCGGGAGCCTCCAGCGGAAACACCGACCCCGCTCCCTCGGGACTCCTGTCCTGCGCCCTCCGTCTACGGACGCCTCCGGCGACTCTCGGCCCCTCACACACGCCCTCTGCTCGGGGAAGTCGTCCCGAGTCCCTCAGACGGCGATGGGTCACCCGCGCGGGACCTCAGTCCCCAGCCCGCACACCCGACACTACTGCTGTCGCCTCTGCCCGTAGCTGACTCATTTAGGAATTCATGCCGGCACTGCGGGGACACGGGGCCCAGCCCGTCCCCTCGCGTCTAACGAATCCGGAAGGCCACACGGGGAAGAAAACTTCCACCCCCACTACCGACACGTCGAGGACGCGGCGCTGCTGCTGCGGGCGCCGTGGGGCAGAGTGTGGTTTTCGCAGTGCGGCCACGAGAGGCGGCGCCGCGCTCACACCTCACTGCAGCCGGGTGCCGCTCCGGCTGCCGCAGGCGTAGACGGGGTCACTCCCGTGTGTGACGGTAAAGGACGGCGGCCACCTCCTCCTCCTCCCGCCTGAGACACTTACGGAGTGTTAACGGCGGCCTTGGCCCCGTCACAGACATTTAAAAAATAATTATAATCTGACGTGGTGTGTTCAGCGAGTCAGGTGATGCGAGTGCAGAGGAAGATGTGTTAAGTCACTCCCACGCCCCCAGGAGGTGGCCCTCCTAGGGGCCCTCTGCCTGGCCCGCGGGAGACGGACCCCGAATTCCCACCCACGCCCCTCCCTGCGGACTCTGGGTCTCTAGGCCCTTTCTGGACTCCCAAGGCTGACGCTGCGGGTCCGTCCTCGTCTTCGTTCTCCCTCAAACTCCAACGAGCATCACGTGCCATGGGTGGTGTTCCAGCAGGGACAAAAGGACGAGCCGAAACTACAGCTGCAGACTTCCTATCTTTTTTCACCCCCACTCACAAGAAATACATTTTGCATCTCAGTCTAGCACGTACACACACACACACACACACACACACACACGTACGTTCTGGAAACACAACTTTCACAAACCAATGGCAATGATTTCATTTAAAAAAAAAAAAGAAGAAGAAGAAAGTCACTTGCGGTAGGCGGCTAGGTTCCCTGACCCCTGATGCGGTGACGATCTGGTCCCCTCTGCCCGTGGGATTCGGAGGACGCCGGCTGTGCAGACACAACAACCGCAGGCTAACGTCTGACCACGGATTGCTAACCTCTAAGAAAAGCGGGTGTATTAGCTGTTCGGTATCTACCGTAACCGGATACCACAGACTGGGAGGCTGACACGGCAGATACTAGTTTTCCAACAGTCCGGAGGCTGGAAGTTGAAGACGAAGCTCCCGGCAGAAGCTGTGGCTTCACCGGTTCCCTTCTCAGTGTGTGTGCGGGGGTGTCTCTTCCTAGGAGGACACGACCCCACCAGATCAGGGCCCCACCTTTACGACCTTCATTTAACCTTAATTATCTCCTGAGAGCCCTTGTCTTAAGTACACACCCCCTGGGGGGTTAGGCCTTCAGCATGTGAATTCTGAACGGACCCAAATACTCAGTCTAGAACAGTGGGTGACTCTCAACTTCACAGCAAGCCACCAGACTCCTAAGACAAAATGAATCTATTTATGCCCCCTCCGAAGATAATCAGAATAATGTTAAATAACAATTCAGAAAAAGTCAAACTGTTTCTGGAAAAAGGCGGAAGCTGAAAGGGCGCGCGCTGACGTGCCGGTAGAGAGACGCGCTAAAAGACAGGGATGCACAAACAAGAGTAAAACCCCAAATCACAAAATCCGAGGTTCAGTATGCCGAGACGGGAGGTCACCCTGCTTCAGGAGCTCCTCAAACCCAACAGTAAGGGAAGAGGCAACTCTATGCAGAATTACAGATACACTCAGAAGCTCAAACACACACACAAGCGCAATGAGGTATGGATAAAGCTGGCCCTGGCTGAGAGAGCGGGCTCCGCGGCCCTGCAGGGCAGGCGGGCGGGTGCTACGGGTCCCACCGTCCACAACAAACGGCAGCTACCGGGGGTCTTGTCTCATTATTTTCTCTTTCACAGAGGGAAAATGTCACTGAACAGAATAATGGCAAATAGATTCTTTATTACTTTCGTGTCTACAAAGAGTCTATCCAAGATGACAGATTAAACACATGCCTGCGCTTCACTTCTTGAAATCCCATGAGAGTGACACCGAAGGTGTATCTGCACGACACATAAACCTGTAAACGCAAAGAGATCAGGAGAGGACAAAACACTATCAAACTTTTAGAAGCTGCAAGGATGACGGATGGGCGGTCACTGGCTTAGCAGACCCGGGGCACTGCATCTTAATCCAGCAAACAGAAAAATCCTGAATTCCACCTGACTTATGCCTCAGAATTCCCCACAGGCCTGGGAGTTGGTGGCACAGTCACCTCGGGAAGTAGGGGCAGAAGAAGCGCCAACTTCAACCCACACCCTCAAAAAAGCCCCAAAGACAGGTCTATATTCTATGTAAGAAACTGTTGGAATCCCAAGTTCACTCCATACCCAAGCTCCCTCCATACCCTGCATATCCATGCAGCTGAGCAGCTGCCCAACCACCCTCCCCAGCAGAAGACAGGAGGCTTATTCTCATAAGACAGTAAGAGGGAAAACCCATGGACTATGGGGTAGCAGGTAGAATTGAGAACAGGACTATCATATCAGAAACGAGAGTTCAGAACAGCCCCGTTCCCTGCCTGCTTTCCCACCCCCGATGGTCATGCAGCCTGGGGAAAAAAGGTGACCCTTCTGGCCAGCCCAAGAGGACTGACTGAAAAATACTATTTGGGTTTTCCCAAGGCAATGACTCAGCTAGATTTCTCTAAGATAAAGTCAAGCCCAGTCCATACACTTAGGACTTTCAATACGTTTTTTAGTTTAGAGAACTAACAAGAGAACTAAAGCCAAAGGAAAAAAGTAACAGAGGAAACAGAGCATAGGCAAGGAGAAAACAGCAGACTAAACAAGATAAAAACCCAAACAACTGAACTGAAACAGTTGTCCTCAGAAAAATGAGACAATACTGTATCTGCAAAAAAGTTACTATACAAAAGAGCACTCAAGGACTGAAAAGAACCTTAGACTTTAAAACTATAGAAGCAAAGATGAGAGATTTCACAGTAAAGTAAAGAAAAAAAAATTAAGAGAATTTCCTAGAATGTAGATTCAAAAAAAAACAGGAGAGAAGTTACTAAAAAAATACATAATAAAGGACTTGCCCAAGTGACCTAACTTTAACACCAGTTTTTGAAAGAAAGGAGAAAAAACAGCAAGAAGAAATCCTCAGTGAAATAATCCTGGAAAAACATTTTATGAAGTGTAGGCCCTGAGTTTCCAGATTAAAGGGGTAGACTTAGGATAAGAACAGTCACACTGCCTGAGGCACATCTCAGTGAAATTTCAAAACAAGGGAGACAAAAGGAGATCCTAGCAAGGGCACACACAAAGGATTCAGGATCAGAATGCCTGTCGGGTCTCAAAAACCACATGGAAAGCTCAGTGGCGCTGAGGCACAGGGCCCAGAGCGCGACAGAGAATTCCATACCCAGCTGAACTATCAATCAAATGTGTAAGGAGAATAAGAACATTTTTAGGAATTTAAGTTCTCAATAAATTGGACCTTCCACACAACCCTTCTCAGGACTCTTCTTGAAGATATTTCGCCTGAATGAGACAGGATCCCCAAAATAAGACACCCCACACAGGGGAGACCTCAAGGAAGGCCCAGTATGGCAGCTGTGTATCCAAAGCAGGTAGGCCAGAAAGTGCCTCCGGGGAGACTCTCGACATCACTCGGCATCAGGGAAATACAAATCAAAACCACATTGCGATTACCACCTCCCACCAGTCAGAATGGCTACAATTAACAAGTCAGCAAACGAAAGATCTTGGCGAGCATGTGGAGAAAGGGGAACCCTCCTACACTGTTGGTGGGAATGCAAGCTGGTGCAGCCACTCTGGACAACAGTAGGGAGGTTCCTCAAAAAGCTGAAAATAGATATGACCAAGTGATTGCACTGCTGGGTATTATCCCCAAAGATAAAAATGTAGTGATCCGAAGGGGCACATGCACCCCAATGTTTACAGCAGTGACTTCCACAATAGTAAAACCATGGAAAGATCCCAGCTGTCCGTGGACAGATGAATGGGATGAAGAGGAGGTGGTACACACACACACACACACACACACACACACACACAGAGGAATATTACACAGCCATCAAAAAATGAAAGCTTGCCATTTACAATGACATAGATAAAACAAGAGGGTATTATGCTGAGTGAAATAAGCCAATCGGAGAAAGACAATTATCATATGATCTCAATAATGTGGATTCTGAGAAGCAAAACAGAGGACCGTCAGGGAAGAGAGGAAAAACAAAACAGGACAAAGCCGGAGAGGGAGACAAACCGTAAGAGACTCAATCATAGGAAACAAACAGGGCTGGAGGGGAGGGGAGTGGCGGAATGGGGGAACTGGGTGATGGACAGTAAGGAGGACATGTGATGTAATGAGCACTGGGTGTTATGTAAGACGGATGAATCACAGACCTGTGCCTCTGAAACCAATAACGTATGCTAATTTAATATTAACTATTTTATTATTTATTTAATATAAACTATTTTAATTGAATTAAAATAGTTTAAAATTTTTTAAAAATAAATAAATAGATGAACATGAGAGAGAACCCAACCCACCTGAGAGGAGATACAGGTGGCAGAGAATTTGAGAGTTCACTTAGCTAAAGAATACAGAAATCTAGACAAAGAAAAAAACAAGTAAATATTAACTCTAAGGAAACCAGAAGGCACGCTGGAAACAAACGGCAAACATAGACGACTGCACTGCCCCACAGTGAACAGTGTCCATCCGGTCCTGTAGCGCGTAGAACTGCGGTGGACGCACAGGGAAGGTGGGGTGAGCAAGGGCAGGGAAAGCCTCATCTCATCTTCCATAGTATGAAGAGACAATGGGAAAAAAACAGTGAACAGCAGCAACATTAAGCATGTTATTTAGAGACGTAAAGACAAATACCAAAATAATCACCCCAAATTTGAAGGTGGTTGTTGCTTGAGAGGAGAAGGAGCTATGTTTGAGGAAAATACGAGGAACTGCTGATTTTTGTAATAAACTTTGACTTTTTAAACTGTCTCTGTAGAATTCTGATAAAACTAAAAAGCAAAATTTTAAGTAGTAACGACCAAGCTCTCAATGCCAAGGAAGAGGATTAACAACCGAACCACCAACACAGTGGGGAGGAAAGGGGAGGCCTGCAGGGCGTCGGCAGTGGCCGCCAAGTATGAAGCGTCCTACTGAGCACGCGGCACTACGTCTGGTTCTCTGGCTTGTGTAACCCCCTTAAACAAAACTCATGTGGTTGGACTCTCATCTTTAATACAAGGGCAAAACTCCAAGAAGGCCAAGTAACAAATATGCCAAGGTCCTATCCTTTGTGTGGAAGAGCCAAGATTCCAGCCTGTGGGTGTTCAAGCCCTGTGGTCGTTACGCTGTCACACACAGTTAGCTGTCAAGCCGGAAAAACGAAAGAACTCGTAATCACCAGGGTGTCTCTCAAATAGCTTGGAGGGCAAAGAGATTTTTCTCACCCCTGGATCTACTTAAGTGTAATATTCCTAAGTTAACTCCCTTTGCTTAACGGGTCTGAAAGCTACAGGAGATAATTCGTGTGCTCCAAGTTCTTTATGTGCCTCAACCTTCCTCAACATAAAGCGTGCACCGTGCGGAGAAGCTGTCCACTACTTCTCTACCCACGTACAGCCCAGCAAACTGCTCCAAGGCAAATGCGGGGACATGAAAGACTTAAACGTGCGGACCTCGAGCGTTAGCCCGCTCTGCCCTGGAGCGTTCTGGGTTACGTCCAGAGCTTTCGTCCCTTCTGGCAAAATAATAATTAAAACAATCCAAGTGCCACAGGGAGAGCCATTCTTCCCATTATCTTAAGGGCTCCCGATAGCACGGGCGGTCTAGGCGAGCTCACGTCTTCTGTTTTCTGTAGGTGAAGAACTGACTTCCCACTAGTCTCAACAGTGTCGTCCATATACAGACGTCAGTGCGGAGTATCCACAGCCACGTCAAACTCAAAATGCCACAAACAAAAATTCTTACCATCTGGCCTGTCCATCTTGTGCATCAACCATGCTGTGCCGAAGTTATACCAGCTCCTAAATGATAAATACTGTGTTCCTTCTGGAAAGGCATCTAATCATACCCAGCCAAGAGTACAGGAAATCCTGCATCTGAGCCAAAAAGAACAAATCAAGAGCTACTGATCAATATCACCAGTGGCGACAGTTTGTGCAAATATCCCTGCACATGATTTGACTGAAAAGTCAAATCATCAGCACCTTAGGGAAGACCCTTTACAGAGTCCCGTTACAGGCAAGGCACTAGTCTAGCTGCCCCGTACCTGTCACTTTCTTTAGCCGTCACAGTAACCCTGGAAACAGAGCTACCCTCTTCTTCAGATAGGAAACATGAGAAACGGGGAGTCTCAGATTTGAAAATAGATCTACTACTTCACAGTTCAGGAGCTCCCAAGCCCACCTTCACTTCTGTTGCCAATCGTAAATTCGGGGGTTCCCAAGACCATCTTCAGTTTGACAAAACCACTAGGAGGACCCACAGAATCCAATGAAAGCTGTTACAGTCAGTACGGCTCATGATCGCATAAGGACACAGATCAAAATCAGCCGAGGGAAGAGCTACATGGGGCAGACTTCAGGAGGGCTTCATTCGTGGAGTTGCCAGTCGTCCTCTGGAAGAGTGGTCGGAGCTCATCTCAGCCATCAGTGACATGCAAGAGGTGGCACGGAGTGTTGCCAGCCTAGGAAGCTCACCCAAACCTCAATGTCCAGAGTTCGTTGTTGTTGTTTTCTAAAGGGGAGGTGGGCACCCGGGGGGCTCAGTGGGTTAAGCTCTGCCTTCGGCTCAGGTCATGATCTCAGGGTCCTGGGATCGAGCCCTGTATCGGGCTCTGTGCTCAGTGGGGAGCCTGCTTCCCCCTCTCTCTCTGCCTGCCTCTCTGCCTACTTGTGATCTCTTTCTGTCAAATAAATAAATAAAATCTTAAAAAAAGGCGGGGCAGGTGGGTGGAGGGGCAGAGGATGAGGGAGAGAGAATTTAAGCAGCTCCACACCCAGCACAGAGCCCTAAGTGGAGCTCCATCTCAACAATGAGATCATGACCTGAGCCAAAATCGAGACTGGGATGCTCACGCAACTAAGCCATCCAGACACTCTAATGTCCAGAGTTTTGTCTGGGACTTGGGTCACCTAGACATAGTTGACTGTGGCATGGCTGGCACAAGTTTCAAGTTGCCAGCTCTTGCAAAGGTCAATCAAATAAATACTGTGTACTCTAAAGCCCTATACTAATTTACTTGCTTGGTGTAGACAATCAGGTGTGGTCCAACGCCCCCCAGTAAACAAAGACACTCTCCACAGGCAGGACGTTCCAAAAGCTTGGGAATCACCTCCTAGAAGCTGAGGGAAAAATTATGCCCTTTCTTTGGGTAAAACTGCAACCAAAACTCAAAGTCCACATAGAATGGACAAAGTAGAATAATACAAAAAAAAAAAGAAACCAAACAAAAGAGACTCATACATTTCATTTGAATTTTCACACTCTTGAGAAGTTACGACTGTAGAGTCAGTCACTTCCCAAGTCTGCTCCCCCAGACATAGTTAATACTTACAAACCAAACTCTGGAAAGTACCGGTTAGAGGATGGAAGAGGGGCTGCCAGGCCTTCCCGTGACTCAGAAGTAGATGTGAACTGGGAAGGAGTAGAGGAAATCCCAGGGTAGTTGGAGGGAGAAGTAATTTCAGAACACACACACACACACACAAAGTGCTATGGTAGTACCTGAATTTCCCAGACACATGAATTTTGTTCCTGACTACCGTAGCTACGATTGTGTTGCTCTTTTGGGGAAAGGAGGCAGAGATCACACAGACCAGGAAATCTGACGGCCTGTGACAGTGGAACGCCGAGCAGAGTCGCTCCTTTTTCTGAGGAACCACATTCAGAAGCAAAACTACAACACCCTTGAATTCCAGATATATATCCAAGTGCAGTTAAAAAGTTTTTAAATCTGGAAACTCAGTTTCTGGAATTTCAAGCTTCCACTATAATTTTGTTGGAGTTGAGCTAAGTCCTCTTAGCAATGTCACCAGAGTCACCAAAATGCCAATTTTCTCTGACATTTTTCCAAAAGTAATTACTGGAAGCAAGCAGGCCTCTGATAAGCACGAGTTCCACACGTATCACAGAAGGTAATATGTTCTGTCATTGGCTTTTGTTAGGAGGACACTGCATAAGCCCTGAATGGAGACAGACAGTTCCTTCCTACTCCAAGAAAGGAGGGCTCAGGGAAGTGACGGGCCTTCCTTCCCTCCCTCTCCAGACTGCAAATGTATGTGTCCAAGAGGGAGGAGTCTGTGACCTCAAATGCGGCAAAAACTTTCTCAGAGCTGACCTTGAAGGCGACCCATGAAACTGCTTCTTGGTGAGTGGGGTGGGATCTACGCCGTCTCATCAGACACCGACCTCCACTTCCCTATCTTGTCTGACTGCTCTGTAGCACCTGAGAGACAGTACACGGTCATGGTCATCCTGTCATTTGTATTTCAAAATATCTGGGATTGAATTCTAATTATGTTTGTGCTTTCTGAGCCTGAGATATCTCCCTTAGAATATGAAGAAAAGTAATATTTATGACTCATAGGATTTTTCTAAAAATTAAATGAATTAATGCATACACAGCATTATCAAAGTGACCTTAATAAATGTTATTGATTGTTGAGTGTATCAGCAGACACCAAACTAAGGAATAATACCAGACAGCTCATTAATGATGAAAGATTCTAGAAGATTACGCTGGAAGACAACAGAATAATATCTGCAAAATGCTAGGAGGAGTTGACAAAGAAGCTATAAGGCGTATGAAGAACAAAGAGCAAAATGACAGAAGTCCCTTCTGTTTATAAATCAGTAATTACTTTAAATGTAAATGGGCTAAACTCTCTACTCAAAAACAATCAAGAGATTGGCAGAATGGATTAAACACACACACACACACTCCAACAATATACTTTCTATAAGAGCCTTACTTTATATCCGAAGACACATGCAGGTTGAAAATGAAAGGATGGAAAAAGATGTTCTATGCAAACAGCAGCCAAAAGAGAGTAGGAGTGGCAACAGTAACATCACACAAAAGAGGCTTCAAATTAAAAAGATTATAAGACAGAAAGAAGGACAATTTATATTAATTAAAGGTTCAATACAGCAAGACACAATAATTACAAACATTTATATATCTAGTACCAGATCATCAAAATATATGAAGCAGATACTGGCTGAATTGAAGGGAGGAACAGACAGCTCTACAATAATAACTGGAGAGTTCAGTATCCCATTCTCGATAAAGGATAAAACCATCAGACAGAAGTATGGAAACAAAGGACTGGAACAACACAATAAACTGGCTAGAACTGAGAAAACAGTCTGCCCAATAACACAAAATGCACATACTTCTCAAGTTTTAATGGGACATTTTCCAGGACAGACCACAATAGTTAGGCGACAAATTAAATCTCAACAGATTTTAAGAGATAAACGTCATATAAAGTATCCCTTTAACCACAATGAATTGAAGTTAAATATTGATAACAGAAAGAAAACTGGAAAATGCATGCATTTGTGGTTATTAAACAACACGTTCCTAAACAGCCAGTCCATCAAAGAAGAAATCATAAGGGAAATTCATAAATACTTAAGAGACTTAAGTGAAAAGGAAAACACAACATACCAAAACTTACGGGACACAGCAAAAGCAATACTAAGAAGGAAATCTATCACTATAAATGTTTCCTTTAAAAAGTAAGATCTCGGGGCCCCTGGGTGGCTCAGTGGGTTAAGATGCTTGCCTTCGGCTCAGGTCATGATCTCAGGGTCCTGGGATCGAGCCCCACATCGGGCTCTCTGCCCAGCGGGGAGCCTGCTTCCTCCTCTCTCTCTGCCTGCCTCTCTGCCTGCTTGTCATCTCTCTCTGTCAATAAATAAATAAAAATCTTTAAAAAAAAATTAAGATCTCAGGGCGCCTGGGTGGCTCAGTGGGTTAAAGCCTCTGCCTTCTGCTCAGGTCATGATCTCGGGGTCCTGGGATCGAGCCCCGCATCGGGCTCTCTGCTGGGTAGGGAGCCTGCTTTCCCCTCTCTCTCTGCCTGCCTCTCTGCCTACTTCTGATCTCTACTTCTGATCTCTGTCAAGTAAATAAATAAAATCTTAAAAAATATATTAAACAAAAAAAAAGTAAGATCTCAAATGTACAATGTAACTTTACAACTTAAGGAATGGGGGGAAAAAAACCTAAACTAAACCAAACCAAAAGCTAGCAAAAGAATGGAAATAATAATGGTTAGTGCAGAGATGAAATAGAGAATAGAAAAATAGGAAACAAACAAATAAACAAACAAACATCAAGGCACTGAAACCAAAAGCTGGTTCTTCAAAGATATCAACAAAATTGACAAACCTCTGGCCTAACTGAGAAAAAAAAGAAAAAAGACTCAAATAACTAAAATCAGAAATGTAGGTAGGGACATTACTACTGATTCTACCGATATAAAAAGGATTATAAAAGATTAATATGAATGTACAACAACAAATTAAATAATCTAGATGAAATGGGCAAATTCCTAGAAACACAAAACCTATTAAGACTAAAGCACAAAGATACAGAAAATACGAATAGACCAAAACAAGAAAAAGACATTACAGGAAAGGAAAATTACAAACCAGTAACGGTCATGAACACGTGTAAAAAAAATAAAATATCAGAAAGTCAAATCCAACAATGCATTAAAAAAATTAAACACCGTGACCAAGTGGGATTTCTTCCAGGTATGGCAAGGCTGAAAATCAATTAATGTGACCCATCGCACCAACAGCTAAGGAAGGAAAATATGATCGTACCAATAACTGCAGGAAAAGTATAGAACAAAAATCCAGACTGATTTATGATTAAAAATTCTCAGCAAACTAGAAACAGAGGGAAATGTCCTCAACCTGATACACATCTACCAGAACCCTACAGTGAACATCATACTTAATGGTTACAAACCAGTTGCTTTCCCACTAAAATCAGAATCAAAGCAGGAATGTCCCCTTTTACCATTTCTTTCTTTCTTTTTTCATTTTTTTTACAACCCCACAGGTGCCCAAGGGGTTCACCTTTTACCATTTCTAATCAACATCAGACTTGAAGTTTTAGCTTAACACAGTAAGATAAGAAATGGTAGATTGGGAAGAGATGCATGATAACCACATTAACTGATGTAGAAAAATCCAGAGGGGCACCTGGGTGGCTCAGTTGGTTAAGAAACTGCCATTGGCTCAGGTCATGATCCCAGAGTCCCGGGACTAAGTCCCACATCAGGCTCCCAGCTCAGCAGGGAGTCTGCTTCTCCCTCTGACCTCTCCCCTCACATGTTCTCTCCCACTCTCACTCTCTCTCAAACAAACAAATTATTAAAAAAAAGAAAAAGGAGAAAAATCCAAAGAATCAACAATAACAAAATATCCTGTGGAACTCAGGTTATTATAGCATGGGTGCAAAACAGGAGGTAATATTCTGAGAAATATTAGCTAACTGCTTTTTCATATACCAGGAATGAACAATTGGAATTTGAAGTTAAAAATACAGTACCATTTACATTAACATCAAAAAAATGAAACACTTATGTATAAGTCTAACAAAACGTGTATAGGATCTATACACAGGACAAAACAGTGAAAGAAGTCATGGAAGACCTAAACAGGAGGTAGTTCACGTTCACAGATCGGAAGACTGAACTTGCTAGGTCGAGTTGAATGTGTAGATTCAACTCGATCCCAAACAAGATACTAGCAAGCTAGTTTATAGGTATTAACAAACTGATTCTAAAGTTTACATGAAAAGGCAAAAGACCTAGAAGAGCCAACCCAGTAGCCAAGATGAACAAGTTGGAGAACTGATACCACCCAGTTTCAATAAAGCTAACCAAAGTCAAGACTGCATAGTATTGGTGAAAGAACAGACACACAGATCAATGGAACAATACTAAGACCAGAAATAAAACCCACACAAGTATCCAGCATAATGCAGGAAGAACCGTCTCTCCAACAACTTGACATCCACATGCAAAAGTCAAACAAACAAAAATCTCAATATAAATCTTACAGCTTTCAGAACAGATCTTAGACCTAAACATATAATAAAACTACAAAACTTCTAGAAGGTAACATAGGAGGAGTTCTAGGTGACCCTGAGTTTAGAAATCTAGCATCATCCATGAAAGAGAAAGTTGATAAACCAGATTTTATTATAAATATTTGCTCTGAGAAAGGCAGTTAAGAGAATAAACAGTCAAATCAGACTGAAGGAAATATTTGCAAAACACATCTGATAAATGGCATGTATCCAAAATATGTAAAGAATACTTAAAACTCAACAATGAGAAAATAACAAATCCAATGAAAAAATAAGCAAAAGATCTGAACAAAGACCTCACTGCAGAAAATGTCCAGGCAGCAAGTCAGCATATGAAAGATGTTCATTCATCTTTTCACATTATGTACTTTTCAAAACCTGTACAACGTTATAGTACAAATACTGAACCTTAAAATATGAAATAGTTCACATTTTGAAATACATACATAAAAATATATGTGAATATATATAAAATACAAAACTCACTTGGGAGAGGTCAGGGAATCCCAGGAAAAGGTGCAGACTGTGAGAATCTGTTACAAATGTATGAAGTAACTTCACTGAAGGGGAGGAGAGGAAAAGGTGCTGACCTAAGTAATTCTGGAAATAAGTGGAGCTTCTAAGACGAAAGCCAAAGGACCTGCACACAAGCACTGTGCTCTAGGGTTAAAAGTTCTGACACTGCTGTACTCGTGTCTTGGAACTGCACAGTTAAGGAAACACACGGCTGCTGTAAGGAGCCTAGTTTCTCACTGTTAGAGGGGAATTATAAATAAGCAAGAAGCAGCTAGAGTGAGTCCCGCTGGCGATGGATTAGCGTTTGAGACGTTAGCAGGTTTTGCTTCATAAACTGGACGCACGGAAAAATACTTACAGCCACGTGTGTAGAGAAGGGCTGGAATATACGCACAATTTCTTTGCTGTCGTACACCTTTCCGAGGACATAGAAGAAGAAACAATACCCCACAACACCAAGCACACCTTCGCCTAGATCTTGGCTTCTTTTTTTTTTTTTAAGATTTTATTTATTTATTTGACAGAGAGAGATCACAAGTAGGCAGAGAGGCAGGCAGAGAGAGAGAGGGAAGCAGGCTCCCTGCTGAGCAGAGAGCCCGATGCGGGGCTCGATCCCAGGACCCTGAGATCATGACCCGAGCCGAAGGCAGCAGCTTACCCCACTGAGCCACCCAGGCACCCTAGATCTTGGCTTCTAACACCACTCTTCAATAAAGGAACCAGGGCTGCTGAGACAAATGACCGCTTCCAGGACTGGAGCAGAAAATGTGCAGGATGAGCCTGGAACACCTTGTAGAGCCAGAAAGGAAAGCAGTGCTCAAGACCAAAGACAAAGAAAGCCCCGAGCCCTGATGGAAGCACAGCAAAGGAGCACAAGAGCCCCCAGAAGAGATCCTAGAAGCCAGAGCCAGAGTAATTTGAGCGACGAAAGAAAGGAAGTCGAACTGCATTACAACCCAAGGTACAGAGTAAATACCGTGAGTCCACACTGCTATAAAGAATGAGGGGATAAATTTAAAACTGGGGAAAAGAGATAAACCCATTTCTGTAGCTATCCCACCATCGAGGATGTGGAATGTCACTCCCAGTTCCTACACGTGGGCTGCAGAGAGTGACATCTTTCCGAAGAGTAAATGTACAGGAAAGGAAGAGGAAGAGCACTTTTACGGTGAGAAACCGGACAAACAGTACTGCAGTGTGCTGGCCAAGGTCAACATCACTAGCTGTAGATCATGTTGGCAGCATGCATCCCTGATACAAGATGACGAAACTGGCACTTTACCTCTGTGGCTTTCCTCCTAAAAACCCACAAACCAGGTCTTATGAGAAAAACACTGGACAGATTTCAGTAATGGTGAATCCTACAGGATAGTTCGTGAGCACCCCTCAAAGCTGTCAGAGTTATCAAAAACAAGGAAAGTCTGAGCAACTGCCGTAGCCAAGAAGAGCCTAAAGGGACATGACATTCAATGTGACATATTCTTCTGGATGGAACAGAACAGAAAAAGGACATTGGGTAAAACCTAACAAAATCCAAACTCTGGGCTCTGGCAAGTCACGGAGCAGCACTGGTCCGCTAGTTGTGACACACGTACTACAGCAACGCGAGATGTTCGTAACGGGGCAAATCTAGAGTACAGAGGAGCTCTTCGCACTGTCTCCTCAATTTTTCCATAAATCCCAAACTGTATGTACTAAGACATGAAATCTATTTCTTAAGTAAGCAATTAAGTCTTAAAATAGCGCTTTGTGGATTTGCGAGCCGTACATGTAACCTACTTGGTTTCCGCTGGCAGCGGTCCACTTTAACAGGATATCACCAATCCGCACAGGGGAAGGACCTCACTGTTTCTACAGTAAAATCAAGGGTATTGTATTCATCAAGGTCTCACTCAAGCTTGCAGACGGACAGGCCCAAGGTTACATCGGAGCTGCCCCTGGAGAACACAGGAGCAGAGGGGTGACGATCTCCTTATCCCGGCGTTCCTCCCACGGCACACAGACAGGCCCGCCCTCCCCCTGTACACAGTCTCCTGTGGGCAACTGTACTTCTTTCTTTGTCCCTCGAGCTCAACCTTGGAACTAAAACATGCTGACTTACTTTCCTTGAGTCTGTGTCCGTCTTTCTTTTGTTCAAAGTCAAAGGAACTCATTGAACCTTCTACTCCCACCCACGAAAGAAACTCCCTCTTATCTAGAAACTCTCTCTAGAGTCTAAACATCACTTCTAAATGACAAAACTGTTGTGAAAAAAATAACCATCCATTAAAAAAATATTCCAAGAATTAAGAAATGCTTTGCACGTGATATAGCACACGGCACTGAGGAGATCGCTGTAAGTGATGCGAATAACCACAGAGCGTTCTGGGGAAGGACGGGGCACTGCGGACTGTGACGGAGTCTCCAGAGTGTCCTGGGGACAGACAGGGCACTGCGGACTGTGACGGAGTCTCCAGATTGTGATGGAGTCTCCAGAGAGTTCTGGGGACGGACAGGGCACTGCGGACTGCGATGGAGTCTCCAGAGGCTGGGCCATGTTGGGAAATCTTACCAATTTAATGTAGAATCTTAAAAGATCATTTGAATGTAAATATTCAACCCATGCTTGAAATCTCTAGAATCTTTCTTTTTTCTTTGAAAGAATTCACCTTACCCTTTGGACTACATGGTATCCTAGAGAGAATTT
The DNA here is from genome assembly GCF_964662115.1 of Mustela nivalis. NCBI lineage: Eukaryota > Metazoa > Chordata > Mammalia > Carnivora > Mustelidae > Mustela > Mustela nivalis. The sequence continues at coordinate 14,825,621 of NC_139038.1, forward strand.
AAAATTTTTGAAATGGATAAAGAAAGAAATGCCACAATGGAGGGATTTTCAGTGCCGCACTGTATGGCGACGTTCTTATTTCTGCTAGCCAGCTTCACTAAAATCAGAAAAGTACCGCACAGCAGAGAGAAGAAACGTTCAAAAAGCATGGATTGGCACCAGATTCCTGCTGCAGAAAAACAGGAAGAAGAAGGTGAGCAGGAAAGCAAGTGGATTTAACAACCAGCAGGTCAATGATGACCTAAAAAATAGCAAACTCTGTAGAATGAATATTTACTGAATAAATGAATGAATGAATAAATAATAAGGAAGGAGGTAAGTATGGATCAAAATCAGCAAGGACGATGGAACACGGTCTCTGCTTTCTGGAGCTCAGACAGTGAAGACGGGACGGAGAGGACCGGGAAGGCGCCGTCAGTTCTCTACACCAACACGGAGAATCCGCGGGGTCGCAGGGACTCTGGGCAGTGCTGGGGATGACACCCTGTGTTCCATGAACCCACAGCTCTTCAAAACGCAGCCTCATCTCTGCGTACATGGATCCCAGAGAGGTAGCCCCGAGGAGATCTGTTTCACCGTTTTAAGGAGCAGAAATTCAGCAGGTGAACTGCGGTGGGGCAGGTGTGCGTGACTTTCTGGCAGAAGAGGCATCTTGGGCAGAGGCGGAGGAAAAAAGCAACATGGCGGGACCCTGCAGAGGCCCCTTCTCTGAAAAGGCCCTGATTGTGAAAGCCATTAAGAATCGAGTATTTAGGTTTTTCTTTTGCGTTCACTGCAAGATGTCCTGTTTCAAAAATATAGCTGAGAAACAGTAAGCTTGGAATTGGCAGCATGAACCATGAGGTCGTTAAAAAGTCAATACCCACGCTGTTATTCATGAACTAAATGGTTTGTTTTATGGATTCTTCTAGGCTTTGGTTTCATTTTTCTCTTTTTCTGTTTCTTTCCTAGATTTGGTTTTTGGTTATAGCTCTGTTTTCTGTGACCTTAAAAAGGCGTCCGTTGGTAAGTGCCAGCCTCCTCATTAAATGGGATCTGACAGGCCCGACGAGGAGCAGACAGGGATGTCTTCGTGTACGTTTCCCGAAAATCTTCCCGGTAACAGTGCAGGGCCAGCCTTGTAACATACAGGGTGACACTTCTAACATTAGTAAAGAAAATCAGCCTACACAGAAGTATTCTGCTAAATAATCTGTAATTCACAGTGTTCCCAGCGGACCGGCGTTACTGTTCACTGAGGAGATATTTGGCCAAAATCTATAAATGTCAAAACTGTGGTCACAGACTTCTGCTTCTGGACAAGATGGAGGATATGTACTTCTTCCTACTTCTCCCACGACGTGGCTAAAATCCCTGGGTATCATACACAAAACAAACACAAGAAGACTTCAAAGGTAGATAAAAGGCAGACTGGCTACACACTCCCTGGATTCTGTCTGTGGCTCTTTTTTTTTTTAATAAATTTTTTATTTTTTATAAACATATATTTTTATCCCCAGGGGTACAGGTCTGTGAATCACCAGGTTTACACACTTCACAGCACTCAACAAAGCACATACCCTCCCCAATGTCCATAATCCCACCCCCTTCTCCCAACCTCCCTCCCCCCAACAACCCTCAGTTTGTTTTGAGATTAAGAGTCACTTATGGTTTGTCTCCCTCCCAATCCCATCTTGTTTCATTGATTCTTCTCCTACCCACTTAAGCCCCCATGTTGCATCACCACTTCCTCATATCAGGGAGATCATATGATAGTTGTCTTTCTCCACTTGACTTATCTCGCTAAGCATGATACGCTCTAGTTCCATCCATGTTGTTGCAAATGGCAAGATTTCATTTCTTTTGATGGCTGCATAGTATTCCATTGTGTATATATACCACATCTTCTTGATCCATTCATCTGTTGATGGACATCTAGCTTCTTTCCATAGTTTGGCTATTGTGGACATTGCTGCTATAAACATTCGGGTGCACATGCCCCTTGGATCACTACGTTTGTATCTTTAGGGTAAATACCCAGTAGTGTGATTGCTGGGTCATAGAGTAGCTCTATTTTCAACATTTTGAGGAACCTCCATGCTGTTTTCCAGAGTGGCTGCACCAGCTTGCATTCCCACCAACAGTGTAGGCGGGTTCCCCTTTCTCCGCATCCTCGCCAGCATCTGTCATTTCCTGACTTGTTGATTTTAGCCATTCTGACTGGCGTGAGGTGGTATCTCATTGTGGTTTTGATTTGTATTTCCCTGATGCCGAGTGATATGGAGCACTTTTTCACGTGTCTGTTGGCCATCTGGATGTCTTCTTTGCAGAAATGTCTGTTCATGTCCTCTGCCCATTTCTTGATTGGATTATTTGTTCTTTGGGTGTTGAGTTTGCTAAGTTCTTTATAGATTTTGGACACTAGTCCTTTATCTGATATGAATCCCGCACTGGGTGCTGGAGCCTAGAGGCCTGGCTGAAGCCCACAATCCAGAAATACCAAAGGGCAGAAACAGTAAACAAACAAACAAATATTAGAGCCCCATGAAAAACCTGCTTTTCTCAGCCAGAGGACCAGGAAAAGGGCACCTTAGCTAGCCCGACAGAAAACTTAAGCAATACCCAACCTAGGCCATGAGAAAAATGCCCGATTCTCACCTCAGGTCAGTCAGCGTCTATGGGAGACCCTAGACCTTCATATCTGCCCCGCCACGTTGGGCCGTGCCCTCCCTCCTGGCCACTGGGGAGCTGTCAGGGGAGGTGGAGTGGAGGGTCCGGCCACCCCACCCCCCGTGGTCCCAGGAGCACTGGCCTCTACCTGGCCGTAGCAAGGTACCTCACCCCACCCACACCAGATTGGGGACGGAGGAAGCTTAGCAGAGAGCCAAGACCTTCCCTGCTGCCCCGGAGCAACGAGCCCCCCCCCATCCATCCCACAGTGTCCCTGGGGAGCAGCAGTGACGCGGTCCTCCCTTCCTAGCCAGAGTGGGGCAGAGGTTCCGCGGGGAGAGCCCATACTTTTACCCCCAAATCAGCCATAAGGACGCACTCCTCCCCCAACAGGTCAACGGAGGCCGAGTGGGGACCCGGACCTTGACATCGGCTTGGTTGAGGGGACACCAGCCCACGACTCCTCTAGGGAGACAGAGAGCAGCCTGCACTGAGCGTCTGACCAAGTCTCCCCTCACAGCCTCTTGAGACCCTCATCATGTCACCCTTGCACTGCTGGACTGTCACGACCGTTTTTAACTGGTTTCTCCTAGTCTTACAGTTCATGCCCCCTCATGTTGCTAAACAATTTTTTCTGAGACCCAAATCTGATTGTGTCACTGTCCTACTTCAATCCCTTCAGCACTGCCTGTGCTGTACAGGAAACGGCACAACTAGGATTCCATTCAGCGCCACCAACGCCCTTGCCCCTGACCAGTCACCCCCCTTGCGTTCCCTTCAACCCTTCTTTTGAACTCCGGCCATAATGAACTACTCACTGTTTTCCCAACAGGTTAGGCCTCTACACTTCTCCAAGGACCTTTCCTTGTACATTTTTCTGCCTTCACGTCCGTCCTCGCTGGGCTGTCGCTGGACTTCCAGTCATTAAATGGCAACTCCTCTGGGAAGCCTCTCCTGATAGTACCATATTGTCCCCGCACACACACACCACCCCCACCCGGGTTCTACTCTACTCTTCCATCATTGCTCTGATGAAAAACTAGAGGTATTTGTTTCGATAGCTGCCTTTTTTCTTTTTTCTGTTAGACCACTCTCGAAGGCAGGGACTATTTGCTTAACTCATCTTTGCATCCCTAGTACCCAGCACCATGCCTGACACACCCTGGGTGCTCAAGAAGCATTAGCTAACGAGCATCGGTCTCGGACTGTCTCTTCATGCTGGTGTGTACCTGGGTAGCTATGCTTGTCACTACATTTATCACACTGAGTTCAGTTGCTTGGCGCCTTCTGGGAACTCCCTGTGGATATGGGCAGAACCAAAAGAGAAGCCAGAACCGTGAAAACGGCAGATTATCTGAAAACGAGCGACAAACCAATAGCTGACTTGTTACCAATGGAATTTAAAAGTCTATAGTGGTGAAAGGCAACAAATGTCAACCTAGAATTTCATCCCCAGCCAAAATGTTCATTTCCAGACAAACAAGAACAAAATTTTCCATCAGCAGACTCCCACTAACGCATGTGTTAAAAAGTGTCTGGAAAACAGTTCCATGTGGAGGGTCAAAAATGCAGAAAGGAACGGAGAGCAAAACAGAGTTAAAGATGCACGTCCATCCAACAGAGTCCTGACTCTGTGAGGCAGTTAACGACACTCCTGCACACTCACAACTATGGTGCACAACACTAAGAGCACCTGTGCCGGGAAGGGAAACGGGGGCTGATGAGGTGTTCTCAGGTCCCTGCTTTGCAGTTAAGTCTACCGTCACACTGCGATTAGTCGAGGACGCATACGGCCATTCCCAGGGCGCCACTACAAGAACAGAAAAGCGTACGAAATTCCAGCCCATTTAAAGGGAAAGTAAGACCTCACGTGGCTGAGAATATAAGGAAAGTGCAGAGAGAGGGGGACGAGCAGTGTAGGCAGCTGGAGAGGTGCACAGCCCGGTCACACTGGGTCCTAAGGTCCCACTAAGGATTTTGACTTTGAAGTTAAAAGCAAAGGGAGGTCACTGAAGCGTCTGAATACGAGAGATCCGTATTCTCTAACCTCGTACCTAGGAGAAAACTAACGAAGAACCAGAAGATAAAATTCAGGGTTTGGCTTTAATTTTTAAGATTTGCTTTGTAAGTTAATTAGCTCTGAAGCTACTTTAATTAACATTTCAAATACCAGGTGGTCTTTATTTCTCTGCTCCTGACATCCCAGGACATACTCTTCTGTCTAAACATTTAAGTCTGACAGACCACAGGTCAGCTGCATACACTCTCACCGCAACCAACGCATGCGAGCCTTTTAACCTGGCGTTTGTGAGACTAGAGGAGGTGACATTTTAATTGAGCAAATCTTGTATTATTAAGTGCTGTTCAGCTAAGAAGCTGTTCAGGAAGCCATGTAAGGTTTTGGGGGAGGATAAAATGTTCTTTCGTGTTCAAATTAAGCCTGACTTTCGTCGCATAAAAAGCGCTTATATAAGAGGAGGTACACCACTCTTGGCCTTTATTATCTTTTTGGTATTAATTTATCTTGATTGTGATATAACTCACATGCCACTAAATTCAGCCTTTTAAAGGGTCCAATTCAGGGACTCTGGTATAGTCACAGAGATGGGCAACCGACACCACTTGATAATTCTTGAATATTTCCATCAACCCCGAAGAACACCGCCCCTGGCAGTGGTCACCCCCAGCCTGCTCCTCCTCGGTCTCTGGAACCACCGATCTACTTTCTGTTGCTACAGATTTACCCAGTTTGGACATTTTAGACAAACGGAATCATGTAATAGTGCCCTTTTGTGTTTTTTTTTTTTTTAACCTAGAATAATGTTTTCAGGGTTCATCCATGTCCCCTTTTTTAAAAAAGCACTTGTTGTGCGGGGCGCCTGGGTGGTTCCGTGGGTTAAAGCCTCTGCCTTCGGCTCAGGTCATGATCTCAGGGTCCTGGGATCGAGCCCCACATCGGGCTCTCTGCTCAGCAGGGAGCCTGCTTCCCCCCGCCCCTCGCCTGCCTCTCTGCCTAATTGTGATCTCTGTCAAATAAATAAATAAAATCTTAAAAAAAAAAATTTTAAAAGCACTTGTTAATGCAGAACTCGAATATTAAAGGATGCAGAGTCATCAAGCAAACCTGACTGAGATATCATCAGTCATCCTGTCTGATGTACAATGCTGGCATCTAGGAGCCAACAGCAGGAAAGAATTCTCAAGATTATCTTCGTGCAAAAAAGGATGGTTTCATTAAGGCAGGCAGACAGGGCCTGTGGGCAGGAAGAGCCGCGCTGGGGTTGTGAGGAGTGACCGATCACCTATTTTCAAGCTGGGAGGGGTCAGGGATCGCGTAAGCCTCTGAGAAAGTGGGAAGCCAGGCTTCCAGGACCTTGAGGGGCTGTTAGGATCATGTCATTTAGTGCTGTCTGGTAAAACCTTAGTCAAGAGAGCCTTCAGCGAGGCGTCAGGGAACATGCTTGGAAGATGACGACTAACATATATCTTGGGGGCGGACGGACAGAGAAAAGACGTTTCCAAGGGGATTTTCGATGTTAAAGAAGATTCACAGGATTCTGGAGGGTGGACTCATGTCAAGCGAAGGCTGCCTTTTGCCTTTAGCAAGGTATTAACGTGGAGGCAGTTGAGTTCCTGGAGGACGGTCACCCTGCCTGCCTGAGCACTTGTCGACGGGCTGCAAGCTGTAATGCAGCTCAGTGTTTGCCTCGATGTCTTTGGCCTTGGTTCTCCACATCATCACACACACACACACCGAGGCCTCCTGAAGTCGTCTCAGGGAAGGAAGCAAACAAGCGGACGCCCCTACAGCGAAGGGAGGGACCCTGAGGAGAAGGAGCGGCTGGAAGAGTGCAGGCCGGGCTCTGCTTACCCGTTTGTGAGCGATAAGGAGGCAGTTGGAATGCTCGTGCTCACAGGCGATTTCGTAGTCGGGGATCAGATCCACCAAGTCCTGGACAAAGTGCACCACCTCCTCATGCCAGGGCACGTTGGCCATGGTGAGACTGCTGGCGGAGCTCTCGCCACAGTAGGTGACACCCTGCAGAAGCAGCACAACAGTCCGAGATAAGCATGACCTGCTTTGACATGGAACAGGTGTCAGAGCCAGAAAGGCGTCTGGAGATAATCCGCCCGACCCCACCCCGCAACCCAGGCCAGTCCAATGTGAGGGTGACGAAAGCAACAGTGAATCAGAGATGATAAACTCTGCTTAGCAGCTCACGCAAGTCGGCGGGAGCTCCCAGGCCGACGCCCTCCCTGCCCCGCGACGGCAGCGCTTGGGTGCCTGGCTTTGTGAGGTCACAGGCTGTGCTGTCTGGGAACAGCACTGCATTTGAACCAATAACACATCTTTTCATTCAGATTCCTTGTGCACCATAATAAGTTAATTCTCAAAGAGCTATACTCTCCTAGACCAATAACGGAGGCATGTCTGGCACCCACAAAATTCAGTAAACACCTTACTCACTGGCAAAATAAGAGGAGCTCCAGTTCTCCAGCCCAGTTTGGGCTTCATAAGGCTGGTAAGGCTTTCCTGTAAAGGGCCAACTGTTCCTTAAGGAGATCACTTTGTAATGCATTTTGTAAACGGATACACTTAAACACAGATTTGTGCCAAACAGGAAATACATTTGGGGCTACGCATACATCCCTCCCCCACGCTTGCAGGTGTAAGCGTGTCTCACCTCTGCAGAAATTCCTGCATCATACAAATGGAGGTAAATTGGCTTCCTGGTCTTTTGAACGCTCCCTGACAGCCCAGCCATATAGGACCCTAAAGTTCCACAACTAAGTTTTCTATTTGGTAAGTTACATAATGATACACTCCTAGCAATGAGGGAGATCTTAACTTTGTGGGCTCTTTCAAAATTCCAGGATCAAACTTTCTTGACAAGTGCTTTGAATATTCTAGATCTGCTACGACTAAGGAGGGAATGACTGAAATAAAAAGACATCCAGTCACCCACTCACGCTCTCTTACACACACACGGATACAGATGTGCACACACGGATACAGATGTGCACACGCACACACGTTCTCTCACACACACATGGATACAGATGTGCACACACACACTCTCTCTCACACATACACGGATACAGATGTGCACACACACATGCTCTCTCTCACATATACATGGATACGGACACACGCATGCATGCACACTCGCAGACCGGAGGAGGTAGGGTGCCGCGTTATGAAGAGCCCGTGGACAAGCACTGCAGAGGGCCCGTAACCCTGCAGACGGAGCAGCTGGGGGTTGGCCGGAGACTCCGATGGGCTCTGCAAAACGCGCCACTCCAGATGGCCATTCAGAAAGGTCACTAGTGCGCTAAACTGAGGTGAACTTTGCTGAACACAGACTGGAGGTGACCCAGCTTAGCTGTACTAAACAAGAGCGTCTTCTCTACCAGCCTGATGATTTATAAGAATTAGGGACGCCTGGGTGGCTCAGTTGGTTGGACGACTGCTTTCGGCTCAGGTCATGATCCCGGAGTTCTGGGATCGAGTCCCGCATTGGGCTCCCACCTCCACGGGGAGTCTGCTTCTCCCTCTGACCTTCTCCTCGCTCGTGCTCTCTCCCACTGCCTCTTTCTCAAATAAATAAATAAAATCTTTAAAAAAAAATTAATTAAACTGGGCTTGAGATTTAGGTGAATTTAAAAAAGCAAATAATATGTCAGTTTTAAAAACCTTTAGGTATGGCTGAAAAATTGTATTAAATTTCCCCAAATTTATGCAAAACACAGAAATGATTTGCTGGTAGATCAGATTAGTTAGAAACATGACTTTATTTCAATTTAAATACAGTTGATATGTGAATTATACGAGCAAGCGTGCACATAGTAGCTACACAAAAGAGTTTACCTTTCATATTTAAAAAGTTCCTTGAAACAGATTTTAGATTAGATCTTACATTTAGGACAAGGGCTTTGGAAAATATTTGAATATTTCCTGTTCAGCAATAAATGACAAGTCGTTAAGCACAGACTTGGCTCGCAGTGGCAAAGTGAGAACGAACGCCACAGCGTTCATGTGACATTGTCCCGTTCACATGAGGCTTCCCACTTAGCCGAATTCTTGCACTTAGAAGTTCTCATTGCAGCCAGACAAAACCCTCTGGGGTAAGCCATGCAAGCGACTTTCTGAGCCCACCATGGAGCCCCAGAGCTCTCCGTGACAGAAGTGCTACAGGCAGAAGCCAGTCCCAGTGAACTGGTCTGTGGAGTCACCTCTGGGAAGCCCAGGCCCCCCGTCAGTCAGACTCCCGCGGCCCCCGCCCCACCGTGCCCCTTCTCTGCTCTGGCGGCTTCACTCCATCCTGCACTCCAGTCAACCAATGACTTGCCCCGACGTTGTTCCTGATCACACTTTAGCTAAATTATCTAAAAGTGCTTCATTTTCTTTTCGTTTTTTAAGATTTTAAAAATTTATTTATTTGACAGACACAGTAGGCAGAGAGGCAGGCAGAGAGAGAAGAGGAAGCAGGCTCCCTGCCGAGCAGAGAGCCCGACGCGGGGCTCGATCCCGTGACCCTTGGAACATGACCCAAGCCAAAGGCAGAGGCTTTAACCCACTGAGCCACCCAGGCGCCCCAAAGTGCTTCATTTTCTGTATCGTAGCTGTCTGCCACCTTCTCACCCCCCCCCACCCTGACCCCACCCCATCTAGCACCAGCACCAACTCTGTCCCTCGCTGCTCTGAAAGAAGAGTGGACTCAAGCAAGCAATGGATGGGCACAATGTGGCAACTGGAAAGCCCTCACTTCAGAATCTGTAGGTTGAGGAGTAACAAGCAGACCCGAAGAAAGTTCCTGAAGAACAGGACAACTCACCCATCTCTGGATCTGCAGCGAAAAGAATGACCCCCACCCTTACGCCGCTGCCTTTCTGCTGGATCGCTCTGCTCTAGGACTCGGTCTCTTACTGGCTGCGTGGACGGTTTCCGGGGGATTCAAGGTCCGTCCAAGGAGCCGTGTTGTGCCAGTCTGACTATCTGACACTTCAATTAAGCTGACTGGGTGTCGAAAGGTTCCTGATAATGTTTCTCTCCTTCAGTCTGATGGGAAATGTTGCTTCGTGACTTTTTGCACAATATACTCAAAACACGACACTCTATCCTAAAAATGTTTCAACAGCTCTTCCCACAAGAAAACCAGCCCCAGCCTCTCAGCGCGGCACGCGGCCTTCCTACGGGACTGCCCCGCTCTGCATCCAGTCTTTACCGGGCGAAATTTCCCACCATGTCTTCCATCTCTGTTCAGGAACCCTCACTGCATCTGATCCCAAACTCATATCCTGCACATAGCTCTTACCGCTGTATACGTTCTGCATACACATATATAATACAGACATCTACTATACATAGGTAACATATGATTATAACTCTGTCTGAATTCTGAGCTTCTGGGGAAAGGCTACACCTTGTTCTTCTCTGTACCCAAGCAATCTTTGCTGCGCGGCCTCAACATCGTCACATGTTCTTTATATGACGGTAAACACCAAACCCTCTTCTGATCTAATAAAATTTCATTCCCCTTATTCAGTCTTTAATGACAGGACATGAAGGAACTGATGAACTCCAGTTTGGGACCACTACCTGGGTAAGTGGATATACTCTTTACCTTTGTGCAAAGAACGGGGGTGAGGTCAGGCTACAGCATTTGCTTTACAGAATGCACTCTGCAAGGACTGAGCTCTGCAGACAGGGCCAGTGCCCAGAGTGTGAACGAGGTTTAAATCATCTGACAACAAATAATTACTGAGCACTGACTATTTTCAAGGTGCAATGCAAGGCAGAGGGTAGAAAGACAGTAATTCATTTACAAATAGACTGTGCTCGGAAGTTTCTCGACACAGCAGATGTTTATAACATGAAACACATTTTCACAAACAAGCAAGCAAATAATGATCACTAAGATTCTTAGGCTACCAAATAAAGGCCTATTTAAGTCTAATGAAGCTAAAATATATGTTCATTTACAGGGAATAAAACAGAAAAATGTTTCATAAGACTAGCAACGGCAGAAAAGAGGGAACCAATATAACAAAGAATTAGCTTCTATTGATTTAGTTTAAATAAATGTGCTTAATGAAAAGGATCTAAACGTTTACTGAACCCAGGCATATATCATCCCCCTGAATTCTCAAGACAAACCTGTTAAAGTGATACTATCATTCTAATTTTAATATTGAGGAAATTTAGGCTCAGAGAGGATCAGTAACCTGCCCCAGGTTACATCAGTACTTTTTAGGAGCGTTATTGAAGTATCAGAGGTTGCTCCTCCCCACTCCCCAGAAGACTCTAGCATGTGTGTGTGTGGTGGGGGGACCTCATCTTCCTTATTCATTCGTCTGTTGAAGGGCGTTTTGGCTCTTTCCACCGTTTGGTGACTGTGGCCATTGCCACTATGAACACTGGGGTACAGATGGTCCTTCTTCTCACGACATCTGTATCTCTGGGGTAAACACCCAGCAGTGCAATGGCAGGGTCATAGGGTATGAAGCCTGCATCAGAAAGGATGAACACCCAACTTTTCTATCAACATGGACAGGACTGGAAGAGATGATGCTGAGTGAAACAAGTCAAGCAGAGAGAGTCAATGGTCATATGGTTTTGCATGTTTGTGGAGCATCAGGAATACCACGGAGGACACGGGGAGATGGAGAGGAGAAGGGAGTTGGGGGAAATTGGAGGGGAGACGAACCATGAGAGACTGTGGACTCAGAAACAGACAGGGTTTGGGAGGGGAGGAGAGGGGGTGGGTCCTTAGGTGAGCCTGGTGGTGGGTACTGAGGAGGGCACGGATTGCGTGGAGCACTGGGTGTGGTGCATAAACAGTGAATCCTGGAACACTGGAAAAAAAAAAGACTCCAGCGTGTGCAGACTAGGACAGAGCCCGTACATGCGCGCACGCTCGCACACACCTGGAAAATGCAAGACATGAGCAAGTACTCTTTGCTTCTGCAGGAGTCCCAGGCCGCTCGCCGGCCGAGGGTCAGTCCGTACAACCAATCTCACACCTTCAGGGCGTTAGGTGACCCTAAGGTACTATTAAAGCTTTAATGCCAAGCCCCTGTGAGGGCCAGGCTCTGGGAGACTCCCTGTTTTATTCCAGAGCGCAGGTGAAGGACGAGCTTCCAGGCACCACCGTGTACCAGCGGGTCGAGTCTGTCCTGACCGTGCTTTCCTGGAAGTAGAGGGGCTAGTGTTTGTGCTTTAGACCTGACCCAGCGGCGCCGGAGCTACGAAGGACCACCAGGGCGGCCTCTCCTTGTCGAGCCCCGAAGGGACTTCCTTATAGACCGGACAGATGGCTATGCTCCCCAAAGTATGTTTATTTTAACACACTGACTTCTAAGTGTTTTCGGAGGAATCTGAGGTTACTTAGCCTACCACATTGCTAGCTTTCTCATCAGATGTTTTTCAAAGAGTGCTTGTTTTAAAAACCGCCATTTTAGGAAACTTTTCACTTTAACTAATAAGACAACAACAATAATGAAAATGTTTTGTCAGACGTTAAACAGTTTAACTCTACTGAACAGGAAAGACCTCCTTCTCCTCTACTGATTTCATTTCAGTCACTGGGATTGCAGAAGTAACACACACTCACCGCTAATTCGCAGAGCACGGATGCGTGAACAATAAAGTCACTAAGCCTTTCCCTGTCCTTCTTCTAAATACAACACTGGGAAGAGTCCTGTGTCCTTCTATACTATCTTAGATATAATGTGTCCCAACGTATATGGTTAAAAATATAATCAAGTATTATTCTAGAACTTGCTCTGCTTCCTCAGTAGGCTACACTCTGCAAACATCCCTTTTGCTACTTCAGTTTAAAAGGAAGATACTTCATTACCCTGCGGGACCAACTAGGGCTGAATTGAACAAAGCACGTGACCCAGTCCTCAGTGGCGCAGCTCCTGCAACACAGGCCATTTCTGCCTTGGGCCTCCTACAAAGAACGAGCTGATCGCCACCAGGCTTTCCCCCGATACAACTGTTATCTGTTAGAGTATATATTATCATTTACGTAAGGCAGTTAGAATTGAGAACAGATCACATATTTCTCCACAATTTTTAAGTAAGATCTGTTCAAGTGCCTGATTTTACTTCTGTGGCCTTTGCCTTACTTGATAAGACCATCCGTGTCCCAAGCAACGTCTCCATGTCAAATGTCGTGTCTCTGGTGCTTCGACCAGGCCCCGCACATGGAGGGAGCTGACAAGTATCCGCTTGACAGGAGGGTCAAATGGCAAAAAGGAACTCTTGTTTGAAAGCAGCCGTGTCATTACAACACCTCAGCGGCAGCCAAGAGGCTTTATTTCTGAGTTCCAAACTAAAACATGCATCAGAGAAATGACAGTTTACAAAGTAGCCATCTTTCTTTTAAAAATAATACCGGGTGATTCTTCTCTGTAAACAAAGAAGGAGAGAGGGGAAAAAAGGTGACCATGCGATCAAGCCAACTTGCTTTGTAATAGAAGTTTTACTGCAGCCTCACTGGGGGCTTTACTGCAGCCTTCTTGAATAACTAAGGCATCAATTAAAACCCCATTAATCCCCGGTGCTGGCCAGGTTTCCTAAGCAGACACATACACCGCAGATGTGGTTCGCATCTCTGAATCATCAGAGCTCTTGCCAAGAGCAGACTTTTAAAATTAAGAGCAATTTTAAAAGAAAAGAGTGTCTCTGACCTGACGAGAGCTGGAGTGCCGCACACTCAGACAGCAACGTTTCATCTCTCCCCAGCTCCCCGGCCCCCGGGAATACGCCCCCCCCCCCCCAGAATGCAGGATTCACTAAAAGAGCTGCGGAATTCAAACATCCCCCGAAATGATGCCGAGTGCAGCCGCTTCGTGCACGTGCACTGAGGACGGAGCTTTCGGAGACGGGAGAATTTTCCAGCCCCTTTCTGTCACTACGTGGATGCTCAGTTGTCCACAAACCCATCTGCCCCGTAGCACTCCACAGCTTTAACACCATGGCGCGCTGAGGACTTCCAAATTCCCGCGGCCGGTCCCGCCTCGTCCCCAGAGCCGCAGGGACCTGTACCTAAACTGGAAAGATCTCTCCAGCGACTGCGGCCAACACAGACCTCGTGAAATGACCCGCAGCCCCGCCGCCCTCCTCCACTCGTGTCTTCCAGCTCAGTCAACTGTTCCACGGCCACACGACGGCTTCGGCCAAAACCCAGGTGCTGTCCTGATTCTGTCTACTCCTTCACTCCCTGCATCTCAACGGGCAACAAGCTCTGCCGGCCCGACTTCCAGAATCCAGAACCCATCCCAGTGCGCTCACTGCTCTCCAGCAGTGTCTCAACGACCTTCCCAAGCCGCCCCATCTCCTGCTTTATAACTAGTCTAGCTACTCCTACTCTGAACCTCTGAATCCATTCAGGACAGCAGCAGGGGGACCTTTTAAAATCACAAATCACACCACATCCCCTCCAGCTTAAAACCTTTGCCCAGTACATCTACTATTCAAAAAGCTGACCATGAAATTTAATATAAAACCCAGTTCTTTTCTTGCTTGGAGGTTCTAACAGAATCCGGCCCCATCCCGCCTCTGTGGTTCACCTTGTGTCTCCGCCGACTCAGCTGTCCCACTGCGATCACACGGGACCTCTGGACAGCGGCCCGGAATGCCCTGACCCCAGGCCTCTGTGTACCGCACTGTTTCTTACTATTTAGGAATCAGTTGTAAAAAAAAGTCCTCTTCTCTTCAGCAAAACCCCCTTATGAAATCTAAAACAGCGAATCACAATATCTAGCAAAAGAGTAGCTGCCCTTTGGCACAGAAGTCCACTTACAGGAATCCAAAGAAACATGGGCAAAGAGACATGGGCAAAAGCAGGCCAGAGCCAAGCAGACGTGACTGCCTCTGCTGTAAGTATAAATACCACCAACCAAATAACCGTGAAATGCAGACACACGCACACACACACACACATTTGATCAATCTTCTCTCGCTCTAACTGCCAATTCATAGGGCGTACAGGGGACACAGGAACACGCAGTCAGCACAATGGAAAATACAGACACAGGAACTAGCCAGGATGAATAAACAAGATGACTGATGTGGGACAGAGGAGAGAAGACACATGGAGGAGGAACTAACAGGTTAAAAGAAATTTAAGAGAGAAACAATCCAATTTCCATCAATGACCCTTACTGGGACCCAGATTCACGAGTCCTGCTTAAACAAGAAGAAATAATTGGTCACGTTTAAAACCTTCTATTTGCGACACTTGCACAACCGCTCTGAACACTGTGCAGCTGTGAGTAAGTGTTTAAAACGCGTGTCTGTCTTTTAGAGACATCTCCTCAAACAGTTATGGGTAAGCCATACAATGTGGGGCTCTGCTTCCAAATTACAGGGTAAGGCAGAGAAAATGGGCTGGGGTAGACTAGAAACAGGACTGGTCAGGAGTGGACAACTTCTGAAGCCGGGTGTTGACTAGATGGAGGTCCCTAGACCAGTCTCACTACATCTGTTTAGGTTTGAAATTCTCCACGATAAAAGTTTATTTTAAAGCCAACCAGTTCCTCACTATAATGCTATTTTATTTCTCAGGACATTCATGTTACGATGTAGTTTTTAATTATTCATTTTGTGTTGACTGTCTACCTCTCCATGAATATAAGCTTGCTAAGAACAAAAGCTTACTCTTCACTGTTATGGTCCCCAATGCCTAGAGCAGTGCCAGGCTCTTGATCAACATTCCTGGATGAATAAGGAAGACATCTGAGGCCCCCCGTTGAGTTTTAAAAGATGCTAACTTCGCGGCGGCCAGCACAGCACCAGGGGCGATGCGATGGCACAGGCTGGCAGGAGCTTACCTTCACTTCGATGAAGTCGGGATTCCCCAGGGACACCAGCTCGGCGTAGGCCTGGAGCTCGTCCACATTCCACGCTTTCACTAGAGTCAGTCTGTACACAGTGCGCTGTTGCTAAAACAGAGGAAAAGCCAACTTTGTTTTTATCTTGGTGGAAGTCACACCTAGGAAGATTTTCAAATTACTTCGATGAGAACTCAGCGTATCCGAAATTCAGCACTTTTTTTTTTTTTTAAGATTTTATTTATTTATTTGACAGACAGAGATCACAAGTAGGCAGAGAGGCAGGCAGAGAGAGGGGGAAGCAGGCTTCCCACCAAGGAGAGAGCACAATGCGGGGCTCAATCCCAGGACGCTGGGATCATGACTTGAGCCGAAGGCAAAGGCTTTAACCCTCTGAGCCACCCAGGAGCCCCAGCACTAACTTTTGTAAGTCGAAGTTATATTTTGTAGAAAGATGAAAAAAATGTATACAATATAGTAAGATTCCTATAAGCCCTTTAAAGGCACAGATGCTAGTATGCATCTTCTCCCACTCTAACCTCTGACACTGCATTAGGCACCCAAACGTTTGCCGTCAACCACACACTGATCTAGATTTAGTAAGAAACTATAAATTGACTGAACAGGTCGAGACGCTGAAAATCAATTCAAATAACCTTCAGGCTCTCACTCACTCTAGTGATTATGGTAAGAATTTCTAATTACTCTGGTCTTCTCTCCTGCTTTCTCGTCCTTTAATGACCTTGCTGGCAGAAAAGGCGCATTTCTGAACTGTCAGTGCTGTCACCTGTCAACCATTTAAACAAAAGACGTACTGGTTCTCTGAAAGCAACTAGACAACAGACATCAAAAGCTTTCAAAAGTTTATGCCTCGGACTTTGTAATTCCCTTCCAGGACCCCAGACAAATGTTCAAATATTCAAAGCCTTATTTCAACATCTCAGAACATTCCTTGTAATGGTTTGAAACCTAAAGCAAGCGTGGGGGGCATGAGCTAAGACTTGCCTCCAACCCACAGTGTACAGCAAAGGTGCTGTGAAGTATGTGCTTATGTGCCTGTGATTACATCCGCCTGCAGCAAGTTCCCAGGCAATATCCATGCTTTAAGCAGCAAGGTCCAAAATACTTCAGAGAAAAACAAAGTGAGGTGAGAAATGAACAAAACGGTATCAACCTCTCTATTTATGTCTGTTTGAAGATTTCTGTAATTAGTGAAAAAGAAGAAACACTTGAGATCTTCAATGAAAAAATCTAATGAACGGTATTAGGCAGCCATACCACAAAATGCTCTCAAAAATTATTTTAAAATACAGCATGTAATGCAAGAAAAGACAGGAATCTTCCAGATGCCTCCTACATTGCTAGAATTCACCTAACAAAAACGGCAGAGAACTGCAGACCACGCTCATTTGTACTTATTATATACACAAAAATCTCACAGAAATTTTAGCAATTAAGATTTGGCACTATTTTAAAAATTCTAGGAACGCAGGGTGCCTGGGTGGCTTAGTCAGTTGAGTGTCCTGCTCCTGATTTCGAGTTAGGTCATGATCTCGGGGTCGTGGGATCGAGCCCCATGTCGGGCTCTGTGCTCAGTGAGGAGTTTGCTGGAGATTCTCACTCTCCGTCTTCCTCTCCCCAGGATCAAGCTCCCTCTCTAAAATAAATAAATAAAATCTCAAAAAAACTCTAGGAAGGTAGGGATGAGTCATTATATGGTTTAACACAGAAAAATCCATGTGGTTTTCTTCAAGGATACACAAAAATATTTGATATAACTTAAAAGCCATCCCTAATTTTAAAGCAAAACAGAATAAAGAAATCAGAGACCATTTGTAACTTAAAAAACCGTATTGTTAACATAAAGAAAACACTCTGCAGTCAACTCTCAGTTATTTAGAAAATACAGGCGTTCGCATTCAGTTGGACTAACGGGAGGATGCCCACTCCATCACGTTTATCGACGCTTCCCCCGAACGTTAAAAACAAAGCAGTACGACAAGGGAACCAGAATTATTGGGTACTACACAAAAAATAACTACTTGCAAATGATAGAACTGCCTTCTTGAAAACCTGTCAACTAAAAAATTATGCTAAGGAAAAGTGACCGGTTACTAAATAAAAGTATAAAACAAACAGCTTTCCTGGCACAGATTAGTGGAGTAAAATGGATGCTGGGGCCAGACCGAATCCCACATACTTAGTTTGCTACCTTTACCCTCTGTTCTGTTTCTTTCTTTTTTTAAAGATGTTATTTAATTACTTGAGAGACAGCACAGAGGGAGAGGGAAGCAGGGTCCCCGCTGAGCAGAGCCCGACGTAGGGCTCGATCCCAGAACCCTGGGACCATGACCTGAGCTGAAGGCAGATGCTCAACGACTGAGCCACCCAGGCCCCCTGTTCTCAGTTTCGACTCTATGTAAACCGGGGGTCCTGCACAGGATAAAAAGGGTGAGTCCGCGTAGACCTTAGAACCCAGCCTGACAGCAGTAAGTCCTCAACAGTATTACTGCTAGACGCCAGCAAAGACCAATTATGAAATGCAAGCAAGGAACATTTTACTGACAACTGTAAAACACATGTATAAAACACCTCGTAATTAGTTTGTGAAATAACACGGACACTCAAGAAAATAGGTCCGAGAGACCTAAACAAAAATTCACCTGCACGGAGAGCCACGATAGATTTATAAACACAACGTTAAATTAGTGGGAGTTTAACTTTCCCCTGAACAGACAAACTGGCGACGGACCAGCGGCAGCAGCCGGGGTGAGCACTTCCTCAGCGCCGACCACAAGCCAGCTGCCGTTTCACGTGCCTAGTATCAGACTGAAGACTCCAGTATTTTCTAATCTTTACCACGAATCGTACAAAATCGGTTTGATTATTATCTTCACGTGACAGTTATGAAACCGAGGCCTAGAGCAGTTGAATAAATTTCCCGAGGTTACGCAGCTGGAAAGCAGCGAGGCTGGGAGGTGAACCCGAACAGTACGGCTCTCTCTCGCTCTGCTAAGCCTTTTCAGAATCATGAAATGAAACACAACGAGAAAGGTGCAGGAGACGCGCACGTGCGGCTGAGGGGTGGACATAAGGAACACCCCTTTGGCCACCATCGTTCCCTTTGTCCCCAAGACACCTAATACCCCGAGTCACATCACAGTTGTAGATTCCTGCCCGTATGAAATCCACATAAAGGGAACCATGTTCCTTTGTGTCTTGCTTCTGTCACTGAACACATCTATGACATTCCTCCATGTCACCGGAAGTTCACGTCTGTTCATTTTCTTTGTTATCCGGCGCGCTGTTAGTTGAGTGTGCACCAGTTTACTCACTGGCCCCCACGGAGAGACATCTGGACCGTTCCCACTTTTCAGCTGTTACGCCTTTCTGGCACTGGAGCTCAACTCTATTTCGGGAAATTGTATGAAATGCTACTATGACGTATCTTCTCTTAGGTCTGGCTTCTCCCACCGAAAGTACCTCTGCGAGAGTGCCCTACCGTGGACTGTAGCTGTCCGGACGTCTTCATTCCCGTGTACTGGCCCATCGCATGAATATACTACTGGGGAAAGTTGTCTGTCTGTTCCCAGTTTGGGTCCCTTACAAAATAACGTTGCCACCAGCGTTGCTACACTTAACCCTTGAGATGCAGGAGAGCACATACTTCTCTCGGATGCACCTCGGAGCAGAAACGCTCGGCCTCCGGACACGCACTCACGCAACTCCGGACCTGCCAGCCCGGCTTCCCAAGTCACTCCACTTACCTTCTCCCGCAGGTCGCAGAGTCCCAGCCGTCTCTCTTGGTCACAACACTTGGTGTTGTCAGTCTTTACACTTGGCCACCCCTGTATTGTTCTATTCTGATTTGCCTGATTACTGAAGAAGCTGATTACGTTTCTGGCCATTTGGGTGTTAGCTTTTGTGAAGGGGCTGTTCTGGTATATTAAATATTTCTTTATTGGGCTTTTTCCTACTGACTGTTTTCCAAATTCTTTATATATTCTGGCTACAAGAAGGCTATTATAAATGTCTGAGAAATATTTCCACACACTTTATGGCTTTTCTTTTCACTTTCTTCCTATCTTTGGATCCACAGAAGTAACTAATTTTCATACCTTTTAATCTATAACAAAGTTACAATCAAATTGCTACAAAGAGAAGCATTATGGGATTACTGGAAAAGGAGTATTATTGGACTTGATTAGATTAGTTTATTTCAAATTATCAACTTCACATTCTGGGTTTTGCTGTGTGTGTGGGAAGCATACTCAATGCAATGATTTCAGAGACTTTATTTAAAGTCTGTTTAAAATTAGTTAAAATAGTTCCTAAGGTCTCTAGAAGAACAAAAGGGTGTTAGACTAGTTAGATTAGATTAAAACAAAAACTATGTGCAGCTGTTACTTGAAAGGTGAAAGCTGGAATTGCCTTTGCAAAGGAAATACTTAATGCTGTTATTTTATTCTTCTTTGTTAAAAAAGAAAAAAGAATGTAAACTGGATTGTATCCATTTAATTTGAATTAAACTTTTTTTTTTTCAGTTTGGGGATTTAGTACTTTTAGTTTGCACAGGCTATAGAATGGCCATTACTACAGAATTTTCTGAATGTGGCATGTCATCTGGTGGGGACAGGTACAGCATGGTACCACAGAATATAAAAATGAGGATGAAGGTATTTAATTCAGGCAAACAGCTTAGCTACTTGCTGTTTAGTGTTCAATGTTATTTGTAAAATGTCACAATGTGATTTGTCGAAAATGTCAAGAAGTTGGCATGTTATAATTACACATATTTTCTGTTAACTTTGAGGGTCTAAGATCCCCCCAACCTGCCCCAGTGGTGCACACCAACACAGCAATATGGGGGGGCAGGGAGATATCTGAATGTAATATCACATCAAATGCGGCTGGTCTCTAGCAAGAGATCTCGATGTTCACCTCTAAAATTTAGACCCGATCTTTGTGACAGATTTTAAATTTGTGTTTTAACTTAGTTAAGGAGGGAAGCAATACATCAACTGAAAATACATGGATGAAAAACTGAGGTCAAGATACCAAAGGTAAATGTTAAATGCTTATCCAAGGGGACCGAGGGAGAAAAGGATTAAGTACAAAGCAGAAAAGGCCCAAGTAGTCAGGAAGGATGGGGGAAAGGAGCAAAAGTATAAGATGAAAAAAGAAACATGGTCTGGCCCAAGGAAGGGTCTGAGTCCACTTCCGCTACTGTCACCACCACTAGCACCAGCAGTGGCACAAGCCCCCATGCACACAGGGATCCACCAACAGACACTGGTCCCTCTCTAGGCCAGGCGTAATTTTAGCAGCTGGAGATACAGCACTGAGCAAAGCAAACAAAGTGCTGCTTGTTGTATGACTTACATTCTATTCTGGTAAGTGAACAAAGCCAGTATCAAAAAAAATGGGCCACGGTAGTAATACCAAGAGAGCAGAGGAGCCGGGAGACCAGCAGAGGCAGGCGTCCACCGCCACGGCCTTCTGCACCATCTCCTCAATCTACAAAAACCAAAGTGAATGTGGAGCAAGTGCATGCTTGTCAAAAAGTTAATTCTGAACCGAATGACTTAAAGCAAACTGAACAAAACAAAACCCCTCAAAATGAAAACAATTCCTCAATGATAACTATTGTTTCTAAAAACAAAGAAATATTTTAATAAATATTTTAATACCTCTACTAGAAACTGGGCACTCTATCAAACTCCTTAGGAACCATACCTGTTACTGAAATGGTTTTAAACTAAGCTTTATACTATTTGTGGGAGACAAAACAATGTGTCAATCTGATAAGTCAAATAAACAATGAATGAGAAAATAAATTCAAAGATACAACTCATGATAAACTGAATGAAATATTCTTTACATCCAAGGCAAACTGTTACAGAATTACTCTGAAAATAAATTAAGTAACCAAACAATTTTAACCTTAATGAACAACTAAAAATGCAGATCAAGGAAAGAGAGTAAAGGTATGGTTATAAGACTCAGTGAAGGGGTGCCTGGGTGGCTCAGTGGGTTAAGCGTCTGCCTTCGGCTCAGGTCATGATCTCAGGGTCCTGGGATCGAGTCCCGCATCGGGCTCTCTGCTCAGCGGGAAGCCTGCTTCCTCCTCTCTCTGCCTGCCTCTCTGCCTGCTTGTGATCTCTATCAAATAAATAAATAAAATATTTTTTTAAAAAAATAAAAAGACTCAGTGAAGAAAATCTGATCCAACAGGAAATCATTAAAGGAACACTCATCAAGCCACTAATAATGTTTACTTCCCAAAAAAGGAGGAAGATTGTAGGCTTATTATTTACATTTCTTCTTAAAGATTCAAACACCATGAAGTGTACTAACACACACATTACAAAAGTCTCAGGAGAGCAAAGAAAAAAATGGCAAAAAGAATATTTGAAAAAAGAATGCCAATAACTTCAAAAACTTGGTGAAAAACATAAATTCACACATCCAAGAAGCTCAACAAATTCCAAGAAGGATGAACTCAGAGACCCACACTAGGACACATGATAATGAAACTGTCAAAAGACAAAGAGAACCCTGAAAGCAGCAAGACAGAGTGATTTATCACATATGAGACTCCTGATAAGGTCCAGGGCCCATTTCTCACATTTCTCATCACCAACCATAGTAGTCAGGACACAGCTGGGGAGGAAGTGGCGGGGGGGGGGGGTTGTCAATCAGAAATATTTTACCTGGCAAAACTATCCTTCAAAAAATAAAGGAGAAACCAAGCCACTCCCAGATGAAGCAAAGCAGAGGGAGTGCACTGGGAGCAGAAGTGCCAGAGGAGAAGGTAAAGGGGACAACAGAACCACAGGAAAGCACACCAGACAGTAACTGGAAAGCAAATGAAGAAATAAAACTCCAATAAAGGTACCTGCATGGATAAATAGAAAAGCCAGTATTACTCTATTTTTGGTCTGCAACTCCTCTTTTTGTTTCCAAATGTAATCTGAAATACATCTACATAAAAGAATAACTACAGGGTGCCTGGATGGCTCAGTCATCCTGCCTTCGGCTCAGGTCACGGGATCCAGACCCGCACTGGGCTTCCTGCTCTGTGGGGAGCCTGCTTTTCCCTCTCCCCTGGCCTATGCTCCCTATCTTGCTGTCTCTCCCTCTCTCTCTCTGTCAAATAAATAAATCTTAAAAATCTAAGTAAAATCTAAAAAAAAAGGTAATTACAAATCTATGTTAAATGGGCACATGGTGTATAAAAATGTAAGGTATTAAATTAACAACATAAACGAGGAAGACGGAGTTGTATAGGATCAGTGTTTGTATGTAATTGAAGTTAATCTAGCAGGAATTCAAACTAAACTTAAAAATTAAAGGTCTTTTCTACTATTAAGAAAATAACTTAAAAAATACACAAAAAGGAAAATGAAGAGGGAATCAAAAGGCACCCTGGGAAAAAAACCAATCAAACTAAAAAGGGCAGTACTAGAAGAAATGAGAAACAAAAAGATGCAAGACATATAGAAAACAAAAATCATACAAGTCTTCATCATAATCACCTTAAATGTAAGTTGACTAAATTCACCTATTAAAAGACACAATGGATTTTTCTTAAAAAAAAAAAAAAAATTAAAGCCTTCTATGCTGTCTACAAATTAGGTTCACTTCAGATCCAAAGATACATATTTGTCGAAAGTGAGAGGATAGAAAAATCAGATTCAATGAAAACCGTAAATAAGAGAGAGCTGGGGTGGCTATACTCCTAACAAACCAAATAGATTTTAAGTAAAGGTCGGTTAAGAGACAAGAAAGGCCCTTACATATTGAGAAGACGGCTAACTCATCCAGCTGTTAACAATTATAAACATATATGCACCAAGCAACAAGCACACACAGAGGATCTGCCACAAGATTAACAGCCAGTCTCTCATCAGGAGTACGGCCAAACCAGGAGCGCCCACATGAACCTTTGGGGTCCAGAGTTCTTTCTGGTGCTCCATCACACTGCTCATATGGCTAATCTTGGGTTTCCAGAACCTCCTGGATGTTCAGAGTCATAATTTTAGTTATCAGTTCCTCTGGAGATTGGAACTAATAATAGAATTAGTGAAGAAACTAATAAGGCTCCAAAGCCTCCACCATAAATCATATTTCTAGACTGTCCAGTGGCCAAAGCTCCCATGCAAACAAAGATACTTCTGTCAGGTAGGACATTCCAAGAATCCAGAGATCATCTCCCAGCAGTCAGGGCCAAAGCCATACATCTTAGGTAAAGTTAATTTTTCACTACACGCTAATGGGTCAGAAGAAAAATGAAAAGGGAAAATACTTTGAGATAAATAAAAACAAAACCACAACATACCAAAACTTAGAGAAACTGAAAAAGCAGTGCTTGGAGAAAAAATTAATAGCTCTAAACACCTACATTAAATAAAAAATCTTAAACATTAACCTAAGTTCACACCTCAAGTACCTAGAAAAGTAAATTAAAACAAAAGCAAAAAGAAAGAAAGAAAGACTAGAGAACAGAACAGAGTAAAAGAGAGAATGGAGAAATTCTGGAGAAGAAAGAAACCCCAAGCTGGTTCTACGAAAATATCAGCACAATTGACAAACCTGTACCTAGACTGAAACAGAGAGAAGACACAATTAAAACAGAAGTGAAGGCAGAGACAATGCTGCCAACCTTGCAGAAATAAAAAGGGGTACAAGAGAAGACTGTGAACAACTGTAGGCCAACAAATTAGATATAACCTAAATTAAGTGGACAAATTCCTAGAAACACACAAATTGCCAAAAATGACTCACAGACAAATGGAAAATCTGAACAGACCTGTAACAAGTAAAGAGATTAGATCAGTAATCAAAAAACTCCCAACCAAAAAAGTCCAGAAACAGATGGCTGCACTGGTGAATTCTGCCAAACATTTCAAGAATAATTCTCCAACTCTTCCCATTAGCAGGAGAAAAGGGAGCAATTTTGAACTCCTCTGAGACCACATTACCTTAGAACCAAAGATATCAGAAGAAAAATATCCCTTATGAACATAGTATCCCTTATGAACATAAATGCCGAAATGCTATCACACCAAATCCAACAACGTATTAAAATATTATGCAGCATGAATTAGTGGGATTTATTCCAGGAATGAAAAAGAAACAGACTGCATGAATTCATTTGTATGAAATACCCAGAACAGGTGTATCCTTAGATACAGAAAGCAGATTTGTCATTGTCAGCAAGTGGGTAAGGAGGGTGGCTTACTGGATATAAGACTTTGTTTTGGAATGATGAAATGTTTGGGAACTAGGCAGAGATACTAAGTGCCAGTGAGTTCTTCACTTTAGAATGGCTAACTTTACGTTACTTGACTTTCATCTAAATAAAAAATAAAAAGTTCTTGTCAAAATTCCAGCTGCCCATTTTTCAGCAGGGTGGGGGGGTGGTGAGTTTCAAGATGCATACAGAAATGCATATGGACTCAAAGAGCCAAAATAACTTTGAAAAAGAACAAATTTGGGGGACTCATACTTCCTGATTTCAAGACTCACTCAAAGCTCTAATAACCAGACCAAGACTGTGTGATAGTGACATGAGAACGGACACGTGGATCAGGGCAACAGAACTGAGTCCAGAAAGGAACTCACACATTCATTGACAACTGACTGGACAAGCATGTCAAGTCCATTCAGTGGAGGAAGAACAGTCCTGAGACAACTGGACATTCACACACAAATGCATGAGGTGGAACCTCTACTTCATACCATACATGAAAACTAAGTCCAAATTGATCAAAGATCTATATGCAAGAGTTAAGAAAATGAACCTCTTTCAAAAGCACAAGCAACAAATGAAAAAAATAAGTTGAACTTCATCAAAATGACAAACTTTGGTGCTTTGGTCTGGCAGTTCCTCAGAAAGTGAAACATACAATTACCGTAAGACCTAACAATTCCGCTGCTAGGCAGATACACTTGAAAGAACTGGAAACATAGATTCACATGAAAACTTGAACATGAATATTCACAGGGTGAATTTCATGTTATTTGTAAGAGCCAAAAGGAGGGAAGCAGCTGATGGATGGACAAACAAAATGTAGCGTATCCGTACAATGGAGTATTCCTCGGCTAGAAGCACAAAGGGTGGGGTCCTGATGCAAGCAAGTACGTGAATGACTCTTGAAAACAATTATGCTGACTGAAAGGAGCCGGACACTATTAAAATGGCATGGAATTAAATCATGCTAACAGCTGCACAACTTCGTGACTACCCTAGAGGCCAGTGAATTTATAGACTTTACAAAGGTAAATTCATGCTCTGTGAATTATATCTCAACTTTTAAAATAAGAAAAAGATTGAACATCTAAGAGCATCTCAGGAAGTCAGAAAGTGGATGGTAATCTAAATACAGGGAAGAAAAAAGGGGAAATAAGAGGAGAAATTAATGTAAGAGATACGTATAAAAATATGGTGAACTATCAGAAGAACTAATATTGTTAAAATGTCCGTAATACCCATAGACACCTACAGTTTCAATACGATCTCTATAAAAATCCCAATGGGATTTCACCAAATCAGAAAAAGCAATCTGAAAATTTGTATGAAACCCCAACAGACCCTCAATAACCAAAGCCATCTTAAAAAAGAACAAAGCTGGAGGCCTCACATTTCCGCTTTCAAAGTTGACTACAGAGCTACAGTAATTGGACCAGCATGGCACTGGCACAAAGACAGACACATCACCCAATAGAACAAAGAGCCCAAAGTAACCCCCTGCACGGACCGTCAACTAACATTTGACCCCGTTGAGAATACTCTTGACAATCTTGACAAAGACCGTCTTGTCAATCAATGGTGGCAGGAAAACTGGATAATCACATACAGAGCAATGATAATGGACCCTTACCTTACAACACTCACAAACGTTAACCTGAGACGATGAAAGACTTAGACATACGACCTGAGACCATAGAACTCCCAGAGGAAAAGTTCTTTGATGCTAATCTTAGCAATGACTGTTCGGATATGACAACAAAAGTACCAGCGGCAGAAGCTAAAACGGACGAATGGGCCTACATCAAACTAAAAAGCTTTGCAGAGCAAAGGAGACCATCCACAAAATGAAAAGACAATCTGCCGAATGGGAGAAGGTATTTTACCAACACTTTTCTGATAAAGAGCTAATATCTAAAGAACTCCTACAACTCAGTAACAAAAAACACAATCGGATTTTAGAATGGGCGGAGGAACTGAACAGATATTTTTCCAAAGACGCCCAAATGGCCCATGGATACACGAAAAGATGCTCAACATGAGAGAAATGTACGTCAAACCCACACTGAGACATCTGCTCGTACGTGTCAGAACAGCTGTCCTTGAGATGGGAAAGGGGACCCTGTTTAGATTGTGGGTTCTGGGAACCGCTAGCGGGAACATGAACTGGTAGAGTCACTGTGGAGAGCAGCATGAAGGATTCTCAGGAAATACAAACTACAACTGGCGTACGACCCAGCAACCCCATCTCTGGTACATATCCAGAGGAAAGGAAACAGGACATTCACTAGAGTCAATATACGGAAACAACAAAAGCGTCCATCAACAGAGGAGCAGTTTACGAACACATGGTGTCCACACACACACACACTGGAGTATCACTCAGCCAGGAGAAAAAAGAAAATACTCCCGTTTGTGAGTAAATGGACAAACAGAGACCTCAAAGGCATGATAAGAGATGTAAATCAGAGAATGACAAATACAATTTGTCGACCCTTGGATGACATGGTTTTGAACTGTGTGGGTCCACTTACATCTGGATTTTCAGTAAATATATATACACACACACACACACACACACACACACACACACAGTACTATAAATGTATTTTCCCTTCCTTAACGTTCTTAGTAATGTTTTCTTTTCTCTAGCTTGCTTTATTGTAAGAATATAGTAGAATATATGGAACATTCAAAACATGTATTGGGGGAATCAAAAGTTAGTATGCAGATTTCCCACTGCACAGGGAGATGGTGCCCTGAACCCTAGGATATTCAACAGTCCGCTGTACGGTATCACTTACATGTGGGATTTACAAAAGCTGACTCATGGAAACAGAGTAGAACGGTGGTTACTAGAGGCTGTAGGGTGGGGAAATTGGAGAGGTACCAGCCAAAGGGTACAAACCCGCAGCTGTAAGATGAGTGAGGCTCTGGAGATCTAACGAACACTGTGATTAATAGTCAACAACGTTCTACGGCATACGCTTCAAAGTTGCTAAGAGACTAATCTTAAATGTTCTCACCATAAAGAAAAAGATAATTATCAGACGTGATGGAAGTGTGAGCTTACAATGCCATGGTTACTGTATCATATTATGTAAGTGTATCAAATGAACACACCCTAAACGTACAAAATGTCACATGTCAATCATCAATTATAACTCAACAAAAAAACAGAAATGAGCCACAAGTATGGATATTTGATCTATTACCAAATTGCCACTACAGAACAAGGTAGAAAAGGATAGTATTTTAAATCAACAGAGCTGGTGCAAGGGATGTTCATGTA
The DNA here is from genome assembly GCF_964662115.1 of Mustela nivalis. Taxonomy (NCBI): domain Eukaryota; kingdom Metazoa; phylum Chordata; class Mammalia; order Carnivora; family Mustelidae; genus Mustela; species Mustela nivalis. The sequence continues at coordinate 14,853,658 of NC_139038.1, forward strand.
GGGGGTTAGAAGCACCGACACTTAAACCCCTTAATGGACTTAAATGTGAAAGAGAAACAGAATATTTAGACAACAAGAATCTCATAACTTTCTTGAAACAGTTCGAGACAAACTCAACAGAAAAGCAAGCCTCATGAAGCTGCAGCGCATTAAATTTTGCAACTTTTCCTTATCAAGATAGGATAAAAGAGACAAGCCAAGAGTGAAAAAAGACATTTCCTCATATCGACCATATCTAAATAACTTCTAAAAACCAATAAGAAAAAAGACAAATGCAAGAGAAATACTGACAAAAGCCATGAATGTTCCTGTATATCCTTGAGTAAGAATGTTTTTATGATTTAGTGACAGAGAACACTAACTCTGAAGCAAGTATCCTTTACAAAAGAGGGTATCAAATGAACAATGAATAGAAATGCAATTAAAATCCACAAGAAAACAGCTTCACAACCGCCACTAAGACTGACAAAACCAGTTGGTGGCAAGGATGCAAAACAGCCCCTACACACGACTGTGTGAATTCATGCGTTACGTTGTAACTGTTCGGCGTTATTCACAGACGGTGAATGCACGCACACCCCACGATCCGGCGAGTGTGCTCCCAGGTGCACAGCCGACGTCACTGAGCAGATACACACACCGAAACACCGGTACAGGAGTGTCACTAGTAGATGATTCACGGCGGCCAAACACTGGAACAGCATGACGATGCTTCAACAGTAACCCAGATTAACTGTAGCACGTTCGTATTACCAAACAGAACAATGAAGATGAACGGACCAGAGCACCATGGGTAAGTCTAACACACACGTGAAGTGAAACACAGTAGATCCTCGAACAACGTGGGTCTGTGCCGGGCCGCCGGCATGTGAACTGTTTACGGCGTGGTGCTGTAAATGTGTTTTCTCTTACGACTTTCCTAACGTTTGCCTTCCTCTAGCTTACTTTGTTTTAAGAACACAACACGTAATACATTCCCAAAATACGTGTCAATCGGCTGTGTTCTCGATCAGGCTTCTGGCCAACAGCAGGCTTTAGTAGGTTTTGAGGGTAAAGTTACACGTGGATATTCAGCTGCACAGGGTCAGCGCCCCAACCGCAGCTCGGCTCAAGGGCCAGCTCTGTATTGTGATTCCATCTCTATAAAGTTCAAAAACAGGGAAAACCGCCTGACAGTGTTAGAAGTCAGTGATTACTGTTAGACAGAAGAGGGCTAATGACCAGGAGGAAAGATGAATGGGACAAGAGGGGGCTCCGACGGCGCTCTCAACACTGCTGCAGCAATCAGAGGTGCGTTCTTCTCGTAATGATTCACCAAGCTGTCCCCTTAAGCTCTGTGCACTTTTCTCTAAGTATGATATACTCCACTAATAAATCCTATGAGAAGGATGCCTGGGTGGCTCAGTTGGTTAAACGTCTGCCTTCGGCTCAGGTCATGATCTTGGGGTCCTGGGATCGAGCCCTGCATCAGGCTCCTTGCTCGGTAGGGAGCCTGCTTCTCCCTCCGCCTGCTCTGCCTGCTCTGCCTGCTCTGCCTGCTCTGCCTGCTAAGCCTGCAGGTCTCCGTGCTTCTGCTCTCCCTCTGACAAACAAATAAATAAAAGCCTTAAAAAAAAAAAACGAAAATAAAATAAAAGTTAAATAAATCCTATGAGAGATTAAATAAACACAAAATGCTGGGGAAAAGACACTCATTTTTTTAAAGCCCTTATATGTTATATACACGAGTGTTCATGGATAAAGTCACGTATTTATTTGACTTGAAATATTCCAATGCCTCCTCCACCCCAAAAACACAGCGGGGACAGATGAAACGAGAAATGAAGTGCCGACAGCTGTCAAATGAAGATGACAGTCACACAGGAATTCATTCGATTATTCTCTTTTCTCTTACGTGTTTTAAAAATCTATAATAAAAAGTTAAAAAACACATAACTGTGAGTTGGACAGAATTCTGTTGTTTCTAATTAGGCAGCTTTCAGTGATACACATTCTGGATAAGGTTATTATATCCCAGGACTACGGCGCTTAATTTCCACGATTTATCTTGACAGTTGCAATTCAAGGCGAACTCAAGTTGAAGCTGTGTCAAAACAAGATAAAACGGTATCCTAAAATATGGTACTGAGTTACTAGTAATCAAAGAAATGCAAATTGAAGCAGTAATGAGGTACCATTTTGAGTTATCAAATTGGCAAAGATTTTTTAAAATAGCAATATCCAAGGGCGCCTGGGTGGCTCAGTTGGTTAAGCAACTGCTTTCGGCTTAGGTCATGATCCTGGAGTCCCAGGATCGAGTCCCCCATCGGGCTCCCTGCTCAACAGGGCGTCTGCTTCTCCCTCTGACCTCTCCCTTCTCATGCTCTCTCTCTCTCTCAAATGAATAAATAAAATCTTAAAAAAAATATAGCAATATCCAATGCTACTGTTTAGCAGGACAGGTGTACTTGCTCACGGACGGTAAAAGCAGAATCCAGTAAAAACATTTTGGAAACTAACACAGCAACACGATTAAAGAACCAGAAAAATACTCCAATCTGTTGACCCAATAATTGCACTTCTAAAATTTTCACCTTCGGAAATGATAAAAATTGTGGATAAATATTGATCAATAGGAATGTTCACTCCAGCTTTATTTATAAACTCTTAAGAACTTCAATCCCAAGAAAGAGCACAGTGATTTAAGACACAGCTACTGAACACCAAAAGGCGACGTTTCAGAGCCGTGGCTACGAATCCCGACATAGCAAAGAAACACACTCCTAATAGGAGACGCTCCACGGAGGCATGATTTTCAGGAAGGGGCAGGAAATGGGAGAGGGACTTGAGTCTTCATACTTGTTCCTGTGGAGAGTAACTGGTTTGTTTGTTTTTTTTTTTTAAGATTTTATTTATTTATTTGACAGAGAGAGATCACAAGTAGACGGAGAGACAGGCAGAGAGAGAGAGAGGGAAGCAGGCTCCCCGCCGAACAGAGAGCCCGATGCGGGACTCGATCCCAGGACGCTGAGATCATGACCTGAGCCGAAGGCAGCGGTTTAACCCACTGAGCCACCCAGGCGTCCCAAGAGAGTAACTGGTTTTAGAAGAAAGTTAAGGATGAGGGAAATTTTTATGTAATAGTGTTGGATTTTTAAAAGGCTAAAACAACACTGTACAGGTTTGGAAGGAAATATAACGAAAGTTGTGGGATCAGAAAACACATACACACACACATAACCACACGCACACACGCACACACACACACACACTCACTTTTTAATAGTTCTGAGTCTTGAGATGAGACTGAATCAGCTTAACAGTCTCTTGATATTCCTGATCTCGACTGGCCATTATAGCAGACGGCTTAAACCACAGTCTCCCGGCCAAAGACCAGAAGCGTAGTAAAGGACAGAGAAAAAGATCTGCCTTAGTTCAGCGGCGCCGCAGGAGACCAGGGCTCTCCACGGGGATGCGAGCCGGAGCGCCCAGAGTTGAAGGCCCACGTGCCTCTGCAAGTCACCGACAACGCAAGAAGGAAGGAAGAACTGGACGTCCTCCTGACAACAGGGCTAACCAGCAGGACGCTGCCGCCTGTGTGAAGGAGCAGGAGGAGGGGGCAGCCGTGCATGTGAGCTACGCGTGCACACGCAGCCACGCACTGTAACGCATAAACACACATACAGGCAAAGGGGCTCATCTCTTGAGAAGCCACAAGAAGAGAAAGCTCAGAAGTGCCAATAAATACGTGAGAGTGGGAAAAAATTCACATTACAGGATAAAAAAAATTATAAAAAGGCAGCAATATTTACGCTTCAGAAGAGCCTACGAGTAATATGGAGCAGGTTTCTCCATTCTCTGGAGCTTGGGGTAAAGTGGAAGGCGTGGCTCAGCCGGCGTGTTAACAGGGGCGGGGAGTCCTCACTGGGTGGAAACGGCCTGTGGCGAGACCACGGACACAGAACTTCACAACATGGCAATGCACGGGAAAGGAAGGAGAATCATAATTTTTTTTTTAAAGATTTTATTTATTTATCTGACAGGCAGAGATCACAAGTAGGCAGAGAGGCAGGCAGAGAGAGAGGAGGAAGCAGGCTCCCCGCAGAGCAGAGAGCCTGATGTGGGGCTCGATCCCAGGACCCTGAGATCATGACCTGAGCCGAAGGCAGAGGCTTTAACTCACAGAGCCACCCAGGTGCCCTGAGAATAGTAATTTTTAAGAAAAGATAAATAAGGGAGCGAGAATGTAAAGAAAAAAGACCAAACACAAATCAATGAAAGAGAATGAATAAATGGTAAGGTTTCTAGAGGAAGAAAGGGCTGAGCGCAGAAATCACAGGGCCACTCTCTGCCTTCCACGACAGAGAACATCTAGTCTAAAGCCTCCGCCACGAGGCCACGAGGCGAAGGGGAGCCGTAGCCCACCTACAGAACAGTAAATACAAGTGAATAAACAACGTCATAAAACTCGGTAAGTAGATCATGTCACTGCCTACACCCAGGAGAACACACAGCCTCCGATCCCCGAAGCAACAACATCAACCTGCAGGACTGCGGATATTGACAAAAACGTACAGCCTCTGGCGATGTTCCCACAGGCGAGGTCCATCTACCACCCTGCAGCAGCCCCAAACAGAAACACCCGAATCCAGAGGGAACAGCAGACGGATGAGGAGGCTCTCAGCAGAGCCAAAACATCCTGCAGAACTACTGGAAGGAAACTTGGAAGGATTATGGAATAGCCAGAAACCATACATCCTTAAATTCAATAAACCCTACAGATCTGTTTCTCCAGAAACACTGCTTGTAACAACTCATGAATTTAAGTCCCCTATGCTGCACACTGAAGGCTCCGTTCCTGGGGAGTTCACTGTCCAAACGCAAACACTGCACAGCTGAGAAATGTTCAGATTGTGCTGACCCACCAACTAACCTCCCGGTGCCTAAACGTGGCTGGGGTGGGGGGTGACTCATCAGGTGACTAAGTCTGTGAAGTAAGCCTGTAAAATTTCCTCCCTGGAAAGCTTCACGGTGACAAGATGTGCCTGTGTACACAGAACTCTGGCTCACGTCTGACTCACAGGGAAGTGCGTCCGGAATGAGAGCACGATGGGCCTCGAGAAGGGCGACCGCACCCGCCGCACGGACACTAAAACGCCAGAAATTAAGCCTTTCATCCAAAATCCTTACTTACCTAATTCACATTATTTACCAAATAGTAGGTATAACGGACATATGGCCAAAAGGACACTTCAAGTTCATCTCTTGAGCCATCCCGCTGCAAAACAGATGAAATGAAAAACGCCAAGTCCACAGACAAAGCTAGCGGAAAAAATATATTGGGACAGCCTTGTGACCAGGGACTGGACCCAGCAGCCTGACAGAGCACCCCGTGAGCAAAAATAACTCCTACTCAAGAAGAGCCTGCAAACAATTTCAGAAGATGTGTGGAAATGTGACATTCCCCAGGGAGCCAACATAGCCCACAATTAGAAAATAAATCCCAGCAGAAGAAAATTAAAGTGATAGTGCAGGCAACTTTAACAAGCGATAAATGGAAGATACAACTCCATAAAGACGGCAACTTTCTCAAGTTAGACTACAAATTCAGTGCAATTCCAATCAACACCCCAAAGCTGTGTGTGTGTGTACGTGGTTGTGCGCACGAACACGGACAATCTGGCTCTCACACACATATGAAAACGTGTCATAACGGTGCTAAGAACCAGCAAGACAGTTTTGAAGAAAAGACTGATGAAGGAGGAAGGGCTTCAGAGGTTCCCACCGAGTCCTACAGAGTCGCAGTGACCGCGCGGCAGTGGACAGGAAGGAAAAATCAGTATAACTAGTAGAAAGTTCAGAAACATCCATGAATATACGAAAACATGACTACAGCAGGCAGCCACCACAAAGCATGGGGCAGGGAATGAACTGCTCAAACAACGGATGCTGCTGCAATCAATGACCAACACAGGGAAAAAGAACCCTGTTTCATACGATAATGAAAAAAATTAACAGCTAGATATGCACACATACATGTGTGTATGAGTGTATGTGCACACACACACAAAGAGATCTTCAGTCCTTAATAAAAAGCATTTGCAAGTTAATGAAAATCACAAACATCTCAAAAGAATGGTTAAGAGCCACAACATGATTTCACAAAAAAATACATACAAATGGTCAAAAAAATATAGCAAATTGTCTTAATACCACAAATAATTAAGTACACATTAACACAATGGACATTGGTTAAAAAAAAGTTCAGGGGCGCCTGGGTGGCTCAGTGGGTTAAAGCCTAATAGCAAACCCACTTGATGAACAACTATGCAGCAAATAAACTCAGTGTAATGGAATATTTACACAAAGGGTCATGACATGGTCTTAAGTGAAAAAAATCAATAATCCAGGCCTTCACTTAAGTAGAGAATGATGAGCAATTTAAGCCTAAGCCAAGTAGAAGAAATAATAAAAATTAGAGCAGAAATCAATGACAGTGCAAAAGAAAACCAATAGAGAAAAAAATCAACAAAACCAAAAGACAGTTCTCTGAAGGGACAAAAAAAATAAACTAAAATGGGTAAGCCTCTACTTAGGCTAACCAAGAAAAATGACAGAAAACATAATTTACTAAGATCAAAAATAAAGAAGGATCATCACTACTGATGCCATGGACAATAAAATAATAATATAGGAATAGTCAAATAACACTATGCCCACAAATTTGATAACATGGATAAAATGGACAAAATCCGAAGATCAAATGCACACAGGAAGAAAACATTTGATCAGGGCTTTATATATTAAAGAAATTGAATGAATAATTGATAACCTTCCAGAAAGCGGCAAGCCCAGCTGGGTTCTACCGAACACTGAAGACAGAAATGATACCAATTTACTACAGTCTCTTCTAGAGAACAGAAGCAGAGGCACCACTTCTCAGAATCCTGAGGCCAGTATTACCCTAAAATTAGAACCAGATAAAGGATTATAAAAAAGGAAAATTGAGGTCAGTATCTCTCCTGAGCATAGGTTTAAAAAGAAAACATTAGCAAAGTGAATCTAACAATGTATAAAAATAATTACACACATGCTGAGCAGTTGGGATCTATTTCGTGTATCCAAGGCTGGTTCGGTATTCAAAAAATGCAACATCACACATCAACAGGGTAGTGCCGACAAAGTCATGCAGAAAACCACTGAATGCAGTCAAGTATCTGACAAAAGCCAACATTTACTCATGATAGAATTCTCAGCAAACTAGGAATAAAGGGGGATTTCCTCGATAACAATAAAGAATATCTATCTACAAAGAAGCCACAGCTAATACAATACCGAATGGTGAGAAACAGGACACTTTCCCCCTAAGACTGGGAATACGGCCAGGATGCCCCCTCCTTCCATTCCTATCCAACAAGACTCAACAATAAGAGAAGAAAAAGAAATAAAAGGTGTATAAATTGGCAAGGAAGAAATAAAACTGTTTTTATGTGCAGATGATATGACTGTCTATGCAGAAAATCTCAAAAAAAAAAAGAAAAGAAAAGACACAAAACCCCTCCTGGCACTATTAAGTGAGAACAACAGGATCACAAGACGAACAGACAAGTCACACGCTTTCCCACATACCAGCAACAAACAACGGCAATTTGAAATTTTAAAAAATTTTTTAAATAGTATGAAAAACATGAAATATTTATATGTAAATCTAACAAAACTATATTCAAGATCAACATCTGATTAAAATCAAAGAAAATCTAAATAAAAGGGGACACAGTCTGTGCTCATGAACTGGAGGACTCAATACCATTAGGATGTCACTTCTTCCCAGCCTGATCTACAGAGTCGATATGATCTCAGCGACAATCTCAGGAAGCTGTTTCACAAACCCCGACGAACTGACTGCAGTGCACAGGACGGTAAAAGACTTACAACAACCTACACAATTCCAAAGAAGAACTAAGTCGGAGAACTCACACGATCCATTTTCAAGATTTACTACGAAGCTACAGTAGATAAGACAGTGTAAATTGGTGAAAGAAAACAGGTCATCAGAACAGCTGAGAAATGGACCCAGACAAACAGTCAACTGATCTCTAGCAAAGGAAGAACACAGGCAGTTCAACTGAGAAAAGACCGTCTTTTCAACAAAATGGTGCTAGGATATTTGGACGTCCACCAATTGAATGAATGAATGAAAACCTTACACCTTTCTCTCTCTCTCTCTCTCTCTCTCACACACACACACACAGACACACACACAGCCCTAAATGTAGGGGCGCCTGGCTGGCTCAGTCGTTGTTAAGTATCTGCCTTCAGCTCAGGTCATGATCCCAGGGTCCTAGGATGGAGCCCCGCATCAGACTCCCTGCTCGGTGGAGAACCTGCTTCTCCCTCTCCTGCTGCCACTTCCCCTACCTATGCTCAATCTCTCTCTCCCTCTCTCTCAAATAAGTAAATATATATATATTTTTTAAACCCTAAAAATCTATAAAACTTCTGGAAGAAAACACAAGAGAAAATCAACGTGACCTTAGGTTTGGTAAGGAGGTTATAGATTCAATACCAAAAGCATAACCTCAGTAAAAAACTCAGTAAGCTTGACTTTATTAATACTAAAAATTTCTGTTCTGAGAAAGATGCTGTTAAGGGAATGAGAGACAAACCGGACTGAGAGAAAGTATTCACAAAGCACATATCTGATAAATATTTCATATCCAAAATATACAAGGAACTCTTGAAACTCAACAATAAAAAAAAAAAACAACTAAGAAATGGGCAAAAGATTTGAACAAACAACCCAAGAAAAAAGACATACAGATGGCAAACAGGCGTACTGAAAGATGCTCAACACAATTTACCATTGGAGAACCACAAATTAAAACAATGAGACATAACTACGTGGCTACTGGAAGTTCCCAAACCAAACCACTTACAAGACCAAACGCTGATGGAAACGCTCTGCTACGGGAACTCTCCATTGCTGGGGAAATGCAAAATGGTACCGGCCCTTTGGAGGACAGCATGAGCAGTTCAGTAGAGCACTGAACAGACTTACCAACCAGCAACGGAGCGCCGAGATACTTAACTCAACTAACAGAAACCTGCACGCAAATGTTTATAGCATCTTTATCCATAACCACCCAAAACTGGAAGCAACCCAGATGTCCTGCAAAGGAGGGTCAGATAATCTGTGGAATTATCCACATCACGAAGTACTGATGATAAAAAGAAATGAGTTACAGCTATGAAAAGACATGGAGGAATCTTAAATGTATAAATATAAGTGAAAAAAGCCAGTACGAGAGGGCTCCAGACCATATGATGCCAATTATATAGCACACAGAAGACGCGACGACAGAGTCCGTGATCACCAGGGACTTCAGGGGAGGTGGAGAATTCTGAAGACGTGACACACAGGGGAACTCTCGGGGAGTGAACTTGTTTTATCTGATACTCCACCGGTGGGTCCATGACGATGTGCGGTGATCAAAACCACAGAACTTCACAGCTCAAAGAGAGAACCTTTTTTTTATTAAATAGACTCCGCACGGAGCCCAACACGGGGCTGGAACTCATGACCCTGACGTCAAGACCTGAATGCTCAACCAACCGAGCCACCCCAGAACCCCCAGAGAGAATCCTAATTTACACAGATTTTGGCTCTGTCATCTTCTTCCCAAAAACATCAGACACATTCCAATCAAGGGACTTCTACAGAATACCTGACCAGTGCTCCTAAAAACCTCCAACGCAACGAAAACAAGGGAAGTCTGAAGACAGGCCAGCCAAGAGAAGTCCATGGGGACAAGACTACTAAGTGCCATGCGGGACCCGGGACAGAAAAGGGAAACTGGAATAAAATGTGAATTTGGTGCATCAGTATTAGTTCATGAATTATGACAATGTACCATCAACACAGCACGCTGAAAGCAGAGGAACAGTAACAGGGGTGCATGGGAGCTGTCCCTGTCGTCTTTGTAACTTTTCGACAGCTCTGAAACTGTTCCGAAGTACAAGTTCATTAAAAAATAAAAACCTACTCAAGTGCTTCTAGCAACAAACAGAAATAACCTTCCATCAGCAAGCGAATAAATAACAGCCCCATGGGTACAGCTATAAAAGAATGAGGTAAAATTATCTGTATTCAGACCGAGGAACAAAATGTGTTGATGTAAAAGGCAAGCTACAGGCACTGTGGAGAGCGAGATCCGATCTGTATTTTTAAAATTCAAGTACAGCATACTTGCGCTACGTATGTGGACGAAGATACTCTTTCTGTAAGTAGGCTCCACACCCAAGGTGGGGCTCAAACTCACAAGGCTGGGGTCAAGCGTTGCGGGCTCCACCGACTGAGCCGGGCGGGCACCCAAAGACGCCCCCACAGTCAACAGAAATGTCTCCGGGAAACGAGATTTAAGGCATGAAGGGAGTGGGGCTCGAACAGGGAGGTTTTGGGTTTTATCCTTTTGTGTCCTTTATGAGAGTAAATTTGACAAAGTAATTTTTTGTCTCAAAAAACACAAACAAAACAGTACATACAATATGATGCCTAAAAAAATACTGGTACGTATGTGCATATACAACCCTAAGCCTAAAAGGACGTATACTGTGCAAGTATTGCTTTGGGAGTTTGGGGGAAGCCCAAGAAACAGCAGACGCTCACCTCAACCATGGTAAGTGTGAGTTAAGAGTCAAACTGACTTCCTCCCGGTGGAAAGGGACTGCAGGACAGCCCTGCTGCTAGGAAGACGGGGGACAAGGAGGAACGGAGGCTTGAGAACACAGACGGGGCAGGCTTCGGGCATCCGGATTCCCAGGAGCCCGCAGAGAGCAACAGGTGAGCGGGTCTGGAGGCACATTTGATGGGAAAACAGGAAACAGCGCTGGGGAGGGGGAGGGGGAGCGGCGCTGGGGCTGGGGTGCGGGGAGCACAGACAGATGTGCTCGGGCAAGATCACGAGACACAAAGCGAGCCTGAGACGGAAGCTTGCGGAACACCCCAAAGACAGGGTCTGAAGAGAGGCCTAACGGGGGAGACGGTGGCAAGGAACAGGAGAAGGAGAAGCGTGACAGGTTCTAGGACACCACGGGAGGCCAGAGTTTCAGGAAGCGAACGGTGGTCGGGTGAACAAAGCGGGGTTCAGGAGGACGGAGGGCAGCAGCGGTGGCCGGGGCAGCCAGCAAGGCCCCAGCCCCACCCCAGAGGTGAGTCCAACCCAGGGCTCGCAAACTCGTCCCGTTTTAGGCGTTGGGAATCAAATGGTCTCGGTGGCAACTACTCTCCTCTGCCACTGTAAGAGGAGAGCAGCCATGGACGGTCCGTAGCCAGCAGCCCAGCTGTGTCCTAGTGAGACTTCATGACAAAAGCAGGGGCGAGTCACAGTTGGGCCAAGACCTGCACCGCCACCCCCATACCAGTCTCTCCTATGCCTGCCGGGAAATAACTGCTGTCAGACGCTGCCTCTAGACACAGCGGTCCCCCCTCGATCGCTAGTTCCGCATGTAAAATTCTACTGCCTGCAGACTTGCACCCTCCTCAACTGAGAGAACACGGGAATGAACCACTAAGAAGGGAGGGGTCACAAAAGAGAGACCTAGTGTTAGAGAAAAAAGGACAGAAAATAAAAGGTAGAGCAGTGGAGATTTTTGGATTATAGTCAGGAGAGTTACAAGGACAAAACAAACCCAGGCCTTAGAATAAACTTTGGAACCTATTAGGAAACAGGAAATTGTAGTTTCGATAAATTCAGGTGAGATCTGGGATAAAGTTAAGCAGAAGCAGCTAACTCTGTTAAGGAGAACATTTTAAAATCTGACCAACTAAATGCATTAAATAATATTTATCCCCAGACTTTTAATTTCAAGCACCCTACTTATTCTCTGGGTTTCTTAAACCAGAATGAAACCTGAAAGTCAACAATTTAGCCGTAAGTCAAAGAGGAAGAAAAAAGCAAAGGCATTATTTCCTATGCATGAAGATAGAACAAAATAAATTTGCAGTTATCATGTGGGTACTGTAGGGGAGTCTGAAAATACTACTGCAAGCAGAGAACAGAGAAGCAGAAATTAATTTAACAGTACCCATTACTAATTAAAGATTTATAAAATGTTATTAATATTCTCTATGAACACAGTATTTATAAGGGATTTCACTGATTCACTATAATTTCTAACTTCAATCTGAATTTTGCTTTAAGTGCTAAAGTCTTCAAATATGACTTTTCCTACTACATGGACTTTTTAGGATATAACCTTTATACATTCAGTAAAGAACCCAATGTATTCCAAACGCGACGGCACGAAGCGGAACCATCTAAAAAAGACGGGCAGGAGGTGGTCCGTGCACTCCTCCCCTCCAGCCTGCCCTCAGCCCTACATGCCGACATCCCCAGAAACTGCTGAGCAGGAACCTCGAAATAATCAGTGCTTTGCTCCTGGGAAAGACAGAGAGGCCCCTGCGCTGTGGCGGGCTGCAAGTGCACAAACGCACCTACATCGGAGGCATCCTAAGTGCCTTCAGTGTCTGCCGGATGTTTTCAAAGTACACCAAGTCAAACGAGGGTAACCTTCCACCCCGAGCCAGGAACAGGAGAAAAGGGAAATGGACGGCAGAGGTTTTGTGAAGGCACTGCGCCACGTCGGTGTCTCCCCCTATGTTGAGATGGGACCCCAGGCTCCAAAGCTAGAAGCTATGTCAGAAAGACTCTTGAAACTGGTGGAGATGAAGCTAATAAACTTGAAGGGCTGCTCAAATTCTATTTATGTGGTTTTTAACATTTCTAACTTGTTGCAGGCAAAACACCTTTCTCCCCACTGTGTGGCTGGATGGCGTGAAGGTGCAAATGACAGGACGTAAGTGGTATTTATTTCAGTCCAATATCTCAGACTAGGAAGAAACCAATGGCATCATTTTTGTTCCTCCTGTGAAGGTGGCGAGTGAGTTTCTGCCACGTGTACCGGCTGCTCACGGGCCACGTCAGAGGAGCAGGTTAGCTTCCTGTTGTGGTAAGTCAAACCGAACTCAGTCTCCACTATCTTCATTTCCCAAACGCACTAATAAAGGTCTTCAAATGTCAATTTGAGAAAGCACTTCCCTCTCTCGAGTTTCAATAAGCAAAAGAAATTAACTTCTGACCATTCTTTTAATTTCCCTTTCCTCCTAACTCTTTTCATAAATCAAACTCTACGATGCTCATAAAAAGGTTCAACTCTCATATCCAAGATGGCAATACCTAAGCTAAAGCATTTTTAAATGAGCTTTGAGATGAATGGCTTTGAATTATTCCACTTGAAAGAAATTAAAGCAGATGAAATCCACAAAGTGGCAGGAAGAAAGCCTGCTGGTCTCTCGGTGACGGAGGACTGATGACATCTGCGATACCCGTCCGCGGCAGTGGATCACGACCACTTCTAACCCCAGACCACCTCTGACTAACAAGCACATGTTCCCTTAATATTATCTGAAATTCAAAATAAACACCAGTAAAAACAAACTGAAAGTGACGGTCATTGTTTCATATGTCCGGGTACCTGAAAACCCATGATTTATGCACCCTAGGACAAATAATTTTACCCCTCAAATAAGCATCATTAAGTGACCTTAGTTCCCATGGGATGTCTATGACAATCACTAAAAAAAAAAAAGAATCTTACGAAATACACTGTGCTGAATGAGGATAAAGAATATCACTTGTCTTAACACATACGTCACAATAATGCACAATAATCCTAAGATACCGACGAAACCACTGGTCTAGAAATTACTAATAAAACACACCTCTATTTGAGACGCGTAAGGTCACGTCTGTCTGCATCTTGCCCTCTACCTCCGTGTTCATGCTCAGGCCTGCTCCACTGCAAACCAAGCAACAAATAACACGTCCCGTCCCAAAGAAATCCCAGAGTTTTGTCTCCCTTCTCCTCCCAAGATACATTTGCTCTCTGTTCTTCCTACAAACATTAGGCGATCTGCCTTCCGCCTCTACCAAACCACGGAGAATACTTTGGTAATGGGCATTCATAATCTTCCATATGCAAATATTTGGGGACTTTTCCTCCAAATCAGTTGATTTCTTTAATCTTAAATATTTTCTTCTTAAGAAGTTTACTTTGCTGTCACCCGTCTAACATCTGAACTTCACACTTCAGTGACGCCGACTGCTAGTCACCCGTAACCCCATTCTCTGCTTCCTCCTTGCCAAGCAGAATGCCTCCACTATTTAAGGACAACAGTACGCTCCCCTCAAAGATGGCACTTCCCAACCTCCCTCAGCAGGACGTGCTAAGGGACCACGTTTTACAACAAGATGTAAATGTAAGACTTCCACGACTCATCTCAAGAAGAAGATGTGCTCCTTCTTGTATCCGTCCTCACACTGCCAGCTCAGGAAGGCCAATATGATGCCTGGCGCTCGAGGAAGCATTTCTTTTTCAGAGATTTTATTTATTTATTTGTCTGAGAGAGGACACAAGCAGGGGAGCAGCAGGCAGGGGGGAAGCAGACGCCCTGCTGAGCACAGAGCCCGAGGTGGGGCTCCATCCCAGGACCCCGGCATCGTGACCGGAGCTGAAGGCAGACGCTTAACCCACTGAGCCACCCAGGTGGCCCTAAATAAATAAAATCTTTAAAAAGGGGGGGAATGAAATCTTGCCACTTACAAGGACCCGGAGGGAGAAAGAGAATTAGGCTAAGTGAAGTAAGTCAGAACGTATTTCTGTTAAGTTCTTGTCATGTGTCATAAATCCTATGTTATTTGATTTCAGCTTTATGTGGAATTAAACATATGATTTCAGCTTTATGTGGAATTTAAGAAACAGACTTAACTGAAGAGCACAAACTGATGGTTACCGGAGGGGGTGAGTGGAGCAGGTGACGGGCACAGAGGAGGGCACTTGTCCTGATGACCCCGGGTGTGTGCGCACGTGCCGAATCACTGAACTGTGCCCCCGAAACTGACCACACACAGTCAACTAACTGGGACAGGAGTAAAACCTTAAAACAAACCGGCCACGAGAAACACCCCAAACACACCAAGAACCATCATACCGCGGGGCACCTGGTGGCTCAGCAGGTTGAGCGTCTGCCCTCAGCTCCGGTCATGGCCCTGAGGTCCCAGAATCAAGCGCCGCATCGGGCTCTGCTCAGTGGGGAGTCGGCAGGGGGTCTGCTGCCTCTCCCCATCTCAAACAAATAAGTGACATCTTAAGAAACAATGCTTTAGTCAGGTCATTGGTTAATTAAACATCATGAAACATCAGCAATACAGTCGTCTTCCAGCTAAGAGCAGTGACCCGCTCCTGAAACCTAACATCACACATAAAAATGCCAAAGGAAGCACATTTCCCACTGTTTGAAGGGAGAGAAATTAAAATGTTACACATAAAAATCTCCACAGACTTTCTTAAAATGAAAATAAAAGAAGGTAAAATGTCCATAAACATTAATAACTACTGTATCAGTCTGTAACATATGTTAAACACGAATTCTCCACTTAACAACTGAAAAGAAACGAGGTTGGGTGCGCAGCGAAGCGGCCTCCCACGGGGTGGGCGCCGAGAAGCCAAGCCCCCCGCGGCCACCTGGTGAGCTTTTCAAATCGTCGGCGCTGGACTCTGGGGAGCTTCCGGCTGCATCTGGAAGTCATTCAGGACGGTCCTCGCATCATCATTCTGTGTCGAATGCTGTAGTATGTTTTGAAAAAAACTTGTAAACTTTGCCCTTGTAAATATCAATTAAAAACACCGTAGGGAAGACCCCTGTGCTCCAGGAAGTCTGGATATTAGAAAGTCCTTGTACTGCGAAACCCACGCCCTACGGGGAGACGGTCTATGGGGTGTTCCTGGATTTGGAAGAGGTTGTCTCTTCCTATAGCCTTCAGGTGATCTGATGATACAAGAGCTGGAGTCAAAGGGTAGATAAAATTCTATCAACCTGTAGACAGCTAGATCTTTAAAGCCACTTAATCATTTTTTGAGCCGCAGTCTGTCACTACTGCTCACCATCATTCAAGCCACAATCTACTCAGGGCCGACCTTAATGTACACCAGGCTTCATGTAAAAGACACTTTCTCAAATGGAAAACAGTTTTGGCCCTGAAAATCCTCTGCCCGAGATGCATATGACTCTGTGTATTGGTTACTTAGACCGTCAAATTCTAGAAATTTCTACTGAATACATTATCCACTGCCACGGTAACGACCTATATAAAATTACAGCAAACTTGAAAGGCAAAATATAAACTGTTCTTCTCTAATGTTATCATAGATTTTATTTTTAATGAAAACTGGAAAACTGGTTAAAATATCACCCACAACCCCACAGTGACACAACTACTATGAATGTCTTTGTTCAACATAATTTTCTGGTCAAAAAAGTAAATAATTGGAATTTACATTAAAAAATGCTTTTTCACTTTCAAACGACTGGGAGTGGTTTTAGGACCACCAATTTTAACAATTTTTTAAACTCTGGGTATGCCAGGTGCTATAAAGATGCAGACAGTGAGGTCTCTAAGTCCATCTTGCATTTTCTGGGTCAGCACAGATCCCTTGTTGTCTTTTTAAACCACAGTTGAAGAATTCCCAACACTGCCTTTACCTCCTGTCATCCCCCCGCCCCGCACTCCAGCAGAACGGAACCTGCGAAGGAGCCACACGAGCTTCTTCCATCTCCAAGCTCTGCTCTCCTTTCCCACTGGGAATGCGCCTTAGCAGGAGTGGGGGCTCTCGGGAGCACTGGGCGGCCGGGAGACCAGGGCTGGAGCAAAGCCCACTTGTAACTCTGTTACCCACCTGCGGCCCCTACAGATTATGCCTTAAGTCCTAAGCAGTGGTTAAAGCTCAGGCTCCGTTCCCGCCACCTCCTACAGGAAGCTTCTGATCCCAGACACTCCTTACGGTCTGACAGTCCCTGCGCCTCTTCCCAGCACTCGCCACCTGCCGCTGAAACTGTCCGTCCGTCCCCAGAGGACTGCAATTCCTCCAGGGCACTGGACCATACCCAACTACGTCCCCAGCCTCGCATGGGACTGGAAACTAAATAAACTCAAAGAGTCGGCCGAAAGGAGCACCGTAAAAACAAGCCTCTGAAACACCGACAATCATTTGTGACCAAAAATAATTCTAAGAGGCCCATGACCACTGTTCAAGTCTGAGCTAATCTCATTAAGAAGAGCACTGACGCATGGAGCCCGCCCGCACACCGACCATGGACTCAGAGTTTCACACGCGCCGGGTCACTCACTCCCTAAGCGCCGGCTGACGCGCACGGACACCTCTTACCCCCACCTGACCGGTGGGAAGCAAAGGCTCTCCTGAGGCTCGGTGGTTCGCCAAGGTCACAGAGCTGGCGTGCGCCCTGGTACACTCAGACACCTCCTCACGCTCACCTCCTGAAGACGGGAAAGAGCCCCACGGGGCTCCACCAAATACTCTGACGAGACATGATGCAGAAACAAGCACTGTCAGAAAGCCTCAAAAGGGTAAAAACCAAAAAAGCAACAACAAAAGCTGGCGATGGAATCTGAAAGAAAAGTCTCTGTTTCTCCGTAAACACCGTACCGAATGGTAAAGAAATAACAAGCTTACGATTGCCGGATGACGAGTGTGAGTCTCGGGGGTTATTTTATGTGTTGGGTCGACTGTGTAGGAAAAGCAAACATACACAGTGTTGAACAGTGCTTAAGAGGAAAACACGCGTACATGAGACAATGAACACGTCCTGCGTTCTCGAACCCACTATTACCCGGCCTACAATCGAATCTCTGCTCTGTGAGGAGCATTTCATTTCCTACAACGCCTTCTCTGCTTCAGCCGAGCCTCAGTAAGGACTGCGAACACTAAAAAGAAAAGGAATACAAAATGGTATTTATGATTCTTTTCTCTAGAAAAATTATCTTCCTGCGGCAGCTTCCCACGGTTCTCCTTTAAAAAAGCAGGAACACTCTGAAAAGGTACAAAGAGGAAAACAGCCGAAGATCTCCCTCCTCCTCAGACACTCGGGTCAAAAAGCAGTAACACGTTTTGTACACAGAACGCCGCACAGTATTTAACTTAACTGGTTCTCTGCTGACGGATGCGTCGTCTGCTTCCAGACTTCTGCTGTTGTAAATAATGTCACAATGAACGATTCTGCATATATTCCACTTCATGTGGATGTAACTATGTCTCAGGGTAAATTACCAGATACGAACCACTCACTCAAAGGGCACATGCATTTTTTATTTTAATAGATAAAGCATAAAAGCATCCTTCAAAGATGAGGTTGTACCAATTTATGTTCTCACCAGAGATGCAGGAGAGCACTTGCTTCCTCACTGACATTTTAATCTACATTTATGTGTCATTTGTATCTCATTTTCCATGAAGGGGTGAGTATCTTTGGCTTATCTACCTATGGGGTTTATCACTCCTTTACTTAATGATTGGTAGTAGCATTTTCATTAAGCTTAAAATATTTGGCATTTTAAAGTTTCCTAACTTTATTTACTTTATTTTAAACTTTGATTTAGAAATCTTTTTTTCAAAAATATTCCCATCCCAAAACACACTGTCATACGGCTGAGAAATATTCCAAGAAAGAAACGAGAGGGTTGAAAGTACTTCATTAGTTCTAAAGGCAAAAGACAAAGGACCGTTCCCTTCTTACACTAACAGGTCAGGAGGGAATATAATGATTCACAAAGAAAATAATCCTGAAGAGAGAAACAGAACTTACTTTTCATACATGATCTTTACAGTTTCTTGTGTTTTGAGACTAAAATTTTTTATTTGGAGATACTGCAAAATACATATATATGTATTTTATATATATGTAAATAAATGTGGAGATAGCACAAAAATGTATGCACACACGTTTATCAATGTGTGTATGTATGTCTTTTTTAAAAATTTTTATTTATTTATTTGACAGAGAGACATCACAAGTAGGCAGAGAGGCAGGCAGAGAGAGAGGAGGAAGCAGGCTCCCCGCTGAGCAGAGAGCCCGATGTGGGGCTCGATCCCAGGACCCTGAGATCATGACCTGAGCCGAAGGCAGAGGCTTAACCCACTGAGCCACCCAGGCGCCGCTGTATGTATATGTCTGAATATACTTGCTCCAAGTGTTACAGAAACGTGCTCCATTTTAAAACTCAAGACAGAAAAGGACCCACAGACAATACACACCACGTAAAGCAACAGAGAAGATTATGTTCTGAAGATGTTTGCATCAAAACTCTTTTCCGAATTTCCCTCTTGTATTGAATTTCTCCTGCCTCTTAAAAAAAGAAAAAAAAATGCAAAGCACCCTTCCCCACCTTGAGCGGTGCCGTAGCTCGGACCCCCTGAAGGGAGCTCTGCCAGGTGCAGGACGGCGAGGGTCCCCACATACCTACTCCTGTGGCTTTTGATCCCGGCTGCAGACAACCGTACACACGGCGCTGACCTTACCCTTGTCAAATTTTCCTGGTCACTTTCAACTAATATCAGTTAGAATCAGACCTTTCTTCAGAAGGTCTACCAGAGTGTTCGGCGTGGGTGAATACAGGATGAGCTGCCGGCAGTTCCCGCAGATTTTCAGAAATCACTACCTGTCCTTGACGGGCCAGGAGGGCCACCAACTCAGTGCCCCACATTTCCTGTCTGGCACCATCCAGATGCCTCGGCTAGACACGACATTTCCCAGGGTTCCCACAGAGCAGGGAGCCCCCGCTGGTCTATGGCGGCCCGAAGTAGGGGCCCACAGAGTAAACACAGAGGGGTACTGACAGGGAAATGGTGATGCCCTGGCCTAGAAGGTCACACAGGACTTTGTCACCCTCTTGTGACCCATGAAAGCTAAGGGAGCTGCCCAGAGGGTTTCTCAAAAGCCACCTCAACTATTGAACGAGAACACGGGCCGATTCCCGATGAGCAGCCGTCCCACCGGTTTCTCGGTCTAAACCGAGATCGATCAGGAAGAGGGACCCGGGGCGGGAGCGCGGGACTCTCCCTGCCGCTAAGATCAGGCGTCTCAACAGGGGCTGTGACGCCTCTTCAGGGAGGCCCTGACTAAGCACACAGTGAGGAAGGCACAGCCCTCGGGCAGGACGCTGGCGCAGGGCACTTCATGCGGTCCCCCCACAGGCCTCCCACCTCGAGACACACAGCTCTATCCAAGGGGGAGCCGCGATGTTCAGCTCCGCAGACCAAGTCCCTGGGCCCCGAGCAATGCCTCCCAGAGGCTTTGTTTAAACCAGTGGTGATGGACGTGGGATTACTGCCCCCAACCATGCTGGAATTCCTTTAATGCGGGCTTAGGAGCATTTTATCCCCAGAAATGAAAGAGCGCTCAGGGGCTTCTGTGAGGTAGGGCCATCAAGTATGCGCTTAAAGCAGCAGCGTTAGGAATATTCTGTAATCCGGCACTCGGCAGGGGTGAAGAGAAAGTCTGAGTCTTAGAAGCAACTACAATCAAGACAGGGCGGCTGCGGGACAGGAGGGACCCGGAGGACTTGATTAGCGTCGTCTTTAGTCCAGTTCCTTCCTTTCTAAACCTGAGGGAGGAAGTCACTTGAGCCGACCAATTCTCAACCAAAAACACCTCTAAGAAAACAGGAAAACCTGTGACTTGTCCACCCCCTAAAAGACGTCAGCGTCGGCAGTCAGTCGTGTCTACCTTTCCGTGCTGACCTCACTGTAACGTACGGACACAGAACCCGGCCCGGCCTTGCGTCGAAGTGCAGACGACTGCCCGTCTTCCTCGCTCCTCGAGCAGCACTCCGAATTCCACGTGATGATGCTGACTAAATCCAAAAATGTTTCCTTCCCGCGTGAAGCAACAGGCCACTTATAATTTAACTCGTTATTCAGATCAGGCGAAGTCTGCCTGGGCAAGAGACCATCACAGAACTCCACAGTGATAATGTTTTCACGGACTTTTGCAAACCCATGAAAATCTCCACCTCGTCACACCGTAGAATACAGAAATGCGTCTCTCTGCCCCGGTTCACAGAGTGAACAAGACAGGGAAAGGTGGTAAGTTCCAGCCGCGGGACCCGCTCCTGTCCTCCGGATACGGAGTGGCGACTGACAAGGCTTCCCCGCCGCGTGCTCTTTCTGTCTCTGTCTCCTTCTTTCTCAAATGAATAAATAAAATCTTTTTTTTTTTAAGATTTTATTTATTTATTTGACAGATACACAGCGAGAGAGGCAACACGAGCAGGGGGAGTGGGAGACGGGGAAGCAGGCTTCCGCTGAGCAGGGAGCCCAATGCGGGGCTCCATCCCAGAAGCCCAGTTTAATGACTGAGAGCTACCCAGGAGCCCCAATAAATAAAATCTTTTAAAAAGGGTGGGTTAAAAAAGGAATACCAAGAAGCCAAACAACTTCACAAGCCTCCATTTTATCGATCTCTACCTCACAACAAATGAGCAAACACAAGCACAATGACACACATGACGGGTCAGCAGCTCTAGAACTCAGTAAGCCGCCATTTAACAAACGTTAGCTCTCGGGACTTTATTATTAAACATAAAAACTTATAGCAATTATGCCCTCTGCAAGGTCCGATGTCTGCCTTACATGTACTTCAAGGCTGAACGCAGCCTGCAGTCTGGCCAGCAGGGCTGGGGAGAGTAGACCCAGCTGACCGGGCTGAGCACCCCGGGAACGGCCAGGCGGTGCCGGACAGGGCCTGTGTGGGCTTTGTGGGCCTCGCACAGCCTGGAAGGGAGAATATGGCACACCCGTATGTGTCAAGCAGAAGGCAACATGAACGGAGAGCACGTGTGTCCGTTCGGTCGGACGGGAGAGCGTTCCCCAGCGGCCGCAGGCACCGAGGGGAGACGGCCGACTTCAGGGTGGTTACCCGCATCCCCGTCACCGGGACGTCTTCTGGAGCGGCAGGAGTCTGAGCCTTTCCCTAGGTCCCTGACAGACCGGAGGCAGCCGCGACTGGAGCTCATAAAGTGGGATCCATGGGGTCTTTCCCTAACCTGGAGCCTCCGTTAACTACGCAGCGCAAGGTGGCGGTCCCTTCTGGGAACCCGACGCCGCACACGTGTGTGTTTATCGTCACTCCATAAACACTGACTAAACGCGCAGCACGGGCCACGTCTGGTCGGAGGCCCTGAGGGCCCAGCAGGAAAGAGACAAGGTCCCCGCTCCCGCGGCGCCTGTCGGACTGGGGCCGAGCCGGACGGCAGGCGCGCGCCGGGCATGACCCGCGCCACGAGAAAGATGGGCGGGAAGAGGGCCGGGCCCGCTGCTGAGGAGGGCGACTGCGGCCGGCCGGGGGCCAGCCGGGGGCCAGCCGAGCGCTCCGACAGGCCGTGTCTGGGCGGACCCTCGGGAAGTGAGGAACAAACCCCGCCGTGTCAGGGCGCGCTGCTGAAAGAAACACGCCCGGGACTCCCCAGCGCCTGTCTGACGCGGCCGCGGCGAAGTAGGCGAGGCCCCTGAAGGCGCCGACGGAGACGGGCCACAACACGGACGACGCGCACCCGCCAGAGGGACGCGACAAAGCCACAGCCCACACCGAGTCGGTTTAAAAAGCCGGCAGGGTCACCTGTTCGTGAGGACGGACCACGGCAAGTCTCCCACGCCGGTCCCCGAAGCACCGGGAGAAAAGAAATCCGGGGGGACGTGCGCACCCCGCAGCGACGCTGGCGGCCGGCCACGGGCCCCGCAGAAGCTGCGCCTGCCCAGGCGCGCGAGACCCTCCCGTCTACACTCGCGGAGAGCCGGAGACCGCAGAAAACCGAAACGCCCAGCGCGGGAGCACGAGGGCGACACTGCGAAAGGACGGCGACGCGGCCGCTGCCGTGTCTCAGTAAACCTCGGAGCAGAATCCGAAACCAACACGCAGAAGCGGCGGCGCGGCGGGCGGGGGTCACCGCCTCGTGGGCAGTTTGTCTGGGAAGACGGCTCTGGAGAGGGACAGCGGTGACGGGCACACAACCACGGGTATGTACTTGGTGCCACTGAGCTGACCCGGTAAAAACGGGTGAAACAGGGAATTTTATTTTTTTCAAATGGTCCCAAGAAAGGACAAGTTGCAGCACGGTATTTATAGGGTGATACTATAATGTACAGTTTTAAAATATGGAAAACAGCTGCTCGTGGAGTTGTAAATACGGGCTGAAGTACAGAAACAGCACGGAAGGATAAACACGAAATAGGTACTGATCACCCTGAGAGAGAGGAAAGGAAGCGTAACAGAAGCGAGGCCCACCGGGTCGACAGCTGAATTTATCGCAGTTTTGTTTCTCAACCTAGATGGCAGTGACGTTGCTATTTACCATCTTACGTGCGGTCTCTTCTTAAATGTCCCAAATCAATCCTATACACAAGACTGGGGACAGAGGGCGTTACATTTTAAAATTTCCATGATGTCTTGGATGTTTCTATCTAGATCTTAGGAGGTAGGGACGGTCATTAACCCCATCCCACAGATGAGAAAGCTGAGCCCTGTGTCCACTACTACACAGCCAGGAGGTGGTAGGAGACAGGGTTCAAACCTAGGCGTGTTTTGGAACCCCAAGCTCACAACTACCCACCAAGACTAATCGTTGGAAACAACCAAATACACACCAAGAGGCAAGTGGGTCAACGCATTCTGATTGTGCGGCAATTGCGTGTCACACCGTGATGGGAGCGGGGAGTACCGCGGTGGGCAGGAAGACCTTCCACGTTCCTGAGTGCCGGATGCAGGCACCGTGGGGCATAAACCAGGGGAGCGGAAGGAGGGAGTCATGGAAGGCTGCCAACAGCAAAATTAAACTGTTAGAGCCATAAAGTCGGCAAAATTAATCTATGGTGACAGAAGTTGATATTTTCAATAAATATTTTAATTGTGGCATTATAAATAAAGAGTACAGTTGTAAAAGTACGTATGGTATGATCTCATTTTGTAAGTAAAATACACACACACACACACACACACACACACACACGAGTTAGTGCTCTGGAAGACGCACAGCATGGAGTGTTTTTTATCTTTAACGTCTGGTGGCATACGAGTCACCTTATTTCTTCATCACCGTAATATCTATTTCCAAACTGGATTTTAGCAGATATGCTTGGACAATTATCTGATGAGCGGGAACACCTTTAGTTTCTTCATTAAATGCCGCTGCTGCTCTGGGTTCAGAAGGTTCCCATTCGTTAGGGGCGGATCTAGAGTTCGCTCTCCGCGTCCATCCTCGCCATCCGACCCACTACACAGCGGCACCTGCACAACTCACACCATCTACTTCCTTTCGACATCGGCGTTGGAGACCAACTGATAAACCAAGTTTCTTTTTCCTCGTACCTTAACCTCCTCCTTTCCTCTCTCTGGAGCCTAACTGCTTCTCTGACCTGTAGGTAACCGACGTACTCGTATGGAGCCGCACCAGACTTTACCAAATTCTTCCCAGACTCGCTCTCTCCGCTCCATTTCGAAAGCTCCGACGCTGGTTCTCCCAAGGCTCCTTCGCTCCTCCCCAGATGCTCCTGAACAAGCCCACGCCCCGCTGCCTTCGACCTACCAACCTCTGGCCGCAGGGAGACTGTCCCGGGGACGTGCTCGCACGCTAACGCGGCTGACGCCCCAGCCGTCTGGGCAGCGACCCGATGACCTGATGACCGGATGACTGACGCCGCAACACAACCCTAAGACGCACCACGCTCGTCTTTCCCTGACACAAGCTTGGGTAGAGGTCGGGGCTGAAGAAAACCTGTTGACTACACACTTCCTGGCCCCCGAGGGAGCCCGTCGGTCTATGGACACTGGCTTCGGAGGCCACTCCTGGAGAGATCAGGCGCGCAGTCGCGATCTGACCACAGAAATGGCTACAACCAGGGCATCCTTCTCGTCAAGCGAGGAGAGTGAAACGGCATCAACCCAGGCCGCCTGGAATCAACACCCCCCGAGGCCCGTGGAGAGGGCTCGAGGGTTAGAAGGAGGTGGACAGCAAGATAAAGCCTACGAGAGGATGACAATAAGGAACAGACCAGACCACAGTCCGACGGACTAAGGCTCAAGGCAGACTTCGGCATCAGGGACGGAGGCGGCTCAGTCAGCGGGGAGCAAGTCGGAAGGGCGGAGGGGGCGCTCGCTCATCCGAAAGGCAGGGAAGGAGAACACACTATTCCACCGCATCCAAGATCCCCCAGATGGTAAGACACAACACTTCCTCCCTCCGCCACGAAGGTACCAAGAATGCCCGTTAAACACGACGCGCCATCTCTGGCCGGGCCTGACACGAGAAATGACCCAGTGTGTACGTGGCGTCTCCAGGGCAGCAGAGGCACCACAGCTGCCTCCCAAGGGCGAGGAAGACAGGGACCCGGGGCGCCTGCGTGCGGCCATTCAGCTCCGGTCACGCCCCAGCCTCCTGAGACCGAGCCCTGCGTAGGGCGCAGAGAAGTCACCTTGGGGTTCTCTTCCTCCTCCCCCACCCCTCCCCCTGCTCCGGTGTTTCTCTCTAGAAAACAAACAAACCTTTATTTAAAAAAAAAAAAAAACACAGGAACCGGACTTACTGTTGGGTCCCCCCCATTAAACAAGTGCGCCAGAACACGACACACTCTTGCTGGCCCCACTGGCCAACCAGGGGAAACTCTGTGCTGTCTCCGAAGTGTAATGCACACAGAACACTTCTGGTCACCACGTATGAGGGGTCTTCCCCCAGCTGGGTGTCCTACAATTTAACTCATTTCTGTCACCACAGCCCACTGTACATGCCGGTGACAATCCAGGCTGTCACCTGTGCTTCTGACCAATGGGCCATAGACATCAGAGGTTCCCATGACCCTCCCCCCACAGATTCAGTTAGTTTGCTAAGGCAGCTTACAGAACTCGGGGAAACACTTACGCGTATTTGCCATTTATTAATGGATACAGATGAGCAACCAGGCGAGGAGACAGGTGAGATCTGGGACCAGCCCGGGAACTTGTGTCCCCATGGAGCTGGGGTGTGACTGTGTTCACCGACCAGGGAGCTCCCCAAGCCCCCGACGAGGATTTTACAGAGGCTTCTCACATGGGTCTGAGCAATTATTCACTCCATTTCCAGCCCCTCTCCCCCTCTAGAGAAGTGGGGAGAATTAGCAGAAAATTCCAACCTTCGGATCAGCTCGGTCTTTCTGGTGACCGCCCTCAATCTAGGAGCCACCCAGGAGCCCACCCAGCCCACCCTCACTAGAGCAACGACGGTCCTTGTGGCCTTACCACTCAGGGATCTACCAGGGATTTAAGAGCCTCATGTTAAGTCTAGGGTCAAACACGAAATACTCATGCTCTTGTGTTACCAGTTAGAAAATTACAAATGTTCTAGGAGTTCTGTGCCAGGAACTGGGTGCAGAACCAACATATAAATAGTTTCTACTATCGCACACCGAGATGGAAGACTAAGCTGTCCTTAACGGGAAGGTCACACAGAAGCATCAGTAGCATGGAAACACGCTACGACCTGAGTTTAACGACAAAAGCAACATATTAAACTGAATGATAGATACACAAAAGCACTCCCTAAAGGATTAAATGTTAGCAGTAGTTGTCTCCAGGTCGATTTATAGGTAACTTCTTTCCTTGCCTCTTTATATTTCTCTTTACTTTCCCCAAATTTCCATAATGAACACACAATATTTTTATGATCAGGGTTAAGGAGATCAAATATTCAATGTTTGTTTTTTTAAAGATTTTATTTATGTATTTGACAGAAGGAGATCACAAGCAGGCAGGGAGGCAGGCAGAGAGAGAGGGGGAAGCAGGCTCCCTGCCAAGCAGAGAACCCGATGTGGGGCTCAATCCCAGGACCTGAGATCATGACCTGAGCCGAAGGCAGAGACTTTAACCCACGGAGCCACCCAGGCGCCCCCAATGTTTGTTTTTTAATCTGCAAATTGCGGGCCACACGGATACCTTGATATCTAAATATTAGACACAAAGCTATGTCAACGGATAATAAGCCCTTCTTAACCATGAAACAGTATCAACTCCAGTAACATCAGGTCAGAGCACACTCAGATCCGCAGAAAGAGTGCTAATGTTCACTTCTGATATGCAAGAAAGTGTAATGCAGAAAACGGTTTTTGTTTTTCTTTTCCAATATGAGGTTTCAAGCATACTGCTATTATCGCTTGTCCTACTGGATCTTCACGCTGCCATGACCGCGCGCCAGCAGAAACACGTCTGGTCGCACCGCTGACAAAAGTCTACTGCCGAAGGCAGGCAGTGCTGTCCTGTACAAGACGGATTTCTCTTTTTTCAAAAAAGGACTGTTTGACAAGTAGCTATTGCGGACGGAAATCGAAGCTAACACATTTCTGCTGCGTTATCTTGATGGAATTGCTTTTTAGCTCCCCATACTCAAGTACTAATATATTTCTCTCCTCATATTTGAAACGGAACATTCTGACAAAGGATAAAGATCTGGAAGCGTAAACACTATACTTGCCAAGAGTTTAAAAAAAAAAAAAATCCTCCTACCTTCTTCTACTTTGGGTTGCATTAGCTCATAAATAGGCTGAAAATCTTGGGACAAATCAAATTTCTCTGTTTAAAACAAGTACCAAGAAAGTACACAAGTACTAAAAGCCTAAACAAGTACAAAAGATAATAGTACAGATGTTCAGACATTCTAATCAAAACATCTGAGGGGCACCTGGGGGGTTCAGTGGGTTAAGCCTCTGCCTTCAGCTCAGGTCACGATCTCAGGTCCTGGGATCAGGCCCCACATCGGGCTCTCTGCTCAGTGGGGAGCCTGCTTCCTCCTCTCTCTCTGCCTGCCTCTCTGCCTACTTGTGATCTCTGCCTGTCAAATAAATAAATAAAATCTTTTTTTAAAAATCTGAAAAGTGGGACGCTTGGGTGGCTCAGTTGATTAAGCAGCTGCCTTCAGCTCAGGTCATGATCCCAGCGTCCTGGGATCGAGTCCCACATTGGGCTCCTTGCTCGGCGGGGAACCTGCTTCTCCCTCAGCCTCTGCCTGCCATTCTGTCTGCCTGTGCTCGCTCTCTCCCCCCCTCTCTCTCTGATAAATTAAAAAAAAAAATTAAAAAAAAAAATCTGAAAAGTCACTCTTATTTAAAAGTTTTTATTTACAAACTCAGTGATACCAGATTAAAGTCTGACCCTAGCTACTAAGAACAGTTGCAATGTAAGTGTTCTATTTTTGAGTGTTAAGCAGCAGTAAAACAGACCTTTCTTGATAGTATCTACTGCATCAATGATATTAGATATTCAGAAGGAAATAACACAGCTATAATTAAGAAAAGCTTTCAGAGCAGCTTCCTGCCACAGATAACAGATACTCTTTCTTAAATGGCGACGTAAACCATATAAGAAACAGGGACTCATTGCTACAAAATGCTTAGAATGTGGCTGCCCTGATCTGCCAGCACACAGTTTCACATTTTTTAAGCAGGCTCCACACCCAGCACGGAGCCCCACACCAGGCTCGAATCACGACCTGCTAGATCAGGACCTGAGCTGAGATCACGAGTCACGGATGCTGAACCGACGGAGCCATGCAGGTGCCCATCGGCCGGTGGATTGTTTCAACAGCCCAAGGAAACCTTTCCAACCAGAGTTACACAGACACAATAATGATGTTGTGGGTAAAAAGCTCACAGGTTAGAAAATACTGCAGAACTTCAAGTTACTGCATTACTCTCAGTGAGTCAATCCAAAGTACTCAGAATGGAAACGGACATGCCAAGGAGTGACTTGGAGGTAAGAATGCGTTTTGTGGAAAATTCTGACCAAAAGAGAAAAGAAGAAGCTATTAAGCCAATCTAGTAAAGCGCAGTTCCGGTCTTCCGCAGCGGACTCGGAACACAGTGCGGCTAACAATCTCAGACGCGTCCCATGATGCCGGCTCCCGCTGGCTGCCTCCTACCTACGCGCGTTCCCACTCGCAGGCCACGCAGCTCGCGGCTCAGCTGCAGGTAACGGCCACAGAGCTAAGCGTGGAGTCCAGAGACCGAGGTTTTAGGAGACCACGAAGCACCCAGCCTGCCTGCCTTATGAATCACCCACCCAGCGTGATCATTTATAAAGAGTCCAAGACAGATCGGAAACCAAGTGCTGATTCCGCGTTGCCTACAGAACGTCAGCCTTAATCGCCAAATCACCAAACAGGTACGGATTTAACTTCTCCAGCACAAAAGAGGGGGAGGGGAAGTTTTCAACATCTGAACAGTCCAGAAATGTGTATGTACATCTCAGCACTGCAGAGTCCGCTGGGTTTCCACCCATTCATCCTTCCAAGGATCACTTTGAAATACCATTAAGTGTGCTGCGCTAGACCTCGTGTGCAGCTCAGACAGGAGCGAGGAATCCAGCTGAGGAGAAAAGCAGCAAAGATAAAACAAAAGAAATGACGTTTATCGATACAAAACCCAAGGAGAGAGACGGGACGGCGATCTGCCCCTGGGGAAGGCTTCAGACCTGAAGTGCTCAGACGCCGAGCCCCGCAGGTCACAAAGAACTTCTGCAGGTCAAAGACACGGAAAGAAAGGGTGACCCAGGCTCCGGGGAGGGAACCCAAGACTCAAGAAGCGGTGGGCCCGTCGGCAGGAAGTATGGCCTTCTGAGGCCGGACAGAGAAGGGTGCAGTACGTGCCGGGCAAAGGAGAGAGAGGAGGGATGTTCAAAATGCAGATTCGCAAACCCCACTAGGAATACGAAACTAAGTCTTGAACGGGTCTTCCCGTTATCTGTTGGGTAAAGTGTAGAGAACCATGGGGCCAAAGCCAGAGGACAGGAAGGAGGATTGCTACAAGAGAACAAGAGGCAGAACTAACAGAAAATACCAACCATCGAGATACGGGTTTAAGGGAAAAGAGGAATCAGAAGGGGACGTGAGGTCTGAAAGAACAGGAAAGTAAGCATGATGTAAGAGAAGACCTAAGAAAGGGCACATACGGGCTCCTGGTGGCTCAGCCAGTTAAAGCCTTCCGCTCAGGTCCTGATGTCCCGGTCCTGAGATCCAGTCCCACCCAGGCTCCCTGCTCGGTGGGAAGTCTGCGCCTCTCTCTCTTCTGCTTCTCCTGCTCCCTTTGTGTCAAGTAACCAAATAAAATCTTTTAAAATACAATTAAAAAACAAAAGAAAGAAAGGGCAAATGTTGGCAGAAAAAGCCAAAATCTGGACATTCTGAGGTTGCATTCCCTACTGGGTAGGAAATTCGGTCTTAGAAATTCAAGAAAATTAACCTCATATTTGAACATGTACAACATTTGCTGGCACATCTCCTAGGGCTGCTACGAGCTGGCTACTTTGCAACGTTCTATTAATTAACTTCTGGACTGTGTCTCTGTCTCCCTAAATACGTGAAGGGCAAATTATACATAGAAGGCGGAGTGTTAAAAACTTAAGGGGAATTCAATAAATATTTACTGGATAATGAAAGTAGAAGGCTAAACAAAGGCTGAAGGTTTTCTTCTATTTTTTATGATTATTATTTTAAAAAGAAAAGGAAAAAAGTCCTCTTCTCACTTCTTTCCTCTCTCTCGCTCTCTTTAAAGATGCCACAATTCTTACCTTTGCTGCCAAAGCTTTTAAGCTGTCGAGGAATCTCTGCCAGAAATCCTTGAAGAGTGGGCGGTCGATTTTCTTCAGGCTATCTTTGGTGCTAGCATCCACACTGACATACAGCTGGGTAACTGGTTTGAGGTTCCTTTGTAATTTAAAAAAACAAAAAACAGGGGAAAAATTATGCCTGTGTCAGGCTTTTCATGATGTAGAACTTACAGCCTGCAGGAGACGGGGTAACGGAACATCGCAAAGGTCTACAGGCTTCTGCCTCTCCCGAAGGACTGAAGAAACGACTTTCATAATGTGACAGAATGGGCTGTCAGTTGATTATGTCTCACAATGACTGGACGCCATTCTTAAGAAACTGAAAGCATTCAATTACTTAAAACTGGCCCCTCTTGAAACACAAGCTAGCTTTTAGTGGAAAACGAACAAAATGAGATCTAGCTTCAGGTCAGGCACCATGAGCCCAGGGCAATTAGAAGGGGTCTCAGACTTGGGTTTCGCCAGGAACTCTGCCACTCAAGCTTTGCACAGCGGAAACGCCGCAACCGTGTGGGGTCTGTGCTGACAGGCCACCTCCCATCCTCAATTCACTGAGGAAGAAGTTTTCGAAGGACCAAGAAACAACCCAAAAAGCTCAAACCTTTTTTGAGCCTCACTTATGCCTTCGAGAGCCAGAGCGGGTTTAAAGCTCAGCCTTGTGGAGGCGAACGATGACCTAGTCAGGGAGCTTTAAGCAAGTGTGCAGCTAAAAGAGCAACCAAGCCTTATAAAGGACCGGACCCCCAAGAGGAATGTGTGCGGCAGGTTAGGCTTCTGTGCCTTCTTGATGTCTCCTGACCACCACTCACTCTCCACTACTCAACCTCACGGACTCATTTCATTAAAGTCATTTATTCTTATCTAGTCTACTTGGTAGTTATACTTAAAGTCCAGACTGCATGCTTTCCCAAACCTTCCTGTTCTCCCTTCAGATGGGTTCCCTTGGGGCTCCTGGGTGGCTCAGTTGGTTAAGCGTCTGCCTTCGGCTCAGGTCATGATCCCAGAGTCTCAGGATCAAGCCCCACATGGGGCTCCCCACTCAGTGAGGAGTCTGCTTCGCCCTCTGACTGCCCCCTCTCGTGCTCTCTCTCTCTCTCACTCTTTCTAATAAATTAAAAACAAAAAACAAAAGAGTGGCATAATGCATCTTCTTCGATAAATTTGCAACTAGAAAGTTCCCTTTAATAATGCTATGACCAAATTCTTCACTATTAGCTTTCCAGAATTCGTATTTACCCCCAGAATTTATTTATGCATTTTTTGCTTCAAAGTCTATTCACTTAAAAAACTGAAGAATAATTCACATGCTATAAAATTCAGCACCGAAGTGGTTTATGTTTTTGTACCTATCAGTATCAGCCTAATCAGTCTCTGAATGTTAAGACCTTGAAGAGCAAGAACCATATTTTTTTTAACCCAGTCATGCAGGCAGATCCGTGAAGCTACTTTTTACTCGATACTGTTGACCTGAGCTAACCTAAACTTTTAGGGCATGCAGGCCAAACCAATGCTTATAATGATCTGGTTAGTGACATACGGAAAAATTAGAAGGTCTAAACCCAAAGTTATTAAGAGTGGAGAAGCTCTGACCGAAGTTAAGAAGTGATTAAAATACTGGCAGACTCATTGCTTTAACCCGTCTCCAACACTGGCATACCAAGGGAACCCTTAAAAGTTCAACCCTGTGTCACAACTGAGCAAAGGACATGAATTATTGCAAATGAAAAACAGGCGCGCCCTGTTAATGGCACATTCGGTCTCATCACCCCGCTTGCTGGGAGCCTCTTAATAACAGACAAGCTATGCTACCTTAACTGGACTCTATGTCATACAGAAAATAAAAGTAGAAGAGACTGCTTTAACGGATACTGCTGGCTATCATTATCTGGTACTTACAGGACTTTGTCATAAAGCTGCCTAATGCAAAGTGGGAACCGGCTTGACCTTTTCACTACGCCTTCATAACTACTTAAGATTATGAACAGTAAATTCCAAAGGTCACAATTATTTTACAAACTTCCCTCACTTGCAAAAAAAGGAAGCCCTGGACACTAACAGTACCAGTAAGAAATTTTACTCGGTACTAAAATCTGAGATGCTATGATCAAGGAAGTGTGTACATCTCTTACGAAAGAGAAGAGGAAGCATGGAGAGGAGTTAAAGTCCCTGGGAATTCCAGAGCTTATTCCTAAGGGACTCAAAACATGAGAAGTACCTTGGAGAAATACTCTGAGCCTCAAGGATCTTACGTCTGCCTCGGATTGGCCTCTATTCCCCAGGCCAAGCAAGAGGTTCTCGGCACGGCCATTTATCTATCACTATTCTATATAGAGATTGCATCGTTTTTGTTCCCAAAATGCAAGAGAATGTTATAACCTTAAAATAATGGTAATAATTTGTGTGTGACAGTCTCACAATGCTGCTGAGAACAATTAAAAAGGAAAATAAAAGGGAAATACAATCCTAAACCCCATCCTCAGTGAAAATGCCCAACGAATCTTGGTAAGATTATTGTAACGATCTTTCATCCTGCTCATTTAAATCTGAATTAAGAACAACCATAAATACAAATGCGTTGACAACTGGACATAAAAATCCCTCTTCCTTTTTTGCCCTTCCATAGAGATTAGCAGGCCACTGGCTTGGAAGGTAGAATGAGAACCAATCTCTACAGCAAGGAAAAAAGGAAGAGATTTAAGTTTGCAAGAAACCAAACGGCTTACAGAGTAAGTCTGACGTTCCTACTGAACAAAACATTAAAAAAAAATAACCGAAGTGGTCCAAACATCAACAGCATTAAAACCAGAATCTGGGGGGTGCCTGGGTGGCTCAGTGGGTTAAAGCCTCTGCCTTCGACTCAGGTCATGATCCCAGGGTCCTGGGATCGAGTCCCGCATCGGGCTCTCCCAGAGCCTGCTCCCCCAGCCCCACGCCGCAACGCCTCCCTCAGACGGTCAGTTCACAGACAGTACTGGCTGGCCCTTTGTCAAGGAAAGCCTCACAGCAGTGTTTCTCCAAGTGTGGTCAGGACAACCCGTATCAGAAGCACCTGCAAACCCGGGTTCTGGGGCCTCTCTCAAGACTGAATCATCTAGGAATGGAGCCTTAGAAAGTGTATTGTTGTATTAGTTTCAAGAACTTCTCCACATCGATCAAGTAAGTTGAAAACACAAATAAATGGGAAGATATCCCATGTTCATGGGTCAGAAGAATTAATATGGTGATAATGAAAATGTCTGTGAACACCCAAAGCCATCTATATATTCAGGGAAATCCCTACTAAATTCCAATGACCCTTTTCACAGAAAGAGAAAAAACAATCCTAAACTTCCTACAGAACCACAAAAGACTCCGAGTAGCCAGAGCAATCCTAATGAAAAAAAAAAAAAAAAAAAAAAAAAAAAAGAACAAAGCAGGAAGCATCGTACTTCCTGATCTGAAACTACAGCAGAGATACAGTAATAAAAACAGTATGATGTTAACACTCACATGAAAACATGAACGACATTAAAGCAAACGGACAAATAGAGCAGAATCAGGAATCCCGAGATAAACCCATGTGTACATATAGTCAACAAGTATTTGACAAGGGAGCCAAGATCACTCAATGTGGAAAGGGCAGTCTCTTGACCAAATGGTGCTGGGAAAACTGGATATTCACATACAAAAAATGAAACTGGACCCCTGTATCACTCACAAAAGCTAAGTCAAAATGGAGTAAAGACTTAAATATAAGACCCCAAACTGTAAAATTCCTGGAAGAAAACACAGGGAAAAGGTCTTTCACCTTGGACTTGGCAACGGTTTTTGGATATGACACCAAAAGTGCAGGCAACAACAACAACAAAAAAAAACAAACAAGTGGAAATGCACCAAATGAAAGAGCTTCTGCACAACAAAGTCAGAGAGGCAACCTCCAGAATGGAAGAAAATCTCCACAAATCGTATGTCTGAATCAGGTTTCATATCCAAAATATGTAAGGAACTCCTACAACTGAAAAGCAAAAAACCTAATCTGATATTTAAAAATGGGCAAAGGACCAGCCCAGACATTTTTCCAAAGAAGACATGCAAGTGGCCAACAGGTGCTTGAAAAGGACCTCGACGTCACTCGTAAGCAAGGAGATGTCAATCCAAGTACAGCCCCGTGGGGAATGGCTCTTCTCGAGAAGACAAGAGATGACACGAAGCGACGAAGACGCGCAGAGGAAAGGGAACCCTGTGCGCTGCTGGTGGGGATGTAAACTGGCACAGTCACTATGGAGGCTCCTCAAAAACACCAAAACCAGGACTACCGCATGATGCAGCAATCCCACTTCTGGGTGTTTATCCAAAGGAACGAACCAGTATCTTGAAAAGATCTCTGCATCTCCATATGCACTGCAGCATTTTCCACAACAGCCGAGACACGGACAAGTGTCTATCAACAGATGGATGGATGAAGAAAATGCCACATTATTCAGCCGTGAGGAAAAAGGAGATTCTGTCATTTGCAACATGACGGATGAACCTGGAGGACATTATGCAGAGGGAGATGAGCCCAATACGGAAAGACATATGCTGCACGACCTTACCTGTGTGTGGAATCTTTAAAAAGAAAAAGAAAGAAGACATTTTCGATTAGCTGTTTTCTTCCCTGTGTAGGGGCCACCACACTCTCACTTCTTTGTCTATTTCATGATCTTTTAAATAAACATTTAACATTTTATATAATATTATGCACGACTCTGGGTATCAGATACCTCCCAATGCAGGGTTGCTGTTTTTTATTTGTTTGTCGCTGTTTTTGTTGTCACTGAGCGACTCTGGTAAGTTCTGTGATTCTTCCTTGCGTTTAGCCTGCTTGGTTAGCTTAGGAGTCTGCTAGTGACTGGCCAGAAACAGCCCTAAGCGCCTCCAACCAGCAAGGCTCCCACCTCTGCGGAGGCGGGCAAGCGGAGGCGGGCGGCTCACAACTCGGCCTCGGTTTGCTTAAGACACCGACATCAGGCAGGGGTGAGAGCATAAAGCCTTGTCACGTCTCTCTGGCAGGCCCGGCTTCTAGCTTCCCAGGAATACACAGGAGCTTTTCAAAGTTCCCTATGAACACCTCATTCCCCAGCTTTTCCTTCAATCTCTTCAATCGGCGTCCTGCTTGCCCCAACCGTAACCGCTGCCTCAGGCAGCTGCGAAGTTGAACAATTGCCGATAACTGGCCCCAAACGAGAACCCCACCCCCCGCCAAGAAAAGCGTCTTCCCTGGACAGGATGAGTGACTTCAGTAAAGACAAGCCCTGTGCATGGGCTTCCAGGGAAAGGCCAGAGAACCCGCGTAACGACGGTTCTCGGCAGACGGGACTCTGAAGGAGTGCCCGCTCGGTTCCGCCTCCCCTCCCCCCGGCTGCCAGGCGGCGGGTGTTTCTGGGGCTACAAGCTATTGGGTTTAGGCGACTGCAGCGCTGGGGGAGTAGGGATGGACTGGGACATATTAAGACCCCATGAAGCTTAGGACACGAACATCACAAGACTTATTGTCCCCATTGAGATTCAACCATTTTTCTAGAATAAATGCTCCTCAGACTGTTGTGTGTCTTTGGTTAAGAAAAAGTTGATTCTGACCAGGTTTGCTAGTGTTCTCACTGCTTTGGCAGAGCAGCAGGTTCTGTACTGTTAATCCAGCTGACACCCACCCCGTAAGCTTTGTTTCTATTCCCCTCACTACCCATCACAGTATTTTCGACATCCACTGTGACTTCTTGAACCCATCAGAAGCAACTGATAAATTACAAACATACTAGAATATTCTATTAATCTCTCCGTGTTGATTTCTACTGTGATTTCAGGATGTTTGGGTATCATGCTCCATACGAGTTCAGTGCTTTGCTGGAACTTGCTATAATGCCCAGCATATGGCCATCAGGAGATTAGTCTGCAAGCAAATTCCATGCTCTTGAAAAAAATTATATGCCAAAGTTTCTGGCTGCAATGCTCAATTTCTGTAACACAGGCTAAATTTGTTGCTTTAGTTGTTCAAATCTTCACTACTGCTATTGATTTTAATTTGCTTCTTTTAAAAGTTTGAGAGAATTATGTTAAAAACCTACCATCTCTCCTCATAGTTCTTTCAATATTGAGATCATGTTATTGTGTTTACAAGTTTTAAATTGTTAAATTCTTTTATGTTCCCAGTGGGTTTAAAATTTTATTATTAAGAAACATCTACCTTGGGACGCCTGGGTGGCTCAGTTGGTTGGACGACTGCCTTCGGCTCAGGTCATGATCCTGGAGTCCTGGGATCGAGTCCCGCATCGGACTCCCAGCTCCATGGGGAGTCTGCTTCTCTCTCTGACCTTCTCCTCATTCATTCTCTCTCTCACTGTTTCTCTCTCAAGTAAATAAATAAAATCTTAAAAAAAAAAAAAAAGAAACATCTACCTTATCTCGAGTAATGATGCCTGTCTTAAAGTACGCTTTGACCAAATTAGTACTTAGCCTACCTTTCCAAAAGCGAAACTTCTAGGTGTTTTCATGTATTATCTCGTATACTCTCAATGCCACTATACGATGCTCACGATTATAAAATCTGGTCACAGGTTAGGAAGCTGGCCCCGAGAAGTTACTTTCTCAGTGTCACTAGGACAGCAAGAGATTCAGTTAGGATCCAAACCAGATCTCCTCTAGACTAGAGTCCAGCTCTTAACACCTGACTGTATCTCCTCTTTTTTAGCCTATCTAGACCTGCATATATATATTTTTTAACAATCTTATTTATTTATTTATTTATTTATTTATTAGAAAAAAGGAGAGCATGAGCGGGGGAAGAGGTAGATGGAGAGGGGAAGCAGGCTCCCCGCTGAGCAGGGAGCCCAATGTGGGGCTTGATCCCAGGACCCTGAGATCACGACCTGAGCCAAAGGCAGACACTTCACCGACTGAGCCACCCAGGCACCCCTAGACTAGCATATTTCTGAAAGGTACTCTGTCTATTCACGGACACAAGAGAAGACTGTATTTTAAACTTAACACATTTACTACAAACAAAACAGGCTGGGAGGGGGAGAAAAGCTTCTACTGAAAGGATCAGGTGATATTTATAATCCTCTTTTAATCAGAAGCTATTTTCTGTAACCTAAAAAATACAAGAAAACTATTTGAGCTAAAAAATACACGAAAACTATTTTTATTAAAATTCATGCATTTCTTCAAACATTCACTAAGCATCTAGTATGGGAAGAGCTATCCAATTTATAGAGGTTCTCTGACACATATGGTAAATGTCTTAGCACACACTAAAAACAAAACATACAGCAAACAGAGTCACAGAAATACTGATGGGAGAAGCAAAACAAAGAGCCTGCAGTTCACGCGGCTTCAGTGCTCAACAGTAAATGAGCAGAGGGACAAAGCCGGTGGAGGCGGCGAGGTCCAGGAGTTAAGCGCTCATCGTGCCACAGCTCGATACGGAACACAGGTCTGTCTTCTTGGGATCAGCTGCGGGCACACAGACAGCTGTGCATCAACAACATTTACCAAAAAAGAAAAATCAGATTTTAAGTGTAGACTTAAAAATAACATAAAACAGATAAGAAAATAATGAAAAAATGGGGACTCAAGACGAAGCCAAGAGTATGTTCGTCTACAAGAGCTACACAAAGTCTATAAGGAGACTGTAAACCCTAAAACACTCGTGGAAAGAAAGACACAGTCATAGGTTTCAAATGTCCAAGGAAGAACAAACCAGTCAGTTCTTGGAGAATCCTCAGAGAAGAAGCTACTCCGCGTTGCAGAACATCACTCCAACAGCTTCATCACGCACAACACGAGGACCCCCGAGGTCTGCTTTAACAAGCTGTCTCACTGCCGGGCACCGGCACCACAGCCCAGAGCAATCCGAGAAGGAATAACGTGGCGTGCGCTAGCAGAACCATGGTGTGAGGGACCTCTCTAACTGCAGGGCTGAACGCAAACGCCGACTGTACCCAATGACAAGGGTCCTAAACTCACTTGTCTACAGGGGCCAAGGATAGCGTGTGAGTCAAGCAAGCCACTTTTAAAGGAGAAAGTTCTTTGGACACCGAAACGCAAACTGCACATGAAACACGCAAGGATATTCTTTCCTTACTCAAAGTGACATGCTTCCATTTTCCTTGACCATGTGGTACCTTCCACGGTTTCGTATTTGTTAGAAATGGTGACAGAAACTTCTCTGCTATAAGAGAATGAAGAGTGGCCCGTGGCACTCAGCCTTATGGCGGAGACAACAAAACGGCGAACAGTCTGGCAAACTGAAAACCACAGCTTCATCAAAGGAATAACCATTACCTGGTATGATACTGTATAATAAGACAGGATTCCTTACGCTTAGTTCCTGGCATAGAGTTCCTAAAACCCTTGGCATTTCCTGAGTGACAGAGGTGAGAGAAGCATCTTTTGTTATCCGTACTAGCCCCCTTCAACCACAAAGATTTACTTTACTAATGAGGTGACTCCTGCTGGGCCCCCAGACAGCTTCAGGATGGGGCTGGCAGCCACAAGAACCTACCACGTGATTATAGGGTTGGAACTTTCAGATCCACCCCTCAACCTCCAGGGAGGGAGACAGGCTGGAGGTTGAGCTAATCACCAACTGACAAAGACTGACGCAGTCCTGTCTATGTAAACATGATGGGGTTCCAGAGGCTGGTGAACACACTGAGGTACCGGGTGCAGGGGCAGGACAGGGGGTCACTGTGCCTGGAGATGGGATGGAAGTCTAGTGCCCCCCATACTGGGTCCCTTGATCTCTTCCATGTGGCTAGTCCTGATCTGTCTACTTTACATTAAATGAATAATAGTCATAAACGGTTTTCCCTGATTTCTGTGAGCGGTTCTAGCACATCACCGAACTTGAGGAAGGAGTCATGGGAAGCCCCAATCTACAGCTCCTGGTCAGAAGAACCGGTGTGATACGGGACTGCGCCCGGCGCCGGAAGTGGGGCGCTCTTATCAGACTGAGCCCCTAAGCTACGCAGTCTGCCCGGACCCAGCTGATGTCCACAGAGAACCGGAAAGCTGCTGGTGTGGAAAAACCCACACATCCGGTGTCAGAGGACTGTGAGTGATAAAACCAGCTAAGAGTGAAGTGTTCTGGTATTGGAAAAGCAGCACTTTTTACTTGGCTTCTAACAATTTTTGCCAGACTGTCTTTTCCAAAAGTCAGAAATTCAGATTTTATGCAAAATCTCTGGATATTAACTGTTGGCCTAAAAACACAAACAGAAAGCTTTTCAACATGCTTCAGGACAAATAAAATCTACTTCTGACCAACTGCCAGTCTGAAACCTTTGGGCCTCTCCAGCAACCCATAAAATTATCTTTTTTTTCCCAATTGAGTTCCTAAAAAATAGGGAATCCCAGTGGTTCAAGGTTAACCTCCTTGACCACTACAGCCCGTTGTGCCATACACTGGACGACAAACACGGCCCTAAATTCCTCCTCTCCCTGTATCCGCGTCCCCATGCCCTGCAGCTGGGGGTGCCCTCTCAGCTGGGACTTGCTTTGGCCAATGGAAGTGAGCGGGGATGACCCGAGCAGAGGCGCACGAGACGCCTGGGCATGGAGCTCACCCTCCTGCGCGGCTTTCGAAACCCTGCCCCCCTGTGAGCACGTTCACCGGAAGGTGAGAAGCTACATGAATAGAGGCCATCGGTCCCAGCCATGGCCGCGTAGACCAGCCAGCCCAGCGATCCGCCAACTGACCCAGGAATAACACGGAGACCCGCAAAGCCAGCGCACCCAGAATTATGAGGTAAATAAATGGCGGTCACGTGGAGTGATTCGGTTTTAAGATGAGTGATTGTAAGAAGAGGTAACTGACAAGAAGCCATGCCCGCTAACACCACCACTATAAAACCACTCGCTTCGGTGGAATTAAGAGGGCCTTTCGTCAAGAGAAAAGGCATCCATGGTCCAATCCCTCCAGGTCCTACTATTAATACTAAGTGTCTACATGATAAAAGCCCGTGTTAACAAAACCATAAAGCTGCAGAGTCCAAGAGCCTTCTCCACGGCCCAAGGCGTTAGCCTCCGTCCTCCACAGCCTTGAGGACCACTCCCTGCACAACTGCCCCCGGGGGGAGAACTGCCAGCGCTAAGCCACACACTTGGGAGCCGGAGGGCGGATGAAATTCTCTTAAGGAAAAGCGTCGTGAAAAGGGAAGTAGCCTGAACTACACCTGCGTGTGGGTCAAGGGAAGGCCAACGGACAAAGTCAAGAACCTCTGTAGAAGGTATTAAAGTGTGGGTGGTACTGCAGTAACTTAGGGAAAAATTTTTAATTAAAAAAACAACTTAGTAAACCGCCAGTCACCGAGAGCGCATCATTATTGCCCAGAGCGCGCTCAGTGATAAAGCGGCTGCGAGGGGTTCGCTCGCCAGCTCTGCTGCCTGAGCTGACCCGCTGTACGGAAGCGGCACTACAAACACTGCGGGTAACGTCCCAAAGTCATGTCCGTGACTCTACAGCCCTGCGGTCCCAAAGAAACGAAGACACCCGAGACAACCGGCATTTGGATTCCTCCCAACTCACAGGACTAGAACACTGCGATCCGGACGCCGAGGCACTGTCCATCCACTCGCTCCTGGGCCGGCGGGTGAAGGGAGAGGAGAGCACTCAGCTCAACTCAGAGAGGCCCTCGGGTCAGGAAAGAATCAGTGGAAAAGCAGGGGCGCCTCAGGCCCGTTTTGTTTCACTACTCTATAGCCCAGAGTATCTGAAACTCGTAGTTTTAAATACTGAGTCTCAATACTTCGTTAATACTTAGTTACAAAAAAAAAAAAAAAAAAAACTTAGTTACAATACTAGTTCTAAGGCTTAGTTAATACTCAGTATTAACACATCTTAGTATCTGGTATGTCAAATCTCCGTGCTCTTCTAACTCGTTTCTGAACTACTCACACGTCACTCTGGGGAAGAGTAGGGGTGGGACAGGCACCTGTTTCAGGCCCCTAACGCCGGGCAGGCACGTCTCACCACACCAGCAGGACTGCTGTGCATTAGAGAAAGGTAGACCGGAAAGTCAGGCTCTTCAATCCATCTCTGCTACGGTGTCGTTAACAGAAATTCCTCTCGGATCCTAGCAGTAGTATGCGGAGCCCAGCCATAACTGTATCTCAGCTTTGGGTTCTGCCTCCGTCCACACTGGTATTTCAATAAATAACCAAGATACGCCAACTCTTTGAGCTCCAAACCTAAAACGGCTCCTTCCCACACATTCTCTCCTTCGCCCAGTAAGGACAACTGAAGAAGGGACACACACCCCTGGACCCCGGCACCCTTGATATAGGAGCTTCAAGAATGCTTTCCAAATCCACACAAAGGAACTTTGCTTCTGAACAATTTTTCTTTCTTATTACTCACAGGGTAAACCCTTCCCGTTTCCTAAAAACTCTTGTGTTCAACGTCCGAGAAACCTGCTGACTTCTCATGCCCTACTTCACTCCTCCTTGCCTCCCACTGAACGACTGGTTTAATCAACGCCTTTGTGTCCCATTTTTCACAGATGGCAGTCAAGACTAGCGTGACACTGTGTCGTATGGTGATCCCCGGGCTCCGAGTGGAGGCTCACCAGCGAGACTGGGGAAGAGAGACCCAAGAACACTTGCGGAGCGCTCACGAGGTGCCAGGCATTTAGCTGGACACTCTCAAGCACATAGCTGATGCACCGCTCTGTAACCTTCTTCAGTCCGTGACCACTCGCAAGGAGTGCTGTGCGTGCAAACAATGAATCATCTTCTCTGGTTATCATTTTGCAGAGAATTACCCACATCCCACTTCAAGCAGATTTATTCTTTTTACATATATATGCCTCGGATTTGGGATAAACTCCCTTTCTGTCGTGTGTATATAAATCCCAACATCTACAGCAACTCTCCCCTCAGGAGCCAGCTGAAAACCCAGGGGTTTTAAACCTAAAAAAATGTTTAAAAAGGAATGGAAACCCACACAAAATTTATACATTGACATTTTAAAAACATTTCCCTTTTAACTTTACCTTTTTATACGACTTCAAAAAGCATTGTTTTAGCTATCCTTGTGACAATGTCACTGGTTTTCTTATTATTGCCCATTAGTCAATTTTATCCAACTCTGACTTCCTAGGACGCTAAATTTTAAACTCAC
The DNA here is from genome assembly GCF_964662115.1 of Mustela nivalis. Taxonomy (NCBI): domain Eukaryota; kingdom Metazoa; phylum Chordata; class Mammalia; order Carnivora; family Mustelidae; genus Mustela; species Mustela nivalis. Next base: position 14,896,308 of record NC_139038.1, read on the forward strand.
TTTGCGCATGCCCGTGTATGGTCATTCTTTTTACACACAATAATATCTTCTTTATTGAATACATTGAGCATGTGACACTGTAAGTTTAAGGTATATAACGCGTTACATTTGTATATCGTCATGATTGTCCGAGTAACATTTATAACATTACATAATTTATACACTATGATTATCTCTATTCCTTATACTATCCACTAGGTCTCTATGGCTTAGTTACTACTGGTTACAAGTTTGTACCCTTAAACACCACCGACCTTACACCCTCCCTCATTCCCTGGTAACCATCATTTACTTTTTTTTTTTTTTTAACAAATTTAACTTTTTGAGATTCCGCACATAAATGGTATCATACAGTACTCGTCTTTCTCTGACTTGCATACCATAACGTGCTCGAGGTCCATCCAAGTTGCTGCAAACAGCAGGATATCCTCCTTTCTTATTGGTCAGTAATATTTCGTGGTGTACACGTACCACACGGTTTTTATTCGTTCCTCTGTTGATGGGCAGCTGGGGTGTCTCCCTAGCTTGGCTATTGTGAAGGATGCTGCAATAAACATGGAAATACTTATCTCATCAAAATCCTGTTTCCATTTCCTTTGGGTATATATCCAGAAGTAGAGCTGCTGGATCTTATGGTAGATCTATTTTTAATTTTTTGAGAAACCTCCATATTCCTCCACATTCTTTTCCATGGTGGCCGCACCGACTTACATTCCCACCAACAAAGTATAAAGGTTCCCTTGTCTCCACATCCTTGCCAGCACCTGTTGTCTTGTCTTCTCAGTGATGGCCATTTTAGCAAGTATGAGGTGGTACCTCACTGTGGTTTCGATTTGCATCACCCTGACGATGTGTGATGTTGTGCATTTTTCATGCACCTGTTGACCATTTTGATGTCCTCTTTGCAAAAATGCCTATTTAGTTCTTCTGTTCATTTTCTGATCAGGTTGTTTTTTGTTGCTAAACCAACCAAGTTCTTGACTTACTTTGGAATGTTCCACATATGTCCACGAAGTCGTTTGCTCTGAAGTGTGGCTCAATTCTGGTGTTTCCTCTTCGACCTCCTGATCCATCTGCTGCGGAGATTAGCATATCTGGGTCCTTTACTGTTATCGCATTATTGAGTTGTACCTCAAGATCTCTTAGTATTTGTTTAATGTACTTCGGTGTGTGGGTGCTGGAACTGTACACACAAGTGTTCTGTCTTCTTGACGTGCAGATTCACTTACCATTGTGTGATGACCTTCCTTGTCCCCTGTGACCCTTCTCGACTTGGAGAGAGGGATGCCCCACCTACCTTCTTTTGATTCCCACCGCCTGGATGGTCACCTTCCAGCCTTCCACTTTGTGCCTACTGGTGTCTTCAGAGCTGGACAAGAGTCTCCGATAGGCAGCATATAGCAGAGTCCTGTGTGGTTTTTTGTTTTAAATCCATTCAGCCTCTCTGAGCACTTGATTGCTGGGTTCAATTTTGGGCGGTTATTGATATGTAATGGTTTACTAGTGCCATTTTATCTTCTGCTTTCCCACTGGTTTTTTTTGGTTCTGTTTCTACCTTTATAAGTTGGTGGTTTCCATGGTGATTTGCTCAGTCTCCCCTCTTCTTTATGTGTAGTGTCTATGCTCTACATTTCTTGCTTAGTGGTTACCACGAGGATTACGAAAAACACCTCTAGATGAAATAGCCATTTTTTCTGCTGATAGCAATTTATCTTGATTTGCCTATAATTCCATCCTTTTGATACTCCGGTATTTATTTTAACTATTATGTTCAATTAGCCAAAATATAGCACACCGTTAGTTTCTGACGTAGTGTTCAACAATTCACTAGTTGCACACCCAGTGCTCATCACAACACGTGCCCTCCTTAATACCCAACACCCCATTCCCCCACCCCCTCCCTTCTGTAGCCCAAAGTCTGGGTCCTGGAGTTCAGCATCTCTCATGGGTCTTTCCTCCCTTGCCGTAGAGTCCTCTGCGCTGTTACGTTCCACACATGAGTGAAACCATATGATGACTGTTATTCTTCAGTATTTTTGATGTGACAAATTACCTTTCCATGCTGTGATTTTGTTACCAAGTAGAAGCAGGTACAATTATTTTTAATACTTTTCCTTTAAATTTCATGCTCTAATTAAGGGTTTAATATACTATTGTAAAAAAGAGTTATAGTTTTCTAACTGTCCATTGACCACCTTAATCAGCATTTTGTGTATTTTCATCTTCCCATTTCAGCTTGAAGAGCTCCCTGCAACGTATCTTGTAAGGCAGGTCTATTGGTGGTGAACTCCCCTCAGTTGTGGTTTGTCTGGGAAAGCCTTTATCTTTACCTCATATCTGAAGGATAACTTTGCCAGATATTCTTGGGAGGCAGTTTTTATCTTTCACTATTTTGAAAAAAATCATTCCGCTCTTCACAAGGCTGTAGAGTTTCTGCAGAGAAATCTGCTGAAAGCCTCATGCAGGTTCCTTTGTAAGTTATTGTCTTTTCCCCCCAGGCTGCCTTTTAAATTCTTTACCATTGACTTTGACAGTTTCAATATAATGTGTCTTAAAAAAGGTCTTTTCACATTGAGGTCCGTGTTTTATTAGCTTTGTGGATTTGTCTGTCCAGTTCCGTCCCAGGGTTTGAGAAGTTCTCAGCTCTTATTTCCTTAAATATGCTCTCTGCTCCTTTCTCTCTCTCTTATCCCTCTGGAAATTCCCATTCATTTAATGTTGACTCTCCTAATGGCGTCTGATAGTTCTCACAGGGTTTCTTTACTTCCTTAAAATCTTGGTTCTCTCTCCTCTTCCACCTGAATCATTTCTAGATCCCTATCTTCCAGCTCACGAATTCTCTCTTCCATCTGATCTGCTCTATTTCCAATGCTTTCAAAATGCATTCTTCCTTTCATTTTTTGAGTATTCCAGCTCCAGAATTTCTGTTTGGTTCTTCATTAGAATTTCAATCTCTTTGGTAAAGTATTTCTTCTATTCTCTAATTTTATTCCTGAGGTCACAGTATTGCCTTCATAAGTTTTCTTGTAGTTTGTTGAAGTCCATCATAATAGCTAGTTTTGAATTATGTATCAGATTGCAATAGTCCATGTTTTGTGGTTCTGTTACTAGAAAATTGTCATTTTCCTTTTGTGATACCATATTACCATGCTTTTTCATAGTGTTTCATGAAAAGTGCCTCTGCCACCGCATCTAAAGCAGCAAACACCCTTCTTATTTATGTAAAAGCCTTGTTTAGTTTGATTCTAATAGTTTTAACAGGTTGGTGATGGGAAGCCTTCCTCTTCTCTTCCAGAAGGTGGTGCTGCAGCACAAGTCTTGGGTTTCTCTTACCAGTGCTGACTCCCCCACTAAGGCTGGGAGAGCTGTGCATTGAAAATAAAAGGGGGGGGTGATGGCAGCACAGTGGAAGGTGGGGTGTGCTTAGCACCTAGGGCTTTGGATGTGCCCCATGATCCTCAAGTAGGGGGCTCCCAGAGCTCCATGGGCACTTTCACCTAAATCCCCTGGGGCAGACAGCAGGAAACATACTTTCCTTCAGTTCTGAGTCGGCCTTCCTCCCGTCCCTTTCACTCCTCCACTTCCCACCCCTCAAGTCACTGTGGTTTCTCAGAGCGAGCAACAGGTTCTCCAGCTCTGTAGCAACCGCTTTCAGCCTCCACCTCCTCTGCCAGAAGGGTGGTGCTGGCTCCCTCCCAGACCTGTCCCTGCAGCCTCCGCTGCCACCTCCCACTCCACTGTCCAATCCACTCACTTCCAGGTGCACAGGCGAATGCCTCTCTTGGGTGTCCTGGTGTGCTGTACAGAGGTGCTTTTTGTTTGTTTGTTTGGTTATGGGTATCTGATTAGTTGTATATGGAAGGCAAGAGAAAAAGGGAATGAGGCAGGCCTCCATGACTCTGACATCACTCCAATACTGTCTTTCTTAAATTTGAAAATTATTTTCTCCTTTTTTTCATGTTATAGTTTATTGGTCAGTATTTACAAAACAACTTTGAATTTTAAAAGATCACTGTCTCTTATTCCTCTGTGGAAATTTCCTCAACATTTCACTAGCCATCTCCCGAGAACTCAGAGGCACTACACTAGTGACGTGAAGATAAATAAGCAGGGGTCACCGGTCTCAAGCAACTCAGTCTTATGGGGAAAGCACAGGAAAATAAGTAAAATTTAATGTTTTTTGGTGTTATAATATGTGCACAGTTCAAGTATAATGCAAAAACAAGTCATTTCCAGGCCAGAGAAGATGGTCATCTGCATCTGGAAAGCTTTCCCTTTAAGTCACCCAAACCAACTCAACATCTTATGTGTTAAACCTGTTCTTTATGGGATCCTCTACTGCTCCAGGGCCCCATAACCCCAGCAGTCAACATGACTGGAACCCCTCCAGTCATTAACTGGTCCTCTTCCACGCGGGGCTCTCAGAGCCACACAGTCTGCCAAGCTGATCTCTACATCTCCATAATGTCTTTTTTAGGGCTCCTCATTCTCACTGTCTTAATTTCATCTTCATGACTCTTACCTAAACAAACACTCTCCTGTCTGGTTGCCTGCGTTCTGGCTCTCCCGTTTTATACCATGCTAGCAGATGACTCCGCAGGAAGCAAGATCTTTCCAAAGAACAGCGCTGGAAGTCCTCTCCAATCTACCCCCTACCTTTTCAACTTGGCTTCCAGCTGCCAGCCTCTTTCGCACACTCTGTGGTCCAGATGAACTATATTTACATAATGGTATCACAAACACCCTAACTTCCTATCTCTCTCAGGAGGTTCTTATTAAAAACTACAGCTTCCTACCTTTAAGATTCCAATTAAAACAGTGGCTTCTCTGAGAAGTTTCACCCTTCTGGAAAAAACACTGCATTCTCTTTTGAATTCCCCCAGCAATTAATTTGTGCCTCTATTCTTTTTACTAATATTATCTTCCCTAATAGAGTGAATTTTTAAGAGTAGGCCTATCTCTCACCCCTAAAAGACCAACACGTGTATGTAATTGGTAATCAACAAGCCCTTTATGAACACATTAATGCCTTTCTGTCAAACACAGATCCTAGCAGAGTATCTTAATAAGCTGGATGGCTCACCTGATTTCCACAGGGAATTGTGCATTTGTGACCAGGAAACTAGAGATTTTACACTCGTGGAGTAGTGTCAAAAACCTGTTGATTTCCGGGTACATGATGGGTTCTCCCACCAGAGACAACGCACAGTGCTTTACCATCATTCCTTCTTCAAAACGTTCTTCCTTGACACCCGGAACTCCTGGAGAACACAGTGAAAAAGAACAAGCTCTAGGAAACACGGGGAAAGAATATCACTTTCACTTTTCTTAATGAAAGATTTTTAATTTTTCTTTTTTTTTTTTAAGGTTTTATTTATTTATTTGACAGAGACAGAGATCACAAGTAGGCAAAGCAGCAGGCAGAGAGAGAAGGGGAAGCAGGCTCCCTGCTGAGCAGAGAGCCTGATGCGGGGCTCGATCCCAGGACCCTGAGATCACGACCTGAGCCACCCTGGTGCCCCAAAGATTTTTAATTTTTCTTAATGGTTCTTTGGTTATAGAAGGCAAATTCATTTTTGAAACCATCCAAATAATATAAAACAAGGAGGAGGGAAAGGGCTAGAATTAGTAAATCAGAAAGATCAGGAATCTCCCCTTCAGTTCAACCCTAACTGAACTACAGGGACATGAGTAGGCGAAGCGAACTCCGTTAGCTAACGATCTGGAATGCGGAACACATCCCTTTCCGTAATTTGCTTAGCTCTATATTCTTTCATGTTGGTTTAAGAAAATGAGCTCGAATGTTTATCAACAGCTAAGTGGATACACAAAATTTAGTGTAAACGTGCGATGAAATATTATTCAGCCTTGCAAAAGGAATGTGATGCTGACAGGTGGCAACATGGACGAGTCTGTGCTAAGTGAAAAGAGCCAACACATAGGGACGAACTTATGATTCCACTAATCTGAGGTCCCCAGAATAGGCTAATTCAGGCAGACAGAAAGTGGAAGGTTACCAGAGGCTGGGAAGAGGGAGAAACGAGTAGTTATTTTTTCTTGGGTACAGAACTTCTGTCCTGGATGATGACAAAGTTCTGAAAATTGACAGTGGTCACAGCTGCACAATATCAAGAAAATACCTAATGACACTGAACCGTACACTTTACAATGACCACACTGGTAAACATTGTGTTTTGTATATTTTACGACAATAAAAATATGAGGGGAGGAAGCTGAACTCAATATAAGGAAAAGTGTCTTCTAGACCCATCATTTCTCCCTTTACTCTGCAAGTATTCTGAACCGTGAAACTAAATGGAGTTGGTCCAAAAGTATACAGGAGAGAAAATGAAGAATCCTGGCCGCATGCCGGAATCACCAGGAGTGTCAAAAACTAGGTCCACTGCCAAAGACTGTATTTAATCGGGGTGGGTGTGAACCAGGATTACGGGAGTTTTTAAAATTCTTCAAGTGATACTAATGTGCACCAAGGTCCAAAACCACTGCACAAACCAGAAGGTCCCACATCTGCTTGCACACTGGACTCACCTGGGAAATCTTAACACTTTCAAACTCCAGACCCCAGCACAGACCAATTAAATCCCAATCCTGGGAGAGAAGCGTGGGCTGCAGTGGCTTTGAAAGCTCCCAGGATCACAGTGCGATCAAGTTTGGAAACACTGGCACACCACGGGCCCTCAGCCCTCACGGGACACTGGAACTACCTACCCAAAGCACTTTTAAAAATCCCAACATCGGGGCGCCTGGGTGGCTCAGTGGGTTGAGCCTCTGCCTTTGGCTCAGGTCATGATCTCAGGGTCCTGGGATCAAGCGCCACATCAGACTCTCTGCTCAGGGGGGAGTCTGCTTCCTCCTCTCTCTCTCTGCCTGCCTCTCTGCTGACCTGTGATCTCTGTCTGTCAAATAAATAAATAAAATCTTTAAAATAAAAAAAAATTCCCAATGTCCAGGTGGTATCCCAAACCAATTAAATCAAAACCTCTGGGGATGGGACTCCCCGTCCGACCCCCGTGTACACGGTGGGTTGAGAAGAACTGCTCCATCCCAATGCAGAAGGCACTCATGACAGTCCCTCAATCCAAGACAGGATCTGGAAGACTTCGAGTATAACAAAGGAAATAAAATGTATCACCTTTACTTCAGACATTTCTATCAATTAACTCTAGGTTTTTTCCAAAGCACACAGTCTCTGAAGGACAGAGATTCTTCGGGGAGACGGAGGGTGGGGGACCCATGTTCACAGTCCCTCTCAGTCACTTACCAACCACCTGGGAAACATAACTGCCTGAACTGTAACAAGTCCCTTTTTTTGTTGAACTTTTGTTGCCATTAATTGAGATAATGCTTGTCAAAGACTTTAGCAGAGTGCCTGGCACACCAGAAACATTCAGTAAAAATTTATTCCAGCCGTTATCTTGGTTTCTTACAATGACTGAATCCCAGTCAACATCCCCTTAACAACGACAAACCTGGAGAAAATAAATTCAGATTTCACTGCTCATTTGTACCGTAGTTTCCAGGAAGTGATTTTCTTTTACACACACACACACACACACACACACACACACACACACACACTGTCTACGTGGAAAGAACCAACTGCAACTAAATTCTCAAGAGATCAAGCTAACACAACACAGGCTAAAATCAGAGTAACCTAAATGTGGCAGCTGATGTCTGCTGAGAACGTATTTCCCATCAGTATTTTTAAATGAATAATTTTTTTAGATAACTGCAATCTAAGATCTTAAGAATCAAGTTTTTTTTAAAAACCTGATCCTTAACTCACTGTGTGTTGCCAAAACAACTCAACCATAAGCATAACATTTCCTTTTTATAAAAAAACATCATTAACTTTAATTCCCCCAATGAGCAGAAAGTAGAAAGACAGATTTAACCTGAACGGCAGAACTGACCTGACATGCAGGAACTAGGTAACTGAGCACTGGCTAAGCCGTCAGCATGGGAAATCCTGTGTGGCAGGTTCTCAGTTCTGGCTGTACCACTCAGCTTGGTCAAGTCATTCAACCTCTCTATGCCCATTCCCTGATCTGCAGTTGGGAATTTTACACACACACGCACACCCCTCTTTTTAAAAAAATATATATATTTACTTAGAGAAAGGGAGAGTACACAAGCAAGGGGAGGGCAAAGGAAGAGGGAGAGAGAGAACCTCAAGCAGACCCCATACTGAATGGAGAGCCTGACAGAGGGCTCGATCTCAGGACACTGAGATCATGACCTCAGCTAAGTCAAGAGCTGGACGATAACCAACTCAACCACCCGGGCAACCCCATACCCAAAGTCTATAAGAAGTCAATGAAATAAATCCCGAGGGCAGCACCAGGCCCAGCACACAAGTGTTCCAAAAATGGCAGCTACATTCAATTTAACAGAATTATTAAAATATTTTTATTTTAGTAATTACTTTGTGAATGAAACAAATTCAATCCTATATTTCAAATAAAACGGTAATTCCACTCAACTCAACAGACACTTATTGATCACTACTATGGGTCAACTAGTGTTCTAGGTAACTTTTCTACAGTCAATAATTTTATAAGTAATTTCTCTATTTAGAGAAAAAACCTCTGCCTTTATGAATTTTATATTCTTATGAGAGAAAGAAAGTAAACACCAAACATAATAAATCTGTATATTCTACACCACTGTAGTCCAGGAATATGTTCTGAGATGCTGTAAATGTTCTCTGTACAATCTAACATAGCAGCTGCCAGTCACACGTGCCTCTTTTATTTTTGTAAAGATTTTATTTATTTATTTGACAGAGAGAGATCACAAGTAGGCAGAGAGGCAGAGAGAGAGAAGGAGAAGCAGGCTCCCCGCTGAGCAGAGAGCCTGATGTGGGGCTCGATCCCAGGACCCTGAGACCATGACCCGAGCCAAAGGCAGAGGCTTTAACCCACTGAGCCACCCAGGCGCCCCCTCAGGTGACTCTTGAGCGCTTAAAATGTGGTCAGCGTGACCGATGATGAACCAGATTTTTTATGTTATTTAATTTTCATTAATTAAAATGCAGAGGGCCATATGTGGCTCCTGGCTACCATCCAGGATATGCTCATCTTCAGTGTGTGAGAAAGAGAGACGCGTGTGGAACAGGAGAGGTGGAGCAGGGTGCAGAAGGTCAAGGACCCAAAGAAGAGGCAGCTGCCGTGAAGACAGGGCAGTCTGGAGAAGCGCCCCGGGAAGCTGGGATCTGACCTGAAGAGATGAGGCTCAGGCCCAGGGAGTAAGGAAGGACAGAGCACCGTCAGCAGTGGCTGGCAGAGCAAAGGCCCTGCGGTGGGAGCAGGCTGCTCCAAGCAACCTGAGAAACACAGGGAGCACTGCAGGGTTTGGAGGAAGGTGCCATGACCTAAATTTCCTTCCACGTGTGTGGATCGGATTGGCCGCGAAGCTGAGGACAAAGGAGCACAGAGGCTCCTCTGGCAAAAGGCTATTGCGTAACCTCAGCAAGAAATGATGGCGGCTTCCACTGCAATGGTGACCGCCGAGGCCGCAGGAAGAGATCGACCCATGGGCTCTAGTCAGTAGGACTTTCTAACGGACTGGAGGAAGGATATGAGAGAAGGTCATTAATGATTTCCACAAGCTTTGGGCCAGAGCAACGGAGCTGCCACCACCGGAGACAAAGTCTCTAAGGGTAACGGGTTTCACAAGTCAGGAACCACCTCTGTTCAACTGCAGAAGGGTGAAGCCGATGTGTCTGTTCTCTGTGTGGGAAAGAGCGTCCCACGTTCAAGCCTGCAGTCTGGAAGGATGCATTCTGGCGAACAGATGGGACTTCTATTCCGGGTCCGAGCTAGGGCAGTGAGCGCAGACAGAGAAGTGGACTGGGAGCTAGAAGACGCAGGGGTCTAGGGACAGGAAGAGGGGTCATCGGAGGACACGACCAGGAGCAGCTGGGGAAGGAGGGTGTCTAGGGACAGGAAGAGGGGTCATCGGAGGACACGACCAGGAGCAGCTGGGGAAGGAGGGTGTCTAGGGACAGGAAGAGGGGTCATCGGAGGACGCGGCCAGGAGCAGCTGGGGAAGATGAAAGCGTGAAAGCAAAGGATCAGCTGTCCCTGTCTCTGAGAGCCTGAACGAAAAAGTCAACCTGCCCATTTAGACATCGACAAAAACAAAAACCAAGACAAAAAAGAGTCCCCTAAGTAAATCTCCTGAAAGAGTAATGATTCTGGGATTTAAAAATTATCTTAATTTTCTCAAAAAGTAAAGTGTTGAGAAGAATATGGAGACCCGTGGGTCTCTCCTTCCCAGCAGCACGCTTCCACCTCATGGTCACTGCCAGAGGCTAGTGCAGTCATCTTCCCCAAAACAAGGCCCTCGGGGACTCAGTCACCTGCTTCCTTCACGGTCCTCAAGGAAGTAGGTCAGAAAACAAGACATCCTCTAAATTTCTAATAGAAAAAAGCCCCAGAGCAGGAAGAGAGACCACGGACCAGCAAACACTTCATCTCAGTAACGAAGCTAAAGAACTATTTTTCACATGGGGAGAGTCTGTCTGTCTCTCCCACATACACTCTCTCTCTCTCTCTTTCTCCATTCTCACATTTCCCTAAGCCTTTCTTCACAACTAAACTCTCCTTTCGTATTCTGATTTTTTTTTCCTTAAGCAAGTTTCTGACATTTCCCTTATCCTGAACAGCTTCCGTCCTGGACAACACTACGGTCCTCGTATTAACGAGGAAGCCTACTTTATCTCCCTCGAAGGTGCCAAAGCAGACACTTGAGATGCCAGAAGTGTCCTCCTTCTGTCACAGCAATAAAACCAAGTAACACAAAATTAACACAATATATTGCTCAGCAAAGGGTATTTGGGCCTAATTCTAAAGTGTGGGGCAATTAGACATAAAATATTCTCTTTCTTTGCATAAACAATTCAGTCCCAGGCCAAAGATCTTCCTAGAACCCTCCCGGGTAAACGCCACGTAGGTCTTTGAGAGAGTCACTTCCACCGCGAGGCTCTCATCGATCACCTCCAGGAACAATGCGCGGGTGGTGCTCTGTTCCTCGCCACCCCCATGTCTCTTCTGGACGCGCACTTCAGCAGACCGTGTGTGAAAACCGTCTGTCGGAGACCCTGATTCCTCTATTCTGCATCACTTCACATCTAAGTGAAACTACAGAGAAGAAAACATGTCTGCACCTTCAGCGCTGCGGACGTGCCTGACAAGGACTGGACCGCTGCACCGGTGGGAACCGCCTGAGGTTTAACCTCCAGCCCACTCCGGGGCACTTTCTCCTGCCGTGGGAGCGTGTGCGGCGACAGGCCGCGTTCCGAGCAGATGCTGAGCGGCTCTGAAACTCGGATCCACTTGTGATCAATACAAAGTTGATTCTGCATGTGTCTGAAGGGAAAGCTAATAAAGGTCATGAGAGAAAGCTATTTTAATGATTCAATTAAATAACTGAAGAGACAATAATTGCCCTCAGAATTGAGAACAAGCACAAAAGGGAAACATTAAAAAAAAAAAATCAGAATATCTTCAAAATCTGTTCAAGGCTGGCCCCTTGGCTAAAGCTTGAAACTCAGAGGGAAAAGGCAGCAACACCCACGACCAAGTCTCCCCTCCACAAAAATAAAACCCTAAAACGACCGAACCAGACCCGTGGAGAAAGAAGGTAGAAAAGCACACTGAAACCAGAGGATTCCAAGCCAGAACAAGGAGAATCACGAGTAAGTTAATGCTGAACCTCTAAAGAGACGATGAACGTAGGATATCCAGGATATAACCAACTAAGAAGGAAATAACTGGCTCTGATTCTCTGAAAACTGCCTATAATGTTCCTAGAACATTTCTGTTTAACCCTAAAATCTGTACTCCCACGGATAAAATACCATTAAAATGGAGATTGAGTTACCATTCAAATCCCAACACCAAATTCATCAGCAATAACCCTAAGCTACAGTACTAAGGAATCTATTTCAGTGGTAATTAGGCAAACTGAGTTTTTTTTCTCCTATGGGAAAGTACAACCCAAATTCTAACCAAGGAAACCAGTAATACTCCATTCCTTGTTTTGTTTTGTTTTCTCAAGCCACCAGAGGGCACAAGGTAAGAGCACCGGCGCTCTAATGGGAAAACTAATGTGGTGTGGGAGAAAGGGGAACTTTCCTGCAGGGCCTCGGTGGGAAACTGTATCCCGAGTTAAGCCACGTCTGCAGACCCATGTCTACTGAGGAGTTCAGGGGCTCACCATTCAGAAAGGACGGGACCTGTTTTACTTATACCCTATCCCCTAGGATGAATAAAAGACAAAACACAGAGATTTCACTTAATGCAGGAGGCATTCAGGTTCATAAAAAAAGAGAAAACTTAAGACTAGAACCATTGATAAAGACTGAGCGAAGTTACAAAATCTCATTGCCTGATGACTACCACAAAAAAATAAACAACCATGCATCTGAATGGTTTAGATTCTGCCAAAAAGAGAGAAAACATAACCAATATTCTGAAATACTAAAATTTCATAATTTTGCCCACTGTGGTTTGTTGTTGTTTTTTGTTGTTGTTGTTGTTGGTTTTGGTTTTTTTTTGACAGATCACAGGTAGGCAGAGAGGCAGGCAGAGAGAAAGAGAGGAGGAAGCAGGCTCCCTGCCGAGCTGAGAGCCCGATGTGGGGCTTAACCCCAGGACCCTGGGATCATGACCTGAGCCAAAGGCAGAGACTTTAACCCACTGAGCCACCCAGGCACCCCCATTGCGGTATTTTTTAAAAGAAAACAATTTGTGTGCTTGTTGAGGGCTGCGGACTACCACCAGTTTTGTAGAAGAGCTCTGAATTTTTACAAATTATGTATTTCATCCTTTAATAATTAGAGTTTTTTCTCTTTTAATACTATAGTATCACACCCAGGTTTACTATAATTATTACAGCAATAAGACAGATTTTCAAAAAAGTAATGTTTTGTTTAAGCTTGGAATGAAATTTTAAAAAGCATTAACAAAGAGTTACCATGATCCAAACACTGAAGACCAAGAGAGCTCTCACCCTTCGTGAAAACATAAACTACAACGAATGAGAGCTCCTTTATGCCCAGGTGCCTACACGCAGCACACCTTCCAACAGAAACCCATTTTCTACAACGCCTACTACTGTAAAGAAGAACTGCTCTGGCACTTGGATGAGTGTCGGTGTACAAAGGTCAACCAGTTCCAACTCGAAAACCCCTGTGGAAAATTTATTGTTGATTAAATGAATAGTTGTTGTGCTGAGATGGTAACACTATGTCAAGTAATTAAGATGTGAAAAAAGAATCCTTTGGGGAAATTACTAGGGCAAAGTAAACTCTAGAAAAGGTTTTTTAAGAATGAAGTTGACAGGGACGCCCGGGTGGCTCAGTGGGTTAAGCCGCTGCCTTTGGCTCAGGTCATGATCCCAGCGTCCTGGGATCGAGTCCCACATTGGGCTCCTTGCTCCGCAAGGAGCCTGCTTCTCCCTCTGACTCTGCCTGCCACTCTGTCTGCCTGTGCTCGCTCTCGCTCGCTCTCTCTCTGACAAATAAATAAATAAAATCTTAAAAAAAAAAAAAAAAAAAAAGAATGAAGTTGACAGGGGCGCCTGGGTGGCTCAGTGGGTTAAAGCCTTCAGCTCAGGTCATGATCTCAGGGTCCTGGGATCAAGCGCCATGTCGGACTACCTGCTTAGCAGGGAGCCTGCTTTCTCCTCTCTCTCTGCCTGCCTCTCTGCCTACTTGTGATCTCTGTCTGACAAATAAAATCTTTAAAAAAAAAAAAAAATGAAGTCGACAGTCATTGTTGAATGGGGGGGGGGGTTGTTCCCTCTCCTTAGGCATTTTAACCCCAATTCAGGATTCACTTGTCCACAGATAGGCTCTATTCTCTCTCTCTCCAATCCTTTATCTATCTTCCCCCATAAGACTATATATATATATATATATTTTTTTTTTTAAGATTTTATTTATTTATTTGACAGAGAGAGACCACAAGTAGGCAGAGAGGCAGGCGGAGAGAGGAGGAAGCAGGCTCCCTGCTGAGCAGAGAGCCCGATGCGGGACTCAATCCCAGGACCCTGGGATCATGACCTGAGCCGAAGGCAGAAGCCTAACCCACCGAGCCACCCAGGCGCCCAACAACATAGATTTTTTAAAGCTCTTCTGTTTCTTATCACATGGGAACCTAACGACAAACCGTGTGAGATGCCTACAGACTAAAGTAAGTACGAGGTTGCCAATCAGATACGCCTCTGTGCAGGACAAGCCCCTCAAACAGGCGAGGCGACAACAAAGAACAAGGCCCCCTGAGCTCACCTGACACGTGCTACTAACACGAGTAAAGTCGGCCCTATGATCTATTCATCACTGATTTCCATTTAAAGTGAATTTGCAAAAATGCTCCTGTCAGAAAAATAACTACCAAAACAAAACCTGTCATCCTGCCCCAAGGACATCTCCGAATGCAAGAGTGAACGCCTCCTCCTCAGGCTGCATTGTCCCCACACAAACTGCCTGGGACACAAATCACACAGGAAGATCGCCAGCTGCCAGCGAATCACGCATTCTCAGACATCTCGTCCCATCACTGAACGGTACGATGGGCTCCTTAAGCACTAAAACAACACAAACTTACTAGAATATGAAGATAAATTACTGGCATTTGCCTGGTTCTGATATTAAGATCTGTGATAACTAATTTTATGTGTCAATTTGGCTGAACCACAATGCCCAGATATTTGGTCCAATATTCTGGATATTTCTGAGAAGGTGTCTTTTGGATGATTAACATTTAAATCAGTGAACGTTGAATAATATGCACAGGTCCACATTCCTTAGAAAACTCATGAAGAATAAAATAAAGGTGTAACTACTGACTGATTATCCTTAATAAATCATTACTGATTAATCTGCATTTGCATTACCTTTCTCAATTTTTCATAAGAAATAACGGAGCTATAATAAGCTATATATTTGGTCTTCTGGTTCATGGCACAATGCTCCTAAAGCCCTTGGGATCTCCTGAGTGAAAGCAGTGTCTTTAGTCGTTCAGAAGGAGCCCCTGTGGAGCACACCAGAGCTAATGAGGTGACTCCGGGCCCCTACATGGCCTCAGGACGGGGCTGGTCCCCAGAGAGACAAGTGATTAGAGGTCTGGAATCTTCCATCACAGACACCGAGCTCCTGGAAGGGGAGAAGGGCTCCATATTGGGCTCCATTAAAAACTCGTGAGCAGTGAGAGTTGAGCTGCCAGGCTGGTGAGTGCCTCCACGTGCCAGGAGGGTGACCCACTCCAGGTCCACTGGGACAGAAGCTCCTGCACACTTTCCCTTATGTTACCTCTTCCTCTCGCCGTCCCTCTGAATCCTCCATAAAACCCTCTGTAAGAAATTGGTGAGTCCAGTAAGTGTAAATAAGTGTTTCTCTGCGTTCCATGAGCCGCTCCAGTAAATTAATCATATCTGAACAGGAGGTAGCAGGAACCTGTCGTTCACAGCCAGTCACTCAGAAGTGCAGGGAACAACCCGGACTGGAGATTGGGGTCTGACGTGGGGCAGACTTACAGGCCTGAACCCTCACCCTGTGCAATCTCGTGCTACCTCCAGAGTGTTACAACTGAATTAAATTTATGGGCCACCCAGCCAGTGTCTACTAAGAACTGAAGACACTGGCTGAGTGGCCTATAAATTTAAACACACACGCGCACACACACAACTTATCAGAAGTACTTTAATCTCAAGAAGGAGTGGCCTGACAAATTTCTTCACATAAAAGAATCATTTGATCTTCAAAATGATAATTACTGGGGTTTATAAGGACTCCCACATATGAAGTTAGCACCACAAAAGTGTCTATATCAACACAACCTTGGTTGAGATTCGCATTCTATTGTTGCGTAGCGAAGGACAAGGAACATAGAGCAGAGAAGGGCTTCCAAGTGGTAGGTGGAGACAGACACACAGATTTCTCAGGGAACCTAACAAATTTCAGTTCAGCATAGGCAGCTACCACTCTAGAAAGCCAACGCTTTTTAAGTCCACCGCATCTATCTGCAGCAGTGGGCCTCAAAGCGGGGTCTCCAGTTCCACAACACCAACACCACCTGCAAAGGTTCAGAAATGCACACACTTGGGCCCCACCTCCAGACCTACTGGACCAATCTCTGGAAAAGGAAGCCAGGAATCTGTTTTAACAAGCTTTCCAGATAATTCTGATGCTCACTACAGCCGGAGAACCGGTAACCTCCAGTAAAGTATATACCTTTTAATATAAAACAGAACTGAATCAGGAAGTTCTAGAAATTGAGTGGCAGAATTTTCACAATACTATGGATCACATGATATTAATAGAATCCTTCCTTTTTATAAGTTGTTTAATAAAAAATGCTTTCCCAATACTACATTACTGATAATATTTAAGATTTTTCCAATGATCCAAACTTTCCTGTCCATTCATTAAGTTGCTTTGTGCTTACCAAGAGAGAACAATATCAAGAATTTTTAGGAAGAATGATGATACGCTCCCAGGCAAAACTTACAGGCTAAGTGTGCAATATTCTAAATTGTTAAGCTCTGAATGAAATTTTTTTAGTTTTTCCATCATATGGGACATAAAAGTTGTCAGTAAAAACCAAAAAAGCCAAAATGCATGTAATATTTCTACAAAGTTTTCACTTCCCTATATGAAAATTTGCCAGTGGGAACAAAATCCTGTCGAAGAGGCAACTCCTCGGCCGATTTAATTCACATTAATTAGCATTCCTTTGTAGAGGGCAGATAAATACCTTTAAACTGCTTAATCATGCTCTGATGGTTTTCAATGGCTTCCTTTAGGATCACTTCAGGCTGGTCCATCTTCCACCGCCACTCGGTGCCCACTGGGTTGGTGTGGTGCCTGAGAAGAAGAGGCAAGAGTTCTAAAGGACTCGAGTGACATCTCAGCGCGTCATCTACTACGCGGTAGCAGTAAGACCATAAAGTCACAGCAGTGAAACCATAAAGTCGTAACATCAGGGCTGGTTTCCCCCTAAGAGCTTAGCTGTTTAGAGCAGTGTTTTCTGGCTTAGCTCATGAGATCTAGCAGAGAAGGTTAGCTGGAGAAGTGCCTGGCTGAGACTGAGGTTTCATAGGACAGTCAGAAGTGCGCAACCTTTCCTTTCAGTCCCCCGCCACCAGGCTAACAAGCCTCCACTAAATGCTAACAGAATATTCCTGGAAGAGGTCCAAAGCCACAGTAATTGGCCCTCTGAGAGGCGGCCCAGCGGAACATCCGACGCTTAGGACGGATGAGGCGTGAGGAGAAAACTGTCACAGAAGCCCCCAGGCCACACGTTCGGCATCGCCTAATGGGATGTTACAGCCAGTGGTAGAACGAGGTTCGCACAGAAACAGCAAGTCTCAACTCGAGCCCAGCTCCAGACTCGATGAACCTCAACTCCGAAGGGAAAGGCCATGCAGAAGGGAAAGGTGAACTGATTTCCAAACAGAAACGCGGCGCACCTCAGTCTGTAACGTAATAGATAAGAAGTCTGACTTTAAACAACAAAAAATAGGAGGCACAGAAAAACAACACATTTCCAACAAAGCAGTCGGCAGAAACAAACTCCTGACACAAGTGCTGGAAGTATGTGATGGGGAATTTTTACAACAATCGTTGATTATGTTAAAAGCCCTAACAGAAAAGGTGGGTACATGGAAGATCAGGTGCGTAAATTCAGCAGAGACGGAAATTGTAACAAAGAAAATGTTAAATATGAAAAAACGGGCTTCTGACAGGTTCAGCAGTGACTAGTGACAGCTGAGGACAAAGAGTAAACAAACAAACAAACAAACAAACAAACAAAAAACTTGGAGACTGGTACAAATAAGCCAACAAAAACACAAAGTTTTCTTTCTTTTCTTTCTTTTTTTTTTTTTAAAGATTTTATTTATTTATCAGAGAGGGAGAGGGGGAGAGAGCGAGCACAGGCAGACAGAATGGCAGGCAGAGGCAGAGGGAGAAGCAGGCTCCCTGCTGAGCAAGGAGCCCGATGGGGGACTCGATCCCAGGACGCTGGGATCATGACCTGAGCCGAAGGCAGCTGCTTAACCAACTGAGCCACCCAGGCGTCCCCAAAGTTTTCTTTCTTTCTTTCCCTTAAGGGAAAAAAGTGACACAGTGTCCAAGAGCTGGGGGACAACAACAATAGGCCCAAGATACACATACCTGGAATCCCAGAAGGAAAGCAGAGATAAAGAAGCAGAAGAAATAGTCGAAAGACAATCGCTAACAGTTTTTCACAGATAATGAAAAACCACCACAGATCCAAGAAGCTCACAGAACCACCAGGACATTTTAAAAATAAAAAACAACCTAAAAATGCCACATCCAAATGATGAAAACAAAAGATATTGAAAAAATCTTTAAGTTAGAGGGGAAAAAAGACACATTACATGAGAACAGAGATTAAAAATTACATGTGACAACTCATCAGAAAACAGCTGAAACTGCAACGACACATCCAAGAAGCGTGTCTAACAGAAACAAAAACTCATCAACCAGAATTCTACACCCAGTGAGAGTATCTTTCAGAAACGGAAAATTTTGCACCCAAAATCCAAGAGACTTCCTTCTCAACAACGTACATTACAAGAGATGTTAAAAGAGAACTGCTCAAACTAAAGAAAGTAGATAGAAACCTGAATCTGGGGGCGCCTGGGTGGTTCAGTGGGTTAAGCCTTTGCCTTCGGCTCAGGTCATGATCTCGGGGTCCTGGGATCGAGCCCCACATCGGGCTCTCTGCTCGGCAGGGAGCCTGCTTCTCCCTCTCTCTCTGCCTGCCTCTCTGCCTGCTTGCAGTCTCTCTCTGTGTCAAATAAATAAATAAATAAATAAATAAATAAATAAAACAAACTAAAAGGAAACCTGAATCTGTACAAAGAAATAATGAGCACTGGGAAAGGGGGAGGAAAAGGAAAAGATATTTACCTTTTTTACCTTTAATTGCCCTAAAAATAACTGACAGTGTAAGTAAAAAAGAATAATGATGTACTGTGTGTTCATAACTTACGTAAAAGTTGTACCAACAAAAGCCCAAGATGGTCGAGGGGAATAAGAAACGCTGCTGTAAAATCCTGACACTACACACGCCGTGGTGTGTCATCTGAAGACTCTGGTTGACTGAGGATGTGCACTCTAAACCCCAGGAGAATCTCTAAAATACTTTAAAGGTTTATAAAGAATAAGTCAAGACTGGGCATAAAATAAAACCATTTAAAATACTCAACTAACAAGAGAGTAGGCAGGACAATGAAAAAACAACACAGAGACTAGAAAACAACAAATGTAAAATTTCATCAAACCATACTGACAATCACTTTCAACACCAGTTAAAGGATAATATCAGGTTAAAACATAAGACCTGAAGAAAAAAAAATGGGGGTGCCTGGGTGCTCAGTCAGTAAAGCGTCTGACTCTTGGTTTTGGCTCAGGTCATGCTCAGCGTTGTGAGACCAAGCCTCACGTCAGGCTCCATGCTCAGCCTGGAGTTGGCTTGGGGATTCTCTCTCTTGCTCCTTTCCCCACTCCCTTTCTCTTTCTCTCTAATAAATAAATAAATAAATCTGAAAACACACACACACACACACACACACACACACACCCTTAGACCTGACTATATGGGACCAGCATCACTGAAATACAAAAACCACATTAAGATGTTATAAAGAAAAGTACAGACCTACACCTCCCATGAGCAGAGACAGAAACCTAAAGAAGTACAACAAATAAAGACCCCAGGCAAACTGGATGCAGGAACACGTGAAAAGGAAAATGTGTCACAACCAGGTAATTTATCCCGGCAACAGCAAAGCTGGTTCAGCAGGCAACAATCAATCACTCCACAGAAGCATCTAATAAAATTCAACATCCACTCGTGACAAAAACTTGCAGCAAATTAAAAATAAAAGGGAATTTCTTTAATTTTATGAAGGGGATTAAAAAAAAACAAAAACCCTCACAGCTAATGTCAGACTTAAAGGTGAAAGAAGGGATGTCTTCCTCTAAATATCTGAAACATCGTAAGAAAGTCCTTTCTACTACTCCTGGATAACATGTAAATCCTAGTCAGTGAAATGAAGCCAGAAAAGGGAATAAAACTTTCTTTTCACAAATGACGTTTATCTACATAAAAATTCAAAAGAATCTACAAAAAACAGACTGGAACTCATGAGAACTAGTAAGGGAGCCTACCAAATGCCTAAGATACGTGATCAACACACAAAAATCTACTGTCTTTATTACACGTAAGAATGTGTGGTATTGGCCAAAGAGAGACTCACAGATCAACAAGACAAATGAAACCAGAAACGCACCCAACATGTGTTACCAACTGAGTTCTGACAAAGGCGCAAAGGCCATTCAATGGAGAAAGAATAATCCGTTCGATAAATGGTGCTAGAACAAGCGATATCCAAAAGCTAGAACGAAAACAAAACAAAAACAAATAACTTCTGTCCCTACGTTGAACGTCCTCAGGAATAAGACAAACTGACAGCGTGCACGCCCCGGCAGGTCTGATGTACTGAGAACACTACTGCGTCACACAAAATACCCATAATCTCATTCTAATTATGAAAAGATATCAAATAGATAATGAAATGATATATCAAAAGTATATCAAATATATAACAAAAATATATCAAATATAAATTGAGGAACCTTCTCCAAAATACCTGAAGTATTTTTCAAAAGTGCCAAAACCATGAAAACAAGGAGAATTAAGGGACTGCCACAGGCTGGAGAAGACAGACACAGCAACTCGAGGATACTAGAGTGGATCCTCGAACCGTTTAGAAAGAACAGTAATGGCAAATCTGGCAAAATCTCAACGTCTCCAGTTTCATTAATAGTATTTTATCTGTTGCGATTGATAAGAAATGTTAATTTCTTGGACGTCACAACTGTCCCATCATCGGGGAAGGTATTAGCACTACAGGAAGGCGAATGAAGGGTATACCAGAAGTCGCCACACAACCTGTCGCATAAGGAAAGGTTTTCTTCCCTTGCAACACTAACCCTCGTTGAAAACACAGGAAAGAAGGACTCATTCTTAATACTGATTCACAACTTGATATAATTTGTGTCCAAAATAGGTAATAAAAATGCAAAACATTTGTACAGTGGAGTACTAATTACACAGCCAGCTACAATAACAAAAAAAGACACCTCTCTTGACAAGCACTGAGTAATGTATGAAATTGCTGAATCACTTGGGGCATCTGGTGACTGCCGGATAAGCCTCTGACTCTTGATTTCGGCTCAGGTCATGATCTCAGGGTTGTAAGATCAAGTCCCACTACAGGCTCCATGCTGGGTATAGTGGCCTGCTTAAATTCTCTTTCTCCTTCTCCTTCTGCCCCCGCCCCCATGATCACACTCTAAAAAAAAGTTGTTGAATCATTATACTGTACACATGAAACTCATACAATACTATACGTTCATTATACTTCAATTTTTAAAAAGAAAAAAATTATATTTAAAAAAATTAAACCCAACTTGACTATGGTCTTTTGTCGTTTTTTGATGCATCGTTGTTTCATTGTTCTTCGATGCTGGGCTCTGGGTTTTTTGTTTGTTTCTTTGTTTGGTTGTTTTGTTTTAGGAGGGAGGGGGAAAGTACCTGGAGTGGGGGCATGTAGTGCAGGCAGAGGGAGAGACAGAATCTTAAGGAGGCACTCCCTCAGCACGGAGCCCCACACAGGGCTCGATCTCACCACCCTGACATCATGATCTGAGCTGAAATCAGGAGTCCCACACTTAACCAACTGCGGCACTCTGGTGCCCCGGACTCCGTATTTTAATGTACTGTTCAGGATTTTACACCAGTAAATGAGTGAAACTGCACGGAAATTTTTGTTTTCCATGCTGTTCTCTGGGCTGGTATCAAGGTTATAGTAGTTTCTTAAAATTATTTTACAAGTGTTCCTTTTCCCTTTGCTTTCTGGAGAACTCCTTTTCCTTGAATGTTTGCTAGAACTTACTTGTAAAACCATCTACGTCTGGTTTCTTTCTGATAATGGTTTGTAACTACTCATTCCATTACTACAGCGATTACAGAAGTACTCAGAATGACATTCTTCTTCAATTACTTTTGAAAATCTAAATTTACAAGGAATTTAGAGAATGGGAGCGGGCTAGTGATTTCCAGGACTAGGAGCCGGGAGGACCAAGGAGCAGGCGCAGCCTCAAGAGGAAGGAAAAGGAAAAGGTCTGTATTTTGATTGTGGTTGTAGATGCGCAATTCTAAACAGATGATACAATTGTACAGAACTACACACATACACCCATCACACAAATGAGTGCATTTAAAACTGGTAAAATCTGAAGAAACTCCACAGACGTATTAAAATAAATAAATTTACAAGGGATTTTATTTTTCCAAATTTTCAAATATTGATTAGCTAATAAATTGATGAATATTAACTAATGAAAAGATTAAATCCTTGAGACATCTATAATAACAAATATCATCTTTCATTAGTTAATATTATTTATTCCCTCTCTCCTTTTTTGATCTTATACAAATAATTTCAGATAAAACTTCTAACAATTTCAATTATATCTGATTGATAATATTGCCATACACAATACCACCTAATCACCAGTTCTTTAAGATTTTGTTCTTCAGATCCATTTATTTGCTGTTTATCTTCTACCAGAGCAAAAAGAGGACATCAAAAAATTAAGGGGAACAGTTTAAGTTCATTTGCCTTAAAACAAACAACAAAGCATATCCAGATCAAAAAAATTAAAAAACAACAGAGTGAAAAGGTAACCTGTGAAAGGTGCAGATATTTACAAACTAGATAAGGGGTTAATATCCAAGATATACATAGGATCCCATTAACTCAACAGAAAATAATATTAATAATAACTCAATTTTAAAATGGTCAAAGGACTTGACATTTGTCCAAAGAAGACCTACAAATGACCAACAGGTATATCAAAAGATGCTCAGTATCATGAATCACCAGGAAAAACAAAGCAAAATCACAGTAAGACATCATCTCATACCCACTGCTATGGCCATTATCAGAAAAAATAATAAAAATAAAATAAAACAAAATAATACACATTGGCAAGCATATGGAGACATTAGAATCCTCATGCATTATTAGAAATGAAAAATGGTGTTACCACTATGGAAAGTAGTCTGGAAGTTTCTAAAAATAATTAAAAAGAGAAAATCATATGACACAGCAATTCCACTTCTGTGTCTTCTACAAAAGACTTAAAACCAGAATCCCAAGGAGAGACGTCCACTCCCATGTTCACTGCAGTACATGTGTGAGTAAAGAGAATGCGGTAGGTACATGCAGTGGAATACTATTCGCCTTAAAAAAGGAGATCCTGCCAAGCGTATGTGACATACGGATTAGCCTGGGGACATCATGCTGAAACGAAACGAGCCGCGGGAAGACAGACACTGCATGACAGCACCCAGCACCCAGCCGGAGTCTACAGAAGAGGCAAACACACAGAGGCAGACAGCAGGATGGTGGCCGCCAGGGGCTAGAGGAGGCGCAAACGGGAAATTGCTTTTTAACAAATACAAAGTTTCAGTTACGTTGGATTCAGGTTCCAGAGAGCTGCTGGACCGTATTACAGGAACCATACCGTATTGTACACGTACCATTCTGTGACGAGAGCCGATCTCATGTTAGGTGTTCTTACCACAGCAATAATAATGATGATAAAATACTACTTTGGAGCAAAATTATATGACAATCCTCTTACATACAGAGAAGGAGGAAATTTTTGTGGAAGACACAGACCTTAGTAATGACTTTAAAGACAAAGGCCCTTTAAACATATTTCTTTCCTGCTTTCCAAACAGTGATTTAATTTGGCAGATTAAGAGCTGGTTCTGAATCCACATGCACTTTGAGATGAACAGATCTCTCAAAGTGGGAGCAAAAAGAGCAAGACACAGAATACTGTACGGCATCCTGCTGCTTGTATGTGCGTGTGAACAAAGACACGCACACCCACAAACCCATGCGCAGGTGTGTGGCGTATCTCTGAAAGCTTAAGTGAGGAGAAGACAAGAATGAAAAGAAGACAACTGTCACGGTGTTATACATTTCGCATTTTCACTATATGCAAGGGTGACCTTTCAAACTACATTTAAAATATATTTTTAAAACTTATGTTTACTACTCAAGCAAAATGTTTTTTTTTTTTAACTTTCTATGATGAGTGGAAATGTCACCTTTTTTTTTTTTAAATTAGTTAATTTGTCAGCGAGAGAGAGAGAGCGCGCACACGAGCGCGCGAGAAAGCGAGAAAGCACAAGCAGGCAGAGCAGCAGCTGAGGCAGAGGAAGGAGCAGGCTCCCCGCGGAGCAGGGAGCCCGATGCGGGACTCGATCCCAAGACCCTGGAATCATGACCCAGCAGAAGGCAGATGTTTAACCAAGTGAGCCACCCAGCTTGAGCCACTCAAGCAAAATTTGTTTAACAGCCTTATTGAAATATAATTTACATACCATAAAAGTTCATGTAAGGTGTACAATCCAGTAGCTTTCAGTATATTCACAGAGCTGTGCATCCATCACTACGAGTCAATGTTAGAGTATTTTTGTCATTCCCCAAAAGAAATCCTGCTCCTCTCAGCTGTCACTTTTCAATCCACACATCCACCCAGGCCCCAAGCAACCACTGACCTACTTCCTGTCTCTACAGGTTTCTCTAGACTAGGTATTTTAAAGAAATACGACCATACTATTTATGTTTTTTTGTGATGGGCTTCTTTGACTTAGCGGCCCGTTTTCAAGGTTCATCATGTCATACTATGCACTATTTCATTCCTTTTTATTTCCAAATAGTATTCCACGGGTTGGATATTCTGTTCATTCATTCATTCATCAGTTGAGGAGTACTTCACTTATTTCCAACTTGGCACTACTATTGTTTTTAAAGATTTTATTTATTTATTTGACACAGAGAGAGAGAGATCACAAGTAGGCAGAGAGTCAGGCAGAAAGGTAAGGGGAAGCAGGCTCCCTGCTGAGCAGAGAGCCGGATGCGGGGCTTGATCCCAGGACCCCGAGATCATGACCTGAGCTGAAGCAGAGGCTTTAACCCACTGAGCTACCCAGGCACCTCCCAACTTGGGACTATTATTACCTTCTCATGTGTTTATTGGACATCTGTATATCTTCTCTGGAAAACTCTGTTCAGATCCTTTGCCCATTTTTGTAATCAGGTTATTTGTTCAAGACACATAAAACTCTGAATTTGAAATTTCAAAGTACAAAATTTTCACTTACATGACCAGAAAACAGGAGACAAACTGGTAAATCTGGGCTATCTATACACATAGCACTCAACAGCTCCTGAAAATTAATAAAGTAATAATATTTTATCTATCTATAACCATCTGCTACGCATATTATCCAAATAAAGCTCCAGAAATTCATTAGGGAAAACTCCCCTCTGCACATCATACGGCAGTTTGAAGAGCTTCCACATGCATCATCTCCCCCAAGCAATTAAGCCTCAGAGCAACCTTGAAAGGAAGGTGTTATTGTTTTATTTCACAGTTAGGAAACTGAGGATCAGAGGCTATTTTTAAGAACCTGTAAAATGAAATAAAGATAAATAAAACATTCACATAAGCATCTAAGTCTATTTCTCTGGGCCTTTTCTAACATGTGTATTAAATTATTTGTAACTGAGACAGATGGTGAATTCTAATCTTAAAGTTAGTGTATTAGTACTTCTTTGTCAGAAGCTATGGTTAGTGAAATCTCTCCACTTACTTTTCTCTAAAATCTCATTAATGACTTCATTAAGTATATCATTTGCTTTTTTAAAAACTGGGTAGGGGTACCTGGGTGGTCAGTCAGTTAAATGTCTGAGTCTTGGTTTTGGCTCGGGTCACACAGAATCTGCTTGAGATTTTTCTCTCCCTCTCCCTTTTGTCCCTCCTGCTTATTCTCTCTCTCTCTCTCTCCCTCTCTCTATCTCTCAAATAAATAAATAAATATTCAAAAAATTAAAATTAAAATTAACACCTGGGTTAATTTAGTGCCTTGGAAACTGAAGGACTGCCTACTGGCTGTAAACAGGTAACACAAGCAAGGGGTACCACCCACTAAATCCCATTCTTTTGAATCTTGGCCTTCAAAAAGAAACAAACAAAAGCAAACACACACACAACGACTCATGTCGAGAATCTCAGGGAGGGTTCAGAATAGACTGTAAAACGTGATGTAGCAAGAACTGGGACACAAAGCCCCTGATTCCTTCTCCTTCGAGCTAGGTGCTACGTGATCCGATACGTCAGTCCGCATGCTCCCACGGCTTTTGTTTGGCAAATGTTCATCCTACAATATTTTAAGTTCCATAAGCACAGACTCTATGACTAATGACATCACATCGCCACAGTCCTTCTGACTGGAAAAGTCCCTCTGGCCCACTGCACACAGGACTTTTCAGTGGCCACACAACTGACATTTTGGACTGGATAATTCTTTGTTGTAGAGGTTTTCCTGTGTATTCTAAGATGTTTAAGAGCACTGCTGACCTCTGCCTACTTGATGCCAGAAATACCGCCCTCAGCTTTAACAATCAAAAATGCTTCCAGACATTGTCAAATGGCCAAGGTTTCCCCACAGAGTGAAAAATAGCAAATTTGCTCCAGTTGAAAACCACTGATTTAACAGGATGTCCAAAGAGATATTTTTCAGGTCTGCTTGTTTGTTTTTTCCTATAGCCCTGGATAACTAGAAAAGAAAATACATGCATTCCCTTTAATAGGAGACGAAAATTTAATATAGGAAGATGGTATTACGGCTATATTCTTTCTTAAAAGGTCTTTTTTTTAAATATTATCTATCAACTTAAGTATGTACAGACAGAACAATATCATGGCTGGGATCTGAATCAAAATAGAACCAGGGTAGACAAATGGAACACAACAGGCTTTTGTTCATTATACTATTCATCCATCTATATTCAAAAAAACTCTGTAGTCATAGTTTTAAAAAAAGGAACTCCACACAGATCTCAGTAGATAAGTAAACAACCTGCTGCTGACTACACCAAAGCCTTACAGTTCAAGAAAACAACAGTTAGCTGAACGCCTGGAAAGAAATGCTCAGAGAGGGCGCCTGGGTGGTTCAGTTGGTTGAGCGGCTGCCTTTGGCTCAGGTCATGATCCTGGACTTCCAGGATCGAGTCCTGCATTGGGCTCCTAGCTTCTTGGGGAGTCTGCTTCTCCCTCTGACCTTCTCCTGTCTCATGCTCTCTCTCACTCATTCTCTCTCCAATAAATAAATAAAATCTTTAAAAAAAAAAAAAAAGAAAAGAAAAGAAATGCTCGGAGGAAGAGCGCCGGGTGAGTCAAAGCACTGAAAAGCATCCCATACACCGGGGAATAAAGAAAGCCTATTGCACACCCAGACAGAATCCATGCTAAGAAAATCCCTGAGAAGACACTAAACTTTCACCCACAACTGATTTTCAAGCTCAGCACAAATAGGAAGTGAAGACAAAGGCAGAGCTGGCAATAGCGTGCCCAAGTTTTGAAGGAATGCCCCCAACACACAGTCAATCTGCAAAGACTGGGAAAGGGCTTTTATTCCTCTTTTTTTCTTTCACTCCAGGTGCTCAAGGAGATCTCTATCAACACATTCCCTGGCCACTAAAACACAGGCTTCACAGGTAATACCCAAGACAGTACAGAGTCTGTACGAAAATGGTCTCGAAAACTCATTGAGCAAACAACTAAAATCCAGAGCAAGCAACAAAAACATACCTGAACAATGGGAAGAACCTGATTTCCAGAGTTAACACATCATAATCTCCAAGATGTGCAGTGCTCAAGAAAATGTCACAAAGCATATGAAGAAGCAAGAAAAGTATGGCCTATTCACAGGAGAAAATAATAAAAACTGTCCCTAAAGAAGCACAAACATCACACTTAAATTGCTAGAAAAAGACTAAGTCGACTTTAAACATGGTCAAAGAGCTGAAGGAAACCAAGTAAAATGTCTGAACAAACACAGAATGTCAATTAAGAGATGAAAACAATTAAAAAAAAGAAACCAAATTTCAGAACTAAAAAGTAAAATAACTGAAATGAAAAATTCACGAGAGGGTTGCAACAGCAGACTGAGCAGGCTTTGAGAAGAATCAGTAAGCTTGAAGATGTGTCCATCACCCAGTCTGAGGAGCAGGAAAAGGAAAAGTGCATGTAGCTTTCTAGACCTGTGCGACACCATCCAAGAATATCAACATATGTTGAATGGAAGTCCCAAGAGGAAACAGAGAAAGGGGCACAAAGAATACACGAAGAAATAATGGTTTAAAACTTTAAAAACTTCCCAAATTATATAAAAGACATTAATTTACACATCCAACAAGCTCAATGAACTCAAGCAGAATAAATTCAAAGAGATCCAAACCAAGACGCATTATAGCCAAACTGCTAAAAGACAAAGCCTTCAAGAATCCTGAAGGAAGCAAGAGAAGAATTCATCACATACCAGGGATCCTCAGTAAGATTAACAGCCCATTTCTCAGCAGAAACCATGTAAGTCAAGAAGTAGTGAGATAACATATTTAAAATGCTAAAAGGAAAAACAATGTCAACCAAGAATTCCGTATCTAGCAAAACTATTTGTCAAAACCAAAGGAAAAACAATGTCAATCAAGAATTCTGTATCTAGCAAAACTATTCGTCAAAGCTGAAGGAAACACAAGGCATGTCCAGAAGAAGCAAAGCTGAGCGAGTCCAGCACGAATGGACCTGCACTACGAGAAATGCTAAAAGCAGCCCTGTTAAGCAGAAAGGAAGGGACA
Organism: Mustela nivalis; assembly: GCF_964662115.1. Lineage (NCBI taxonomy): Eukaryota > Metazoa > Chordata > Mammalia > Carnivora > Mustelidae > Mustela > Mustela nivalis. The sequence goes on from NC_139038.1 coordinate 14,925,159, forward strand.
CTAGATAGACTTGCAGCACCACACAAAGAAACACAGAACGTAAAGCTTGTTACAAATACAAAAAAGTCTGTATATCTGAACTTTTTGGACTCTAGCACCTCTTTTTTCCCTATACAATTAAAAAAATAAATGTATAAAACTAAAATCATAAATCTGTTAATAAGCCTACAATGCATAAAGTTGTAACCTGTGACAACACAAAGGAGAAGGAATGAAGCTTTGTATGACCAGTTTTTGAATACTGTTGAACCAAAGGTGGTCTTTGTTCAAAATAAAGTCAATCCTCATTATTTGCTTATGCCATATTTGCAAAATTACCTACTTCCTAAAATTTATCTAAAACCCCAAAATCAATACTTTAGGGTCAATATTTATGGTCATTCATGGTCATTCACAGAGCAGCAAAAAAATCTGAGTCTAGTACATACATCCCAAATGAGGTCAAACAACACAATGTTCTCTTCGCCTTCTTGTTTAAGCTTTTATACTGCAAATGATGCTCTTTTGGCAGTCAACTTCATGTCCCACTTTTTGCATTCTGTGCTTTTTCTTAGTGATGTTGCTATTTAAAACAGCTCCCAAGCGCAGGGCTAAAGTGCAGTGTAGTGTTCTGAATCACAAGAAACTACAATGTGCCTCGAGGGAAAATATCTGTGTTAGATAAGCTTCATTCAGGCATGAATTACAATGCTGTTGGCCCTAAGTTCAATGCTAATGAATCAAAAGTATATGTAAAATAAGGCATCTTTACACAGAAAAACACAGAGAACAAAGTTAAATACTGAGAAGATGGAAAATACGTTGTGACAAGAGGACTCCAAGAACTTAACCCTTTATCCCCCTAAAAGTCAGTTTAGTATTTGCTAATGCAGCATTTCGTGCAACTTCACAGAACTGTATATATCCACAGCTAAAGAAAATTAAATGTAGACTCTTGTAAATTTAAGAGGTTAGTTTTAATCCCCAGAGGAATAACCACCAAGAAAATAACTAAAACATGTATTAGAAAGGGAAACAATAATGGAGTCAAATTGTACATAACCAAAAAACAAACACAAAAGAAGACAGTAATAAGGTGTACAACATAAAAGATATAAAATTTACAAAAACAAAGAGCAAAATGTGAATGGATTAAATTATCTACATTAAAAGCCAGAGATTGGCAGAATGAATTTAAAAAACATCCAACAATATACTGCCTAAGAGATTCACTTCAGATCCAAAGACACAGACAGACGTGAAAGGAAGAAAAACATTTAATGCAAATAGTAATCAAAAAAGACTTGACATAGCTATACTCATATAACACAAAACAGATGTTAAGTCAAAAACCATCAGGAAAGAAAAAGAAGAACATTATATATTGATAAACAGATCAATCCATCAAGAAGATATTAACAATTATAAGTACATACATACTTAAAAAAAGAGCACCAAAATACATGAAACAAAAATTTATAAGCGAAAAGAAAAATACAGTTCTATATTAATAATTATAAAATTCAAAAACCTTATTTTAAATAACAGAATTGGGCAGAAGATCAAAAAAGGAATAGTGTATTTGAACAATATGATAAACCAATAATACCTATGACATATACAAAACAAAACACCCCCCCAAAAAATACACATTTTTTTCAATTGTACATAGATCATTTTCTAGGATGCACCCTATGTTAGGCCATAAAACAAGTGTCAATAAATTCTCAAAGACTGAAATCATACAAAATATTGTCTTCAATCACAATGGAATAAAAGCAGAAATAAAGAACAGAAAGAAAACTGAAAAACCAACAGATAAGTGAAAATTAAGCAACAGTTCTAAACAACCGGAGGATCACAGGGAAATTACAAAATACTACAGATGAACAGAATTTTGCTAAAACAGTGCTCAGAGAGAAATCTGTACTTGTAAACACTCACATGAAAAAAAAATCAATAACCTACCTACACACCATAAATACTAAAAATGAGAAGGAAACGGCTCAAGGCAGCAAAAGGAAGGATATGACAAAAATCAGAATAGAAACAAATGAAACTTGAGAACAGAAAAATATAAGAGAAAAATAATGAACCCAAAAGCTGGTTCTTGCAAAGGTCAACACCAATGTACACCACTAACAATCTTACAGAAATAAAGGATCATGATAATACTATAAACAACTATATGCCAACAAATTAGATAAACTAGATGAAATGAACAAATTCCTAGAAACATACAAATTCCCAAACTGACTCAAGTAGAAATGGAAAATCTTAACCAAATTATGACAAGTAATTGAATCAGTATTCAAAACCTCTCTACAAAGAAAAGCCCCAAAACAGGCTTCACTGGTGAATTCCTGTAATCATTTTAAGAATCAATACCAATTCTTCCCAAACTTCCAAACGTAAGAGAAGGGAACATTTCCTAACTCATTCTATAAGATTAGCAATATCCTAATGCCAAAGCCAGATAAATCCATCCTACGATAAATTTATTTCTCACAAAGGTGTGAGTCTGTAATTCTGAAGTCGTTCACATGCACATAACTACGGCTGAAGTTACTATGTTGTAGATGATGAGGGCCAGGCTGGGTTCCTGACTGTCCAAGAAAAAAGTTACCAAAAAGCACAAAAGGAGTAATAGAATGAACTCTATGTTTGCTGATGGGAGTGGAAGATACTAGTAAAAACTCTCAGTTGTGTATTTTAACATACACCGAGAGATACACACACATTTTCTACTTCTATCTGCTGAGAGGCCCTGGAAGCACTAATACCCCAATAGAAAGGAGCGTATCAGCACCCAAATTTCAGAGTCTAAGTATCATTCTTCAGTAAGAGGAACTAGAGCTCCTTAGAAAAGTGGCTGACCCCAAAGCTGGGCAGGAAAAACACAAGCTGGACCTGGAGCCTCTTCTGGAATCAGATAATACCAAGTGTTTGTTGTAAATGCAAGAAAAGACACGGAAGCCGACACAGAAGCAGACCCAACAGAGCTACTAATGGCCAAAGCTAGAAAAATATGAGCAATGAAGTAAATAAACAACAGTACTGGATTTTCCTGAGTCCAAACTAATATAATAATAAATTTTAAAATGAGGGAGAAATGAGTCTTCCTTAAAGAAGCAGTCCAATTATTAAATGTAAAAAAAAAAATCAGTGGAACACCAAAGTAATAATTTGTAATAATCCACCAATGAATGAAAAATTTAGTGGGCAAATGCTTAAAGAGAAACAGCATATTTGCATAGACTCCAAGTACCTTCCCAAATATTTATTAATTACACAAAGGGGAAAAATTTTAAGGCGTAACTTTACACTTGAAAGCCTAGCAGACACCCTCTTAATCCAATGATAAAAGCTAACACCACTGCAACAGGACAGAATGTTATCATGTATCCCTTGAATAGGACCTGCTGAGAAGGTCACATCACCCCTACGGTAGTTTCCCAAAATCCATAACTTCGCTCTAACCACGAGAAAACATTAGACAAGATTTGTGACCAGCAGTCTTCCAAGGTGTTGAGGTTATGAAAAACAAGGACGGACTGAAGAACTGTGACGGACGACAGAAAACTAAAGAGATATAACGACTATATGTGATGAGGGATCCCAAACTGCATCCTGGAAGAAAAAGGGTATTAGTGGGAAAACTAATGAAACTCAAAGTTTCTAGTTTAATTAGTAGCACTGCATCAATGTTAATTTCTTTTTGATTATTTCTGATAATTGTTTTGATAACTGTTCCACAGTTACTGTTAATGGCCATAGTTAATGCTCCCTAATTAACATTAGGGAAAGTTAGGTGAAAAATATACAGAAACTCTACTATCTTTGTAAGTCTTCTGTATATCCAGAATTATTTCAAAACAAAAAGTTTATGCCTGTAAGAACTTAATGACAGAGCAAGAGTCTTCCATTTTAACAAATAAAAACAGGATAAAAAACAGAACGTAGAGAATGATTTCAACCATGTTGTTGAAAACATAAGACTCGGAGGGGAAAAGAGAAAGAAAGCGAATGCTCCGAGGCATTAACAGCGATGTGTCTGGATTCTGGAATTCCAGAGAGTTGTTTCTCTTTATATTTTATACTTTCTAGTATTTTCTAAAAGTTTCTATAGCAAGCATGGATAACTTTTATGATCAATGATATAAAACCATTTTTAAAAAAAGAATTACAGCTCTTGTACCAATACAATAAATTAAAAAAAGAATTATAGCTCTTGTACCAATACGATAAATGAAGAAATGGCATAGACTGGCAGGTATTAAATCATTTTGTTTGCTAAAGGGTGAAATATTAAGAATGTAAAACAAGGGTGCCTGGGTGGCTCAGTGGGTTGAGCCTCTGCCTTTGGCTAAGGTCATAATCCAGGGTCCTGGGATCGAGCCCTGCATCAGGCTTCCTGCTCAGCGGGGAACCTGCTTCCTCCTCTCTCTCTCTGCCTGCCTCTCTGCCTAGTTGTGATTTCTGCCTGTCAAATAAATAAATAAAATCTTTAAAGAAAGAAAGAAAGGAAGGAAGGAAGGAAGGAAGGAAGGAAGGAAGGAAGAAAGAAAGAAAGAAAGAAAGAAAGAAAGAAAGAAAGAAAGAAAGAAAATAAATAAATAAATGTAAAACAGAATTCGGCATACAAGTGGATACAGTGAGTTAGAGAAAGTAGAGCTTTTCAGCCTAAGCCACTGGACAGCTAATGGTGCCTTAACAAAACCAGAGGAGGAGGTTCACAGACGGCACAATGAACCCCACTGTGGAAGGACCTGGGGATCAGCGGGAAGAAAATATCCAACAGGCAACTGCAAACAGAGCATGAAAACTCGGAAAGGAGACCAGGGTCAGAGACAAAGAATACAAAAGTGGCTCAGTCGGTTCAGCGTCCAAGTCTTGATTTTGGCTCAAGATCCCAGGGCTGTGAGACAGAGCCCTGCAGGCAGCTCCGGCGGAGCCTGTCTCGAAGGTTCTCGCGCGTCCTGTCTCTCCCCGTCTCTCCTCCCCCGGCCCGGCCGACCCTGCACCCAGCTTGCAAGTTCTCTCTCTTAAAAAAACAAAACAAAACAAAAAACAAGAATATAAAGCTGTCAATCTACAGGTATTTAATGAATACATAGAGACGGTTCACTTCTCCTACCACTATAATGCAGAGCAGTAAAAGAAAGCCAAGGACGAAATCAGAGAGAATCAGGCAGAGAATGAGGCAAAGAGCTAAAGAGGAAATTAAAAAGGAACTGACAAAGGACTGGGAGAAAATACTAAAGAGACTGGTGTGTCTGATAAGGGGCTAATACCCAAAATATATAAAGAATTCATACAACTCAACACCAGGAAGCTAATAATCTGATTTAAAATGGGCAAAGAACCTAAAGAGATACTTTTCAGAAGAGGCCATCCAGATGGCCAACAGACACAGGAAAAGACGCTCAGCGTCACCAGTCATGAAGGAAATGCGCATCAAAACCACATGAGCTATCACCGAACACCTGTCAGAATAGAACAAAAAAGACAAGAAATAACAAGTGTTGGCAAGGGTATGGAGAAAAAGAACCCCTTGTGCACAGCTGATGGGAATATAAGTTGGTACAGTCACAGTGGAAAACAGTATGGAGGTTACCTGAAAAATTATAAACAGAATAACCATATGATCCCGTAATTCCATTCCTGGGCATTTATTTACACAAAAAGATGTATGTACCGCTGTTTACTACAGCATCATTTATAGTAACCGTGATATGGAAGCAGCCCAAGTGTCCCCTAATAGATGAACAGATAAAGAAGATGTGGTACGTGTGTGCAATGCACTATTACTCAGACACAAAAAGAATGAGTCACTACCGTGTGTGACTATTTGGTTGGACCTAGAGGGTATTACGCTACATGAAATAAGGCAGACAGACACAGACAAATGTACCATATGATTCCACTTATATTTGTAATCTAAAAACAAATGAATACACAAAGAAACAAAGAGAATCAGAGCTATAAAAACAGAGAAATGATGGTTACCAGAAGGGGACGGGGATGGGAGATGGCAAAATGCGTGAGGGGTGGAGAGAGATACCGGCTTCCAGTTACTGAATAAATGCATCATAGGAATAAAAGGTAGAGGGGCGCCTGGGTGGCTCAGTGGGGTAAAGCCTCTGCCTTCCGCTCAGGTCATGATCTCAGGGTCCTGGGATCGAGCCCCGCATCGGGTTCTCTGCTCAGCGGGGAGCCCGCTTCCTCCTCTCTCTCTCTGCCTATCTCCTCTGCCTACTTGTGATCTCTGTCTGTCCAATAAGTAAATAAAAATCTTTTTAAAATATTTTAAAAAAAAAGAAGAAGAAGAAAAGGTAGAGAACAGGGCATACCGCCCAGGGTAATGTCACAGTGTTGTACGGTAACAGATGGGAGCTGCCGTCACGGGGAGCGCAGCGTAGGGCGTAAACTTGTTGAATCACTATGCTGCACATCTGAAACTATCATGTATATCAACTATATTCAAATTTTAAAAAATTTTAAAAATAATTAACTAATCAAAATCTAGGGAGTGTAGCTGAAGAAGTACTTAGATGAAAATTTTTGATTACAGACTTATAGAAGACTAATATTACTAAGTTAACAATCTAAGCTATAAAAAGAAGAGGGGGCAAAAAAAATAGTAGATTACTGAACAAGAAAACAAAGATAATGCAGAGGATTCATGAAAGACAAAAAATCGGCAAACCCCTGATAAAAACTAATCAAGGAAAAACAACCAAATGCATGACTGTATTAGGAATGAAGACGGGGGTTAATTATAGAAACAGCAGAGCTTCAGGTAAATTTGCATGCCATGCTGAACAGAAATGGATTATTACAGAAGGTCACATATTTGGTCACCACAGCCATTCATTTTCACTTACCGCCAACAGAAGACACATTTATTTGCACAGGCCAAGCTTGGGGTAGTTTCCATGCAACGGTGGCTCTCGATGCCGTAGAACGTATGTTTATAGCAACCTCCTCTCCCTCGGAGCATCGACTGCGGAAGTGAAAAAACAAATGATAATCTGGATAAAATCCTCAAGGCAAGGAAACAGAACACCAAGTACATCATATTTAAGAAAAAAATGTGCCTTTCATAACCATAAATACCCCTACTGGTATCGGCATGACGCAGAAAATTAACATTCCAGTGTTTTGATGATGCTTTGGGTTTTGATGGTCCTTTAAGTTTTCTAAAACCCAGTGAAATCAACTATGATTCATTAACTCTGAAAGATCTACAGAGAAGGCCACTGATGCCTGCACTTTCAAATCCATTCAACTGCCTCAGATAATGTTAGTCCAATAATACAGAAAACCAAGGGGTAGGTATGACAGGCTCCAAGAAGACGGCCACAGCATGCACGCGAAAGGGTGTCTCTGCTTCGAGTAAGGGAGGTGGGCGAGGGCATGCACCCTGAAGTACAGTCTGTGTCAACTGAAGGGCAGAACTTGAACATACTGAGACCGTTAAGGGGACCAGCAGCATGAACGTGAAAGACATATTTTTCCCAAAAAGGACACTATTTAATACATGAGTCGTAAAACCACGGTGAGTGTAGTAAGAATGAAAAGTTGAGGAAATAGTGCGGGTCAACTTAGGGTTAGAATCACAAGATATTACCAAGCTTTCTGAGGTCTCATCAGAAAGCTCCATCTAGAAATTCTGCAAGACAGGCTGAATTTCATAAGAGCGAAATCTGGGGGGGAAGCTATGCAAATAAGGTTATGGTGACTTGTGTCCCATTAGCGGAGGAAAGAGGCAGGGTGCTAAGGAGGTATGTGATGCTGACTCAGGTCAGCTGCGACTGAGGCATGACTGAATTATCAACAGGAACAAACGAGATGCGAGGAGCCTGTGTGTGTGCGTGCGTGTGTGTGTGCGTGTGTATGTGTGTGTGTGCGTGTGTGTGTGTGTGCCTGTGTGTGCGCGCATGTGTGGTATATGTATATATCAGTGTGCTAACATTATAATGCTATCCACAATGAAAGAAAATTACCAAAAAATCTACCAGCTTGATTACTATGTTGGTCGATCACAAAGTCTTATTTTTTGCCCTGATCAAAAAGGTTCCCTTGTCCATCTCACTTGGTACTTGCATAAAGAAAAGTAAGAAAAAATACCGTTCAAGGTAACTACAAATTCTCTTTCAACTTCCCAATAAAATATCCAAAAGGCAAACAAAACATGCAAATCCTGCAAACAGCACCGGAAACTAAAAATAAAAGTCTTCCAAATGCCAAAGTCAGAGGGAAACCAGCACTGAAGGAGAAACGAAGTTGAAGACCCGAAGATTCCAGTATTTACTGAGAAGGTGATGAACCCCAAGGACGGGTGCTGAATGTACAAAAATGAGTAAGACCGAGCCCCCAGCCACGATCCAGTACGAGGAAATGTCAAGTAAAGAGGCAAAATGGGGGGCGCCTGGGTCGCTCAGCGGGTTAAAGCCTCTGCCTTCAGCTCAGGTCATGATCTCAGGGTCCTGGGATCGAGCCCCACATCGGGCTCTCTGCTCAGCAGGGAGCCTGCTTCCTCCTCTCTCTGCCTGCCTCTCTGCCTACTTGTGATCTCTGTCTGTCAAATAAATAAATAAAATCTTTAAAAAAAAAAAAGAGGCAAAATGGGTACTGCTATGACAATAGGGTATTTGAATCAATCAAGAGTCTCCTGCAAGCAACAGAAACGGACTGTGGCTGCAAAGAAAAGGGATTTAAAATGGACCCCACGGCTCACGGAATCTTTAGAAAGGCAGGAATAAGGCCGGCTGGCAGGACCAGGCCTCCATCCCTCAGACGCCATCACTCTCGGGACACGTCACGGCACCGCCCTGAAAAGCAGAGGCTGCTGCCATGAGCCCAAGCATGAGGTGTCCCTGTCCCAGGTCCTCCTCCTCACTCACCTCACACTCCAAGTCTCAGGCAAAGGCAAGCACCACCCTAAATGATCCTGTTACACCCACTGCCAGCCCGAGACACCAGGCAACAGTGTGTCTCGTCCTCGGCTTCTGAAGCAGGCAGTGGGTCCTTGCGCTCAACAAAGCTAATGTCACAGAATTCCCCAAACACGAAAAGGCCCAGATGCTGGACGAGCAGAGAAAAGCCAAGTGTCCATCATGGTGTCACTGGAGCCCGTGAGATGGACGCCGAGCCAGCTGGCTGTGCAGGAGCAGAGAGAACGTCCCAGAGGGGTGCTGTGCACACTGAATACCGGAGGGCTATGAGGATAAAGGGTCAGAGGCATATGAGAAGAAGGACGACACGCTGCTCTTTCTAAATCTGTTTTCTCGGGCGCCTGGGTGGCTCAGTGGGTTAAACGTCTGCCTTCGACTCAGGTCATGATCTCAGGGTCCTGGGATCAACGGGTTCTCTGCTCAGCAGGGAGCCTGCTTCCTCCTCTCTCTCTGCCTGCCTCTCTGCCTGCTCCTGATCTCTGTCTGTCAAATGAATAAATAAAATCTTTTAAAAATAAAATACCTATTTTTTCTATAAGTTTTTATAGCTTTAGTTTAGTTCATGATCCATTTTCAGTTAATTTTCATGTAAGAGGTGAAGTGTATCTTTTCAGAGATTTTATTTTTATTTATTTGACACAGAGAGAGAGGGAGGGAGGCACAAGCAGGGGGAGGAGCAGAGGGAGAGGGAGAAGCAGGCTCCGGCTGAGCAGGCATCACAGTAAGCTTTAACATCAAGGTGTATGATTCCTCCCACTTTATTTCTCTTCCCCGACACTGCTAAAGCTATTTTAGGGCCAGGACCACTCCCCGCAAATTTGAGAGCAAGTCTGTCTATTTCTACAGAACCCTCACCGGGATTCTGGTGGGCACTGCATGGCACGTAGAGATCAGTCTGGGGGAAAGTGACCGTTTCCCGTACTGTCTTCTAACCTATCAACACCTACGGAGATTTACATTTAGATTCCCATTCACATGTACACGCATTCAGATTCTCATCCATTTCTGCTTTGTTCTCTTTCCGTGTTTCCGGCGTAAGCGCTTGCTGCGGTAAACCTCCCTGGGGACCCCTGCCGGACTCACCCCCCACATCCGGTTTTTCTGTACTGTCATTTGCTTGTATGTATTTTTCCATTTCCTTTGCAAGTTCTTCTGTGGCCCAGGGCTTTCAGAGATGCACTGTTTAATTTCCAAAGAGATTTTCTTTTTGTTTCTATTATTCATTTCTAGCTTGATTCCATTATGGTCGGAGAACAATCTAATGATGTCAATTCTTGTAAATCCACTGAGATTTGTTCTTTGGCCGAGGACACGGTCTGTCTTGGCCGGTGTTCCACAGGCACTTGAAAACGTGTATATTCTGCTGTTGCTGGGTAAGATGCTCTTCATCTGTCAACCAGATCCTATTAGTTACTAGTGTTGCTGAGATTTTCTATATCCTTGTGATTTTCAGTGAAGTAGTTCCAGCAGATGCTGAAAGGGGTTTCAAGGTCCCCAACTAAGGGGCACCTGGGTGGCTCAGCCAGTAAGAATCTGACTCTTGGATCAAGCTCAGGTCATGATCTCGGGGTCGTCAGGCTCTGCACTCAGCAGGGAGGTCCCTTGAGGTCCTCTTCTGTCCCTCTGCCCCTCCCGCCGCTCACGTGTGTGCTCTTTAAAAAGAGGTCCCCAGCTGTAACTGTGAATTTTTATTTTTTTAAGGTTCTTCCATTCAACTACATCAGTTCTAAGCCTCCAGTGTCTGATGTAACCTCCTTTAGTGTGGATTATCCTTTTATTATTATGAAACGTCGTTCTCCGTCTCCAGTATGTTTCCTGGCTCTGTGGTCTGCTTAATCTGACTCGATAGAGGCAGCCCTGCTCTCTGGGTCACTGGCGGCACGCTATGAATCCTTCTATCATTTTACTCAACCTACCCGCGTCACTGGGTTTGAAGTGAGTTTCTTGTCCATGTATTCTGGGGTCCTATGTTTCTTACCCACTCTGCCAGTTATCTGCCAGTTCATATATTTACTTATTTTTAAAGATTTTATTTATTTATTTATTTGAGAGAGAATGAGTGAGAGAGAGCATGAGAGAGAAGGTCACAGGGAGAAACCCACTCCCCAAGGAGCTGGGAGCCCGATGCGGGACTCGATCCTGGGACTCCGGGGTCATGACCTGAGCCGAAGGCAGCCGCTCAACCCACTGAGCCACCCAGGCGCCCCTGCCAGTTCATATATTTAGAATATTTACATTTGAGAGGCGCCTGGGTGGCTTAGTAGGTTAAGTGTCTGCCTTCGGCTCAGGTCATGATTGCAGGCTCCTGGGATCGAGCCCGAGTGGGCTCCCTGCTCAGCGGGGAGCCTGCTTCTCCATCTCGAACTGCTACTCCCCCTGTTTGTGCGCTCTCTCTCTCAAATAAATAAATAAAATCTTCAGAATATTTGCATTTGAAGCAATCACTAATTTATTAGTCCTCGGGTCTGGTATTTTGTTATTTGTTTCCTGCTTGTTTCCTTTTTGTTCTCATACCCATTACTCTTTTCTTGATTTCCTGCAGGTTACGCAAACACTTTCAGTACCTCATCTGAATTTATCTTGCGGGTTTTTTTTTTCTTTTAGTGTGTCCCTTTGTAAACTTCTGTCAGAGTTGTTGGCAGCTCTTTGTATAGTTTTTGTAGTAGTTATTCTGAGTCTTGCATATATACAGGACTTCTGTATATACTGCATATATATGTGTGTGTGTGTGCGTGTGTACACTTACATATATACACAACTCTCAGAGTCGGCTGCTACTAACATTTTATACCTCATGTGAAGTGTGCAAATATCACTTCCACTCCCTTTAACTTTTCCTCTTTTAAATGAAATATCATTGCCCTGAGTATTTTAATTTTGTTTCAATCATCAAATATGATTTCTAAAAATCGTGAGGAAAACGATCATCTCCTGCACATACCCATATTTCTGATCTTTCCATCATTCTTCCTGACTTCCTTTGTGCTCCAATAATCTGTATCATTTCATCAGAAGAACTTCCTTTAGCCAGTTTTTAAGGGCAGATTAGCAAACAACAAATTCTTTGTTCTCAATCATGGATGTCTTTATTTAATCTTCATTCTGGAAGGACAGTTTTGCCAGATACAGAATTAATGCTCATCACGTATTTTCTTTCAACAACTGAAAAATGTGTACCACTTCCCTCTGGCCTCCTCGACTTCAGATGAGAAATCCGATGTCAAATAAATACTAATACATCATTTTTCTCTAACCTCTTTCAAGATCGTTTCTTTTTTACTTTTCAGATCATTCGTTCTAAGGTATTATGATGTGGATTTCTTTAGTTTTGTCCTGTTTGTGGTTTGCTCTGTCGTTCAGATCAGGTAAATTCTATCGAGCTATGCTGTTTAGAGATCATACTACTGACGTGGTAAAACCCCCGATTCTATCCTCTGTCGTCTCCAATCCATTAATGAGCCTCCTTAGGTGGTTTTCTGTTGCTAAATTAAGGATTAGGAAACGTGGGGTCTCAGCCTTCCTCTTCAGACAGACAGACAGACAGACGTAGAACACCCTGCTGCCCTATCGTTCTTCCGCTCCTGAAGTCCCAAACCAGGTAGCCGTCCTCTTACCATATTTCAAAGTTCTCATCTGGTGCCTCTTGTGTTTTCCCCGGTTCAGAGTTACGCAGAGCAGGAAGGAAGAGGGAGAAAGGGGTTTATGCCCCGTGTCCAGACCACTAATCCTCCGATAACACATTCCGAAAGGAAGTTCTCTCCCATCTGAAAATCAGTAAACAACGAGGCTGGAAAAGGGAAGGCCTGAGGGTGACACACGCTTAGAATTCAATCTATGTTATAAATCTAGGGGCAGAAATTACAGACAGCCTCAGAGTTATGAAGCCATTAATTCCTGGCCTCAGGGCAAATGAGAGCCCAAGAAATACAGCTGCAGCCCAGCAGAGCCACAGTGAATGAAGCAAGACACCATCACCAGGCAGGCTTTAGGCACATCAATTTGGGGACAGGGGTGCAGGGGGAGGAATGGAGATGGGGTGTTGGGAGACAGAACTCCAGGGGTCTCTCTCTGAATTCATGCAAGCAGCACTGCCTGCCTTTATTCTATACTATCTTCTCAAAAAGGTTTGTACAGTAAATGGCCTTAGAAGATACAGTGTCTCTCTCTGGAGCCAATGATATTGTGTTTATTGTCCAGTATAATACGGAGATGTCCCTCTAGGACAAAGGTCAGGCAGGATGACTGTCAACTCTAAGAGCTTCATTTTCCCTAAACTTGGGGTTCCTCTCCTATAGCACATACAGAGATGTTACTGGCCCTTCCAGAGCTGCCCCAGGGGCACCAGGGACTCCGGAACCAGAGTAAATAATGACATTCCAGCTACAGCTGTTATTATCATAAACTTCCCGTGCCTTCTGCCAGCATCCATGACCCTGTGGCCAGCTAACCAGCTATACACAAGTGGGTAAAATTTCAGAATCAAATTTTTGACAGGGACGCCTGGGTGGCTCAGTTGGTTGGACGACTGCCTTCGGCTCAGGTCATGATCCTGGAGTCCCGGGATCGAGTCCCGCATCGGGCTCCCAGCTCCATGGGGAGTCTGCTTCTCCCTCTGACCTTCTCCTCGTTCATGCTCTCTCTCACTGTCTCTCTCTCTCAAATAAATAAATAAAATCTTTAAAAAAAAAAAAAGTCTCCTAATGCCACTTTTCTAAAAAAAAAAAAATTTTTGACAGAGGATGGAGAATGCAACGCAGAGGTCAATGAGCGCCAGCGAGGGGACAAAACCAGTCTGCTGCCAGCTTCTGCAAATACAAGACTGCCGGAATTCTGCACCCCCCCCCCCATTTTACTGCCCACGGCTGCTTTTCTGCTATGGCAGAGCGGAGGAGCTACGGCACAGATCGTGCGACCCACAGAAGTTAAAAGTCACTATCTGGCCCTTTAAGAAAAAGTCTACTGACCCCTAACTCAGGTATTTCTTTCCTACTCTAGAGCAAAATAAATTCCAACTGATTAACCCTTAAAGAGTACATACAGGAGGTGAAGTCAGGGAAGCTGGAGGAGGAGGACCCACCAGGTCTCCGTCGCCCCGCCTGGACCACTGCACTGGCAGAATCTGTCTAAGGCAACTGCTCGGAAACTCAAGTCGGTTGAAGGGTTGCAACTTCCAGGAAAAGGCTTGGACAGTTCATTTCAGCTCTTAGCACAGCAGGAGCTCCCCACCCCCAGCCATGTGGCAGACAGCTATGCGCGTGTTCCGGAGGCAGCTTGCACACCGTTTGCGGCAGCTAGGGTAGGCAAAAAGGACACTGTCCTGCAAAATACTGGGCACCTGTGCTGTGACTGCTAACTGTAGCTTCTGATCACAGAGGTATGAAAGGGCACAGAGCCAGTGTTGCCGCACTGCTCCCCATCCAGATTTTTGAAGGCCTTACCCCGCTAGCTGAAGTGACTTCCAGGAGACTGAGAGGGTCTCCACCTATTCCTATCCCCCTCCACTTTACACTGTCACCTTTCATGGAACCAGACATTAAAGACTAGAATATTCACATTCAGTGGAACATTCAGGGAGAAACAGAAAGTTACTCTGCATGCCCAGGGAAAGGCTCAGAAAAAGATGTAAGACATTAAGTTTACACCTCAGCCGGATCCTTACAGAGAGTCAACGAAACTCAATAAAACAAAAACAATAATAAAAAACAGCAAACCCTGTGGAAGGGAGAATCTGATTTCCAGAGTTACCACATGATTAGATTCAAATGCCCAAGGGCATACAAAGACATAGGAAAGTATGTCCCATTGGAGAGGAAAAAAATAATTCAACAGAACCTATTCCTGAAAAATACTTTACGGCAGATATATTAGACAGGCCTTAAAAACATGGTCCTAAAGTTTCTCAAAGAACTAAGGGAAGAAGTGAAAACAAAACAATGTGTGAACAATATGGAAATAGTAATAAAGAGCTAAGAAGCCTAGAGAGAAACCAAAAAGAAATTCTGGAGCTGAAAAGTTTGATAATGGAAATGAAAAATTCACTAGAGGGATTCAAGGGCAGATCTGAATGGCCAAAGAATCAGAGAACCTGAAGATAAAATGGTAGAACTTACCAAGGCTGAGGAGCAAAAAAAAAGAAAGAAAAATGAAGAAAAGCAAAGAGAGAGATTAAAGGACCTGTGGGACACGTCAAGTGGAACAACATGTGCATTGTCCATGTCCCAAAAGAAGGGGCAGAGAGAATATATAAAGAAACGATACATGGAAAATCCCCAAATTTGATGACAGACGTGAATGGAAACACCCAACGAGCTCAACAAGCTCCAATAAGATGAGCTCAAAGAGGCCCACACCAAGACACATCACACTCAAGCTTTCAAAAGACAAAGAATAAACCTGGAAAGTGACCAGAGAAAAGTGAATCATCACGTACAAGGGGTCATTCATAAAATTATGGGCAGATCGCTCGTCTGAAACTTCGGAGATCCGAAGTCAGTGGGCCAAGATATTCAAAGTGTGAAAAGAAAAAAACCGTCAACCAAGAATTCCGCAAAACCACCCTTTGGAACGGAGGGAGAAATCAAGACATCCCCAGACAAACACAACCTGAAGCGGCTCGTGGCCACCAGGCCTGCTCCAAAAGAGACGCTCGAGGCCTCCTGCAGGGAAGTGAAAGGGGACCACGCAGTACCTCCAGGCCGTACGGAGAAGATCCCAATAAAGGTAAATATTGGTTGGGGCGCCTGGGTGGCTCAGTGGGGTAAGCCGCTGCCTTCGGCTCAGGCCATGATCTCGGGGTCCTGGGATCGAGTCCTGCATCGGGTTCTCTGCTCGGCAGGGAGGCTGCTTCCTCCTCTCTCTCTCTGCCTGCCTCTCTGCCTACTTGTGATCTCTGTCTGTCAAATAAATAAATAAAATCTAAAAAAAAAAAAAGGTAAATATGGGGACAATTATGAAAACTACTGTTACTGTGTCAATAGTTTGTAACTCGTTTTCTACATGATTTAAGAGACTAATACATTTAAAGAAAAAAAATTATTAGTATAAAACTAGTATTTTGCAACTTTGGTTTGTAATTCCAAATCTTGTTCCCTACATAATTTAGGAGATAGCTGCATTAAAGGAATTACTAGTTTATGTTTTTCTGCTCACAAGGTATGAAGATGTAGTTCTGTGCCATCAATTAACTGAAAGTCGTGGGGACCGAGCTGTAAAGGTGGAATTTTTGCATGTTACTGAAATTAAGCTGTGGCATCTTTAAAATAAAATGTTACATCAATGTTAAATGTAATCCCCATGGTAACCACAAGAAAAGTAGCTATACAATATACACAAAAGGAAACTAAGAAGGAATTTATACATTTCACTACGAAAATCAACTAAAAAAGACAAAAATGTAGGGAATGAGGGACAAGAAAGCAATAGGGGGATAGAGGGGAAAAGTATAATGACAGAAGTAAGCCCCTCCTTACTAGTAATTACTTTAAATGGAAATGGATTAAACTCTTTAATCAAAAGAGAGACCTTGGCAGAATGGATAAAAAGACATGATCCAACTCTATGTTGTCTACAAGAGACTCACCTTACCTCCAAAGACATAGCTAGGTTGAAAGATAAAGGTCAGAAAGATATTCCATGCAAACAGTAATCACAGGAGAGCAGGAATGGCTATACTATTAGCAGACAAAATAGATTTTGGTTACAAGGGGCAAAAGACAAATAAAATCAAAAGAGATTACAAGGGACAAAAGACATTATATATTAATAAAAGGTTCAAAATAGCAAGAATATATAATAATTATACACATTTACACACCAAATGACCTATCTTCAAAATATATAAAGCAAAAAGGAGGGGAGAAATAGCTCCATAATACAGTTGGAGACTTGAATACCCCACCACTCACAATGAAAAGAACCACGAGAGAGAAGACAAGGAAGGAAACAGGACTTCACGCAGCAGACCAACTAGATCTAAGACACACATGTAGAACACTCCAGCCAACAGTAACAGCAGATACAATCTTCTCAAATGCACACAGGACATTTCTAGGATAGACTGCAAATTAGCCCCAAAATTAAGTTGAATGGATTTTAAGAGACAGAGATCATACAAAGTATCTTCTCTGACCACAATGGGAGGAAGTTAGAAATCAGTATATAAAGAAAATTGGGAAGTTCACGAAATTGTGGAAATTAAACCACACACTTTTAAACAATCAATGCATCAAAGAAGAAATCACAAGAGAAGTTAGAAAATACTCAGAGATTAATGAAAATGAAAAAACACACACACAAAAAAACAAAACTTAGCAGTGCTGAGGAGGAAATTTATAGCTACAAATGCTTATATTACAAAGAAAGAAAGAGAATTCAAATAAACAAGGTAACTCTACAACTTAAGCAATTAGAAAAAGAATGAACAAATCCAAAGCTAGCAGAGGGAAATGAAATAATGAAGATCAATAAAGATCAATAAAACCGACAATAGAAAAACGAGAGAAAAATGAAACAAAAAGTTGGTTCTTCAAAAAGATCATCAAATATCAACAAACCATTAGCTAGATAGAACTAAAAAAAGAAAGAAGACTCAAATTACTAAAATCAGAAATGGAGTGAAGACATTACCACCGATTTTACAAAAATAAAACAGATCTGAGAACTATGAACCAATGCACCTGAGAAACTGGAGACACTAGTTGAAATGGACACAAAATCTACCAGGAAGTCACAAGAAACAGAAAGCCTGAATAGACCTATCACCAGCAAGGAGACTGGATCAGTAAACACCAATCTCCCAGCAATGACAGAAAAGCCTCGTATCTGATTCCTTTACTGGGTGAATTCTAGCAAATATTTAAAGAAGAACTAATACCACTCAAAAATGGTCAAAGGACCTGAATAGACGTTTCTCCAAAGAAAGTATACAGATGTCCAATAAGCAATGAAAAGATGCCTGACAACACTAACAGGCGGTGAAATGCAAACCAGAACCACAGTGAGACACACCCATTGGGAGGGCTCCTCTCAAAGAACAAAAACAAAACAGGTGTTGGTGAGGACACGGCAAAACTGGAACCCTGTGTACTGTTGGTGGGAACGAAACATGGTACAGCTCCAGTTTAAAATGATATGGCCGTTCCTCAAAAAATTAAAACTAAAGAATTACCATAAACCCAGAAATTCCACTTTGGGGTCTGTACCCAAAAGAATGGAAAACAGGCTCTCAAAGGGCTATCTGCGCACCTACCTTCATAGCAGCATTGTCCACAACAGCTAAAACGTGGAAGGAACCCAAGTGTTGGTCAGCAGGTAAATGGATAGCGGCACCTGGGTGGCTCAGTTGTTAAGTGTGTGCCTTCGGCTCAGGTCATGACCCCAGGGTCCTGAGATCCAGTCCCGCATCGGGCTCCCTGCTTTGCCGGCAGCCTGCTTCTCCCTTTCCCACTCACCCTGCTTGTGTTCCCAAGTCTTACCGGCATTCTCTCTCTGACATATAAATAAATAAAACCTCTAAAACAAAACAAAACAAATAAACGGCTAAAGAAAAATGTGGTATATATGTACAGTGGAATATTATTGAGCCTTAAAAAGGAAATTCTGACACATGCGACATGATGAACCTTGAGGGCATTATGCTAAGCGAAATAAGCCGGTCACTAAAAGATCCGCATTCTATGATTTCACTTATAAGAGATACTCAGAGAAGCTGAAATCATAGAGACAGAAAGTATAATTTAGGGAGTTACTAGGAGCTGTAGGGAGGGAAGAGTGGGGAGTTACTGTTTAAAAGGTACAAAGTTTCAGTTTTGCATGATCAAGAGTTATGGGAATGGATGGTAGTGACAGCTGCATTGGGAAAAAGTATTTAATATGACTGAACTGTTTGCTTTAACATGATGAGGATGGCAAACTTTGCTTAACAGAATTTTAAAAATTAGCTTTAAAAAGTAGCATAAAGAGGGGCGCCTGGGTGGCTCAGTGGGTTAAAGCCTCTGCCTTCAGCTCGGGTCATGATCCCAGGGTCCTGGGATCGAGTCCCACATCGGGCTCTCTGCTCAGCAGGGAGCCTGCTTCCTCCTCTCTCTCTGCCTGCTTCTCTGCCTACTTGGGATCTCTGTCTGTCAAATAAATAAATAAAATCTTAAAAAAAAAAAAAAGTAGCATAAAGAAGTGATTATTTTCTAAATCTCTGGGTGAGAAAGAATCCCAGAAGTTAAAAGAAGAAGAGGGAGGAGGAAGACCGCGGAGGAGGAGGAGGAGGAGACCTAAATTTCGTCTGGTCCCAGGAGTTCAGCTAGACACTTCTCAAACCATTCTGAACACCTACGACCTGAACAGAAGATGGAACAGAAGAACAGCAGCAATTCTATGCATAGAAAAGGAACCACTTTCTAGAAGGTAGGACACGTGAAGTGAACCCGAGGCGGGATCTGAGAAGACAGACCCTGGGGGGGGGGGGGGCCTTTGTCAGCCGGCCCCCAGCACACGGTAGAGCAGCAGAGCACAAAATCAGAACTTGTAGAAGTTCGGCTGAGGGACATCACTCCTGTGGTTAAGCAGGGTGTGGAATCCTCGCTGGCACAAGTGTGGTCTCAGGACCCTGGGGGTCACAGAATGACCAGGTGTCTGAGTGCGGCGGAGCTCCCAAGTATCAGAGCGGGGAAACAGCTGCAGAGACGGAACCCAGGAGGGGCTCTCAGGTAGGGGTTGCCATAAACCATGATTCCCTGTACAGTCGGGCCGCTGCTCTTTGAGCAGGGACCCTGCCAATGGCAGATCCAGGGAGGCCGCCCTTTCCTCCACCAGCAAGAGTGGCACAGGGGCACGCTGCAGCAATCTGCTGGGTTTGGAGACTCCAAACAGGGCCGTGCACCAAAGACAGAAATGCTCAGTTACAGTCCGGGTGAGCTCAGAGTGCAGCCAGAGATCAGGGAGATGGGGGATTGACTGCTTTTCTCTGAGGAGGCACCGAGGAGGAGGACCCAGAGTTCTCAGCTCCTCCGGAGCTGGAGATTGGGAGGCTGTATCTCCATTCTCCTCCTCCAAAGTTGTAGAGAAAGCATTCAGGGAACAAAAGCTACCAAGGGCAAACCCAAGCAGATGACTTAGCCCGGCCCCTGGCTAGGGCAGTGCTATCCCAGTCCCTCCCGGAGAAGATCAGCAAAAACATCCGGCCAAGACCAAGTTTACCAATCAATGAGAACTGCAAAACTCCAGTGCTGGGAGAATACAGCACAGAGAATTCATGACTTTTTTCCCCCAGGATTCAAAGTTAAATTTTCTTAATTTTCTTTTTCTTTTCCTATTTTTTAAAATTGTTCCCCTTTCCTATTTTAACCATCTTATCAATACCTTTTTTTTCTTTTTATTTCTCCATTAGTGAGAGAGAGACTGAGAGAGAGCAGGAAAGAGGAGACGGTCAGAGGGAGAAGCAGACTCCCCGTGGAGCTGGGAGCCTGACGTGGGACTTGATTCTGGAACTCCACGATCATGACCTGAGCCAAAGGCAGTCCCTTAACCGACTGAGCCACCACCCAGGCACCTTTATCAATACCTTTTTAAAAATATTCCTTAATTTTCATTTTTACAATCATATTCTATCCCTTCATTGTACTTAACCTTATTATACACACACACACCCACACACACACACACACACGTTTTTCATTCTTTAAAATTTTGGGACACAATTTCTTCTAAAAGACCAAAATATACACTAAATCTAATGTATAGCTTTATTCTAGCCTCCTGCCTGATCACATTCTCTCCATTTTTTTTAACTTTTTTCTTTCTTTTTTCAACAAACTTATCAATTCCTTCCTTAAAATCTTTTTAAATTTTCATCTTTGCAGTCATACTCCACCCTCCATCGTATTTACCTTTATTTTTGTGTATATATGTGTGTTTTCCTTTCTTTAAAACTCTGAGAGGCAGTTTCTGCTAACAGACCAAAATGTACCCAAAATCAAGTGTGTGGCTCTGTTCTCTTCACCAGCTGGACCATATTTCTTTTTCCTTTCTCCCCCCAACCCCAGGTTTCTGGTCTCTTCTGATCTGTTTATTCTAGGGTCATTGTTACCCTTTTAGCATTTTGTTCTCTCATTGACCTATTCTTCTCTGGATAAAATGACAAAGTGGGAGTAACCACCTAAAAAAAAGGAACAAGAGTCAGTATCGACTGCTAGGGAAAATAATCAATACGGACTTTAGTAAGATACCACAACTAGAGTTCGGAATGACAGTTATAAAGATACTAGCTGGACTTGAAGAAAGCATAGAAGGTAATAGAGAATCCCTTTCTGCAGAACTAAAAGAACTAAAATCTAACCAAGTTGAAATACACAAAGCTCTTAATGAGGTGCAATAAAAAATGGAGGCTCTTACTGCTAGGATAAATGAGGCAGAAGAGAGAATTAGTGACATAGAAGAACAAATGAGAATAAAGAAGCTGAGAAAAAGCGAGATAAAACAACTACTGGATCACGAAGAGAGAATTCAAGAGATAAGTGATACCATAAGATGAGACAATATTAAAATAAGTGGGATCCCAGAAGAAGAATGAGAGGGGGGAAGAATGTATATTGGACCAAATTACAGCAGAGAATTTCCCTAATTTGGAGAAGGAAACATTCATCAAAATCCAGGAGGCACAGAAAACCCCCCTCAAAATCAATAAAAATAGGTCCATACTCCCATCATCTAATAGTATAACTTACAGGTTCAGAGACAAAGAGAAAATCCTGAAAGCAGCTGGGGGCAACAGGTCTGTAATCTACAATGGCAGAAATATTAGATTGCCAGTAAACCTATCCACAGAGACCCAGCAGGCCAGAAAGAACTGACATCATATATTCAGAACACTAAATGAGAAAAATATAAAGCCAAGAATACTACATCCAGCTAGGCTATCAATTAAAATAGAAGAAGAGATAAATCATTTCCAAGACAAACAAAAACTAAAAGAATTTGCAAACGCAAAAGCAGCCCTACAGGAAATATTGAAAGGTGTCCTTTAAGCAAAGAGAGAGCCTAAAAGTAACAGACCGAAAGGAACAGAGACAATATACAGTAACAGTCACCATACAGACAATACCATGGTACTAAATTCTTACCTTTCAATAGTTACCCTGAATGTAAATGGGCTAAATGCCCCCAATCAAAAGACACAAAGTATCAGAATAGATTTAAAAACAACAACAAGTCTCACTGATATGCTGTCTGCAAGAGACTCATTTTGGACCCAAAGACACCTCCAGATTTAAAGTGAAGGGGTGGAAAATAATTTACCAAGCTCGTGGACATCAAAAGAAAGCTGGGGTGGCAATCCTTGTATCAGACAAATTACATTTTAAACCAAAGACTATGATAAGAGATGAAGAGGATACTGTATCATACTTAAAGGGTCTGCCCAACAAAAAGATCTAACAATTTTAAATATCTATGTCCCTAACATGGGAGCAGCCAATTATATAAACCAATTAATAACAATTTATAACATATAATAATTAATAACAAAACCAAAGAAACACATTGAGAATAATACAATAATAGTAGGGACTTTAACACCCTCCTTCACTGAAATTGACAGATCATCTAAGCAAAAGATTAACAAAGAAATAAAGGCTTTAAATAGCACACTGGACCAGATGGACATCACAGATATATTCAGAACATTCCATCCCAAAGCAACACAATACACATTCTTCTCTAGTGCACATAAGCATTCTCCAGAACAGATGACATCATGGGTCACAAATCAGGTCTCAACCAACACCAAAAGATTGGGATCATTCCCTACATATTTTCAGACCACAATGCTTTGAAACTAGAACTCAACCAAAAGAGGAAAATTGAAAGAACTCAAATACATGGAGGCTAAAGAGCATCCTACTAAAGAATGAATGGGTCAACCAGGAAATTAAAGAATTTTTTAAGTTTACGGAAACAGGGCGCCTGGGTGGCTCAGTGGGTTAAGCCACTGCCTTCCGCTCAGGTCATGATCTCAGGGTCCTGGGATCGAGTCCCGCATCGGGCTCTCTGCTCAGCAAGGAGCCTGCTTCCCTCTCTCTCTCTCTCTCTCTCTCCGCCTGCCTCTCTCTCCATCTACTTGTGATCTCTCTCTGTGTCAAATAAATAAATAAATAAATAAATAAAAATCTTAAAAAAAAATTTATGAAAATGAAAACAACTGTTCAAAATCTTTGGGATGCAGCAAAGGTGGTCTTGAGAGGAAAGTATATAGCAATACAAGCCTTTCGCCGCACGAAACAAGAAAGTTCTCAAATATACAACCTAACCCTACACCTAAAGGAGCTAGAGAAAGAACAGTTAAAAAAATTTTAAAAAGCCTCAACCAAGCAGAAGAGAAATAATAAAGATCAGAGCAAAAATCAAAGAAATAGAAACCAAAAGAGCAGAGGAACAGATCAACGAAACTAGGAGCTGGCTCAATTAATAAGATGATAAACCCCTGGTCAGACTTACCAAAATGAAAAGGACCCAAATTAATAAAATCATGAAGGAAAGAGGAGAGATCACAACCAACACCAAGGAAATAAAATTGTAAGAATATATTCTAACCAACTATATACCAGCAAATTAGACAAAAGAAATGGATGCATTTCTAAAGATGTATAAACAACCAAAACTGAACCAGAAAGAAATAGAACACCTAAACAGACCTATAACCAGTAAGGAGATTGAAGGAGTCATCAAAAATTTCCAAACAAACAAGAGCTCAGGGCCAGATGGCCCCCCAAGGGAATACCAAACATTTAAAGAAGAATTTAACACCTATTCTACTGAAACTGTTCAAAAAAATAGAAATGGAAGGAAAACTTCCAAACTCATTGTATGAGGCCAGCATCACCTTGATCCCAAAACCAAACAAAGACCCTATCAAAAAAGAGAATTACAGACCAATATCCTTGATGAACACAGATGCAAAAATTCTCACCAAAATATTAGCAAATAGGATCCAACAGTATGTTAAAAGGATTATTCACCACAACCAAGTGGGATTTATTCCTGGGCTGCAAGGTTGGTTCAACATCTGCAAATCAATCAGTGTGATACAATACATTAATAAAAGAAAGAACAAGAACCATATGATACTCTCAATAGATACTGAAAAAGCATTTGACAAAGTACAGCATCCTTTGTTGATCAAAACTCCCCACAGTATAGGGATAGAGGGCACATACCTCAATATCATCAAAGCCATCTATGAAAAGTCCACAGCAAATATCATTCTCAATAGGGAAAAACTGAGAGCTTTCCCCCTAAGATCAGGAACATGGCAGGGCTGTCCACTATCACCACTGCTATTCAACATAGTACTAGAAGTCCTAGCCTCAGCAATCAGACAACAAAAAGAAAGAAAAGGCATCTGAATCGGCAAATGAGAAGTCAAACTCTCACTCTCTGCAGATGATACGATACTTAATGTGAAAAACCCAAAAAGACTCCACTCCAAAATTGCTAGAACTCATACAGGAATTCAGTGAAGTGTCAGGATACAAAATCAATGCACAGAAATCAGTTGCATTTCTATACACCAAGAATAAGACAAAAGAATAAGAAATTAAGGAGTCAATCCCATTTACAATTACACCAAAAACCATAAGATACCTAGAAATAAATATAACTAAAGATGCAAAGAATCCGTACTCAGAAAACTACAGAATACTCATGAAAGAAATTGAAGAAGACAAAAAGAAATGGAAAACCCTTCCATGCTCATGGATTGGAAGAACAAATACTGTGAAAATGTCTATACTACCTAGAGCAATCTACACATTTAACGCAATCCCTATCAAAATGCCATCAACTTTTTTCAATGAAATGGAACAAAAAATCCTAAAATTTATATGGAACCAGAAAAGACCTGAATAGCCGGAGGAAGGTTGAAAAAAAAAAAGCAAAGTTGGCAGCATTACAATTCCAGACTTCAAGCTCTATTACAAATCTGTAATCATCAAGAAAATACAGTACAGGCACAACAAAAGACACATAAATTAATGGAACAGAATAAAGAGCCCAGAAATGGACCCTCAACTCTATGGTCAACTAATCTTCGACAAAGTCAGAATGAACATCCAATGGAAAAAAGAGTCTCTTCAACAAACGGTGTTGGGAAAATTGGACAGCCACATGCAGAAGAATAAAAATGCACCATTTCCTTACACCACACACTAAAATAGACTCAAAATGGATGAAAGACCTCAATTTGAGACAGGAATCCATCAAAAACCTTGAGAAGAACACAGGCAGCGACCTCCTTAACCTCAGTCGCAACAACTTCTTCCTAGAAACAACTTCAAAGGCAAGAGGAGCAAGAGGAAACGTGAACTACCGGGACTTCAAAGGAAACAGTTAACAAAGCAAAAGAGGACTGACAGAATAGGAGAAGATATTTGCAAATGACAGATCAGATAAAGGGCTAGTATCCAAAATCTGTAAAGAATTTATCAAACTCAACTCCCAAAGAACAAATAATCCAACCATGAAATGGGCAGAACACATGAACAGACATTTCTGCAAAGAAGACATCCAAATGGCCAACAGACACATGAAAAAGTGCTCCACGTCACTCAGCATCAGGGAAATACAAATCAAAACCACAATGAGATCCCACCTCACACCAGTCAGAATGGCTAAAATTAACCAGTCAGGAAATGACAAATGTTGAAGGAGATGCAGAGAAAGGAAACCGTCCTACGCTTTTGGTGGGGATGCAAGCTGGTGCAACCACTTTGGAAAACAGCATGGAGGTTCCTCAAAAAGTTGGAAAATAGAGCTACCCTATGACCCAGCAATAGCACTACTGGGTATTTACCCTAAAGATACAAATGTAGTGATCCGAAGGGGCACATGTGCTGGAATATTTATATCAGCAACATCCACAATAGCCAAACTATGGAATGAACTTAGATGTCCATCAACAGATGAAGGAAAAAGATCATGTGGTATATACCTACAATGGAATACTATGCAGCCATCAAAAAAACCACAAAATCTTGCCATTTACAATGACATGGATGGAACTAGAGGCTATTATGCTAAATGAAATAAGTCAATCAGAGAAAGACAATTATCATATGATCTTACTGATACAAGGAATTTGAGAAACAAGACAGAGGATCATAGGGGAAGGGAGGGAAAAATGAAACAAGATGAAACCAGAGAGGGAGACAAGTAAGAGACTCTTAATCTCAGGAAATAAACTAAGGGTTGCTGGAGGGGAGGGGGTAGGAGGGATGCAGCGGCGGGGGATGGACACTGGGGAGGGCATGTGCTATGGTGAGTGCTGTGAATTGGGTGAGACTGACAAATCACAGACCTGTATCCCTGAAACAAATAATGCATTAATGTTAATTTTTTTTAAAGTAAAATAAAATTTAGATCTTATTTTTCTCCTACAAAAAAAAAAAAAAAAAGAGAGAGAGAAGAAAACACAAAGGCAACATTAAATAGATAAAAATAAATAAAAATGTAAAATTAAAGCACATCAACAGGGCACCTGGGTGGCTCAGTTGGTTAAGTGACTGCCTTCAGCTCAGGTCATGATCCCAGGGTCCTGGGATCGAGTCCCACATCAGGCTTCCAGCTCCATAGGGAGACTGCTTCTCCCTCTGACCTCCCTTCTAATACTCTCTCACTCTGTCTCTCTTTCTCTCAAATAAATAAATAAATAATCTTTAAAAAAAAACAAAAGACCCTTTCTCTAAAATAAAAAAAAGCACATCAACAACAATAACAACTGAAGGAGCAAAGAACAGACTAGGAAGAATATTCCCAATAATGACAGACCCAGACTTCATTAATAGTTTTCCAAACAGTTCATAGGAAATTACAAGAAAAGATAGTAAACCTTTTCAGTTGGTAATGTCATTTCTAGGGCTCTAAGGAAATAATGTAAATGCTAACAAAGCTTCATACAAAAACACATTCTTCACATAATTCATTATATTAGTGGGGGAAAAACCCACATCGTCATCAGATAAATGGCAAATTAAATTATGGCACTTTCATTTATAATTAATGTAGTCTCTATGCTTAGAAAAGACTTCAACAGGAAAAAGCTTGTCACAATGCTCAGTGAGAAAAATTGATACAAAACTTCATATATAATATGATTTCAAAGATGTAAAAATATACATAAGGGTGAACAGTAGAAAAGGCCGAAAGAATATACACTTTAAGATTTCTAAGGTGGAGGGGCGCCTGGGTGGCTCAGTGGGTTAAGCTGCTGCCTTCGGTTCAGGTCATGATCCCAGGGCCCTGGGATCGAGTCCCACATCAGACTCCTTGCTCAGCAGGGAGCCTGCCTCTCTCCGCCTCTGCCTGCCTCTCTGCCTGCTTGTGTGCTTTCTCTCTCTCTTTCTGACAAATAAATAAATAATATCTTAAAAAAAAAAAAGATTTCTAAGGTGGAATATAAGTTTTATTTTATTTCTATATTCTTCTTATTTTTTTTTTACAAAGACACCTTTTACAAAAAACACCTTTTTTACAAAGGTGTTATTAAAAAGTAGTTTTGTTAAAAACAAATGATTTGAATAATAAATATGAAAAGCATCGTCCACAACGCCTGTGAACCTTTTCACTAAGTATAAGATCACAAGTTTAAGCACTGATTATCTTTTTTCACCAGAATGTGACAGCTTTCGGAATGGCCATCTGCATAACTCATCACCGTGCATCCTGCCTCACACTATTCTCGAGGCTGAGAATGTGCTTTTTCACCACTGACTTGTGGCTCAGCGTTTCAGTAAGACGCACAGACACTCCCTCCCCCACAACTTACTGTGTTCGCAGAACTCCCGGCAGGGAACAATCATGTGAATTACTGGGGATTTTTCATCGGAAACCATGAAACCAGAAGACAATGGAGCAGTAGCTCTGAAGTGCTCAAAGAAAGGCCGTCAATCCACAATTCCATATGCTTGCAAACAAAGAATGAAAGCAAAATAGGACACCCTCAGGTAAAGAAAAACTAAGAGAATTCATTGCCGGCTCACCGGCTCTGAGCCAGACTCAGGGAGATTAAAGCAGAAAGAGGAAAGGACAGTGTGCAAGCAGAGAGCTGGCACGGCTAAGCTAACACCTGACAACTGAACTTCTAGACAAGAGCCCTTACTAAAGAAAACGAGGGACATCACATATGCGAAAAGGGCAGATTCACCAAGACATAACCATCCTAAACGTGCACGCACCGAACATCAGACCTGCAACGTACGGGAAGCAGAACGGATAGAACTGAAATGAGAAAGGCGGGTCCACAACTAGAGCTGGAGTTCTGAACTCTCCTCTCTACGACAGATAGAAAATGACACCAAAACCCAGCAAGGACATGAAGACTATTACCAAGTCAACTGATCTGGGCTTGGGTTTACTGGTGCTACTTGGGACTGGGTAGTGGGAAACCGGAGAAGACAAACGAAGTTAGAGACAGGAGACCCTTTAGCCCGGCTGAACAACAGAATCGGCGAGAGCAGGCCTCTCTCACATCCCCCTGGCCTGCACCTCTCTCAGCACAGACCGTGTCTGCTGAGCGACGAACGCGGTACAGCAGCGTCACACCTCCTACTCCCGGGACACGTGACGTGTGATTTTTCTATACCACCACTGTTTTAACAGTAATAAAGCCACATTCACAATGAAAACTGGACGTGCTATGATACAGGACATGTGGCATATACAATATATTTACGTATACACTTAGGACAAATACATCTACCTTTTCCAGATTGCAGTGGTAGAGGCGGGAAAGTACACTGTCAGTTAAAGTGACCACCAAAAAGGCACGCCCTCCTGCCCCCTCAGTCCCCTTACAAAGTCACGCTTCCTTTCTTTCAGCCAGGACCCACGCAGATGACAGAGGTTTAGAAAACGAAAACAGCAAAGCCAAAGAGCACTTGACAGAATGCTTGCCGGGCCCTTAAGCTTTCAAGGAAATGCTCCCTGACACGGAACTGAAAAAAGAATCAATCACATTTCCTGTGCTTTTCTCAGCATCCCCATCTAAACTCCTGTCTGCGGGATGACAGATGCCACAAAGGTATCTAACACCCACCAGATCAGCAGCAAACCACGACTACTTCCTTCTAAGTAGCCAGTACATCTGTCTCAGGTACGTCTTGTTGCTTAACACGCTGGTCCACAATTCAGTGGCTTAGCACAACACCGATCTCTTACTGTCTCTGTTAATTCCGTGGGTCAGTTGGGGGCTCTTCCCAGCGCCTGTGGTGCGTTCTGGAGTCACTGGCGCAGCCGCAGCGAGACGTGGTTCAGCGGGGGCTCACGCCCAGGAAGACCTCACGCAGACGTCTGACATGCGACGCTGGCGGACAGGCCTTGCGCATTCACTGCACTGGTCTAGACGGGCTTCCCTCAGCACGACGGCTGGGTGCTCAGAGGAAACCTTCCAAAAGGACATGCCTTGATGTCCACGCATTTACCAAGCCTCTGCTGGCGCTGGGCTCTGCTGGCCAGTAGCCAGATGGGCTAATGGGCCATCAGCCCAAGCAGGTCACACAACTGCCCCCAGAGCCCTGTAAGAAAGGCCTACGAAAGTGTGGCCACTGAGTCGTGGTTCGTTGAAGGCTCCCCAGTCCGTAGACTCCGATATCGTTTATACTAATTACGTTCACGCCTAGTCTGAAGGCAGAAATGCCTCACATCACAATTCATTAGTTTTCAAAGAGCTTTCACACTCAATATAGCGGCTAATAGCTCTAGATCAATTTTTGGCTTATTATAACAAAATCCTTTTAATATATGGTGATTACTGCAGCTCTCTGGGTAGACAGGCAAATATACTGATTTTAGATATTTAATATATGTTTACTTAATATATGATTACCATATTCTGTGCTAAGTGATCCAGAGGAAAACTGAATGAATTTGATTTCATCGTGTATCTTTTTTTTTTTTTTTTGTAAGATTTATTTGACAGAGAGTGCACACACACAAGGGGAAGTGCAGCGGGAGTTAGAGAAAAGGTGATCTCAAGCAGACTCCCTACTGAGCACTGAGGCTGCTACAGGACTCAATCCCACGACCCTGAGATCATGACCTGAGCCCAAATCAAGAGTTGGGGGCGCCTGGGTGGCTCAGTGGGTTAAGCCTCTGCCTTCGGCTCAGGTCATGGTCTCAGGGTCTTGGGATCGAGCCCCGCATCGGGCTCTCTGCCCAGCAGGGAGCCTGCTTCCCCCTCTCTCTGCCTGCCTCTCTGCCTGCTTGTGATCTCTGTCAAATAAATAAATAAAATCTTTAAAAAAAAAAAATCAAGAGTCAGATGCTTAACCAACTAAGCCATCCAGGCACCCCTGTATATGTGTTTGTTATATAATACTAAAAAGTTTACCTTGGAAAACATAAAAGCTTATTAATCTACTAAAAAAAATGTTTTTTAAAAATTTTACACTGAAATCTAATTGATACATATTAACAAAGATCGAATTACTACCATAGTCACACAGACATATAATTTATTGCAAAGAACTTTAGAACAAATGGAATGTATGTTCTTAATGAGATGAACTCTACTGACAGAAGGAGCTACTACGAGTCTTTTTCTCTTCCTCAAAATTATGGAGGATCCCAAAGAACTCTCGTATATGTGGTTTGTATCAATCAATCTTAACATGATAGAAATCAGAACCAAGAAATGTTTAAATTATCTTTACATTAGTTCATTTAAGATAATAACATTGTTCTGGCTACAGTATATGAACAAAATCCAGCCCCACAAAGACACTCAGCTGGACAAAAAGGAGTGCTTTAATAGCTTTTTCAGAAAATTGTGAAGGTTCTACTTTGATACTATACCACAAGTCCACAAGTTTCATTTAAAAAACGGACTGCATTATGGAATCTGGAAATATTAATGAACTTCTCATACTTTGTTACAGTAAAATCTATTGGTCTATCTTGCACTTTGAATTTGCTCTTACAGCATCATGCACTGGAAAACAAAGGTTCACAAGGTTAGGCAGATCTTCCAAATATTGGCACATTTCATTACGTAGTATTTAAAAATCACACTTTTTAATATCAGAATTGATCTCTTCATGAAACCCTGTAAGTACTGGGAAACTGCCAAACTTATGACATTAATACAAGTTTTCTAAAATTCTAGTTTTCATGTTAAGGCTCAAATTTATTACTGGCAATAAATACTTTTAATGGCTTTCCTTGAAATATCAGGATCATTTTGATTATTTAAAAAAATCAAAAACAAAAACCATTGGCCAAATACCTAAGCCTGAATAACCATTCTTCGTTGTTTTTGTATGTTAAAATGGCATTCCGTGGACACAGCAACCCGCAGCCGACCTGGAACACTGCTTTCCTAAAGCGACTTAACTCCGGCGCACAACCCAAGCGCTCTATGCATCTCCCCACTTCTTCGTACAGAACACTAAACAGACGGGTATTCAAAGGTAGAGATCTTAAATAAAACGTTCTAATTTCTCCTACTTTATCAAGGTAATTCTTAAGTATAATTGACAAAAATTTTTTTTAAAAGAGTGACTGTACCTTGACTACCAGTACAGTTTGGTTTGCTGCCTTAGTTCACACTGAGAAGTCCACTTTCTTAACCACCACTGCTCTTGTACCATCAGTTCAAATGTCCACACGGCAAAAAAGACAAGTTAACATCACAGCGTTATTATGATAAAAACAGTTTTGATCTCTGGGACTCCACAGGATCTGCAAATCACGCTTTAAGAACCACACCCGTAGCTTTAACAGCAGTAAGAAATCATGTCATACCAAAAACCAAGATTTTTGTTGAGGGGGAAAAAGTGTTCCAATTATATAATCAAATCAACTGAAAACTAATGTTAAAACTGAAATGAGAGTTCAACTACTTTGGAAAACTATCTGTAATACTTACTAAATCTCAACATATGCTTAAGCAATTCCATGTCAAGGTGTACACCCAAGAAAAATGAGTGTTATGCCAAAGACTGTACAGGAGGTTCACAGCACTGACTTCATAGAAGCAAATACAATAGCAAAAAAATTAGAAACAGTCCATATGTCCGTTGACAAGTGAAGGAATAAATAGTGACCTATCTATATAACGGAAAAGAGCCAGGAAGAAATGAAATATCGATTCACACAAAAACATGGAAGAACCCAGTAATTATGCCAAACGAATGAAGCCAGATCAAAAGGAGAACACAATGTGTAACTCTATTAAATTCTAGAAAATACACACTTATATACACAGAAAGCAAATCCGTGGTTTCCTGGAGATAAATAAAGAGACAGACGGATTACAAACAAGAACAAGGAGCCCTGGGGGTGCTCACTACCTTCATTTTGATGATGGTTTCATTAGTACGTATCTCTGTCAAAACTCATCAAAATTTACATGCCATATACAATTCCTCGTATGCCGATTATACTTCAATAATGTGGAAAATATTTTAACTTAAAGGGGAGGGACACCTGGGTGGCTCAGTGGGCAGGGCCTTTGCCTTCAGCTTGGGTCATGATCTCTGGGTCCTGGGATCGAGCCCCACATCGGGCTCTCTGCTCAGTGGGGAGCCTGCTTCCTCCTCTCTCTTTCTGTCTGCATCTCTGCCTACTTGTGATCTCTCTCTGTCAAATAAATAAATAAAATCTTAAATAAATAAAGGAGAGTGGGGGAGGGAGAGAAGAGAGACCCAGGAGTCAGCTAGAAAAGTTCCCTCCAGACAAACTGGGAAAATTTAGGTCCAACAAAGAAAATGACTGTGATGGGCTGAATTGAAGAAAATAACATAATAGCATTCAAAAACAGAGAAGAAAATTTGTTACCATTTGAGGCAGCGAGTAAAATAACAACGACTTTGAGAACTGGTACCTAAAATAAATTAAGCATTTACCCTTACTTGCCAATAGGAACTATATTTCCGAGTAACCAAATACCCACAGTTAATAAGAAAAACAAATTCTTCTTTACAGAATAATGATACCAATTAACACAGAAGAAATAGCAAAACTGAAAATATTATTATATAAAGCCAAAATATGTATTCTCTCAGACAAGTAATATCAAATGGTATTACCCAAAACAAAACAAAACAGTAGTTTAATGACGTTGAGAAAAGGCTAGAGAAATGTATCTCCAATACGTATATATATTTTCACTGCATGAGCAAACTGTGCTCTGTTAGTCTCCGGTGGACACGACTGTGCTTCCACAGCGATTATCAGTGCTCATCACAGTAAGTACTTTTAATCCCTTTCTCCTGTGTCACCCGCCTCCCCCCAGCAACCAATTCATTCTCTGTATTTAAGTGTCTGTTTTGTTGTTTAGCTCTTTGTTTTGCTTCTTAAATTCTATATGAATGAAATCATACGGTATCTGTCTTTCTCTGACTCATTTATCTGACTCAGCATAACACCCTCGAGATCCACCCGTGTTGCTGCAAATGGCAAGATTTCATTCTTTCTATGGCTGGGTAATATTCCACGACAGACATACATCACGATCTCTACCCATTCATCAGTGGATGGACACATGGGCTGTTTCCATAATCTGGCTATAGTCAATAATGCTGCAGTAAACACAAGACAAATACATCTTTTCAAAGTAGAGTTTTTGCATTCTTTGGGTAAATACCCAAGAGCGCCTTTACTGGATCACAGGGTAGCTCTATTTTTAACTTTTTGAGGAACCTCCACACGGTCTTCCACAGTGGCTGCTCCACTTTGCATTCCCACCAAACCTGCACGAGGATTCCCTTTTTCTCCACATCCTTGCCAACATTTGCCGTTTCTTGTATTTTTTTTTTTAATTTTAACCATTTTGACATGTATGAAGTGATATCTCGTTGTGGTTTTGATTATGTTTCCCTGGTAAGTGATGGGGAGCACCTTTTCATGTATCTGTTGGCCATCTGGATGTCTTCTTTACAGAAATGTCTGTGCATGTCTTCTGCCTAATTTTTGATTGGATTATTTGGGGGTTTTTTGGTGTTTGGTTCTTTAAGTTCTTTATACATTTGGGATACTAATGCTTTAGCAGACATGTTATTTGCAAATATCCTCTTCCATTCAGTAAGCGGTCTTTTAATTTTGTTGATTGCTTCCTTTGCTGTGCAGAAACTTTTTGTGTTTTTAAAAATATTGTTTATTTATTTGACAAAGAGACCGAGAACACAAGCAGGGGAGCAGCTGTGGGAGAGGGAGAAGCAGACTCCCTACTGAGCAGAGAGCCTGATCCCAGGACCCTAGGATCATGACTTGAGCTGAACACAGAGGCTTAACAACTGAGCCACCCAGGCGCCCCCAGACAAACTAATTTTTAAATCAAGGACTGTAATAAGAGATGAAGGACACTATATTATGATAAAAGGGTCTATCCAGCAAGATCATCTAACAATTGTAAATATTTATGCTCCTAACTTGGGAACAGCCAAATATATAAGCCAATTAATAACAAAACTAAAGAAACCCATGATATTAATACAGTAATAGTAGGGGACTTTAACACCCCACTCACAGCAATGGACAGATCATGTAAGCAGAAGATCAATAAAGAAACAAGAGCTTTGAATGACACACTGGACCAGATGGACTCAACAGATTTGTTCAGAGCACCTCACCCTAAAGCAGCAGAATACACATTCTTCTCAAGTGCTCACGGAACATTCTCCAGAACAGATCACATACTGGGTCACAAATCAGGTCTCAACTGGTAGCAAAAGACTGAGATCATATCATGCATATTTTCCGAGCACAGTGCTATAAATTTTGAAGCCAATCACAAGAAAAAAATTGGAAGTACCACAAATACATGGAGGTTAAAGAACATCCTACTGAAGAATGAATGGGCCAACCAGGAAATTAAAGAAAACTTTAAAAATACATGGAAGCAAGTGAGAATGAAAACAGAGCAAGTTCAAAACCTTTGGGATGCAGCAAAGGCAATCCAAAGTGGTAAGGATATAGCGATACAAGCCTTTCTCAAGAAACAAGGAAAGTCTTAAATACACACCCTAACCCTACACCTAAAAGAGCTGGAAAAAGAATAGCAAATAAAACCTAAATCCAACGGGAGAAGAGAAATAATAAAGATTAAAGCAACAATTATATATAGAAATGAAAAAAAAAAAAAAAAAGAAGAACAGATCAACAAAACTAGGAGCCAGTTCTTTAGAACGGTAAGATTGATAAACCCCTAACCAGCCTCATTAAAAAGAAAAGAAAAAGAACCCAAATAAATAAAATCATAAATGAAGATGAGGGATCCCAACCATTGCCAAAGAAATACAAACAATTCTAAAAGAATATTATGAGGAATTTTATACCAAGAAATTGGGCAAACTGGAAGAAATGGATAAATTCCTAGAAACATATCAACTACCAAAACTGAAAGGAAAGAGGAAGAAACGAAAATTTGAAAAGACCCAGAACCGGCAAAGAAGTTGAATCAGTAATTAAAAATCTCCCAACGAACAAGAGTCTAGGGCCAGATGGCTTCCCAGGGGAATTTTACCAAACATTGAAAGAATTAATACCTTTTCTTCTGAAGCTGTTCCACAAAATAGGAATGGAAGCGTAACTTCCAAACTCATTCGATAAGGCCAGTGTTCCCTTGATTCCAAAACCAGACACAAACCCCACTAAAAAGGAGAATTAGAGACCAATGTTGCTGATGAACATGGATGTAAAAATTCTCACCCAAATACCAACTAATAGGATCTGACAGCACATTAAAAGGATTATGCACCATGACCAAGTGGGATTTATTCCTGGGCTGCAGGGGTGATTCAACATCCACAAATCAATATGATATACCACATAAATAAAAGAAAGAAAAAGAACCGTATGATCCTCTCAACGGATGCAAAAAAGCATTGGACAAAATACAGTGTCCTTTCTTGATAAAAACTCTCCACCATGGAGGGATAGAGGGAAATACGTCAATATCACAAGAGCCATATATAAAAGACCCACAGAGAATATCATCCTCAATGGGGAAAAAAAATCCTGGAGGAGAACTCAGGTAGCAACCTCTTTAACCTCAGCCACAGCAACTTCTTGCTAGACAGAGCAAAGCAAAAATGGACTACTGGGACTCCGTCGGGACAAAGAGCTTTGCAGAACAATGGAAATAGTCGATAACCTATGGAATGGAAGAACATATTTGCAAATGTCTTATCAGATGAAGGGCTGGTATCCAAAATCTATGAAGAATTTATTAGCCTCAACACCCGAAAAACAAAGAATCCAGTCAAGAAACGGGCAGAAGACATGAACAGACATTTCTGCAAAGACGTACAAATGGTGAACAGACCACTGTTGAGAAAAAGTGCTCCACATCACTCAGCATCAGGGAAATACAAATCAAAACCACAATGAGATCCCACCTCACACTGTCAGGATGGCTCAGATTAACTCAGAAAATAACAGATGTTGGTGAGGATACAGAGAAAGAGGGACCCTCTTACACTACTGGTGGGAATGCCAGCTGGTGCAGCCGCTCTGGAAAGCAGTATGGAGTTAAATAGAGCTACTCTACGACCCAACAATTGCACTAGTAGGTATTTATCCAAAGGATACAAAAATGCTGGTTCAAAAGGGCACCTGCACCCCAATGTTTATAGCAGCAGTGTCCACAATTAACAAATGTCCACAAAAGAGCCTAGCTGTCCATCAACAGATGACTGGATAAAGAAGATGTGGTATATAAATGTGCGAGAGAGAGAGAGAGAGAGAGACACACACACACACACACACACACCGGAATATTACACAGCCATCAAAATGAATGAATCTTGCCGTTTGCATGCAATGATGTGGACACAACTAGAAAGTCGTGTTATACTACGTGAATAAGTCAGTCCGAGAAAGACTAATACCATATGATCTCACTCATCTATGGAATGTAAGAAACAAAACAGATGAACAAAGGGGAAGGGAAAACAGAGAGGGAAGCAAACCACAAGAGACTCTTAACTCTAGCAAACCAACAGTGGGTTGCTCGAGGGGGAAGGGCAGGGATAGGGCAGTTGGGTGATGAGCATTAAGGAGGCACTTGCATGTGAGGAGCACTGGGTGTTCTATGCAACTGATGAATCACTAAATTCTACCCCTGAAACTAATAATCATAGTATATGTTACCTAAATTGTATTTAAATAAATTTTTTTTTAAATATAACCTCTAAACAAAGAAACAACCAGATAAATCTGGAAGGTTGAATATTGTGCAAAACTAGCCTAATTAAACAAGCCAGTGTCATTTAAATAAAAAACGTCGTAGACAAAACCAGATGAAGTGGGAGGAATCGCAGGTCTAATTGTCATTTGGGGGCTAATTCGGGAAATATGAGTGTGTGGGTATGTGTGTGTGGGTATGAGATCAGATGTAGATTTACTGTAAACTAGAGATTCTCCGCCAGGAAAAAACAGGTCATAAAATGGTGTGATTTCATCATATATATACTACGAGCTCATGCGGGCTAAAACGAACACAGGTACACGGAAAGCTGATATATTAAGGTGTATTAATGTAATTAATTAATTACATAGTGCTGCGCCTATGGTGAAAGGATGTTTTACTTTGTTTTTATCTCTCCCCAATTTTCCCATTTTCTACAATGCATGGACAGTGCCTCTACAAAAGTAAATGACGATGTGTGACATGAATCTGAACACACATTTCGGTGTCCTGTGCACACCATTTGTGTTATGAATGAGAAACGGAGAACTGCTTTCAGAGAGACGCAAAGAAACGGCTTTGGAATCAGGAGTGGTCGAAGCTACTCCCCGCTTATGAGAGAAACAAGGAAAGCTCCTTTAGGGAGTCAGGAAGGGCGACGGAAAGGTCTAGAACTGCCCGCCCAATGCAGTAGCGATTAGCCGTGCGTGGCTATTTAGGTTTAAATGAATTCAGAGTCAATAAAATTTAAGATTCAATTCTTTAGTCTCACCAGCCACATTTCAGAAGTTCGAAAGCCCCAGGGGGTTGGCGGCTGTGTTGGGCAGGCGGCCAGGCAGCAGGCGGCCAGGCAGCAGGCGGCCAGGCAGCAGGAAGGAGTTAGGTGCGGGCACGCGGCCGGCGAGCGGGACCGTGTGGCGCGGATACAGAAGCAGCGGGGCAGAGAAGGCCCACTGGAGAGAGCTACAGAGGTGGGTGCAGCTGTGTCTCCTCTCCTGCCCCCCAGGACCCACTCGCTCCACTGCCGCCTCGCACCCTCGGACGCGGAGGGCAGCTCACCGGTTCGCCGGGGAAGAACGCTTCCCCCGGATCCCAGCGGAGTGTCGCCGGCACTGCACGCCGGTTCCGCAGCTCTCCCACCGGCTTGCGTTCCCGGCTGTTTTCAAGGACGTCTGTGGAGCAAACAGCCTTGGAAGACAGGGATCTCCCTCCAGGGCCGAAGGCAGACTTGGTTCCTGCCCAGCGCACTACATCAGCGTCTACCCCAGCTAAGGGGTGGGCGGGTTTGCAAGCAACGCTCTCGGGGCGCTGGGGGTTCCTAACTCGCGGCTCCTCTGCCCTAGCGAATCCGCTGTGCACCCCGCATTCACCTGGGCCCCTTCCACATCACCTTCACGGCATCTGGGGAACAAGGGAAGCACACGAACGGGACGTTCGAGCTGCCGCTGTGCTTTGCCTTGACCCATCGGTCGTCTGCCAGGCTCGCTTGTTAGCTTGCACGTAAGACAGAAGAGCACACTCGCCCCAGGTTTTAAAAGTTCACACAACCAGGGACGCCTGGGTGGCTCAGTGGGTTAAGCCGCTGCCTTCGGCTCAGGTCATGATCTCAGGGTCCTGGGATCGAGTCCCGCATCGGGCTCTCTGCTCAGCAGGGAGCCTGCTTCCTTCTCTCTCTCTCTCAGTGTACTTGTAATTTCTCTCTATCAAATAAATAAATAAAAATCTTTAAAAAAAAAAAAAAAAAGTTCACACAACCATGCGGCTCCTTTGAGCTCCTCGTGCCACATGAACAAGTTCCGTCAGGAACCAAGGGGATCTCTGGGGCATCTCTTAGGACCCACGGATGACAGGTAAAAGTTAAGAGAGCAGAAGGGGTAACAGCCAGCCCAAACGCTTCCCCGGCATACTGGACCCCCACTCGGTCAGGAAGCAGCCTCGGGCATTCGCTGAGCACAAGGGAAATGCGACTGGCCCAGTTGAAGGAGAAAATTATAAATACCACCACAGTGGGTGAGCAGGTGCCAGCGAGGACGGTTGTGTCTAGGCAGACTAGGCAGACCATCCTCCCCCGCTCCTCCAGCTACTTCCAGAAGGCAGGCCAGCGACAGGTAGCCTTGTAATTGCATCCTCAGGTCCGAGATCCCGGAACGGTGCTCCCCCTTCTCGAGGAGCAGGTGAGCGAACGCAGCCTCCCTCACAGCAGCCGCAGCTCCGCAACACACCAGGCGAAGTCAGTGATCCGTTCGTGCTACTGCTCCAGGGAGCAAGCAGGGGCCGGCAGCCCCGCACCACACTTGTTGGACTCCCTGGTCTGAAGGAACCCTCCAGAGACGCACTTACGCAAGACTCAGAAGACAAGAAGGAGGGACTATGCCTCCTCTCCGGCAGCCGCTGGAGGCACGAGGGCCGACCGCACACATCGGGTCTGCAGCGGCTCCCCAGCGGGCTCCAGGGAACATTCGCTGCCGTGCTGCGGCGCTCGGGTCACAAGCCGTGTCCTCTGAGGCCAGCGCCTTCCGACCTCCTCAAAGCCAGAAGCAATTCTCTCTGACCTTCACCCCCGCAGGCCTCTCAATGGCTCTGTAAGTATTTAGTTCATTTCCTTTATTAAATCGGTTCTCACTACAATTCCCAAGGCGGGTCCGTTCTCCTGACCACCACGACGGGCAGGGGCCGGGCGTGTGGAGACCCCCGGGGGGAGCAGCTGCCCACCGTGCACGAGGTTACAAGAGAAGGAGACGTTGAGCAAGCGGGTCAAAACGATACGAAGTAGGCTCCTTCTCGGGTTCGGGGCTTTGCTCCACTACCCTCTGATCTAACAAACGTCGACCGCGGGATTATCACACACCAGGCTCCACTCCCGCTACTGGAAAGAAAAACAGACTCGCAGGTCGGGGTGGCTGCGAGGACGAGCGGGGCGAAGGCTCGTGAACTCTCGTGGAAGGTTCAATCTAGTAAACGGCAGGGAGCGCGCCGGGGAACCGCAGGCAGCACAGGCCGCTCTAACAAGCTCCCCGAGCCGAGATCTAGGGGCGCAGCCGAGAGCAGAGCCGGGACGAGCCCCCGCTCTGTGTGTTCAGGGGACCACGGGGAGGCGAGCGTGGCGGGACTGAAGCTCTGAAGACCCGATCGCATGGGGCCTGGGAGGCCACAGGAAGGACTCGGGCTTTTATTGCGAGGGAGACGGGAACGCCCGGAAAGTGACAGGATGTGATCTATCTGGGAACAGACGAGAGTGAAACCAGGAAGGGCACTAACATCCCTGAAATAGCACAAGGAACCCAGGACAGTGGCTCGCACCGAGGCAGAGCAGTATGAGCGGTGAAAAGCAGTCACATTCCGGATATATCTGAAAAGAAAATTTGCTTGGGGACGAGAAGTGGGACGGAGGGAAAAGCAGGGGAGGAAAAATGACCCCCCCCCCCGGTTCCGACCCGAGCAAACAACAGAACCGCCATTAACTGACAGTAAAGACTGAGGGACACAGAGTCGGGGTGAGAATCAGAATTCGGTATCTGATCTGCTAAGTTCAAGACGCCTAGTACACGCCCGGACTGGTACCGGAGAGCAACCGTGACCCCCCACCCCGAGAAGGGGGCAGCGAGCAGAGAAGCCCACTCCGGGCACCAACCTGGTTAACGTCAGGTAAGTGGACGGGCCAGGCAGAGCAGGAGGGCTCCCCGGAAGCTGCTACTAGAGGAGAAAAAACTAGATGCAGTCAGTGCTCGAGAAAACCCGAACCTGGGAGGACAGCCGTGAAAATGCCCTGGGACAGCGGTTCTCGGCGGAGCCAGCGCCCCGATGGAGGTGTGGAAACTGGTGGAAATACTGTTGTTGCTGACGTGTTTGGGAGGCACTAGCAATAAGCAAGCGGAGCCACTGCTCAGGATAAACCCCACAGAAAAGGGGGGTTCTACTTCCTTTCAAATGCCTCACCAGACCTCCATAATTGTGAAAAATCTGACCATAACGATCTGAACCTAGATTCCAACTTCATTTTGCTAATATTTTCTATACAATTTTAACAAACACTGAATTTTCCAGAAACACAGCTACCATGTAAATTTTTTAGAAATTGAAAAAAAAAAAAGAACACTCTTGGAACACCTGGGTGGCTCAGTCAGTTAAGCGGCTGCCTTCAGCTCAGGTCATGATCCCAGGGTCCTGGGATCGAGTCCCGCATCGGGCTCTCTGCTCAGTGGGGAGCCTGCCTCTCCTCTGCCTGCTGATCCCCCTGCTTGCACCTTCTCTCTCTGACAAGTAAATAAAATCGAAAAAAGGAAGAAAAGAGAACTCTCTCTTTTTTTTTTTTAATTAAAATATTGTATTTATTTATTTGACAGTGAGAGATCACAAGTAGGCAGAGAGGCAGACAGAGAGCAAGGAAGGGAAGCAGGCTACCTGCTGAGCAGAAAGCCCGATGTGGGGCTTGATCCCAGGACCCTGAGATCATGACCTGAACCGAAGGCAGCGGCTTAACCCACTGAGCCACCCAGGCGCCCTGAGAACACTCTCTTTAGTGCAAAACTTTCTCCAAGAAATTTCAACATTTTGAAAAACCGTGGCATAGAAAATAATGCAGTTTTCTAATATTTAAGTCACCAGCAAAACACCTGCATCTGTGTTATCTGTAGGGTCACTGACAGATGCATTACAGGAGAGACGCAAGATGGTCTTGGTAGACTTAGCACCAAATATTAAATAACAGACGTGTGAAATGCAGGATTCTCACGAATCAAAGCTGTTTTAAAATGATGACGGTCATCTTACACATTGTTAGTTTCTATGGCATAAGGCCAGGTATCTATCTTGCAATGATTATTTGAAATTAAACTTATTTGAGGGGGACCATTTTAAAATCTTACTCTGAGTGTGTCACCAGAGGTCCAGCACCGTCTTCTCGGCCACTCTTACTACATTTTCTGCTTCCAGCTCATCCTCTTCCTACTGACTCTTGAAGGATTTTGTTACAAACTGGACACAGGCTGTGGCTCTCGACAAGATGTGGAATTTCAAGGCAGGAATTTTCTATGACAGTTTGCCTCCACCCCTCCCAAATGACAACACAGAAAATTTTTCTTTCTCAACACTCACAAATGAGATACCACTCATTCACAGGTACATCTACATTTTTCATTTTTCTAATTTGATAGTCTACAATTGATGGGTATGTAGCCCTATTTCGATTAGGGTCATTTTCCTCTTTCTGTTATTATACCTAAATAATTCTGGCTTGCTGTTACCTCTTATACAGAATAACCTCTGTTTCTCTCTCTTCACTATAAACTCGTCCATTATAAGCAGGTAGAAGTAGCTCCTATTTTACTATGCCTTCTAACAAAGTAGTGCCTAAGCATCTTGTAAGAAATACAAACTATTTTAATATAAAGTACTTCCTTTTCTCTGTCCTTACATCACAGCTAGAACAGAACACTGACTTTTTTAATTACGTACATGAAATTATATTTGTAAATCTGTGAATTTAATCTAGGATAGTAAAAGGGAATTATAAAACACTGGTTATAAGCAGAAAGCACTGAGTCTGACATTACTGAAAATCACTGGATTGGAAGAGACAAATACTGGATGTTAAAAGGGTTTAAAAAAAGAAAAAAGACAGTTGCGCACAAGGATATGCTGAATGACAGAGAGTGTCGGAAGTGTCACCAGAATGTTCCTGCCCCTAAGGGTGAAGGCAGAAAAGCAGCAATGAAAAAAGGTAGAAGAGTTTCTCAAATATTCATAGGCAGTAGCACAGGACTAAGGAGCAGACAGCACTAAAAACGGCTCAGAGGAATGCTGAGAAGATAGAATATTCCGAAACACAGAGGCTGGGGCAGCAGGCTCCTTATTAAGAAGGGCCATCAACGCACTGAGGCACCAAGCAAAGGTCACATATGGACTATGACATCGAGGGCAGGGCCATTCGGGAGAAAGGGGAAGACAAAAGGTTGCTTCCCCGCCAGGTACAAGATGAGGCAGGAGTCACAGGACACACAAAAAGGCAAAGTAAAAGACAGACTTCAGGAGGCAGTAGTGTGAACTGAGGGTAGAAATTTTTAAGAACAGGAATAGAGAACATAAAAAGCCAAGCATGCCTGGAGAAGAAACTCTGGTTTTATTCAAAACGGCCAGGTGTGGGCTAACCAAAACCGCAAGCATAGATCTCTGTGGGCAATACTCTTTATGGGGACAAGCCAGGTTGAGAGAAGGCCCGGAAGACGGCAGTGGAGGTCCTGCGACACCGGAAGCCCTGCTACCGAAGGCCTACAGCAACTCCGCTCCGGGGACGCGGCCACCAGCAGCAGTGGGAGAGTTAAACCATACACGAGATGAAGAACAAGTATCCTGGGGCACTTGGGTGGCTCAGTCGGTTAGGCGACCACCTTCAGATCAGGTCGATTCCAGGGTCCTGGGATGAAGCCCAGCGCGCACCGGACCCCCTGCACGGTGGAGAGTCGGTTCCCCACTGCCCTTCCCCTGCTCATGCTCTCACACTCTTGCTCTCTCTCAAATAAAATAAAACCTTAGGAAAAAAAAAAAAAGCAAACTAGCATCCAGAAGACATAAACGACTCTTACAGCCCAACAATATGAAGGCAAAGAACCTAACGTTAAAATGGTCAGGGATCCGAACAGACACTTCTCCCAAGAAGATTCCCAAATGTCCAATAAGTACACAAACAGTCCACGATGTTTGTCATTAAGGGAAAAGCAAATGCAAATCAAAATCACGGCGGGGTAACAACTTCACACCCACGAGGACGACTACACTCAAAAAGAGGGAAAAGAACAAACGTTAGCAGGTTGGGGAGAAACTGGGACCCTCGCACAGTGCCGGTGGGAATATAAAATATAATGGTACAGCCACTTTGGAAAATAGTTTTGCAGTCCCTCAAACGATTTAAACATAGTAACCATGACCCACAAATCCCACTCGTAGGTATACAACCAAAGCACAAAAAAACACGTCCACATAAAAACTTGTACATATAATGATGTTCACAGAAGCATCATTCATAATATCCAAAAAGTGGAAGCAA
The DNA here is from genome assembly GCF_964662115.1 of Mustela nivalis. Taxonomy (NCBI): domain Eukaryota; kingdom Metazoa; phylum Chordata; class Mammalia; order Carnivora; family Mustelidae; genus Mustela; species Mustela nivalis. Next base: position 14,969,308 of record NC_139038.1, read on the forward strand.
ACCAAACGTCCACCAACGGACGGACAACACCAAAATGGGTGATAGCTATACACAGACTATTACCGACCATAAAAAGGAACGGAATACCGATATATATTCTCACAGGCATGCACCCTGAAAACATGATGCTAAATGGGAGAAGCCAGACAGAGAAGGCCACGTAATGTGCGAACGTCCAGGTGAGGGGAATTTATGAAGACAGAAGGAGACTGGTGGGGCTTTAAGGCTGGGAGGAGAAGGGAGAATGAAGACCGATGGTTACTGGGTGCACGAGTTCTTCCAGACGGTTCTAAAGTCAGACAGTGATACTATTTGCACAGCCCCGTGAATATACTAAAACCCATTCAACTGTGCACTTTAAATGCGGGAGCTGTATAACAGGTAAATTATATTTCAATAAAGCTGTTTAAAAATGTCATCTTTCTTGGACCCATGGGATTTGAATTTATGGAAGTGACTGAATGCCAGCCAACCTGGAGAGGCCACTGCCAACGAAAGAAGACACTGCTTACATCTCTCAAGACAAGGGGGCACCCACACCACCCAGGGTGACAGAGAAGCAGCAGGTTTGCTCAGGAGGCAGAGAGAGGACCTAGGGGAAAGCTGAGGCCAGAACTTTTACTGGGGTTTCTGCGGAAAGGCAAGCCAGGACAGGGTAAACAATGCAGGACTGGCTTATTTGAATAATTCAGGCTGAAGCGCAGTCTCTCCTCCTCCTGTGCCTGGCCCTGGGATAATGCAGCACAGGGAAAATACTGGCCTGGTGTGTGAGTCAGATAAGGAGGTAACTGAAGGCTGAAGATTCCGGACTGGGTGATTTGCAAATGAAAGGCATACTTCAGGAAGGCTGTTGGGATCTTTAGGAATTAGCTGCCCCTGGGAGGGACAGTTTCTCCCCAGGTCGGTAAGGCCCCCAAAAGCCGGAGCACGGAGGATACACAAAATAAGAAAATATAGTTAATCTAACTGGCCCTGTGACGAACGGATGCCAAAGAGACAAACACAGAATCCGAGGAGATAGAATAAATGCACACAACAGAAATTCACAGGGTGATTCTAGAATTTATATGGAAACGCAAAAGACCCAGAGGGGTGGAAACTATATTGGAAATTAAAAAACAAAACAGGGCGCCTGGATGGCTCAGTGGGTTAAGCCGCTGCCTTCGGCTCAGGTCATGATCTCAGGGTCCTGGGATCGAGTCCCGCATCGGGCTCTCTGCTCAGCAGGGAGCCTGCTTCCTCCTCTCTCTCTGCCTGCCTCTCTGCCTACTTGTGATCTCTCTCTGTCGAATAAATAAATAAAATCTTTAAAGAATAAAATAAAATAAAATAAAATAAAAAACAAAAACAAAAACAGGACAGAGAACTTACACTGCGTAATTTCAGACTTATTACAAAGCCACAGTTATTAAGACAATGTGGTATTACCAAAGGATAGACAAAGACACCAATGACCAGAATAAGGAGCCCAGAAATGGGGCTACCCATAGACAATGACTGATATTTTACAAAGGCCCAAAGTAATGCAATGGTTAAAGGAAATTCTTTTCAATATCCGCATGGGGGCAGGTAAAGGAGTAAGTCTTGACCTTTGTCCCACGCCACTCATAAAAATCAATTCAAGGTGAAATCAAAGACCTAAAACATAGTTTAAATTATATAAGAAGCTTTCACCCAAAAAAAAAAAAGACACAGTATCTCTGTGACTTTGAAGTTGGCAAAGATTCCTTAATATATAAAAAACACTAAACAAACAAAAAACTAAAAGAAACAAAATGCACTAACCATTAAAAAAAAAAAAGACAAATTGGACTTTATTCAAATTTAAAACTTCAAAAGATACCACTTGGGAGATGTAGAAAGGGAGCTGCAGATTAGGAGAAAGTGTTCACAGTGCATCCTGGGGGAAAGGACTCATTTCCACAACAGGAAGGACTCCTGCAAATCAACTATATGAGGTTAAACAACCTAATTCGGACAACAGACAATTCACAAATAGCAGCCCAAGTGCCCATGAAAAAAGGCACACCTCGTCATCAGTAGTCGCCTGCAACATGCAAATTAAAGCCACACGGATAGCACTTTACGCTCACTAGAATGGCTAAAATTAAAAAGACTTTCAATACCACAGGCTGGTGAGATCATGTTCCAACTGGAACTTCCAGAAATTGCCAATCCAAGTATGAAACAGGACAGCCACACTGAAGATAGATTGGGAGTTTCTTACGAAGGTAAAATATATACCTACCCTACGACCTAGCAGTCCCCACTTTGGGGTGTGGACCCAAAGGAAACCGAAATACATGTTCGTAACAAAGTGTTGCATAAGAGGGATCATGGCGGTTTTAGTCATAATAGCCAAACACTGAAAGCAAGCCACTGCCTTTCAACAGATTAGACACTGTGGTACTTCCACATTATTGAACAGTACCCAGCAATAAAAACGGATAAATTACTGACATGTACTACAACACGGACGACCCTCAGAAACATTACGTTGAGTTTAAAAATCCACTTGCCAAAAAATACACATTATGATTCCATTCGTATGAAATTCTAGAACAGGCAAAACCAAACGAGCGACAGCAACTAGAACAACCGTTCCTGGCTGTGGGGGCGCTGCTGGCTAGACATGGACACAGTGAACTTACCAGGGTGAGGACATGGCCTGTACATATCTTAATTTGGGTGGTGGAGAAGGGTTTTTTTTTTTTAACATCCATCAATATGAGCTGAACTCATTTAGCAAATTTGTTCAAAATCATTACATTAAACGTAAATCATTCTTTAAAATGGTAAAATTCATTGGCTGCGTATCATAGCCGTACTAAAGTTGCATCAAACAGAAATAACATTTAAATAAAAATAAATACCTTTGTCCATCTACAAAGCTTCACCCCGGAGTGGCTCCCAATCAACTGATACCCTAAACAGAAAAACAAAGAACACAACATTGAATTGATTCAAAGCCTCATATTAAAAGGTGATTAGAAACCTGTAACAAAATCATTTTTCTTTCCTTAAATAATGGCAGGCAACAACCCAGTGGCAAAAAACAGGTTTAAAGGTTTACTTCACCAAGATGATCAAATACCTTAAAATGTATATGCATCTAATAACACAAACTGGAAATACATAAGGAAACAAGAGGCTAATCCAAAATCATAGAAACTTTTCACATCTTTCAGTATCTAAGAGATCCCACAGACAAAAACTCACATGAGTTCTAAGACCTAAACAACACAGTGAAGGTGACAAAGAACACAGAGTACTACACGTGACACCTACAGAATGCACATGCTTTCGGAGAACTCAGGGCAACTTTCTTAAAAACAAATACAATGGGCACCTAGGGGGCTCAGTGGGTTAAGCCTCTGCCTTCAGCTCAGGTCATGATCCCAGGGTGCTGGGTTCGAGTCCCGCATCGGGCTCTCTGGTCAGCGGGGAGCCTGCTTCCCCCTCTCTCTCTGTCTGCCTCTCTGCCTACTTGTGACCTCTGTCAAATAAGTAAATAAAATCTTTAAAAACAAACAAATACAAAAAACACATGCTGGGCCGTAAAGCAAAAGCAAGAACAACAGACTGGGGAACTCGCAACCGTAATCTTTGAAAAACGATGAAGAATCAGACGGCCAAAAGAAGACCGAAATAAGGAAACACTGCCCCAAGAAGTGGAAGGTAAAATTCCAGGACCCATAACCTAACGTGAATTCTTAGCACCACTCCATAACCCAGCATTTAGAATTCGTGAGCCATGGAAGACATAAAAAGCGTGGAAAAGCCATGCCAAAGTGATCACATTTCCTTTTGTAATGAACCAGAAGAGCAAACAAGTAGAACATTCTGATTTCAGGAAGCATTTAACAAAGTTTCTCACAAGGTTTCAAGTAACAAGCCACAATCAGGAGTCTCTTACACAAAAAGACTCTTGACCTGCAGACGAATGAGGCAAAAGGAGAACTCTAGTCCGGATGGTGGCATAAGTGGCTCCGTGGCTGGTCGAACACCCATATTCACAGGGTGAGGACTCACGGAACAATGTCAGCGTGGACCACAAGTCTCTAGCGGCAACATTACACGGCTTTGTCCTTTCCCTCTCCCACGCGCACGTAAACACCCCGCACATCAACAAGGCTCTCCGCATCTATCTGAAGAGAGAACGGAGTCCAACGGAGCGAGTAAGCTCAGACGCAGAATGAGCATTTAAAAGATTCCCGGAGAAAATTCTAGTTCTTCTTTTGGGTTTCTACATTGTATGTTCCTGAGACCATCGTCACAGAAATCACCGTCTATTACGTTAGTTCTTCATATTCTCCTTTCCCAAGGAACACAGGGTTGTACAAAATGTTCATTTAGACATTTATGAAGAAGACCGCAGAGTACAGGACGGACAGACCTGCGGCCGACCACCAGGCCAAGATAAGCCAAGGGTCTGCAGTCGCTAAAAATCAAGTGCACAGCTCTGTTCTAACCAAGATCAAGTGACAGAGGATGTACTCTCCCACCTGAAATGCCAAAAATGGGACAAAATATAGGAACCAACAGTTTCCAAGACATGAAACATCAGGCAACAAGGGACAGTAATAGGGAGACGCGAAACACACAAGATGAGCCCTCCCGTTCCCGGAGCTTACTGCCTTGCAAGTTTCAGGTCATGCCGCGGGGAGGGGCAATCCGAGAACAGCTCAGTACTCTCTGAGGCGAGGACATGAAAGCCAAGAGTCCGGGGAGCCCACATGGCTCGAGTTTGCAGAATGGAGTACCAGAGAGTCAAGAGCTGCACAGAGATTCAACCCAGGAATCTGCAGAGGATTCCCAGAAATATCTAGCTGAGGACTGCCTAGTGCAATAGTGAGAGAAAAACTCCTGGAGAATTGGAAAGAATCACCTGAAAGGCCTAGAGGTACGCCCGGCACTCAGGTGGCTGGGAACTGTCCCTGGTCGTACCAGTCGGAAGCTTAAGAGTCACAAGGCACTGATGCCCCGATTATCAGAAGTAATTAGCCATATAGTGGGTAAGCTCTGGTCTCACTTGACAAGTCATAAAAGCCAGATTAAAAGGTTCAAACTGTTTCCAAGTAACTGCTCTTCACTTTAGAACTAAGCTTAAGGATGGGAATACAAAATTATGGGAATACAAAAATATCTAGCACCCAATAAGGTAACATTAGATCTGGCGTGCCATCGGAGATTACCAAGCATGCAACAGGACCGATGAAGAAATAACCCAGCAACTAAACTGATCCAGAGATGACACAGGGGTGAGAAGTACATTGCAACAGTTGTTACTTATAATCTGTAGGCTCAAAAAGTTAAGTAGAGACATGGAGACATAAAAAGACCCCAACGCAACTTCCACCGATGAAGACTATAAACCCGGAAGCTGAAAAACGCACTAGATAGAATTAACAGAAGAACAGCCATCAGAGAAAAAAGATTACTACATCAGACCCGAAGACACAGCAACAGAAGCTACATGTAAGCAAAAATGAAAGCTAGAAGAGAAAAAAGAATTTTAAATGAAAAGAGTATCAGTGAGCTATAGGTCAGATTCATGAAACTGAAGTCCCCACGGAAGAGGAGAGGGAGGCAGTGACAGGAAAATATTTGAAGAAATAATGGCCAAAAATTGTCCATTTGATTAAAACTATAAAATCCACAGAATCAGGAAGCTCAACAAATCCCAAGTAAAAGCAACATGAAGAAAACTACGTTGAAACACACTGTAACTGAATTGCTCAGAATCAGTAGTTAAGAGAAGATCTTAGAGGTGGCCCAAGGGTGAAAACATCCCATCGACGGAACAAATGAAAGACGGAACGCAAGCTTCATCGGAGGCAGTGGGCGCAAGCTGACACCTAGAACGCGCCCAGAGAGACTAAGGCGTCAATCGACAATTCCACACCCATCAAACAACAGCCTTCAAAAGTGAAGGCAAAATAAAGCCTCCTTCAGAGACACCAAAGCTGAAATCATTAATCACCAAAAAGCCCACATGACACAAAATGCCAAAGGAAGCCCATCAGGCAGGAAGAAGCGCTGCCGGGCAAACACCGATCCGCACACGGGAACGAGATGCACCAGAGTGGTACCTACCTGAGTCGGCTATGTAAGACTGTTACTAATCGTTTTAATCAACTCAATAAATTTACATAAATAATTACGTAAGACTGTTACTAATTATTTTAATTTAATTGAATCGATGACTGGCTATTCAAACCAAAATAACAGCGTAGTGTAGGTTTATAACACACGTGAAAGTAAAACACGTAGCAATTGCTTAGAGGCTGGCAAAGGGGCACGAGATGTTATTCCTGAAGCCGCTTCTCCCGCAGGAAGCGGTGTATCATCTCAAAGATACACTGGGACAGATACAGAGACACAGTGTAAAACCGCCAACCACCACCAAATGACAAGACGGTGTAACCAATGAGCCAACAAGGACGTAAGACTGAATCCTAAAAAAGTAAGGTAAGGAAGGCAGAAAACAGGAAGGAAGGAAATCAAAGAACACATGAAACAAGTAGAAAACAGACAGCTAGAGGAAAGATTTGAACCTATCATAAAATCACTCTAAATAGTAAATAATCGCAACATCCTTATTAAAAAGCATATCACATAGACCTGTTATATATACAAGCACAAACATCATACAAATACATATACACGTGACCTGAATACTCCTGTCTGTCTCCTCTAATAGGCCGATGGCTCCTTGAAGGGGATACTGTATGTCTGTCTGCATTGCCACAACCATTACACACAAGCTTCGCAATAAATACAGAAAGACTCGAGTGAGGGGAGGAAATCAGTCCACTGACTCCCAACGGACCACTCTTTCTTCTACAGGAAATCAAAACTATTACTTGATCTCAAGCTATAGCCTCCTTAGTAAGTGACGACCACAGAACCCCAGACATATGCTACAGAAAACACTTCTAATCGATCCAGCCTCGTAGCAACACGAGCTCTTTCCTGCATTTAATAACTTCCACTTAATAAACGACAATACCTGAAGAAGCCCGCCACGGCATCTTCCGTCCGCATACCCGAGCCGCACTGGCGCTAACAACCCAATAAACCAAGCAGAGGGGAAACGTGCTGGCCCAGCGGGCCACGCACCAGTGATCCGTGGGAAAAGAGGGGGCTCCCTCGACAGTTGCACGGTGACACAGCGGCTGGGCCGACCCCAGAAGGGCCTCCTAACCCTTCTTCCCCCGTGGCAGTCCCAATTTAGGCTTCCTCGTCTAGGTATGAAATCGGAAGGCTGCGAGGGTCGTCCTGGGACCGCACTGCCCGAGGATCCGCACCTTGTCTAGTGAGGGCTTCCCGGAGAGCCGGGGTTATCATCGCTCTTCGTTCGCCGGGGCCGTTCTTCCCCGAGCTCCGGAGCAAGCCGCTCTTCTCTTGCTGCTCCTTCTCTCTCTGCAGGAAAATTAAAAGAACACGTCAGCACGGGCAAGGGCACGAGAAGAAGAGCACAGCACTCACGACCTACACGGCGGCGAGGACCGAGCCCTCGCGAACCCCGGCCCCCAGACCCCGGCTCCTCCAAAGAGACCATGTTCCCCATCAGATGGAGATCGAAGAACTGCCTGCCTCATTTTTCCCTCTTCTTTCCAGAAAAGTAACTGCGCACTCAAACACATACACCCACCAAATGTACATCAACGATCCGCTCATCCAGCTGCCAATTATCCTTAGCAATCTGAGGGGAGACAGCTGCCGAAACTCAAGTCATTTCTCTGAATTTCAATTTCCTCACCTGAAAAGGGAGGAAGGTAGCATCTGGGGAGCAGGGATGTGTTAAGATTAAAAGAAATAAATCACCAGGCACTAAGCCCGATACACAACAGACTTCAGGAAGATGTAAGACTGCTGGTTATTATATCTGCAAAGCCCCCAAACAAGTCAAAATAGTGCTCTGAGCCGTTTGCTCGGAGACCAAATTACTCCTCCACCTGTCGCGCTGATGGCTCCTTCTGGAAGATCCTGCGGGGAAAATGTGTCTTCAGCGAAAAAAAGAAACCTGAAGGAGAACACGAGACGGACTGTGTCTCATTGTGACTGTGGCCCCCAGAACGTGCAGCAGCAGCTGACGACGTAAAGCCTCGCGTCACGCTTGTCGTGGATTCTCTGTACGTGGCTTCTCACTGCACGACGACCTTCACCCTTTAAACTCGTTTCTTCCTCTTTTTAAATCTTACCATATACACATAATTTTAAGTTCTCTCGATGTCTTCTCGCAAGGCGGTGGAACGCTAATCAGTCATGCCGAGGAAACACACACGTCCGTGTTACCCTTCAGAGGAGACACTGAGCGGGTCTCACTAGGAGATGCAGAAACTCAACATAATTCACCCTCGCAGCGGCCCCACCACCAAACCCATTTCCAATGCCCAGTCCCTAGCAACCAGTAAGCAAACGTAAGAGTAATATCCTTTCTGCCTAAAAGTAGAAACACCTCAGAGACCACAGGGCGACTGAAATCTGCAGCCAACCGAGACAGACAGGAGGATGGTCCGTGTTTGAAGCCGCCGGGGACTCACTCTACTTCTGCGAACATGTAACGTTCTCTGTACCAAAATGTAAAACTGATTATAATTTTTTTTTTTTGCTAAAGATTTTATTTATTTATTTGACAGAGAGAGATCACAAGTAGGCAGGCAGAGAGAGAGAGGAGGTTTTAGAAAGAAACAGAAAGGCTTGTAAGCCAAAGAAACTGGGCATTGATTTCTCTGCCTTCCTTGTTACTTCAAGGATTTGCTCCAAAACTGGAAGTCAGTGAAAAGGTATCAAATGAGAAACAATGAACCCAAGTTAGCTCTACCTGTACTAAAGTCAGCGTTCCCGGTTACGAAATGTAATCCGAATGCAAAGCTAAGGAACAATTTTGCTTCTGTTAATACAGTTCTCAACTACACATTTTCAGATAGAGCTGAAAAAATTTATAAATAAGCATCAGTGATTTTCTCATCCATCATAAAATCCGTTTAATGCTGGGTATTTTATTTAAAAAATATAGAAGTTTCAGTTAGTCTTTTAAAACCTTTAAAATCAGGGGCACCTGGGTGGCTCAGCTGGTTTGACCCCTGACTCCTGATTTTGGCTCAGGTCACAGTCTCAGGTTGTGGGATCCAGTCCTGCGCCGGGCTCAGCACTGAGCACGAAGCTGCTTGGGCTTCTGTGTCCCTTTCCCTCTGGCCCTTCCCCCTCTTCTCATGCTCTTCCTTGCTCGCTCTCCCTCGCAAAAAAATAAAAATAAATACAATATTTAAAAATAAAAGAATCCTCTGGCTTTTTTTTAAGTCTATTTCTGATCCAAAAGCAAAGATGGGAGCCTCAAAAGGAAGCGTGTGGTACAGCAAGACGAGGTGACCTTGACAGCGTCTCTGGGGTCACGGCACGGCAAGTTCCTAGAACTCCCCATAACCACACGAGAAGGGCCGGGAGGCAGCAGTATCTGCTCTCCGAAACCTCTGTCTCCACAAAACATCACCAGCTTGTCTGCGTACCCCACAGGCCACATCAACCCAAAGCTGGACTCAGAGCTCCAGAGACACCCACTCGTGGTTAAAAAGACACACTCTGACCCCTATGAAATGCAGACTCCTAAAACGGTGGTCACGGAGTACGATCCACGTCCCACTACTAGAGAAGATGTCCAGGAGAAAATATGAGGGTAACTATTGCATTTCAACCATTTACACCAAAATTTAGGAAAGCAATCAGAGGCCATGATGAAAGATCTTGAGCATTCAGGACATTCACCCTTCTCTGTCTCTGTGGCAGTTCGGTCCCCTGCCTTCCGCACGCAGCAGTGACTCTTTACTTCTGAAAAGAAGGGCAGTGGTTCAGAACAGTCCCCGGGAAGGGCAAAGCACCATTCCATCCTAATTCTAATCTCCCGGGTGCGGACACTGTTCACTGTTCGCCCAGAATACAATAACGTAACGAACATACGCATGTACGGCGGCTACACAGCCTAAGCCGAAGTAAGTGAAAATTCCACAGCCGGCCAACCTTGATTCCTCCCTCCCCCGGACGCCCCACTGGACAATGAGTGACCAGTTCTGAAGCTTCACTTCCCACAGACTGGCGCAGTCCATCCACAGGGCCCTGGTCTCTCGGAAGGACAAAACAACTGTGAAAGCGAGCCCGTCTAATTAGGTACTAATTCCTTTTGAAAAAAGAAGATCCGAGCAATATCAGCTGATTCATTTCCATACTGTCATCCCCGAAACCGCGGTACCATCCCAACTGTCAACCAGGAAATAAACAAGCCAAAAAAACGAGTCATCCGGTAAAGATTTGAAGGTAAATCCCACCTAGCCAGCTGCCAAACAGGTGTTTTGCCACAAACAAGATTTTTATTACCAAAGTACACAGACTTTCTTCTGGGAGAAAGAATCTGCTTCGATCCGTTTATTTTATCGATCCTTGCTTTACCATCCAGTGACCCTCCCTCAGCAGGCCACGCAGAAGCCGACCCAGGCTCTCCGGAGAGCTCGTTGTCCCATACCGGCAGCTGGCTCAGGCCCGGGGCCCTGCCGGCCAGGGCGGCACGCAGCCCACGTCTGGCCCGACAGAGGAACGCCTCAGAGCCGGAGCGCAGCGACTCCTAGCTCGAGCAATGCCCGTCTCACTTCTCTCCATAAGGATCCTAGACCTGGCAACTTTCAAAACTAAAAACTCTCCTTCGGGTACTGAAACTAAAACTCCTTCCGCTGCGATTGAACCCCACTTCTGCGGGGTCCTATTTCTTTAAGAAAGGAAGCCCCGCGGGGCGCCTGCGTGTGCCAGTCCTTATGCGTCTGCCCTGCACTGGCCTGGGCTCCCTGCTCAGCGGGGGGCCTGCTTCCCCCTCTGCCTCTGCTGCTTCCCCTGCTTGTGCTATTTCTCTCTCTTCCTAACAAATAAATCTTCTGTAAGAAAAAAAAAAAAAGTATTCCAGAACTCACTGTAACAGTGCTCCTGGCTACAAAGGCCATGGGTAAGACAGGTTGGTTTAAAGGCGGTGTCTGGCGGTTGAAGGGCTGTGTCACCTGTGTTTCTGGGTGAATTAAATACCCCAATCCTTAAAAATAATAACGCAAGGAGAACAGCTGCATGTTATTCCGCTGCAGTACCGTGTAACTTTGTAATCAGAACTGGACACACCGAGATACCTCTGTAAATTGAAATGCTTCTCTGGTGAGTAATTACCAGGCATTCACCATTTATTTCCAGAACGAACGATACTGATATCACTGTTTGTCTGCTTAACCGGAACATGCTGTGGGGAGTATTTAACAACATTAATTTACTGCAGGGAAAAAAAGGAACATTCTGCTCTACATTTATAAATCACAACCAAGAGAAAAACAAAAAATAACCTAAGGACTGCCGGGCTCTGGATAACTCCTTGGGCCCTACCCAAACTCTTCAGATTCTCTTCTAAAAACCACTGTTCCCCTGGAGGGTGAAACAGAGAGACAGAGTCTAGCCTTGACCCCACTTCAGACAAACTGCTGCACTTCTCTACACCTGCTTCCTGCCCTGTAAAACGGCAAAACGGAGACGGTAAGAGAATGGATGTCAGGGTCCGCGCGGGAACCGAATGAGACAATCCAACGTGTACTTCGATCTCTCCTAATCACCTGAACCTGTACTGGACCGGACCTACCCTTGCTCCCCATAGCCCTAAAGTCTCCGTCCTACTCGATCGCATCTCACTGCTCCCCAGCGCCTGCTGGTTAAAGGTCACAGCCCCACGACAGAGAATGAAAAGGCCTCCCGTATCTTGCCCCTGCCTTGCCTTCCTTCTCTTTCACTCCACACCTGCCCACCCCCCACTCAAAACTCTAGACAATCACACCGCTTAGGCGTCCCCCAAACATGCCGCGCTCCCCGGCAGGCCTCCCCTCTGCTTCTGCATCTACCTTCCTGACCTCCAACATTTCACACGTGGGCTCTCTGGTTCGCGGACTTCGCGGCGACCCCCGAACTCTCTTCAGCCCTGGACCCACCGTCTTGGATCCTGCTCCAGAAGACTGGAGGCAGAACACCGCGGCGGCACACCGGTCAACCAAACCCATGCTGTTCGAAGACATCTCATACGAAAATGGTTCACGGTCACCACGTACACACCACAAGGCACGCAGCACCACACCGCGTGCACATGAGTGACCTCCGCCTTCACAACAACTGCTTGTGAAGTTGTTTTCTCCCACTTGAGAGATGGGAAAACAAAATGACACAGTAAAATGACATGCCGACAGACACACCGGCTGAGACAGTGTGACTGCGGGAATCGGGGACCGTTACTCAAAAAAAGGTCCTGCAGAAAAGGAGTACTCTGGCCCAACACTCACAAGTGCTCACACTCAACCACGGTAAGAGCTCCCGCAAGTCAGTGCGCGCAGGACGAGAATCTGGCGGAACTGGCACCTCGGGAGTGCGTAAGAACGGACGCCGAAGGAAATGCCAAAAAATACACGAAAAAGAAAAGCCAGGCAGTAGTAGCATCCACCACTGAGTTACATTATGTCCAGTATAAAATGAAAACACAAGGCCCATGTGGAAGCCCTGCCGTAGCTGAAATGAAGAACAAACACTGCTTATTTTCACGTCACACAGAAGTTAGAAAAACATTTATATTTATTTTTGCCCCAAATCTAGTGACATCATGAGGAACTTCTTATGAGAAATCTAAAATATCATAAATCAATTGCTTAAAGTTCATAAAATCCCAAATCATGCCATTTCAAAAAATAATTTACAGAGCTGTCCAAAACGTCCAATTGCTCTCTCCAGTGCCCTCTAACGGACAGATGAAAACTACAGAAAAAATGAACCCAAGAATTACTCTGCTCTTGACGGTACACTTGGAATTTGCTGAATTAGATCTTCAGTGTTCTCAACACACACACACACACACACACACGCACACACGAGCTAACTGTAAAGGAAGGACTTGTTAACTTGTCTGTGGTAATCATTTCACAATGTATACATAGATCACATAATATACCTTAAAAAAATCCACGTGCAACCTGAGCGTATAAAATTTTTATCTATCAATCATACCTCAATAAAGCTAGAGGAAAAAAAGCATTCTAAACTCTTCACTCACTACAAATAAAGTTTAATTATCTCCTCTTAGCCTTACGGAAAAATCCAGAAATTGACCTAAATCAGGTATCTCACACACAGAAAATCTACCCTGTTTTAAGACCATTTCGCCACTGAGAAACTACTCGGATTCTTCATTAAGAGTCATAAAATTATACATTTGCTTTGACCCGGTGTACCAATATGGGGAAAACACAACCTAAGATATTATCAATACATTTTTTAAAGTAAAAACGGTCTCGGACCAGTGCTAACTGTAACAGCAGAAAGCCTGAAACGGACTGGCCGGCCAGCTGCAGGGAAACAAAAATGTCTAAGCAACCTCGCTTCTCACTTTGATGTGTGTCGGGCTGGGACTGGGACGCACGGTCACGTGTGTTCTCATCTGACTCACACGTGCGAGGGAGGCAGAGGGCGCGGACCCTGCTCCGCAGACAAGGGGATTAAGGCTGTGAGGGTTAAGCTGTGCTCTCGGATCACTGAGTTACACACTCGCTGGGCCAAGGCCTGAACCCACGCCGCACACACTGGTCATTCTCCACAGCCCCTCTGCCACGGCTTCCGAAACACTGAGCTTCCAAAATCAATAGAAGCGACCGCAACACAGGCAAGTATTTAAAAACGAGCAACAAGAACGCTCAGCAATCTTCAATCGAGACAATAATTCTAGATATTACAGCGTAGAGTTGTACACTCAACAAGAACTCTTTGGTTCTGAGCTTTCCAGAAGAAGCCGAATGAGCCAATATAAAAATGGATACAGGTTGGCATGTACTCAAAATTGTGGCCCTGCCGAAAGGGAAGTCTGGCCTTTGCCCCCAGTTCCTGGAAAGTAACTTCTAAACTCCTGGAATTTCCTGCGTGAGAGCACGTCTGCTGTTCACGGTGGGCCCCTCGGGCCACACCAGACTGCAAGGGGTTTCAGGGAGGCAGTGGAGACGGAGTTCAGCCACACGGGCAGGGAGTCGCCATGGCTATGTACTGAAGCCCCAGCAGAAACCGGACGGTGAAGCTCAGAAAAGCCTCCCGGGTTGGAACACGCAGGTGCACCGTCCCGCCGTCGGTGCGGAGAGAGCCGCGCGTCCTGGAGAATGCGTGAGTTCTGCCCAGACTCTGCTCTGCGCATCTCTCCCTTTGGCCAATTTTTCTGTTCCCCTTCCCAGCAACAAACCACAACCACGAGGATAACAGCTCTTGGGGAGTTCTGTGAGTCCTTCCTGCAAATTATCAAACCTGAGGATGGTTTTCAGGAACCCCCCCCCGCCCCCCACAGCAAAACCTGCAGTTGGTGTCAGAAGTGAAAGCGGTCATACGGACGATGCCCTCAGACCTTGTGGTTTATCAAATACCAGGCAGACCCAGAAAGAAATCGTTCATAGGAAAATAAAACAGTTCAATCTGACTCAAAATGAAAGAAACACAAATTACAATCAGGTTATTATTTTTCACCTGTCAGGCTGGCAAGGTAACACAGTAGGTTGGCAAAGATATAGAGAAATCTCATCTCTCCTATAAGAATAAATAAAAATAACTTCAATTATTTATAGGATAATTTGGAAGTACCTATTAAAACTATAAAATCCCCTTTGATCCAGAAATTTCAACTTCATGAACTTATTCTTGAGACAAATTTATACTGGCTGCAGAAACTGTAAGAGCAACAATATTCAGACACCTACGTGTTAACCAGCAGGAGCCAAATACACTACGGGACACGGTCCTGGGCCACGACGCGAACGTAAAAACGAGGTGGGCAGGTCCCTATGCCGGCCCTGGAGAGCTGTCGAGTTAGAGGGAAAAATCGGTCCGTAGACCCGTGAGTACAGAAGGATCCCAGCTGTGTAGTCAGAGGCACAAGGTCAGACCACACGCAGGTGTGTTTGTCGAGCCAGTGAGACACCTGGAAAAACACTGCCGACCTGTAAACCGCAGCCTCCTCTGAAAACGAGATCGAGGAAGAACAGGGACGGGGAGCCGCACTCTTTGGAAATTTTAAACACATGTAAACAGGGTATCAAGTTAAACGCAACTCCAAAGGGAGGGTCGGATCAAGTGACGCTGTTTTTCAAAGGGACGGTCTGAGACGCAGTGGCTTGGGGTGGGGACGGCGGCGTTAAGCCTCCCACTCCCCTTGCGGAGCACTGGCTGTTCTATGCGACGGACAGATCACAAAGCTCTACCCCCCGAAACCGGTGATACACTGTATGTTAACTACACTGAATTTAAATTTAAAAAAAAAATTGTAGGGGCACCTGGGTGGCTCAGTGGGTTAAAGCCTCTGCCTTCGACTCAGGTCATGCTCCCAGGGTCTTGGGATCGAGCCCCGCATCGGGCTCTCTGCTCCTTGGAGAGCGTGCTTCCTCCTGCTCTCTGCCTGTCTCTCTGCCTACTTGTGATCTCTGTCTATCAAATAAATAAATAAAATCTTTAAAAAAAAAAAATTGTAAATGCCTCCTTCACGTCATCAATGTGAAAGGGCAGAGCACGTGGGGGTAAGGACAGAGGATGTCTGAAAACTTCTTTGGGGAGTTTTGGGAAGGTGTTCTGAGCCCCCCGCCCCACCTCATTCGGAGAGAGGCTGGGGGTAGGTGCCTACCTCCTGCCCCAAGCCCCAGGAGAGAGGCTCCAGCGCAGCCCCTCGAGGAAGCTGCCGCGTATGCCCTGCACTCAGAGGGCATCACTGAGCAGCGCCGGGCTCCTGCCCCGAAGTCCAGACACCAAGGGACTGGCCAGCTTCCCCAGCGAGTGAGCACGGCTGCCGGGGGAATCGGCCCGTCCTCCTAAAATGAAGACTCAGGAGTCTCCCGCGGGAGCAGAGCGGGGTGCGGGTGCGGTGGCGAAGGTCTTCCACGAAGACCAAGTGGGAACCACAGAGAACAGGGACGGACCTCCGAGAGACGAAGGCAGAGCCACGGGGCACGCAGGAGCGCGTAAGCCACCATCAGAAGCACACGTCTCAGAGGACGCTTGGTCCGTGCAAGGAACCTGGTCAGGGCCCGCCATGGACAATGTCCCTGAAGAAGCAGTGACAGTGCTGCCGGGAGAAGAGTCAACTGTAAACCCGGGGAGCGGGAGAGCGCAGAGGCACCTTAGGCCAGTGCCACGGAAGAACTTTCTACTTCTCCCTCTCCTGCCTCCCCAACCCTTCCCCAGACCCTAGGCAGACCCCAAAGAGCAGCTGGCAAACAGACCAGAGAGCAGACAAGATGGAAGGAGTTTCACCTTTGAATTAAATTAGAAACTCTGAGTTTCGTTAGGAAGACGAGGTATACATTACAAACTGGGCACTGTACGGCCAAATTAAGACCCTGTATCTTAGAGGCGCCTGGGTGGCTCCGTGGGTTAAAGCCTCTTGCTCCGGCTCAGGTCCTGATCTCAGGGTCCTGGGATGGCGGCATCACACCCTTCTCAGCAGGGAGCCGGCTGCCCCTCTCCCTCTGCTCCGGCGCACACGCACGAACACTCTCCTCCCCTCCCTCCCTCCCTCTCTGTCAAACAAATAAGTAAAATATTTTTTAAATAGAATCTTTTAAACAAAATATTTTTATAATGGAGATTTAGGTGCATATGAAACGAGATTAAAATAAATACTCCAAAGACTAACAGTGATTTTTCTGGAGCAATAGAATTATTGATAGAATTTTGCCCTTTCTCTATTTCCTAAATTCTATTATTATAACTATGTTCTTTCATAGTGAAAAAGTTTCATAGGCAAAATTAAACAAACATTGAATTTATTTTTTTCTTCAATTACCATTTGTTATAGTACGGGACGACCCTGCATAAAATTAGAGTCCTCGTGTTTTACGGAAGAATTAAGTTCTTAATCCTTATATAATTCAAAACTAGCAAAAAAAAAAAAAAAACTAGTAAAGATAGGGGACGCCTGGGTGGCTCCGTGGGTTAACCATCTGCCTTTGGCTCAGGTCATGATCCCGGGGTCTGGGATCCAGTCCCGCATCGGGCTCCCTGCTCAGCGGGGGGCCTGCTCCTCCCTCTGCTGCTGCTCCCTGCTTGCGCTCTCTCTCTCACTCTATCTCTGACAAATAAATAAATAAAGTTTTTTTAAAAAATGGGAGACAGTCTTATATGGCAACATCATAAATAGTTTATAATGCATTTGATAATTAGATTTTTCTTGTTTTGTTCTGGGAGCATGGAGGGAAAGTCCGTCCTCACACTTTCCATTTCAAATCCTCAGAAAAGGTGAAAGGTACAAGGTAGACCCACAGGCAGCCCCTCCCCAGATCCACCACTTTCACTCCACCACTACCTGCCTATCCATCCACATGCGCACACACATGCGCACACACGCCCTACAAGACACACACGTGAGCAGAATGAACCACTTGCCTGTGGTAGGCACTGTGACACTTTACCCTTAAATACTGTGAATGCATCTCCTAAAAAAGGCAAGACAGAACTGCAGAACTGCAATACCGTTATCACAACAAAGGAATTAATGAAGAGCCGATATTATCTACTGCAAAAAATCCATTTCAAATACTCTCAAGTGTCCAGACAACGGCTTTTTCTCTTCAAGATCAAAGATTGTACGATGCATCTGATTATGTTTCATTTGTCTTCGTAAACCTTAGAACTGCCCCCACTCTACGTTTTGTTGTTTGTGATGCTGACTCTATTTTAATTTATTTCTGGGGGCACCTTGGTGGCCAGTCAGTGGCTCAGGTCAAGATCCCGGGGTTCTGGGATCAAGCCCTGCATCGGGCTCCCTGATCAGCAGGGAGCCTTCTCCGCCTCTCCTCTGCTGCTCCCCCTTCTTGTTCTCCCGCTGTCAAATAAATAAGTAAAATCATATATATATTTTTTTTTAATGTAGGCTCCACACCCAACACGGGGCTTGAACTCACGACTCTGGGATCAAGAGTCACAAGCTCTGCACACTGAGCCAGACAGCCACCCAGACGTTGACTCTTTCTAGAGTCCGGCCAGTTGTCTCCAAGACTATCCCGCATTCTGGGTTGGTCTGACTGCTTCCCCACGATTAAATTCAGGCTCAACACTTCTGACACGGAAGTAAAAGCCGACACGGCAGGCATCTTACCATACCCTCCTATCAGGAGGCGCGCAAGGCTGGCTTCATACAGATGACGAAGCTGAACTGGACTGTGTGTGGAATCCAGGCACATCATCGCTTCCCGCCACATCCGTGTGTTCACCGACTGGGAAGCTACACTGAGCTTCCCAGCGTCCAAACCTTCACTGGGATTTCCTTCACTCCATTTGTAAAGGTACATTTTATCCTTCGTAGGGTGTGTTCCCTCCGCTGATTTATTTATTTTTGGTGCATCTAAGTGGGTTAGTTTGGGGGATATTTTGAAACTATGTGACTATCTGTTCCACAGAGGCATTTCACCCAATCCTTGCTTAAATCAATTATTACACGGGATTGAAACCAAGTGATTTTCTAATTCGATCATGACTTCTGTATTTATCACCTGAAAACCTTCTACAAAGACACTGTCTTGTCCCTTTGTTCAGTAGCACAACGACTGATTTTCTTTTAATTTGACTAGAATCCACATGCTCATTATATAATCCCGGCGCGCATCTTTGATGCCCGAAGTGTCCCCAGTTTGGCCTGCGGGAAGCTCTTTGAGCTGGTTCTTACGTCCTCTGGACGTTTCTCCGTCAGTCACTGAGGATCTACTTGCCCAACGCGATGTCCCAGGCCCGTGGGACTCTCCTTTCCTCAACCCTGGAAGAAGTCATTTTTCCAAGAAGTCCCGGTTCCTTTAAGTGGAGGAGGACATTTAGCAGATTCGAGCGCTCACAACCTTGGTTTCCAGGCCTGCGGCATAGCAGAGCACACATCTGTTCTCTGTCCCCAGTTCCTGGCAGGGAGCTTCAGAAAACCTTGGCATTTTCTAAGTGCCAGAAGGGTCATTGTTATGCAAATGAGGCAACTGGACTGGGGGGGGGGGGTTGTCCCTAAATAGCTTCAGGATGGGGACGGGTCATCGGAAAGACCAACCGCTCGGTGCGACTTCGGGCCAGCTGTATCTGCAGGGCAAGCAACGGGAAGGGGCTTAGCTGGAGAACGAGTTCAGTCCGTGGCCAAGGACCTACTCAGCCGGGCCGATGCAATGAGACCCCAGTAAGAGTTCCGGATGGGAAAGCTCAGCACAGCTCCGTCAGTGAACACGGGGTGCGGCGGGAAGGGGCGATGTGCCGGGATGGACAGAAACTCTTGAGTCTCCTCCTTCCCTCTGCTCTCAGACCTTGCTCTACGTGTCTTTTCCACTGGTTGTTTTGTATTCTTTAAAACTGTCATTGTGAGTGCTTTCGGTGAGTTCTGGGTCGTTCCAGCAAGTACCGAAACAGGGGGATCACGAGGCCTCCAAATTTATAACCGGTTGATCCGAAGTACCGGTGGCCCCCAGCTGAGAGCTGGCAACAGAGTGGAGGCCATCTCGTGCATGACCACGACCTTCGCCTGCAGAGCCAGAGGCTGACTCCGGGTGGTGTCGCAGTCAAACCCAACAGAGGCCACTTAAACTGAACTGGGTGTTGGCTGGTGTCAGAGCAGGAAGGGTTCTGGGCACCTGGCTGGTGCAGTCGATTAAGCATCCGACTCTAGGTTTCGGCTCAGTCGCGACTCACTATCATGAGATCGAGCGAGCCCACGGCAGCCCCGTTGTCAGGCTCTACACCCAGCACCGAGTCTCCTTGAGATTCTCTCCCTGTCCCTCTGCCCCTCCTGCTCGTGCTCTCTCTTTCTCAAATAAACAAATATATCTTTATGGAAAAAAAAAAAGAATATGAAAGGTTCTTTGAGCAAACACAGCTACAAAATACTATTTACACACACACACACACACTCAAATTATAAATGTGCAAATGTGCCATGACAATAAACACATTTTTTTTAAAAAATCGGATGTTCGGGGCACCTGGGTGGCTCAGTGGGTTAAGCCTCTGCCTTCAGCTCAGGTCATGATCTCAGGGTCCTGGGATCGAGCTCCAGATCGGGCTCTCTGCTCAGCGGTGAGGCTGCTTCCCCCCCTCTCTCTGTCTGCCTCTCTGCTTACTTGTGATCTTTCTCTCTCTCTCTCTGTCAAATGAATGAATAAAATCTTAAAAAAAAAAAAAAATTCGGATGTTCAGGTCAACTCCCACATCAAATCCAACACCACATTAATCACATTAATACACGTGGATCCACCTTATCAATTTTTTTTAAGTAGGCTCCATGCCCAGTGCGAAGCTCAACATACGGCTCAAGCTCACGACCCCGAGATTAAGACCTGAGCTGAAATCAAGAGTCGGATGCGTAACCAACTGAGCCACCCAGGCGGCCGCCACCATACTATTTTGCACAGCTGCACAACAGCATCTACACAGTGTGGATAATTCATGCTTTTCCAACCGAGATCTGGCAGTTGTTCGCTACACATGCTTAGAGCTAGCCTTGTGTTTGCTGTTTCATACTCGTAAACCTGGATCTACAAGGCAAATCACACATCTGGGCCTGCGGGATCGTGCGTAAATGCACAAATTTGGAAGACTACCAAAATCCGCCCCCCGCACAGGTTACGCCAGTCCTGACTCCCATCACCAAGCTGCGCGTACCTGTTCTCCCCGAGCCTCACCGGCTACGTGCACTGTCCAGTTTCTAAACATTCGCTGTTTCGGCAGGTGAGAAGTCTAGGGCAGTGTGGTTTTAATGTGCATGTCCTTCATTTGAAGTGAATCTGAGCATTTTTTCATATGCTTAAAGACTATCTGTGCAACTTTTTTAGAGACTTGCCGATTCAGGGGGTTTGGACAATTTTTTCCTTAAGTTTCAGGTCTTTTTTCTTTCAACTTCTAAGAGCAATTTGTAGAGTAGAAAAATTAACTCCTTCTTTATTATATAAAAGGCAAATATTTTCCCCACTTATTATCTGTCTTTTGACCTGCAAAACCTTTTTTAAAAACCATTGGTAAATTCAATCTTTTATTGCTTCTAGATTTTTTAATTTATTTTAATTAACATATAATGTATTATCTGTTTCGGGGGTACAGGCCTGTGAGTCATCACTTACACACTTCACAGCGTTCCCCATAACACAAACCTTCCCCGGTGTCCATCACCCGGCCACCCCATTGCTTATAGATTTTGAATCAACAGAAAACCCTCCTCCAAGTTCAAAATAATGCATCTAACTCAACTCTGTTATTTATATATTTTTCCAATACTGAGATCTCTGACCCAATGTAATTTATTCCGACATATGTAAGAGGCAGAGCCAATTTTAAATTTTCACAAGTAGCTATCTAGTTGCCAATATCATCTCTCTTAAAAGTGTGTTTTTCCCTCAGGGAAAAGAGATACCACCTTTTTATATACAAAATTCCCATATATTTTGGGGTCTATTACTGAAATTTTACTCTGTTGCGTGGATCTGTCTCAAAAGGAGCCAAAACAGTTTTAATTAGATATCTTAGAGTAAGTTTTAATATCTAGCAGGACTGGTTTTTCTCCTTACAATACCAAGGCTTTCCTCACCACTCTCGCATGTTTATTTTTCCATATGACTCAATAAGGCTGGCTCCCGGAAAAAAAAAAAAAAGAAGTTATTGAAACTTAATTTTTTAATGGGATTTCATCAAATTTGTGTATTAACGAGAAACAGCATCTTTAGAACAGAGTCACCATATCTAAAAACAAGACGAGTGACTGTTCAAGGCATTTTTATATCTTTCAGGAATGTTTTCAGTTTTCATCAGAGATTTAGGACATTATTTTTCAGATTTATTTCTATATACTTATTTACCCTGCATATAGCTGCTGGACAGGAATTTTTCTCTTCCGCCAGAGCTTCTAACTGGTTATTGTTTGGAAATATATTATTATAACCTATTACTTTACTGATTTCTTTCATTTGAGGTTCTGTTAATTTTATCATTGATTTTCTGGGATTTTTCCACGGTTTTACCTCTTCTGTTTCTAAAAGTTACGCACTTGCTACATTTGTAGTAGGATATTCTCACTTCCCAAAACTCATATATAAATCGAGTCTATATAATTTTCTGCTCTTGTGTATATTACACTATTTCAATTTCGGATCACTGGAATCTGTGTCAAATCCTACCGCACCGTCCATTCTCACGTTCATCTCGTCACGACAAAGCCAAACTAACATCTCCCGAACTCCTAGGGCCTGCACCTATGCTGATCTTAGCCCCGACAAACCAAGGTGCTGCCCCTACACCCAGCACGGCTCAGTCTCTGGGACAGGGAAGCACCTGTAAGAGAGTAGGAAGGAGGCCAAGAAAGACGACGGAGATGAGCCTGAGCCGGGGGCAGCCAGCCGCAGGGCCCACGCCGCCTTTCCCAGGGTGACGCTACCTTTTCTCTCTTCGCGCAGCTCACGATCCTGCCGAGGTCCTCAACGTCAACGACGGGATTCGGATTCGGACGGTCTTCGGTGCCGGACTCGTCCTCACTGGTGCTCTCAAAGGGCTCCTCCTCCTGGAACATCAACGCGTCAGAAACACACTGTTCAAAGCAGCAAAGCTCCCAAACTGGGAGTCCTTGGAGAGATAGGAGATATTTCAGGCCAGAGGTCAGCAAACCAAGCCCCACAAGCCGCACGCAGCTAGCCTCAGGCCAGATCCAAAGGCAGCCGTCACCTACACACCATCTGCAGCTACTTTTACACGTCACCGTGAGACGGCGGCAGGATTAACAGCTGCAACAGAAACCATCTGACCCATAAAGACGGAGTCTCTACCAGTGGGCCCTTCAAAGAAAAAGTTTCCTGATCTTTGTCTGAGACACAGAAGCAACAAGGCTTAGTGAGGAACTCAATGCAGGAATGAAAAAAAGGAAGGACTTAAGCATGGCTTTCAAGTTTCTTCTAGAAGTAATTAAGTTGGTGAGTTCACTGAAATTGAGTTCACTGAAATGAGAAAGATGTGGGGAGAAATAGACCAAGAGTAGAAATGAAAAGCTCCATTTTGAATGTGTCAAGTATGAGATGCCTCAGACATTCAAGCAGAGATTTTTTTTTTTAAAGATTTTATTTATTTATTTGACAGAGAGAGATCACAAGTAGGCAGAGAGGCAGGCAGAGAGAGAGGAGGAAGCAGGCTCCCTGCTGAGCAGAGAGCCCGATGCGGGACTCGATCCCAGGACCCTGAGATCATGACCTGAGCCGAAGGCAGCGGCTTAACCCACTGAGCCACCCAGGCGCCCTCAAGCAGAGATTTTTAAAGAGGATGCACCGACGGGAACGAAATCAGGGCAAACCTCAGGGCTGGAAATATAAACCTGGGACTGGCCAGCACACAGACAGAACCCAAGGCCACAGAACCGGATGAGCTCATCTAGGAAGAAAGTACCAACAAAGAACGGCGCACCAAGCCCTGAAACACTGCACCGCGTAGAGGAGAGAGAAGACAATCCCAAGGGAAGAAGAAAGCAACGCATGAGAACGGTATCGACAGTCAGGACAGCGATTCAACGAAGTCAGTAGCAAACACCGCTGAGAAGTCAAGTAAAATGAAGACACAGAAATATCCTCGGGGCCTGACAACACCACGTCCTGGGGCCTAGGAAAGAGCAGTCGCTGTGGGGCAGAGAGCCAGTCTGGAGAGCCAGTCCGGAGTGGGGGGGATGACCTGGGACTTCTGCTCCCAGATGCCAGGTGGAGGGCACCGAACACCCCCACTCTGGGAAAGAACACGGGGGCCCTGATGGCTCAGCTGGTTGGGCGTCTGCCTTCGGCTCAGGGCCTGGTCTGGAATCCTGGGATCGAGCTCCCCATCAGCTCCCTGCTTGGCGGGGCGGCTGCTTCCCCCTCTGCCGCTGCCCCCGGAGCCGCGCGCGCTCTCTCCCACTCTCGTTCCATCTCAAATAAGTAAGTTAAATATGTTTGTAAAAAAGAGAAGAACACTAAATAACAGAATATTTTAATACAATTTTAAATGTGCCACTGAGTTGGCAAACATAGGATGAATTCAAAGAGGACAAATATGAACTAAAAAGGGTAGAAATAAGTAAGCAAGAGACGGAGTGGAGAATATCCGCCGGCCTCTAGAGAACCTGACAGCCAGACGGGACCAGCGAAAAGCAGGCGAAGTCGAGGAGATGATACGGAAGAGAGACTAACACAGAAGACCAAAGTAGGCAGAGAGGCAGAGAGAGAGAGAGGAGGAAGCAGGCTCCGATGCGGGGCTCGATCCCAGGACCCTGAGATCATGACCTGAGCCAAAGGCAGCGGCTTAACCCACTGAGCCACCCAGGCACCCGATAATGGTCTTTAAGATTTATGTATTCATTTTAGAGAGCGAGCATGTCTCTCGAGGAGGGGGAGGGCAGAGGGGGAGGGAGAGAGAATTTGAAACAGACTCCCTGCTGAGTGCGGAGCCTGATGTGAGACTCGATCCCAGGACCCTGAGATCATGACCTGAGCCCAAATCAAGAGTTGGCCGCTCAACCGACTGAGCCACCCAGGAAACAAAAGTTTCCTTTTTCTCGATTCAGTGTTTACTTGGTTCCTGTAAACCTTTCTCGGATCTCTGGGAATTAGTCAGAGTTAAATCTTAACTTGTAGTTGTTTCTGTGGGAGGACAGGCCCGTGGAGTTACCGACTCTGCCATTTTTGCTGATATCAGCCTCGGGTCTTCACATTTAAACAAACTTAGATTAAAAAAAATTGTTTTTAATAAAAAGTAACACGTGTACATTTAAACCCTCAAATAGTGCTTCTAGGCTTATAATTAAAAACTATACTCTCTTGCCTTATTCTAATTCTTACTTTCCTAGGGCAGTCATTTTTAATTCTAGCTTTTTCATCAGATATCTCCTCTGTATTCCTAAATAATAGGCTCTTCTTGCTATTTCTTGATCTCTAAAGCAGTTCAGAGTCTCTGTCTCTGTCTCACATGGACGCAAACACGGTATCACTTCCCTTCCTCTCATTTCTTGGTGCGGTTGGATCACACTTTCCGGCCAGACCGTATTCGCCGACGGCGCACGTGCTCCCTCCCACCTGTGTTCTGTGGTGTCCTGTGTTCAGTCCTGCACACTTACTTCCCTCAGGTAGTGGCTGCATCTGCTTTGATCTCTCTATGATTGTCACTGACTTATTCCAAAATTCTAGTGGAACTGAAAATTATTTTTCAGTATCCTGTAGTTTTTACTGATTTCTTGGAGGGGTCTCACGAACCGAGAATGTACTAAACACCAACGCACCGTATCCTTTACAACAGTTCATCGGCTCATCGCATGTAATTTTCTTACACAGTGTGAAAACATATGAAGGACCAATGGGAGGGGCGATAAGCAAACACAGGAAAAAGAGCAGCTAGAAAAGAGAACAGAAAATACAAACAGCAGCGGAAACACACAGAACGAAGGAAACATTTGTTTCTTATTTGCCTTTCCTGTTCCTTTGAACAGGATGATTCCGAGGCCTGTTCATTAATCCACAGAATATAATGGTTGGGAAGAGACAGACAAGAGACAGAAAGAGACCCGGAAACACACAGAGAAAAAGCCCTTGATCCCAGAGCACAGAGTGGCTGTGACAGGAGTCGGGCCCACGGTGTCCCGCGGCTCAGGGGATGGGGAGGGAAGCGACACAGATCTCTGGCAGCTTCCCACGACAGCCGGAGGAACAAGCAGGGAGAGAAAGTACTGAACAGCCAGTCCCCTGGGAGAGCGAGAAAGGGAACTGAAACAAGAGCGCTGGGCAGGTCTGAGCGCACACACGGGCCGAGACCCGGGGTCAAGGAGCAAGCAGCAGGCAAACAGGCGGGCACGTGGTGGGTTTCAACCTGGTCTGGGGTTTGACCGGGCGGGTTAGTAGACTGGAAGGCAAGGCAACGGGAGATCGTTCGTAAAAGAATGAGCACAAAACCCAAACTGGGAAAGGCCAGAAGCGGCGTAAGCAGTTCTCATTACCCGATGAAAAAGGTATGAAACCAAAAGAATCTTCAAGTAGGACACGTGAGCGACCAGACGCGAGGTGCCTGCGGAAGTGAGAGGCCAAGGTCAGCAAAGACAATGGCTGCCGGCGGAGTGAAGGCCCCGGCAGACAGGACACTGCTTCAGTCACCGGCACGAACGGCTGTGCCCCAACGGGGAAGGACAGAAACAGGGTGGAGAGAAAGCGAGTCAGAACGTAAGGTGGCTCCTGAATGACGCAAGTGAGCAGGTGACCAAACGCAGACGGACAGCCGTGACGACAGCGGCAGTGGAACCGTCGGGTGACGTGGGCTTCCGAGAACGAGGGTCCCTGAACAAGGACCAGAGACGTGTTTAGAAAGTGAGGGACAGAAAGAGAGGAATCTAGGGTGACGGGCAGCCTTCCAGTCCGAGTGAGAACGCAGCCGTCCGGCGAGAGTCGGGAGGAAGACGAGGACGGGACACACGTAACCTCAGCCTCGGCAACGACAGGAGAAGCCCCCGGGCCGGCCGCGCGACCGCGCAGCAGAGAACCGGGAGGGCCAGCGCGCAGGCTGGTGGCCCTGGGAAGGCCCGCGCTCGCGCACATGCCGCCGCGGAGCCGCATCTTCCCTCTAACCAGAAGCCAGGGACGGCGTTTCTCGGGGGGCCCGGCGAGCATCCCCACACAGGACAGCAGCGAGACCCGCACACGCGCTGCGTACCGCGGACGACTCGCACTGGCCCCTCCTGCAGCTGCCGTCACAGGGCTTCTTCTCTCCCTTCTCAAGCGTGTGCAGCCGCGCGAGGAACTTGGTCTTCCAGGCTCCGAAGTCCGCCTCGATGCTGCCGTGTTTGCTGTTCGCCACGTCACAGTCCCCCTCTCCTCTCGCCACCACGCGGTGGGCACCAAGCGTCCAGAGCCACTTGTCAACGTTCTTGCCAACCTGCAAGAAGACAGAGGAGCTAAGACGCAGTCCTCGAAATCACAGCCCTGCAAAAGGCCCAAGTTCCTCCAGGACGCCGTCACCGACCCCGTCACCCACCCCATCACCGACCCTGTCACCGGCTGCTGCCGGAAGAGGGAACTTGGCCTAAACGGGCCCTCCCGCCCCAGCCACAACCCACAAACACTACACTGGCTACAGCTGACAGAATCCACAAAAGACTTTATAAACAAAGGGACAAACCCCTTCACTAGGGTAAGGGTTGCTGCCTTAAAAGACTGAAAACTACTATATTCTAAGTCATGGTCAGAATAAAGTAACTTGTTAGCAAAGTAACTTTGTTCAAAGGCAGCAAAGCCCATTTTAATAACAAACAGCAACGCAGTCCGTCTGGCCAGACTCAGACCTCACCAGCTCCGAACTCCGACGCGCCGCAGGCGGCAGCGGCTGAGCTGACGGGGGCTACCGAGCAGCACACTGGGGAGTTGGAAATCCGCACGGGATTCCTGAGGGGCCAGGCATTACACAGAACATGTACATGACTGAACTGAACCGGTTTGGGGTCTACTTCCTTCGAAAATATGGTCAGAAACACACATGTTGATACAACAACTGAAGGAAAACAAGCTTAAGGAAAGATCTCCACGTCCACCTTCACTCGTGTTCTATCTTGGACAGGTGGGCCAGGCCGGGCCCATGTTGGGAAGAGCTACATGTACAAAAGCTCGAGTAACTGTTAAGAACCACAAGAAACAGATGCTCTGTATTTTTTTTCTTAATTATTTAAAGTATAGAGAACAGGGAGCCTGGGTGGCTCACTGGGTTAAGCCTCTGCCTTTGGCTCAGGTCATGATCTCAGGGTCCTGGGATCGAGCCCTGCATCGGGCTCTCTGCTCAGCGGGAAGCCTGCTTCCCCCTCTCTCTCTGCCTGCCTCTCTGCCTGCTTGTGATCTCTGTCTAATAAATAAAACCTTTTTTAAAATAAATAAAAGTATAGAGAACAGACTGCAAAAGAAAAGGAGCCAAATTAACTTCATTTAGAAAAAAGATCTAGGAAAACAAAACAATGTT
Source organism: Mustela nivalis (assembly GCF_964662115.1). NCBI lineage: Eukaryota > Metazoa > Chordata > Mammalia > Carnivora > Mustelidae > Mustela > Mustela nivalis. The sequence continues at coordinate 14,997,337 of NC_139038.1, forward strand.
TTATTACTTAAAAGACAATAAATGTCTTTCTTCTACTTCCCTTTAAAAATTAATGACTAAAGCGAAATAAGTCAATCGGAGAAAGACAACTATCATACGATCTCCCTGATATGAGGAAGTGGAGATGCAACGTGGGGGATTTGAGGGATTGGAAAAGAATAAATGAAACAAGATGGCATGGGGAGGGAGACAAACCATAAGAGACTCTTAATCTCACAAAACAGGGTTTTGTGAGGGATTTGTGAGTGAGGGTTGCTGGGGGAAGGGGTTTAGGGAGAAGGGGGTGGGGTTATGGACATTGGGGAGGGTATGTGCTATGGTGACTGCTGTGAAGTGTGTAAACCTGGCGATTCACAGACCTGTACCCCTGGGGCAAATAATACATTATATGTTAATTAAAAAAAAAAAAGAAAGAAAGAAAGAAAAAAAAATCAATGACTAAAAAACAATGAGCTCAACTGAATTCAGGGTAAGCTTGAGCCATAAAGGTTGTTCAACAACAGAACAGGCGGCTGAGGAAGTCCAGAGAATCAGTGATCTTCATCCCCAAGGTCCTGCCTGGGGACAGCACATTGAACACGATGGCCATGAACCCAGGCCACTATGACACCAGACAATAAGAGGTATAAGCATTTTATTCAATAAAAATTTACTTGGGAACCTACTATACCCCATGCATGGATACATATATGTAGCAATTCCCCCAAAAAAGAATAACACAAGAAGTTATTTCATTATTAAACACCAAAGTTTGGGGACGACGTCACACACACATTCACATGTGTGTGCGTGTGAATTTTTTTTTAATTACAATAGAGAATTTATCCCCATATTTCAACACATACCCACCTTGTTGAAGTGGCTTGCATAGGCAGAATTTCCCAGGCCAAATACAGCGTACCTCATACCCTTCAGGTAAGTTTTGCCAAACCGAAAATCACTGGCTGCTTCCTCCAACCACTTGCAGAACCACTCTGCACTTTCAGGGGGCCGACCGTCAGTGTAGGTAGCAACCACGAAGGCACAAACGTTTTTACTAGTAACCTAATGAGAAAACAATTATTTCAGAAGAATATTTAACATACAACTTACAGTAAGAAAATCCCTTTTTGAAATGCTGACAACCAGGGGCACCTGGGGGCTCAGTCCTTAAGTGTCTTCGGCTCCGGTCATGATCCCAGGGTCCTGGGATTGAGCCCCGAGTCAGGCTCCCTGCTCAGCGGGAAGCCTGCTTCCCCCCCCCCCCCAGCTTGTGTTCCCTCTGTCGCTGTGTCTGTCAAATAAACAAATAAAACCTTTTAAAAGTAAATAAATAAAATAAAATAAAAATGCTGAATCCACATGAACACTAATCTCTAAGGACAAAGGTACTTTCAAAACATTTTTCATTTTCAAAAGTGAAAGAGCACAAAGCAAGGACAGCATGCGCGGGAGAAAACCCGTCTCCTGCTCCTGCCAATACACTCCCCGGGGCCCCTGATACACTCCACTCCGATTCCCAAGCAGTAGTTCCTGTGCTCTCCAGCTGTCATACAGGAACAAAATCCAAACCAGGAAAAAACACAGGAAGAGATCTTTAAAATTAACTAAAAAAACTAAAGCAACTAAACTTTTTAAATGTACATGAACTTTAAGTACCTCATTCACTTGGTACGTCATCTACGTGGGGAAACAAAATACCCTCCGTCCCGCCGGCCACGGTTTCCATTTCTTTGAATGCACCTTAGAAATTCTAAGTCACGAGGTAGGTTATAAGCAATCCACTATTAATAATAAAGTCTGAAAGGCTGCTAAAATCTTTCACAAGTAATTCCGACCAGATTCAAGCTTGCTCATTTGCACTCCACTATTCTATTACGGGAGAAAGAAACGGCCACAGCTGGGCTATCCACAGCTCGCAAACGATGTCCCACTGGCGCAGTGCGGCTCACGGCTCGTTCTGTTCTGTCTCACACGGCGCTATCGGGACACAGCCACACTCATCCATTACGTACTGCCCACGGCTGCACAAAAGCTGATGTTTACCATCTGGGCCGTTCTAAGAGAAGTGCATCAACCCCTGCTCTACAAGCTTCAGAATCATCTAGAGCACCTGTCAAATTACTGTCCCACATCCAGGGCTGGGCTGCATTTCCAGCAAGTTCCCAGGAGATGCGGATACTGCCCATTCAAGGACCACACCCTGAGCACAGCTAAAAGGAAGGGGATTTCTCAGGTGAAGGAATTACACCCACGTAGATGTTAAGTGACGCAGGGACGTCACACAGGTAATAAGAGGTTTCTCTGACGTCACAATCCATACCCTTCTGCTACGCAAGCGGCTCCGACCTCTCAGCGCACAGGTGGGTCACAGGCTCAGCACGTGCCATCAACCACCTTCGGTCGACTAGGGGGTCAGTAGCAGGAGGGAGGAGGACGCGTCAAACCACCACCCCTTCCCACCCTCACTCCCGCCACAGGGAAGACCGCACGCCAGAGAGACGGGTCCCACGCCACACACTCAGCACCTCTGACACTGCAAACTCAACCAGCTCAAATTCCTTAGCACAAAAATTAATTTATTCTGAAGATTCTATTCATCCTAGAACGCAGGAGGTCAATCCCACTTGAGAGTCTGGACTGAAGGAAAACAGGACCCAATCACCAACCTCCTCCACGAGATGATCATCTGGGTCATAGTCTTTCAGATCGACGACGGCCACCGGCAGATCTAGGGAGGTAACTGCTTCAGCAAGACTTGCTGCAAATCCCTAGTAGAGAAAAAAAAAAAAAAATCACACAAAGACCTCAAGAAGCTAAACAAGCAAACACAGTCTTCACTTCCGCCAGCTGCCAAAGGAACATTTACCGTGAGCCTTTCTACTGACAAACGTTTAGCATCATAGACACAAACACACTCTCACTTCTCCCACTTCCACGAGTCAGCCGTTCGGCTGCGCGGTTCTCACTCTGTACGGACACATCCAGCACAAAATCTAAACGGGCTTTTGGCGATCCGGCGCCTTGCGCCGCTAGAATAGACACCGGGTGATAAGAAATCCTGAAGAGGGGAGAGAATGTGACACAGGAGAAACGTGACACACTTCTGGAAGAGAGAAAGCAAACAGAAGCAGGTTGACAGGGAGCAGAAAGCCCGAGGGCAGAGTCCGTATGTCTGACAGAACCCCGGACAGACTCTGGGCTCAGGAACAGCCACGACAGCGGAGCCAGGAGGGAAGCCCGGGGCACAGAGGAACGAGCAGCAGCTTGGAGACGGGACAGATGCCCTCCAAGCCCAGGCAGCATCCGCCCTTCACCCCCCACAGAACACCCGCCGGCTACCTGTCGCTCCCCACCTCCCAGGACGAGAGCGAGGCCCACCAAGCATCCGTTACTTTCATGGGCATCTACCACGCAGAGTCCGTCCTGGGCGGTATGACCCAACAGTGACACGACGCGCAGAGTCCCTGCCGGGAGCTCCCGTTCTAGCGGACAGAGACGAGCAGACGTGGAAATCAGAAGAGACACAGCTGGTCAGGCGAGGCCCAGTGCTACGGCAGGAAGTAAGTCAGGGTAAGGGCGGAGAACACAGGGAGGGTCAGGCATGGGGACAACTGTTATTTTACACAGGGAGGGTCAGGACGGGCGCATGAGATAAAAAATAAATAAATATTCGGTCTTTCTCCCTAGTTCCTGGCACAAAGCTCCTAAAACACTTGGCACTTCCTGGCTTTGGTGAGCTAATGAGAGGACTCATGGGCAGGCAGGCCCCAGGTAGCCCCGGGCTGGGGGCCGGTCACCACAAAACCACTATGTGATTAAAGGTTTAGAATTTTCAGCACCGTTGCTCCCAGTGAGTTCAATCGTCCATGGCCTAGGATTTGGAATGTCCAGTAAAGCCCCTAAATGATGGGACTCAGGGAGTCTGTGGGTGCTGCTGTGCTGAAGCGATGGTGGGCACAGAGTGCGCACGGAAGCTCCAAGCCACCCTCCCCGCCAAACTTTGCCCTGCGCGAGTCTACCATTGTCTGCATCCGCCTCGTATCCTTCCTAAAACTGGGAAGCATAGTTAGTCGGACCAATTCCCGATTCTGCGAATCCTTCTAGGAAACGATCAAATCTAAGGAGAGGACAGCAGGGTCCACTTTATAGCTGGTCCAGTCACAAGCACAGGTGGCCCCTGGGACGTGGGACTGGCACCTGAAGCGGAGACAACCACGCAGACTGCATCCTTACACCCGTGGAGTCCGACAAAAACTCTGCGTTGTTCGTGTCACTACTGGATGGCCAGACGGAGAAACGACACGTATGTGGTGCGACAGACTTGAGCTGGGCCTGAAGCACACGGGAGACAAGCCACGAGGCTGCCCCATGCAGAGCAACGGGTATGTGAACAGGCCAACAGGAGGGAGCAGGCTTGGCAAGGAGGTCAACTGGACTGGAGACGTGAGGACCAAGGACAAGAGGTAAAAGAGACGGTGGAGGGGGCGCCTGGGGGGCTCCGTGGGTTGAGCTGCTGCCAAAGCTCAGGTCATGATCCCAGGGTCCTGGGATGGAGCCCCACATCGGGTTCTCTGCTCAGCAGGGAGCCTGCTTCCCTCTCTCTCTGCCTGCCTCTCTGCCTACTTGTGATCTCTGTCTGTCAAATAAATAAATAAAATCTTTAAAAAAAAAAGGAGAGAGAGAGAGACGGTGGAGAATCGGGTGCAAGGGCCACCAGCCACTGGGAGGGCTCGGATTCACTCTAAGTGAACAAGGAGGGCATTGCTGGGTTTTAAGCTGAAGGGAATGTGATTTCGCATAAGTTTTCGAAGTCCTCGAGCTGCCGAGCGGAGAGGACACTGAGGCCGGGGAGGCGCTGAGCAGCACTGAATGAAGGGGACCGGCCAGCAGGGAGGGCACCGCAGTGACCCAGACAAAGGCAGAGGGTGCCGTGAGCCAGAGTGCTGAGAAGCGACCGGCATCTGGATGCATTCTGAAAGTAGAACAAACAGCATTTGCTACAAAGGGCATGGGGGTATCAGGGAAAACAAGGGTCAACTGGACACAACCGGGAAGACGGCGCTGCCGTTTGCTAAAATGGTAAGGGTTCTACGGGGAAGAAAAAAAAATGGGGAGTTCAGTGGGACGCCTGGGCAGCTCTATTGGTTAAGCCTGTGCCTTCGGCTCAAGTCATGATCCCAGGACCCCGGGATGGAGCCCCGAGTCAGGGTTCTTGCTCAGCAGGGAGCCTGCTCCTCCCTCTGCCTGCTGCTCCCCTGCTTGTGCTCTCTCTCTCCCTCTTTCTGACAAATCTATTTAAGAAAAAGGCAGGGGGAGTTCAGTTGAAGCGTACTAATGTTGAGATGCCTACCGGACGTCACATGGAGACCTACGATAGCCCACTAGGCAGGAGAGACGAGTTGAGGGGAACGGTTCAGATTAGAAACGGACACAGACGACGGCGTGCAGGTCAGATCCAGTTCCTCATTTGTGTCCGTGGGTAACAGCTCCCGGGACCCCGTCCTGCCGCTCATTCACCCGCAGTCTGCAGCCGCTTCCGCACTACAGCGCAGAGCTAAGCAGACGCAATGAGGCACATGGCCGACAAAAACTGAAAACCTAAAAACACAGCATATAAAATAAAATACCTTGCCCTTTATAGAAAAAGGCTGCCAAGTTACAGCTAATGAATAAGAATGGGAAGCTGATGACAAGATCCCTTAGAGCGAGTGCAAATGAAGACAGGGTCTCAGGGACCGTGCCTTGGGACACTCTTGTCTTTCAAGGTCAAGAAACGAGGAGAAATCTGCAAATGGTGAGAAAGACGAGCCTTGGCTGAGGAGGAGAGAACAGCGCCAAGGCAGACGAAGAGTGAGAATTACTGAGCACCATGGAAGTCGCTGGGAACATGTCGGGCTGTGCAAGCCTCACAAGAGCGGCCCAAGGCCCACAGGTGCAGGGAAATTAGAGAGTTGGAGTTACGAGCACAGACACACTCAAGGAGCTTGATTCCTAAAGAAAAACAACAACAACAAAAACCCTGATGTGGTAGTAGGTGGGGCCGATAGGGAGCGTGGCCTGCCCCGAGCCACGACGCAGAGCAGATCTGGAATTCGAGAACACAAATCCGTGCACACAGCACCGGAGAAAATCCACAACAGCTACCCCATCGGTCTCTCTTCTACATTAACAGAAAACCCTGGATCACTAAGAAGATCCTAAGAACAAGCAACAGGAAGGAGAAACAGCAGCAACAGAAAAAGTGAGAAAGCAGACACATCAGGGAACAGAAGAAACGAATTCACTGAGATATACTTTTTTTTTTTAAGACTATTTATTTGAGAGACAGACAGAGCGAGCACAAGCAGGGGAGAAGCAGGCCCCCCGCTGAACAGGAGCCCAATGCTGGGCTCGATCCGAAGACCCTGGGATCACTACCTGAGCCAAAGACAGATCCTCAACCAACTGAGTCACTCAGGTGCCCCTACGGGGATATATTCTCAAATTACTAATAAGATAATATAAAAGCTGAAAAAAAGTGGTGTTTTTGCAACTAAAAACATAATAGCCAAAATTAAACACTCAAAAAAGAAGGTTTGGAATTGAAATCTCACAAACCAGAGAAGAAAGAAAAAGTTACAAAAGAGGAAAGATTTAAGACAAAGAAGCCATCCAAAAGCTCTAACATTCAACCAACAACAGTCTCAGAAAGAAAAAAAAAATTAAATAAAATCGAGGGGAAAAAATTTTTCCCAGGAAATCTTAACAGAAATGCTCACAAATCTTCTAAAGAGCCCAAATGTCCAGCACAACAGCTAAAAAGAAGAGCCAACTTAGACACTGCCTCAATAAAGTTCCAAACATAGGGGTGCTTGGGGCACTCTGTCGGCTAAGTATCTGCCCTGGGGCTTGGGTCATGATCCTGAGTCCTGGGATTGAGCCTCACACTGGGCTCCTTGCTCAGCGGGGAGCCTGCTTCTCCTCTCCCTCTGCTTGTGCGTGCGCGCGCGCGCTCTTTCAAGAAAACGAGTAAAACAGAAAAAAAGTCTGAAACATCAAGGACAAAGAAATGATTCTAAAAGCTTCCAGAAACAAAAAAAATTAAATCATCGACAAAGGAATGAGGAGACCAGCTCTGACAGTGAAGTGACACCTTCGAAATTGTAAGGAAAAGCTGATCTCCCCCACCCAGACAGGAACCCACTCAGTGTGAAAGCAGAGTAAAGAAACCCCAATGGCACAGCTTCAAGCAGGGCCGTCCAACCCGTATCAGCAAAGAGGTGGCCCAGGATAAAGCCAGTGAGATCCGAGGAGTGTCTACGTTAATTACTATACGGAGTCGGTAACTTTAACATCAATAATCTAGAAACACAGCACACGCAGGTTAAAAAAACAGCCATCAGAGGAACCAAAAACACAGAACAGCTCAAAGGAGATTCCCTAGAGAGCACTTTTCATTACGAACCCTCCTCCTCGCACCTGGACTTCGGACAACCGCAAGTACTGATCTTCTAGAAAACATTAAAAACACGCACGAGAGAGGCTATGAATGAGATCTTCTATAAATAACATAAAAGGACTTCATTTTGGCTGCTCGGATGCCTTTTTCACATTTCTGCCGGTTTCCCACCTCTGTCGCTTACAGCTGAACTTGGCACTAAGAGACCCTCAGCTAAGAAGTGGGGAACCGAACCTTCGCTGCACTTCCAGAAAACCAAGAAATATTACTGTGCAAATGTCCACAGGAGGGCAGTGCACCCCTCTTCAGTCCGACACAAAAATAACTGGACACTGACTTTTTTCTTAAACTTCATTTTCACGTCCACCTTAGAATCCTCTCCTAGAAAGCACTGAACAGTTGTGGCCCTCATTAACCAGGAAGCCGGCGGCGTATACATCTGCAGCACGTATCTAATTTAAACACTATTCGGTAACTATGGTCAACCACTCAACACTATTAAACAAAATACACTTTACTAAGTGGACGTGTGAAGTTGTGAAAGTCAGGCCGCACCCGGGACACCGCTGCGGACACTGTCTTTTCACTGTCCCCTACTTCTACGTGCACCATCCATAACAGGCCTCGAACTCTGTTCTGCGGGGGCAGAGGTAAGCTTCAGAACAGAGACCCTTCGTTACACCACCAACCCGCTGGAACTGGGCCCAAGGAAAAAAACCCACCCGGCACCCCAGAAAGGAAAGATCTAAGCTGGAAAAGGGAAAAAAGAAGATGGAAAAAAAAAAAAATTAGAAGACCTATTCCATACGCTGTTAGTGGACACTTTCAAGGGATCTTGTACAAGATCAGGAAACCCAAGGAAAAGCACCGCATGAGGTTCTCACCTTTGCGGTTCCGGTCTGGGAACCATAGAAAATCTTCACCCCGGACACGGAGACCTCCTTCCTTTGAAGAGGGATAGAACCATCTGTCCCCAAATCCCGGCTTGCTTTTGGAACAGATTTCTCCTGGGAGCTCTTGTCCTTGAAGACAAACAAATGCACAAAGTCCATCAGGTCCGAATCCTCTCCCAACTTCAACAGGGATGAAAACGAGCAGACACCGGACTTTACTCTTCTCCTGATCCCTCTGGTGTCCTCCTCAAATAATGACCCGTGGGTATACAGTTGGGTCCCTGAAAGGCCGGACCCAGGCTCCTTGAGACTAGGAAGACCCCACTCCCTCCAGGAAAAACCCGCATACACCCCCGGGAGAGGGGCTTCAGCGAAGGGACAGCAGGAGCTACGCAGGGATCCTGAGTCAGGGGTGAGGCAGGAGGAGATCCCCCCCCCCCCCAGACTGGGAGCAGATACTTTCTTTACAAGTTTACTTCTCCACTGCGGGGCCTTCCCGCAACTCAAGAGCGAGACACCCACAGCCCCTCAAAACATACGTATTTAACTTAGTCCACAGTAACTTAGACTCTCAGAACGAGAATAAGTTCTTTAGGCATAAAAAGAAATCTAGAGACCACACGAAAGTGCAGGCTCCTCCCAGCTCTTCCAAACCGAGAACAGGCCCTGACGCCCTGCGAATCCGGCCCGGCCAAGCGCCGGGGAGGAAGGAACCGCTTACCCGCCTCCTGACGACCATCTGGAAGCAGATCCACAGGCTGATGCCACAGGCCAAGCCCACGTACACGTAAAACCTGTTTGTCCACAGCGAGACCCAGGGCGACGCGGAGTCCCAGGCACCCGCGGGATCTGCATGGGAGGGATACGCACGAGTGACCTGACTGGGAGCGCACGACGCGGCTCAGCCCAGCCGAAAAAACACAACGACCTTCGCCTTCACAGACGGGTCGGACGCCGACAGAAGCGGCGCGGCCCGCACCGGGGGCGACAGGACACCGCACGGACCCCGCACCGGGACAGGACAGGACACCGCACGGACCGCGCACCGGGACAGGACAGGACACCGCACGGACCGCGCGCACCGGGGACGGCAGGACACCGCACGGACCGCGCACCGGGACAGGACAGGACACCGCACGGACCGCGCGCACCGGGACAGGACAGGACACCGCACGGACCGCGCACACCGGGGACGGCAGGACACCGCACGGACCGCGCACCGGAGCGACAGGACACCGCACGGACCGCGCACCGGGACAGGACAGGACACCGCACGGACCGCGCACCGGGGACGACAGGACACCGCACGGACCGCGCACCGGGGACGGCAGGACACCGCACGGACCGCGCACCGGGACAGGACAGGACACCGCACTGACCGCGCGCACCGGGGACGACAGGACACCGCACGGACCGCGCACCGGGACAGGACAGGACACCGCACGGACCGCGCACCGGAGCGACAGGACACCGCACGGACCGCGCACCGGGGACGGCAGGACACCGCACGGACCGCGCACCGGGACAGGACAGGACACCGCACGGACCGTGCACCGGGACAGGACAGGACACCGCACGGACCGCGCACCGGAGCGACAGGACACCGCACGGACCGCGCACCGGGACAGGACAGGACACCGCACGGACCGCGCACCGGGACAGGACAGGACACCGCACGGACCGCGCGCACCGGAAACGACAGGACACCGCACGGACCGCGCACCGGGGACGGCAGGACACCGCACGGACCGCGCACCGGGGACGGCAGGACACCGCACGGACCGCGCACCGGGACAGGACAGGAACCGCACGGACCGCGCACCGGGGACGGCAGGACACCGCACGGACCGCGCACCGGGGACGGCAGGACACCGCACGGACCGCGCACCGGGACAGGACAGGACACCGCACGGACCGCGCACCGGAGCGACAGGACACCGCACGGACCGCGCACCGGGGACGGCAGGACACCGCACGGACCGCGCACCGGAGCGACAGGACACCGCACGGACCGCGCACCGGGACAGGACAGGACACCGCACGGACCGCGCACCGGAGCGACAGGACACCGCACGGACCGCGCACCGGGGACGACAGGACACCGCACGGACCGCGCACCGGGACAGGACAGGACACCGCACGGACCGCGCACCGGAGCGACAGGACACCGCACGGACCGCGCACCGGGGACGACAGGACACCGCACGGACCGCGCACCGGGGACGGCAGGACACCGCACGGACCGCGCACCGGGACAGGACAGGACACCGCACGGACCGCGCACCGGGACAGGACAGGACACCGCACGGCCCGCGCACCGGGACAGGACAGGACACCGCACGGACCGCGCACCGGAGCGACAGAACACCGCACGGACCGCGCACCGGGGACGACAGGACACCGCACGGACCGCGCACCGGGACAGGACAGGACACCGCACGGACCGCGCACCGGAGCGACAGGACACCGCACGGACCGCGCACCGGGACAGGACAGGACACCGCACGGACCGCGCACCGGGGACGACAGGACACCGCACGGACCGCGCACCGGGGACGGCAGGACACCGCACGGACCGCGCACCGGGACAGGACAGGACACCGCACGGACCGCGCACCGGGACAGGACAGGACACCGCACGGCCCGCGCACCGGGACAGGACAGGACACCGCACGGACCGCGCACCGGAGCGACAGAACACCGCACGGACCGCGCACCGGGGACGACAGGACACCGCACGGACCGCGCACCGGGACAGGACAGGACACCGCACGGACCGCGCACCGGAGCGACAGGACACCGCACGGACCGCGCACCGGGACAGGACAGGACACCGCACGGACCGCGCACCGGAGCGACAGGACACCGCACGGACCGCGCACCGGGACAGGACAGGACACCGCACGGACCGCGCACCGGAGCGACAGGACACCGCACGGACCGCGCACCGGGACAGGACAGGACACCGCACGGACCGCGCACCGGGACAGGACAGGACACCGCACGGACCGCGCACCGGGGACGGCAGGACACCGCACGGACCGCGCACCGGGACAGGACAGGACACCGCACGGACCGCGCGCACCGGAAACGACAGGACACCGCACGGACCGCGCACCGGGGACGGCAGGACACCGCACGGACCGCGCACCGGGGACGGCAGGACACCGCACGGACCGCGCACCGGGACAGGACAGGACACCGCACGGACCGCGCACCGGGGACGGCAGGACACCGCACGGACCGCGCACCGGGGACGGCAGGACACCGCACGGACCGCGCACCGGGACAGGACAGGACACCGCACGGACCGCGCACCGGGACAGGACAGGACACCGCACGGACCGCGCACCGGGACAGGACAGGACACCGCACGGACCGCGCACCGGAGCGACAGGACACCGCACGGACCGCGCACCGGGACAGGACAGGACACCGCACGGACCGCGCACCGGAGCGACAGGACACCGCACGGACCGCGCACCGGGACAGGACAGGACACCGCACGGACCGCGCACCGGAGCGACAGGACACCGCACGGACCGCGCACCGGGACAGGACAGGACACCGCACGGACCGCGCACCGGGACAGGACAGGACACCGCACGGACCGCGCACCGGGACAGGACAGGACACCGCACGGACCGCGCACCGGAGCGACAGGACACCGCACGGACCGCGCACCGGGACAGGACAGGACACCGCACGGACCGCGCACCGGAGCGACAGGACACCGCACGGACCGCGCACCGGGGACGGCAGGACACCGCACGGACCGCGCACCGGGGACGGCAGGACACCGCACGGACCGCGCACCGGGACAGGACAGGACACCGCACGGACCGCGCACCGGAGCGACAGGACACCGCACGGACCGCGCACCGGGGACGGCAGGACACCGCACGGACCGCGCACCGGAGCGACAGGACACCGCACGGACCGCGCACCGGGACAGGACAGGACACCGCACGGACCGCGCACCGGAGCGACAGGACACCGCACGGACCGCGCACCGGGGACGACAGGACACCGCACGGACCGCGCACCGGGACAGGACAGGACACCGCACGGACCGCGCACCGGGGACGACAGGACACCGCACGGACCGCGCACCGGGGACGGCAGGACACCGCACGGACCGCGCACCGGGACAGGACAGGACACCGCACGGACCGCGCACCGGGACAGGACAGGACACCGCACGGCCCGCGCACCGGGACAGGACAGGACACCGCACGGACCGCGCACCGGAGCGACAGAACACCGCACGGACCGCGCACCGGGGACGACAGGACACCGCACGGACCGCGCACCGGGACAGGACAGGACACCGCACGGACCGCGCACCGGAGCGACAGGACACCGCACGGACCGCGCACCGGGACAGGACAGGACACCGCACGGACCGCGCACCGGAGCGACAGGACACCGCACGGACCGCGCACCGGGACAGGACAGGACACCGCACGGACCGCGCACCGGAGCGACAGGACACCGCACGGACCGCGCACCGGGACAGGACAGGACACCGCACGGACCGCGCACCGGGACAGGACAGGACACCGCACGGACCGCGCACCGGGACAGGACAGGACACCGCACGGACCGCGCACCGGGACAGGACAGGACACCGCACGGACCGCGCACCGGAGCGACAGGACACCGCACGGACCGCGCACCGGGACAGGACAGGACACCGCACGGACCGCGCACCGGGACAGGACAGGACACCGCACGGACCGCGCACCGGGGACGGCAGGACACCGCACGGACCGCGCACCGGGACAGGACAGGACACCGCACGGACCGCGCGCACCGGAAACGACAGGACACCGCACGGACCGCGCACCGGAGCGACAGGACACCGCACGGACCGCGCACCGGGGACGGCAGGACACCGCACGGACCGCGCACCGGGACAGGACAGGACACCGCACGGACCGCGCACCGGGACAGGACAGGACACCGCACGGACCGCGCACCGGGGACGGCAGGACACCGCACGGACCGCGCACCGGGACAGGACAGGACACCGCACGGACCGCGCGCACCGGAAACGACAGGACACCGCACGGACCGCGCACCGGAGCGACAGGACACCGCACGGACCGCGCACCGGGGACGACAGGACACCGCACGGACCGCGCACCGGGACAGGACAGGACACCGCACGGACCGCGCACCGGAGCGACAGGACACCGCACGGACCGCGCACCGGGACAGGACAGGACACCGCACGGACCGCGCACCGGGACAGGACAGGACACCGCACGGACCGCGCACCGGAGCGACAGGACACCGCACGGACCGCGCACCGGGACAGGACAGGACACCGCACGGACCGCGCACCGGGACAGGACAGGACACCGCACGGACCGCGCACCGGGACAGGACAGGACACCGCACGGACCGCGCACCGGGACAGGACAGGACACCGCACGGACCACGCACCGGAGCGACAGGACACCGCACGGACCGCGCACCGGGGACGGCAGGACACCGCACGGACCGCGCACCGGGACAGGACAGGACACCGCACGCGGGACACGGCGCTCGGAGCCCGCGACGCTGACACCCCGCGCGGGGCCTGCGCGGCGCTAGCTCCGCGGTGCTTTCCGCCTCGGACACCCCGCCGCCCGCACGCGGTCCGCCGCCCGCACCCCGCGCCGCCCCTCCCGCAGCCGGAAACGGGCCGAGCCTCCCGGTGGGACCCGCACGCGGGTCAGAGGGCGAGCCCGGAAGGCGGGCGGCGGGGGCGGGGTCGGGGTCGGCGGCCCGGCGCACGCGGGGAGGAGGACTCCGGTCGCACGCTCGGTCCCGTCCGGGCCCATCCCGAGCCCGCGGGGACAAGCCCGGTCCGCGCCCCGCCCCCCCGCCCCGCGGCCCCGCCGGCGGCAGCACGCGCCGAAGCCCGGGCCCGCGCTCCGCGGGGAGACGCTCCGGGGACGCGGCTTCCTCCCTCCTCCCGCCGCCCGCCGGAGGGCCCTACCCATGCTCCTCAGAGCCCGCCCGCGGCGCACAGGCCCCGGGACCGCAGACCGGGAGCGCCCGGCGCCGGCGCGCGCACGGAGGCCGCCGAGCTACCCTGAAGCCGGGCTAGCGCGCTCCGCCGCCTCAGCGCTGGGGGCCGCCATGCCGGTCGCCGGCGCGTCGGGATTGGCTCCGACGGGAAGGGGCGTGCCCCGAGGGAAGCGCCGCCCACGGCTCCGGGTGAAGCTCCCGAATTGGTGCGGAGGCGCAAGGGGCGTGTCCAGAGGGGTTGGGCCAGGGAGGCGCGGCGTCGGGGAGAGACCCGCGAGAGCCGCGCGCGGGCAGAGGGCAGCGTCCGCCCGACGGCGTGCGCGGCCGCGGCCGGTCCTCGGGGGGAGCGCGGCGACCACAGAAAGGGCTTGTTTCGGGGACTGTGGTGTGGACCGGCGATGCGCTGATCTTGCCGGGCGCGCCTGGAAGGAATAGACACGGACGCACTGAAAGCTAACGTAACCGGCTGTAGTCTACCCCAACGCAAAAAGGGGCAGGACAGAAGGCCGGTAGAGCGTTGATCACCGTTGAAGCGGGGCGATGGGCTCGCGGGGGTTCGTCCTCCTTTTTTCTCAACTTCACCTTCGTTTTCCCGCAAAAAAGAGTTGAGGTGGGGTGGCCCCGAGCTCTGCGGAACCAAGAGGGGCGGACGTCGCGTTTCCGCCCGGTTGCAGAAAAGCCCGTGCACTACCAACCAGGGCGGCGTAGCTCATTGGCGGAAGTGCATCACGGGAAGGAAGAGAGCCTCGCTTGTCCTCTGCGGAACGACGTCGTAAAACCCGCCGCGCGCAGGCGTTGTTGCTCCCTTTTCCTCCCCCGACTTCCGGCACACCCGACGCCGGCGCCGTAGGTCTGCCGGGTGTGGGGAGCCGCGCGGCCCGGGGCTCCCCAGCGAGCGCGGGTGGTCCTCGGCGGCTCGGCCCGGTCTGCGCGCGGCGGCCATGTCCATCTTCACCCCCACCAACCAGATCCGCCTCACCAACGTGGCGGTGGTGCGCATGAAGCGCGCGGGGAAGCGCTTCGAGATCGCGTGCTACCGCAACAAAGTGGTCAGCTGGCGCAGCGGCGTGTGAGTGCGGCGGCCGGGGCGGGGCGGGGGGCGCGGGGGCGCGGCCGGCGGGGCGGGGCGGGGGGCGCAGCGGCGTGTGAGTGCGGCGGCCGGGGGCGGGCGGGGGTGCGGGGCGCGGCCGGGACGCCCCGGGCCCGGGTCCTTCCGCGCGGGGGGCGGTGGGGGGCCCCGCGTCCGAAGGGCTCGTGGCGCCGCTGCTGTCGCCGGGGTCGGCCGCGGTCCGCGGGCGCAGGGTCCCCTCCGCCGCCGTCGGGCCCCGGACCCCCGCCCGGTTCGGCGCTTCCGGCTCGCGCCCGGGGAGGGGCGGGGCGGCGGCCGCGGTTCGGGGCTCGGGGGGCGCGCGGGGGCGTCGGGACGCTGAGGCAGCGCGTGTCCCGCCGTCGGCAGCGAGAAGGACCTGGACGAGGTGCTGCAGACGCACTCGGTGTTCGTGAACGTGTCCAAGGGGCAGGTGGCCAAGAAGGAGGACCTGCTGAGCGCGTTCGGGACGGACGACCAGACCGAGGTCTGCAAGCAGGTGAGCCGCGGCCGCGGGCGCTTCCCGGCGGGGCTTCGGCCGGTCCCGGGGCGGGGCGGGGGCTGGGGGGGCCTGAGCGGAGCCGAGCGCAGCCTGAGGGCGTGACCCGAGCTGAGTCGGGGTCGGACCGCCGTGGACCGAGCCCCCAGGAGCCCCCGCAAGCTCTCTTCTAAGTGAAACCGCTGCCGTGCGGTGGCGTTCGTGTCCGGTGCGCGGCGCGGGGGGCGCGGTCACCGCCTGTCGCGGTCTCCGCCTGTCGCGGTCTCCGCCTGTCGCGGTCACCGCCTGTCCGCCAGCAGCGCTGCTGCGGTCCCGCCGAGCCCGTGCGCGGACGCCCCTGTGGCCTGGGACGTCTCTGCTACGTGGATGTCAGACCTCGAGCCCCTGTCGCCGTTTCATTCGGTCCCTACTCGCCCGCCCGGCCCCGCCAGCTCACTGCTGAGCGTCCGCGGGGGTTTTCCTTCGTCCCTGTTGGCTGTCCCTGCGTCACACACCGGAGTGAGGTCGCGCGGTGCCCATCCTTCCCCGCTTCCCATCCTTCCCCGCTTCCCTGCACCGTCCCTCCAGGGCTGTCCCTGTCCCTGCAAGTGGCAGGACTCGGGCCTTCCCATGGCTGAGTCATGCTCCTGCGTGTGTCCGCACGTCTGCACACGTGCGTTGTGCCGTGCCTGCCTGACCCGTCGGGACGCGCGGCAGCTACCGGTGTGCACGTCCGTTTGCTGTGTTAACGCTCCGTAGTGCAGGCCTCGGTCTCACGGCGGCTGCCCCAGTTTTCATGCCACCAGCGGTGCGAGGGGCTCCCCTTCTCCGCGGCTCCACAACACTCACCATTTCATGGTTTGGGTTTTTTGCTCCAGTAACTGCGACAGGTGTGCGGTGGTGACTGTGGTTCTGATTTGCGTTGCCCAGATGGCAGGGGACGTGAGCCTCCTTCTGTCAGTCTGTTGCCGTCCGTATGTCTTCCTTGGGAACTGCCTGTTGAAGTTCTCTGCTCTTAATCACATCGTTTGGGTTTTTTACTGTGTGGCATCATTTTTAATAATTCAGGACATGAACAATCTTGCCACACTCTCCAAAATTAAGTTTCTACTGACCTGCTGTACTTTGTCCGTTTATATATTTTTAGCGTAATGTACCTGAAGGTAGAATTTCAAGGTTTTCACCATTGACCACCTGTGCAATATTGCCTTTTCCCCTGCCCCACCTACATACAAGATCTGACGGCACAAGTTAATCCAGTGTCTCCTGTAGGTGCAGCTCAGACCCTTACTGGTGTATCGGTAGCTGAGGACGATGGGGTTTAATTTCTCCCCAAGTTGTTAATTCCTGTGGTTAGTTCACAAATAACGTACACTGAAAACATTGTTTTCTTAAATCTGTTTGGTTTTCTAGATATTGAGTAAAGGGGAGGTCCAGGTGTCAGATAAAGAGCGGCAGACGCAGCTGGAGCAGATGTTCAGGGACATAGCAACCATCGTAGCCGACAAGTGTGTGAACCCTGAGACGAAGAGACCGTACACGGTTATCCTGATTGAGAGAGCCATGAAGGACATCCACTATTCGGTCAAAGCCAATAAGAGTACAAAACAGCAGGTGAGCGGTTTTCAGTGTCAGAAAGTATCAAATAAAAGTCCGTTTCCTCTGAAGAAAATATGAAAATGATCTGTAACACGGTACTATTTAGAAGTAGTGGGGTAGAGGTTTTGGGACGGGGTAAGGAAATGAAGGGGGTTGTAGGGAGAAAGAGTGGAATTCTTTTTTAACAAAGCACAAATGTACTACGGCTCCCCTCTTCCTTCCGAACCAGTCCTTTAAAGATAAAACTTGGGGTTTTTTTTTAAAGATGTATTTATTTATAGGAGAGAGTGTGCGCTCGAGTGGGGGGAGGGGCAGAGGAAGGGAGAAGGGTCTCTAGCGGACTCCACACTGAGCGTGGAGCCCACCACAGGGCTGGATCCTACAACCGTGAAACCATGACCTGAGCCAAAGCCAAGAGTTTGCATTTCTCTGTACCCAGAAATGGAATTAGTGGGTCATACAGTGGCTGTATTTAACTCTGAGGAACTGCCTGCCATTTTCTGAAAGAGCCGAGGCATTTTACGTTCCCACAGTCCGTGCCCAGGGGTTCCGGTTTCTCCACGTCTTTGATGATGTTTGTAATTAATCCGCCTTTTTTGCTAGAGCCGTCCTGGGTGTATCCTTCTGGGTTTGGTTTGCATTTCCCTGATATCTGTGATTTCGGCATATTCTCATGTGCTTACTGACCCTAGTCCTCAGTGGGGAAAACACGGTCTGCGTCCTTTGACCCTTTCTTAATGATCTGTGTCTTCATCATCCAGTCATAAGCGTCCTGTACACGTTCTAGATGCTGGTGCCTCATCAGACGTGCAACCTGCTTGTGTCTTCTCTTCACTGGGTTGTCTCTCCACTTTTCTTGACTGTTTTATGAAACACAAAGGTTTGTCTTCTTTAAGTGCCAATTTATCACTTTTTTCCTACAGTTACTCCTGTTCTCTGTGTCCTAAGGACTGTTGCCCGATTCAGCCAGATAGAACCCGCTTGGTTTTGGATCCCTTACCAAAAAATGGAGCAGAAGCAGCAGCGAAATGGCCATCATTGTCCATTTTGTCTTCCTAGGCTTTGGAGGTGATAAAGCAGTTAAAGGAGAAAATGCAGATCGAACGTGCCCACATGAGGCTCCGGTTCCTTCTCCCGGTGAACGAAGGGAAGAAGCTGAAAGAAAAGCTCAAGCCCCTGATCAAGGTCGTCGAGAGCGAGGACTACGGCCAACAGTTAGAGATTGTAAGATGAACACACTCTTGTTCCCATGCTTCCGTCTTACCAAAGTCGTCCGTTCTGTGGTCATAAGTGCGTAACAGACAGAGGGTATGAACAATAAGACATTCCCAAGACCTCTGACACAGAATTAAGTAAGAATGTCGAGGTCTAAGTAAAACTAAGTTGGAGTTAAGCACACTTGGGATCTTGTTGTTGTTGTTAAGTCCGCGCTCATTTTGGAAGAGAGACTATTTTACAGGGAGTGTTCTGTTACAGAAAATTAGAAATAAGACTAAAAGCTGGACAGTCTTATATACCACAGAATTCTTTTTTTCTCTTTGAAGATGCATTTATTTGAGAGGGTTTGTGGGGTAGAGGGAGAGGGAGAATCTCAAGCAGCCTCCCTTTTCAGTTTGGAGCCAGACCCTGTGCTCAGTCCCACAGCCCTGAGTTCACGATCGGAGACAAAACCACAGGTCAGATGCTCAACGGACTGAGCCACCCAGGTACCCCCTACCACAGGACATTTGTAGAAGCAACAGAAACCTTGTGTCCTGGGTCCTCTCCCCACGGTGTTAGACACAGTATAGGGTCCGGTGTCTGCAAATTCACGCCTTGAGATTCTGCAAGAGCTCCCGCATAAATGAGCTCTAGACGGGTCATTGCAGGTCGCCGCAATGTGGAACAGCACAGCTGACGTTTTGAAGTTCTCAGATCTTTTCAGAACTTCACATGTGATTTTAAATGGGACTTTGAGCTTCTTTTTCTCCTTCAGATGTCCATAAAAAGCGTTGCTTTCACAAAACTTTAAATGTTCATGCTAAATTTTAGTGCAAAAGAACCATAGTATTCTAGTCCCATTCACTTTGTAGCCAAGGAATCCAGACGTCCTCAGGCAGGAAGCAGACACCTGTGCCCAGGGCTCACACGCACACTTAGAGACAGAGGTTGCTCTGGCTACCTACATCCAGCGATTGGAGGACTAGGTATTTGCCCAGAGAGTACAGAAACACTGATTTGAAGAGGTAATGCACCCAGATGTTCACAGCAGCAGCAGCCACAGCCACACTACGGAGCGAGCCCGAGTGTCCATCAGCTGCTGAAGGGAGAAGGAGGTTGCAGTGTCCGTGTGCAGTAGACTGTGGTGTGGCCATCAGAGTGAACGAGATGGGCCATCTGCAGCAGCATGGCCGGAGCTAGAGACCGTCACGCCGAGCGAAATAAGTCCGAGAAAGTCAGATACATGATTTCACGCACATGTGGAATTCAGGAAACAAAACATGAACATAAGAGAGGGGAAAGAAAACAGCAAAGGGAAGCAGACCATAAGGGATTCTTCGTGAGGATAGAAGACAGACAGGGATGATGGGGGGGTACCGAGGGCACTTGTTAGGATGAGTGCGAGATGTTACTGTGTAAGCCATGAATCCCCGAATTCTGAAACCAGCAGTGCACTGTGCTGATGAGAATTTAAATCAGAACTCGGAGGGGTGAGGAAAGACAGGCTGGACTCCAACCCGGTCCGGTGCCCGCTGCATGGTCTTGGCTCTTGCGCTGTAGAGCTCGAGCAGTGGGCACACTCGGAAAGTGCGTGATTGTCCCCAGGATGGTGGTGCTGTGTCGCTCTGTCTTCGTGAGGTGAGCAGTTGTGTTCGTGTTTCAGGTGTGTCTGGTTGACCCAGGCTGCTTCAGGGAAATCGACGAGCTGATAAAAAAGGAGACGAAGGGCCGAGGTTCCTTGGAAGTCCTCAGCCTGAAAGACGTGGAGGAAGGAGATGAGAAGCTGGAGTGACGCCCGACAGGCTCCACAGCTCAACACTACAGCACCCTCTTCCCCACAGTCCCTCCTCTCTGGTCCGCCAGACTCGTGCTCAGACTCTGACGTCCGTCCTTGTGCTCCTGTGTACACAAACACACTTTTCTGATAGGTAGTGCGCTGCAGGGCTCGCTCAGTTTTAGTCATAAGGTAGGGTTTGGGGCAAAAATGAAAAATCCAAGACCGTGAGGGCAGAGGAGCGTTTCGCTGCCGTCTCGTGGCCCGGACTTTCCGGCCTGCAGATGATCTGAGGCAAGTCCATGGGGAAACAGTTAGACTTTGTATGTTGTGACAGGAGACAAAAAGGAAGTGTTTGTTGAAGAAAACATAATGTCCTGTTCTGACTTAACTAGAGTGTGGCCTCATCCATAGCTTAGACGATGACCTGAGCATCTGGAAGTAGCTCTGGGGTGACCCAGGACTGAAGTGGTTCTCACTGACCATGCAGCCATAACCTTCGTGATTCCCGGTAAAGAATAACATAACGTCACCGGTTTCTGACCCTTAAAGTTTATAATATATGTTAACAGAGTGGAATTATATGTAATCAGTAAAAGCACTATTTTTTATTGAATGACAGCGTGTGTTTCTAGACTGCTTCCAGGCTCCTTTCTTCTGCAGCTGTCCAGTGCTTCAGGGGGTTCTCAGCAGGGCGAAGCAAGTCCCGCGAGGGGTGCTTAGAACAGGGCCTGTTCCAACGGACACCGGATAAGTCTTCGTGATTTGGGAAGTAACTGAATACAATTATTTTGGTACATAAGCACTTAAGTGGACAATATGCAAGTTTTCTAAAATCTACTTATCTTCAGAAAAGATGTTGTAGAATACAAATTGGGGTTTCACTCAAAATTAACATGGTTGTATTTTGTGGACGGAAGTTTTTAACTGAAGGAGTTTTGTATTTGAACAGGCCCAGATGGCTTTTACAAGCACACACGATTCACTGCTAATGCAGCTCCTCAGAAATGGCCCATTTAAAAATAATTAATGGAAATTGCAAAGTCAAACTGTTCCTCACAGCGACAGAAGAAGTGTTCCTGCTGGATGTCTTGGGAACACACACTTTCTGTCATGCTGCAGTGAGTTACCCCTCTGCTGCCGGTCCTTGAGGTGGGATTCTCACGGACTCCACGTTCCCGGTGAAGTTCATTGTTTCATGGAGATGATCTAAACTTGAAGGCCCAGAAGATAATTTTTAGCCAATGGGGCTGACACTTTATCTCCAGCTTCGACCGTGTTTCAGGTTGAAAATCCTACTCACTGGGAATGTTCATTTAGCTGCGTCTTGAGTAGGAAGGTTCAACGGTTAGGTAGCCCCTTAAGTTTGTCTCATTATTCATCTTAAAAGCTGGAGCCTTAAGAAATGTAAAATGTAGATCACATCATGAGTCACACTTCTGAGCCTATAAAGAGTAAGTTTTTAACCACATACTAATCTCATTTCTCAAAAGTAGATACATGGTTGTGCTGTGTTACTTAAAACAACAACTTACTGGAGAGAAGGGGGAGCAAGGGAGAGGAACAAGTAGATGCCACAGTGAGTGCAGAGCCCAGCGTGGGGCTCTGTCCCAGGACCCCAAGTTCATGACCTGAGCTGAAGCCAAGAGTCAGGTGCTCAACCGACTGAGTGACCAGGCACCCCACACCGTGTAACTTTTGACCAGAAATTATTACCAGGCGATTGGTAGAAGGGAAGTATCCTCAAGGTAGTTCACCATGTTAGACCTGGTTTCTGAGCAGGAGGCAGTGTAACACCCCAGCAGACGTTTTAATGTAAAAATTAGTCGTCGTCCTTCAGGAATAGCAAGTAAACAGCATAGGGACAAAGTCTACCGCAAAACACGGAATTTCTAGCCAATCCACTTCTTTCCAAGTTCTCGTTTCCTTGGCTCAGGTTTCCATTCGCTGCTTCTCAAGGCTCTACTTTGTCCTCATAGATACTCTGATTTCCGAAACAGCTGCAGAATCCGTGAAATGCCAAGTGCCCCTCGGCTCCCTACCCTCCAGCCTCCAGCCTCCAGCCCCCACACTCACTCTGCGCACTTGCAGACGCCGTCATGAGCAAGGCGGGCAGGGGGGCCGGGTAATTCGCCAAATTTCTGTTTACTCACTCCGTAATACCCCTGCCCAGGGCTCCAGGGTGCCTCCTGTTTCAGATGTGTTCGCAGGAAAACAGATTCCTCTTCAAAGGACCAAAGAATGTCAAATGACAAACCTCTCTCTTATAGGTCTTCATCGTTTTAAAAATTCATGACAGCTGTTGCATTTTCTGATTCCAGCTCTCTACAGTAAGAATCAATACAGTTCCACCTTCAAGTTTTGCAGAAAAATTAGGAGTGTACTCAGAGCTTTTCAGAGAATTCTGAGCAATTTCTCTACCAAATTTGCTCAAACAAAACAATGAGAATGGCTGAATTCTCCCTGCATGTTTGCTAATTCAGTCCTTTCTGTATTACAGCTGACCTTCAATGGCTCAGGGGTTAGAAGTTCTGGTCCCTGCCCTCCCCACCGGGGGAAGCGAGTAGTCCGAGATCCATGTAACTTTGGACCCCCAAACACTCAACCACTGATAGCGTACTGTTAACCAGAGCTCCAATAACAGAACGAGTCGATTAACACATAGTTTACACGTGTGTATCATATACTGTGTGTTTATAATAAAGTAAGCTAGAAAAAATCATAAGGAAGAAAAATACATTTACAGCACTGTACTGTCTTTACCAGAAAAACCTGCATATAAGTGGACCCACACGGGACAACCCAAGATGCTCAAGGGTCAACTAAACAAACACAGAGCTTTGTGTGACTCGTGTGTCTTGGGGACCAGCTCATGACTTTGGCTCTTCCAGTTCAGCAGTTGTGCAAATGCGGTCCCCGGGCCCGCAGCATTAGAACCTCTTGGGAACTTGTTAAAAACACACATTCTTGAACTTCACTCCAGACCTAACGAATCAGAGACCTGGGGGCAGGGCCCAATCGTCCGTTGCAGTGATCTCTCCGAGTGATTCAGATGTGTTTGTAAGTCAATATTTTAAGCCAAGAACAAGTATTTAGATTGTTCAGAGCTCGGATGGGGACACGGGAAAGCCGAGAAGCCAAATGCATATGAAGGAAAGCCTTTCATTCCTGCGAGCTTTCTGCAACATTTTCTAGAAACTTGATGACCATCTGGGGAGGCTAAAGGAACTAAAAGAAAGCATCAGATAGATTTGTTTTAAAGCATTATAGGATAGAAGAAGCCCCAAGTCTGAAATGAATTTGGACAAACGGGAATTTAAATCTTACCAGTTGCGTCAACTTGGTACGCAGCGAGTGCATGTTCAGTGTTTGTCAAACCCGCAACCCTTCCATCGCTTGTCTAGAACCCGTCGTTCCGTCTCTCTAGAGCTGGGGCACAGGCGTGCGAGAGCATATGGTTCCGGGGGCCCCAAACGGACCAGGTCCAGTCGCTCGCAGAGAGCCAAGTGACAGTGAAACAAGAAAGGAATTTATTCCAGTGAGGCCGACACTGGGAAGGCAGTGGACTAGCGTCTCAAATACTGTCTCCAAGATGCTGAAAATAGTCCAGGTTGATAGGAAAAATGTGGGACAAAGGTCGGAGGACACGGGCAGGCAGCCGTAAAGGTCAGGTCATCACTGTCTTGGGATCAGTCACAGGTGGGGTCTGGCTGGCTCAGGGCCATCTTTGCTGGAGCAGGTGGTTTCACTTCCCACGGGGAAATGATGCTTTGCCTGCAGGCTCTGTGGCTGAGTTCAGAGATAGCTAATGCATTACAAGGTTCGAAGTCAAAATGGAGGTGGTTGAAATCCTTGGTTTCCACACATGGAGAAACTTGTAACTGTATGTGTGGCCTGGCCACAGACCCTACTAAGAAGATGCAGTCGTCCCTGTAAAAAGCTTAGAGTTGGGAGCGACAGTCAGGTCTTCAGCAGGTGGCCGGCCCTGGAACACAGGGTTTCAGGAGCTACTACGGGGCCACCGTCCTTCTCTACAAGGACGAAGAACCAAGAGAAAGGAGCCATTCTGCAGTGGCCGGAAGGACGCATCGGGGTGCGTTTGCCAGGCTCCCAGCTCCTTCCTGATCCAAGTTCGAGGTCCTCCTGGCTCTGGTGGCAGGTCTGACTGTGGGCTCAGCAGAACGTCCCTGGACCCTCCCTGCCCCTTCCTGCCCCTCCCTTTTCGGTTCCTTTGCAAAACTGAGCTCTAGGTTTCTGTGACTCACGACCAGGAAGGCTTTGCTCAGACATGTGAGCGATTACCTAGCTTCACCCAGGGTCAAGGTCTGCGTTTGCGGAAGGAGGCTCACAACTGCTGCCTCATCAACTGGCGATGACCTAAAGTGAGTTTACACTCAGAAGAGTGTCTAGAACACGGTGGGCTCAGTGAACTGCCCCTTCGAGTCAGGAGCCTGAGCTCCGTATGCCCCTCCCTGGTCCAGCACATGAGGACCGGGTGGCTCCCCCCACTGACCCCAAGCTGGGGCGACCACAGATCACTCGTTCTCCCTGGCAAGGACGTGCAGACAAAGTGCCTGCCGGGGATTTCACTATCTGAAAACACTGCATTTTTGAAAACCTTCTTTCCTTTTCTGTAATGACTTTGCCTGGCTCTTTCGGAACAAACCTTTAAGACGACAGAGCTTTTGCTTCCTCGATCCACCACAAATCTGTAGACAACGCCGGGTGCTGGGGACACAGCGGCAAGCGAGACACTGTCTTTGCCCTCCAGGAGCCGCAGGTGATGAAGGAGAAACGTCTGAAAACACTTCAGGGTCCGTGCGGCGGGACGGATGCACACTGTACTCTGCTGTGCTGACGTCTGTCCACGACTCAAAAAACACCGAGAAATCAGATGTGCCTGCTCCCCTCTCCCGGAGCGAACACGGTGGACGCTGCTGCACTCACAAGATTTACTGGGGTGGGGTGGGGTGGGGTGGGGTGGGGTTGGGGTGAATTCCACTCGCGTCCCCAGCAGGAGCGGTGCGGTCTGTGTTCTCGTGTGAACAGATGTTAACATACAATTTCTACCGAAACGGGGAGGCGGAGGTGAAAGTACGAGAGGGACTTCGGGTCCTGCTTCCCGGCAAAGCATCCGGACGGACTTTATCTTTGCGTTTTACGGAGTGTGTCTCCCCACTAAGCCCCGGCAAGAGAGAGAGAGGGTGGGAGGTGCTCCTGCCGCGGACGCCGGGGCCCCCGGACCCGTCCCTGCGAGAGGCGCCGCGGCATCCGTCTGAGCCGGGAGGCCCCGGGCCCGCCCGTCTGCTCCGACCGCCCCGGGGCGACCCCACCCCTGCAGGCCGCGGGCGCCGGGCCTCCCGTCGTGTGCCCGGCGGGGTGGACCGCACTGACCCGGCGGGCCGCAACCACCCAGACGCGGAACCGCTTCGGAGGACACGAAACCGCCCGACGGGAACCGCTCGGACAGGTCACCTTCCCTGAAATGCGCGTTTTTGAGCCACGAAAGCCTTTGGGGTTTCTTGAGAAGCCCCGGCTCAGGCTCTCTTCGCCCCCACGGCCCGGCGGGCCCCGCGGGGACGGTCGTCCGTCCGCAGGCGCCGCGGGCCCCGGGGACAGCGCGCGGGGAGCAGCGCCACAGCCTCAGCCAGGCCTGGGACCGCCCCTGAGTACGGACTGGTTGGGAAAGGACCTCGTTTACTCACGTCTCGGGGAGAGACGAGCACAGGCGGGCAGCGGCGGACGGACGGCGTCGCGAGACCCCCGCTGAGCCGGGGCCCGACGCGGGGCTCGACGCGGGGCTCGACGCGGGACCGCGGGACCCCGGGACCATGACCCGAGCCCGAGGCAGAGGCTTCTCCGACGGCGCCCCCGGCGCCCCCGGTCGGCTCCTCTCTGGGACGGCGGGGCCGGTCCTCACGGGCAGCCCCGCGCGGCCGGCGGGCGGCGCGAACCCGGGGCCGCGCGAGCACAGGCGGCCCGGTCGCCGCACCGAGGAGGCCGCGCGCGAGCGGCGACCGGGCTTCCTCCTCCGCGCGACCGGCCTCGGCGGCGCTGCGCGCGCAGCCTCCGTGCGCACCACGTGACCCGTCCTCGTCCGGCACGTGCGAGCCGGCAGTTCCCGCCGCCGCGCGGGAGGCCTGAGGGAAGACGAGACTCGCGCCGCGCGGCTGACGCAGCCCGAGTCCGGCCGCGTGTGGCAGAGCTCGAGCCTCCCACAGGCCGCCGCGACGGGGCGCGCGGACGCCGGCGAGGGAGCGCGGGCTTCGGCGGCAGGAGGCGGCGGTGAGGCGGCGGGAAGGAGGGGCGCGCGGACGAGGGAGCGGGAGGGTCGGCGGAGGCGGGACCCGGTCTCGCCACCAGGAGCCGCCCCCGGCCCGAACAGCCCGGACCCGTGGGCGTCTCGAACGCGCTCCCTCCTGGAGGCGGAGGCGGAGGCCCCTGCGCGGGGCAGTGGGCGGGGGAAGGCGGTGGCGTCGCGGCCACGCGGCCCGGGCAGCTCCGGAGCAAAGCGCCTCCGGCCTGGGGACCACGAGCCCGTGAGAGGCGCACCGCACCGAAGGACCGCACACGCGCGCACACGCACACACGCGCACACACGCGCGCGCACCATCTTCTCTGTCCTCGTTCACGCTTCTCGTTCCGAGCACGACCCTCTGAATGGCCTTAGAACCCGCCGGCGCGTCTCCTCCGCGCAGCCTGACGGGCGCGGCCGCATCCGTTTCCGCGGGCGCGGACGGCGCGGGCCGGCCTTCTCCCGGGGAGCCGACCCCGCGTATGGACGCACGTCCGAGAGCCGACTCCGCGCCCCACCCTTGCTCCGACGGCAGAGGCGGCCAGGAAACGCCAGGCTTCGGCCCAGCGGCCTTCACGGACGGTCGGTTCTCTTCCTGGGCCCCAAAGCTGTGCTCCGTCCGAAGAGCCCCAGCGTTTGACAAAAGCGCCGGTCGCCAAATGCTGACAACCTCGGGGCGCAGTACGGACGCATAAACGAGTCTCTCTCCTACTTCAGCTTCTCAGTAAGCCTCACACCCCTCGTGGGGCTTGAACTCATGACCCCATGCTCGACAGTCGCTCCCTCTACCCTCGGAGCCAGTCGGTGCCCTCCCATTCCAATATTTTAAATTCCACTTGAACGTGTCAGTTGTCTCAGTATTACATAACGACAGAGGCAGGAAGAAAATCTAATAAATGGCTCCAAAAAAGAACAGCTCAGAAAACAGCTCGCTGGCCAGAGGGGGACCGATGCGTGGAGATGGAAACAGACAGCTACCTGAGTCGCCTTGGAAAATGTGGTGACCCCACTTGCCTGAATTTCTCCTCTTTTACTAAATTAAATAGCATAATAGCCCCCAATCCGGAAGCACACCCCACTTTGAAACAGTTCGCCTGTTTCCAGCCTTTATTTACTGCACGTGACATCCTGACACTGTAAGAGACGGAAAGACACCGTTGGTTTCCCGGACAAACAGGCTCCAGCAAGGTACGACATCACTGTGACGTCCTTCAGGGGCTACGTCCACAAGCATTACCGAGACCTGTGACCCGCCACCAGCAGAACCTGGATGGGTCACATTCATTTGCTCCTCCAAGAGCCCATCTAGGCTGTCAGGCTGGGTGCTGGGCCACTGGAAATACAGAAATAATTGAGACGTGGTCCCTGCCTCAGTAGAACGTATGGTCTGTAATGGAGGATTTTATTTTATTTTTTTTTAATTTTGCTTTTTTGTTTTTGGGAAAGAGAGAGCGAGCCAGCCTGAGCAGGGGAGGGAGTCACAGGAGGAGAACCAGGTTCCCTGCTCAGCAGAGAGCCTGACACAGGACTCAATCCCAGGACCCTGGGATCCTGACCCGAGTCAAAGGCAGACCCTTAACAGACTGAGCCACCCAGGCGCCCCGTGTAATGGGGGATTTTAGAGTCAAGTGATCTGACGTTATAATGCTGGAAGCATGGAATGTTATGAGAACCCAGGAAGGAGAGGGAGAAAGTCGGGAACACACAGTTAAAACTAAAGCCCTTAGCAAATGCACAAGAAGACAGATATAAGAGGCAAGGCGGTGGCAAGGACAGCAAATGGCTTGTGGGACTGGAACCTCAGATGTGTTCAGAGGAGTGGGGTCCAGGGAAGGAGGCTGAGGATAAGGGGTCCTTTCTGAGGAAGGGGTTTAGGGGTCCAGGGAAGGGGCCTGACTCCACACACACATGTTAGGAGCCACTCGAAGGACTATAGCCTTGATCCTAGATAAGATGGGCCGTCACTGAGGACGTACAAGCAGGGAAGTGACATAGTGGACATTATACCGACAGTCAAATTGGGGGCTGAAACTAAATTCAGAAAAGAGCTTCTGCTTTGGATGCAGCCCGGTGTTGAAGAGAGGATCACGCAGGACACGCCTCCTCGTCAGATACACTTTCCTATTCAGTGGTGATTCAGGGAATTCTCAACACCCCTTCCAAGAGCCCCTCACTAGGCATGGGGAGAACAGCCCCATGTCAAAGCGTGTGTCTACCACGCCCTTGGGGAAGGGAATTGTAAGGTTGATGAAACACAGAATTTTCCAGGTTTCAGGGTCTCAGGTCTCCCCATGAAGGAACCAGTCTGCCCGATCTTCCTGGTTACGAAACCGTGTTGCAGGACATGTCTAGGAGGGTGTGGCCCTCATGCTGGACCCAACATGCTGTTGGTCCAACACGTGGTGTGAAAACAAGGCCATTGCCTGGTTTTCCATTGCTAGATGCTCCAAACTTTCTCTTGGCTTGAAAGGGATGCATTGCACAGACAGATCAGAGAAGGAAGTTGTGAGAATCCACTGCATTCCAAATAGGTCCACTCAGGAAAA
Organism: Mustela nivalis; assembly: GCF_964662115.1. Taxonomy (NCBI): domain Eukaryota; kingdom Metazoa; phylum Chordata; class Mammalia; order Carnivora; family Mustelidae; genus Mustela; species Mustela nivalis. The sequence continues at coordinate 15,026,650 of NC_139038.1, forward strand.
CACATGCACAGGCTAAATCACAGTTCCCTGTGCCACAGAGTTTGTTTTTAAGCGGACATCTTAAAGTTCTCTTTTAAAATTAACAGAAGGGTAGATTAGAAAGATCAGACAAATCTTACAAATGAAAATAACTAGAAAAGCTAGATGAAACAATACTTCTGCAGGTGCCTGAGTGGCTCGGTCATTAAGCATCTGTCTTCAGCTCAGGTCATGGTCCCAGGGTCCTGGGATCGAGCCCCACATCGGGCATCCCGCTTTGCAGGGAGCCTGCCTCTCCGCTCCTCTGCTGTTCCCCCTGCTTGTTCTCTCTCACTCTCAAGCTTGCTCTCTCTCAAACAAATAAATAAAATTTTTTAAAAAGAAGAAAATATTAGAAGGGGAATTAAAGAGTCATTAAAGAGAATGAACATGAAAATACAACATAACAAACGCGCAGTAGAAATGTTCAGAGGGAAATGTATAGCCATAAAACCTGCCTTAGGAAGAACTGAGATCTCAAATCAATAATGTAAACTTCCCCCTGAAGAAACCAGAACAAGAAGAGCAAGCGAAGCCCACAGCAAATAGATGGAAAGGGGGCGCCAGGGGGGCGTGGTCAGTGGAGCCGCTGACTCTCCATCTTGCTCAGGTCAAGATCTTGGGATTGCGAGATCAAGCCCAGGTCAGGCTCACACTGGGCATGGAGCCTGCTTGGGATTCTCTCTCTCCCTCTCCCTCTGTCCCTACCCCCACAGCTTCTCAGGGTTAGGGTTAGGATTGATGCGGGGCTCGATCCCAGGACCCTGGGATCATGACCTGAGCCAAAGGTGGATGCTTAACCGACGCAGCCCCCAGGCGCCCCGAACACCAGACATTTCACACGACATATTATAGCAGCTGTGAATTCTGATATTTTTCCCGGGAAGTTTGTTGTTACTGTTCTATTTTTAGCAAGCTGCCTAGACTCTGGAATCGCCTTCCCATGGCACACACTCATAATGTCTCCACTTGCTTTTTAATTTATATTTTCATTTTTTGTGAAATAAAATCTGAATTGTCCCTGAGCCTGTCTAGTAGAGGGGTCAGGTCATGATTGGTTGGAGATTCTGCTCATACACCTGAGCCAAAGAGGTTTTCACCCTTTGCTGACGGGCCTGGGGGCAAGTGGGAGAGGCTGTTCAAAATGTCTGTTTTCAAGTCTTTCCCAGCGTTTTCTCTCCACCACAGAGCTTGAGGCTTCCTGGATCTCCCCTGTGTAAACACACAAGCCCCCATTCAAGCAGGGATGCGTGGGGAGCTTGGTCGCCCTCTCTGGTTCTCTATCTCCTGGGATCTCCCTGGTAAATTCCTACAGAGCCCACTGGTCTGCCACCCGCCCCGGGGGGGCCTGCCACCTCAGGCTACCACTACTGAGCAACAAATCCTAAACCCAACCTCCCGCCCACCATGTTCTCCCGCCTCCTCACGGGCTCTCTGTCCACCCCCTGGGCACTAGAGCTGGCGACCAGAGGGATGCACACGGTCGTTGGCTCTGATAAGGTAAGCGTGTTGCAGGCTGCCGGTGCTGCGGCTTAAGATACACGAAGGTGTACTCCGGAGGGTCCCATCCAGAAACCAACCACCCCCTCCCCCCAAAGCATCTCGCTTCCTCCGCTGGCTGCCAATACCTTCACATTCTGGGCAGACCACCTCAAAGATTGGCTTCACTTCGCCTGCCTGGCCTAGATTCTTGACATCTCATTTTTTCCGAGTCCAACCCTCGCCAAAACCGCTAGCGTCATTATCACCGAGTTGCAAATCCCCCGTTCGCCGGGTATCGTGCGGTTCTAGACAAATTCTTGATTTTCCACCGTGTATTTGTGACGTTTCCAGCTTATACTACTTCTACCCAACAAATCCTCCAACCCCTTCCCCTCCAGTCCAATATATAGCATGTTTCTGTGGCACCAGCAACTTCATGGGCAAATTTCTTTTTCGTTGTTTTTAAAGATTTTATTTGACACAGCAAGAGCGGCACGAGCGGCAGGGAGGAGCAGAGGGAGAGGGAGACAAGCAGACTCCTTGCTGGGCAGGGAGCCCGACTCAGAACCTCAAGATCATGACCAAAGCCCAAGGCAACTGCTTGACCAACTGAGCCACCCAGACGCCCCTATGGGCACATTTCTCACACCTCAGAGCTACGGGCTCGATTTTCCATCTGGGTACGGCAGAGAGGCACATGCATGGAAGTGGGTTAAAACGAGTTACTCCCTTTCCTTGCTCTCCTGGTCTGTGCACTGGGGGGATGTGGGTGGGGTGGGGGTGCACACGGGAGTTGGGCTGGGGACAGGAAGCGCACCACTGCTGCCCCCTCCCAATGCCCTGCCCGGTGGAATCTTGGCTTTTCACGAGTTGCCGGAAGGACAGCTTCGAGGTAGGAAGCAAATCACGGGCCTGCCCTCCTGGACCAAGCTCTTCCTCCTGGAGGACTAGGGACAAGCCAGGACCTCTCTCCGGTCCACAGCAGCCCCGTCGGAGTGTGGGCCATAATCAGGCAAACCGGGGAGAGGCACACGTCCCAGACTGGTGGCCCTGGACCGTAGGGGCCGGGAACGACCGCGTTGCCTGGAAGCCAAAAGCCGAGACACTGCAGAGAGTTCAGTCTGGGACCCAGTGCACGGACTCAGTATGCCACGGCCCTGCTGTCAACCACAGGGGACACCACCGCAGGGGACCTTTTCTTTAGGGGATGTTTTGGTTATCGCGGCCACAGGGGCCTGTCCTCGGGAGCGGGGGCCAGCCGCAGGGCAGTGCAAAGACCTGTCTCATTCCCGAAGCCTTCCAGCATTTGCTCCGTCCTTCGTGTGGGGATGAAACACGCTCATAATCCTGGGAGCCTGGCACCCAACTCTATTTCGCACAAGTCCTTTTAAGACACACACTGTACTTTCTGGGAACACAACTAAACTGAGGGAAATTGAACAGAAATCCCATCTCTAGCCCCGCCGCAGGATCAGGGCGCCCATCCGAAATCCGCCGGTCACTGTCCTGCACAGCCATCCTCTCGCAGGCCAGGATCTAATCCCACTGTCCTCACTCCCAGGGTCGTTGTGCCCAGACCCTTACTTAACACGCACCCGAGTTCGTGACATGTTGCTTCCCTTCACTTGACTTTTATATTTTGGTAGTCCTCTATTTTTAAGTTACCTGTTGGCAAACGATATGATCTCTCTTTGCGGGATAGTAAAATTTATAAAAAGAAAAGCTTAGGACTGATCAGGTTGAGCTCAAGGTGCCAGTGAAAGCCATGGGGTCCCTGCTCCCTAAGTGTGACCTTGATTGCCTGCCCACGGGTGGCCTGCAGCTGCCCTAGCACAAGGGGCCCCTGGGCAGTGCCGGGCCAGGAAAGCAGCCAGGCCAAGCCTGGAACAGGTGCCCCGGACTGGAGGGAAAGCAAGGGGTCCCATTCTAGGTAGCAGTGTTCACAATGTGTGCCCGCGCGGGGAACCCGTGCCAAGGTGGTGGATGACCCGGCCTGGACACGGATGCGGCACGTGAACCAGTCACGTGGTCGTGGATGTGGTGCGGGGTAGACAGCTGGACTTGGCTGAAGGACAGAGACTCAGGTGTCTTTGGGAGGAAGTCTTCCAGATTCAGGAGGTGACTCAGGAGCCAGCCTGGAGATGAAGGGACAGGGAATGGTGTTTGACCCAGAACCTCAGGGAACAAAAAGTTTTCATTGGAAGTATCTTCCCTGGCCCCTTCTGTGTGCCTCTGTGTTTTGTTTTGTTTTGTTTTAAGGATTTTATTTATTGGGGTGCCTGGGTGGCTCAGTCATTAAGCATCTGCCTTTGGCTCACGTCATGATCCCAGGGTCCTGGGATCCAGCCCCATGTTGGGCTCCCTGCTCGGCGGGGAGCCTGCTTCTCCTTCTCCTACTGCCCCTGCTTATGTTTCTGCTCTCGCTCTGTCAAGAAAATAAACAAAATCTTAAAAAAAAAAAAAGAAAAATATTTCATTTATTTGAGAGAGTACGGGCAAGGGGAGAGGGCGGACAGAGAGCGAGCAGGCTTCCCGCCAAGCAGGGAGCCCGGCACAGGACGCGATCCCAGGACCCTGGGATCATGACCTGAGCTGCAGGCAGACGCTTAACTGACTGAGCCACCCAGGCTCCCCTGCCGTTGTATTTTTTTGGATTATCTTTTTAGATTAACAGCTACTTCATCTTCAGAACGAAGGCGTGGTCAGTGTGATTTCAAGACCTCCGGCTCCCAAGCTCCAAGACCCAGACAGGCCGCAGCTTTCTCAAAACGGCGAAACGAATCCCTGACCACTAGACTCATGGCGTCCAGACCCTGAAACCTCTCCACCGTGAGCCACTCACAAATTATCCAGATCGGTGGTTTTGAAACCGCAGGCTGCCCTCCATTAGCTGCCATGTAATCGGTTTAGCACTGGAGCTCGGTTTTAAAATTAAATGGAAGAAACTCGACTTTAAAAATACCGCTGTGGGGGCTCCTGGGTGGCTCAGTGGGTTAAAGCCTCTGCCTTCGGCTCAGGTCATGATCCCAGGGTCCTCGGATCAAGCCCCGCATCGGGCTCTCTGCTCAGTGAGGAAGCCTGCTTCCTCCTCTCTCTGCCTGCCTCTCTGCCTACTTGGGGTCTCTGTCAAATAAATAAATAAAATCTTTAAAAAAAAAAAAATACCGCTGTGTGCCATGACGTTCAGCTTCCTTTCGGGCATCGGTTCCCATCCTCGCTGAGAAGCACTGCGGCCCAGGAAGAGTCGCCTTGTGTCCTTCCTGCTCATCTACCCCCAGGCGACTCGCGGTGACCCGCCAGACTCACTCCTGCACACTGGCCCTCAGCTCTTCCTTCTAAGCAGCACGTACAGCGCAGCACACACTGTTCGAGGTGCTTGGCGTCAGTCCGCCGCGTCCTCGACGCATGCCGTGGGTGCCGTCACCCTTATTTCCCAGGTGAGGAAGCGGGGCCGTGGAGAGGTGAGGCCGCTAGGCCCAGCCAGAGCCCCGCATGCGGGGGCTGGAGCCGAGGCTCATTCTGGCCACGCGGGACGTCTGGTCTGAGAACTCTCTTCCAGGACCTGTCCTTGCAGGGCCTCGGCAGCAGCAACCTGGAGGAATCCTGTCCTTGGGAGGGGACAGAGGTCCCCACAGGCTTCCCCTGCTCCACCCAGCAAGGAGCCAGGGCCCCTGAAGCCCGGCCTCTGAGCTCTAGGGCTTCTCCCAAGGTGCCATCCGCGTGTGACCACCCGGGGTCTCGGGCCATCAGCCAAAACCCCGACGAGCCTCTATAGCCCGTGAGATCACAAACACCGGTTCACGGACGTTCTCACCGACTAGAAGGACATGCCAAAAGGACAAGTATTTTGTCTAGGCGCCACTGTACCTCTAGCTCCCGGAACAGGGGTGGCACTTCCGAGAAACTGCAGAAGTATGTGTTACTGAGTAAGCAGGAGTTGGGAGGGAAAAGTCTGCATAAAACCAGAAGCAGAGCCCACCCCCGTTCCCTTCGGACAGGGCACCACACCTGCCATCTGGTCCTGCAACGGCTGACCCACTCCGGTTCACGCCTCAGCGACAAGCAGCCGAGGGAAGGAGTCTGGAGTCCTCAGGAGGGAAGAGGCTCTTAGAGGGGAGCTTCTGTGAGCAAGATCACAAGCCCGACCGGCCTCCACGCCGCCCCCAGGTCTGCGCGTTCATCCTGCGAGTTTCCGCTTTCTCCGTACTCGGGGCTCGTCTGTGATCAGCACCTTCAGGCTCTGCCCACCCCCGGGACATGAAGTGGTTTCAAAGCATTATCTGGGCCCTGGCGTGTCAGATTCACACACAGCGGACAGGAGACGTGAGCTCTCCTCGCCCAGGGGCTCTCGCTTGTCCGAGCTGCGCTGAACCAGCAGAGCACACGGACCGCTGGGGACCAGGAGGGAGCAGGGGGCAGCAGCGCCCGACCCGGGACAGAGAAGGCCGGAGAGGGGCGGGAGGTGGAAACAGACGGGCCTGGGGAGGTGTCCTGTCCCACGGTGTCTAGAAACGGACCCCTACCACCCTGCACCTGCTGGGGAGGGAGGAGAGACCCTCGGAGCCCCTGCCCACTGCAGGAGGGAAGAAGTCACTTGGTGACCACGATCTCCTCCACGCATTGCTGCAGGGGACGCAGCAGCCGGCGGAGGCAGCCTGGCACACGGGGGGCTCCGCGGCAGGAGGCAGCGCGGCCGGAAGTCTGCTTCTCCTAACTCAGGCCGAGAGCACGCGAAGGGCTTATGTGACTGAGCGGGGTCTTCCAACGCCCACACCTGCGCCATCGCTCCCTCGAGCTCTGTTCCTTCCTTTACCTACGTCTGGGCAGGATTTGGGCCACGTCTGTGAGGACCTGTTGGGCCGGTGCACAGAAGGAGAGTGCACTCAGGCCGGTGCACTCAGGGAGACGAGCCGGGTGCCTGCCGAGGCCAGCTCAGTGGGAACCGCGGCCACCCCACATCCCGAGGACGGGTGACCCTCGGAGGGAACAGCTTGCAAGACGCCCTCAATGACTTAGCACAGATGCTCTCGCCTTAGAAAACACCCAGCAGATGGCAGGAAACAGGAGACACGGCAAATAAATTCAGAGGTTTTATTCTGTAAAGCACATATGCACATACTCCAAACACAGAAAATTAACCTGGGAGTGAACGCCGTAACACATCAGCTACTGACCATCGTGCAGAAGGTAAGCGAGACGGGTCTGCAGGCCCTCGCAGCCCCACGGTGCCTGCAAGAGAGCTGGAAACTGGGATGCGGAATCCCCACAGACCGTCAGAGAAAATGCAACCCAAACGCAGGCTCCTAGCGACGAGAAAAACTTACAAATAGAATCAAAACTGATTCAAGTCATACAGTGAAAAGACAAAAGGAGAAAGGAAAGAGATCAATATGATCTGAAACGACCACTGAGAGCTGCTGACCCTGACTGGGCCTCTGGTCCAAGACGCCTGAGAACGCCCAGGGCTCCCATGCGGGGTCACTCGCAATGGCACCTGGGCCCTGCTGGGACGCTCTTCTGAGCCCGAGGTCCCCCGGCAAGAGGCTGCGGAGGACCAGGCCTCATCTGCAAGCGCCCGGATGTGACAGGACTCCGGCCGTCCCAGAGCCCATGGGAGCCTCTTCGGTGCCTAGACTTCTGCACCAGGTCCACGGCCTCTCCGCTTGCCCGCCCCCCTTCAGACACCGACAGACCCTGGGTTTCCGGAAGATCTCTGAGAAATCACCTGCCAGAGTGAACGCTGGATGTTAAAGTGTGTGTCCTCCCCTCGTGACAAGTCCTACTGTCGAGGCATTTTTGGCACTTCCTTCCCTCATGCCTAAGAGTCCCTCCGCCCCTGGCTACAGATTCCAGCCACTCCCTGTCACTGAAACAAGGGACAGTCATATTAGCAACGGCTGGACCCAACACGCCAGAGAAACTGACTCTTTTCACCTTCCTCCTTTCAGGGCGCTCTGCCGGCCACAGACCTCGCCCTCTGACTCCACCTCACTGGGATTTCATGAATTCAGTAGCAGCTTAATCTAAAATCTGTTGGTCTTGATACTGATGTTTCTAAAGGCCAAGCCAAACGGCTCTCTCTCCATCTTGTCTCGTAAGAGTCTCACAGTCTCTACAGAGAAAACTAAATGAACGGGTTAGCCACGCATCACGTAAGCAACTCAAAAAACCTAGATAGACAAGTATGATTACTGTGCTTGAGATGTACCAAAAGGAAAAAAAATGGGGGGGGGATATTGGCATATTCAGTTACTACAGTGATTACTTTAACAATCTTTGTTTAGAGCCCACAACTGTCTTCCACTCGAGAATGCCTGGGACCACATGTCTGAGGCCAATTATTTTAGACGTAGGACTGATCTGCAGTTCGGAGCAGACTACAGACCTGACGTTGAGGGAAAGAAGTGCTGACAGTCACGTCCAAGGTTTTAACGGCCCTTCGCTCCACACCACTGCTTGGGGGAGCACAGAGGTCAGTCAGGACGATGTGTTTTTAATGCAAAGAGCTATTACGGAAAACAGTAAGAATACAAGTAACAAGAAAGGACTAGGAAAGACCACGCAATTTTTTTTTTTTTTACAAGATGGATTAGAAGAAAAAAGAGATAAAGGGTCTGATCATCAAAGTGCCACAGGAAAGAAAAATGCTTTTTGTCTTCCTCAGACACGGCGGATCGGAGTGGCCTTCCTTCCAGTTCCACAGGCACCATGACGTGCCCGGATCTACCAGCTGCCACTTCCTTCCGAAGACACGTTCACTGCAGAGACAGAGATGCAAAAAGTAGAAGGAAGAAAACCCACTCCCTCTTCAAGGAAGACAAGAAACTCCTGCACAACTATTGGGCTGAACCAGCTTTCTCTTTCCAAACTGCCGTCAGCATTCCAGCAAACAGAATAGCTAATTTCTACTCTAGAGCCATTCACTTCATTTTTAAGCTCTTTTGAGTGAGGACGCTGCTTTAACTTTGATAATGGAGGAAAGGGACAAGAGAGGAGAAGACAGTGGAAGATTCTGTGCCAACTCGACTCACACAAGACCAGGTTCCTCACCGTCTGTATGGAAAATGAAACTTAGATCTTTACCATGTAGGTGATTTTTCAATAGTTAACTTTTTACTCAAGATGAAAGCACAAGTCTGTCCTAACTAGAGTAGTATTAAAATGTGACTATTTTACTTTTCTTTTCAAAGGAAAAAAAAAAACAAAACAAGAAATAAGAAAGACAGGCATGTTTCCTTGCAAGCAAAACGGAGAAAAAGGGATTATTGTTGTCACCATGATTATTAAGCCACAGACACGTAAAATCCACAAAATGGATTGGTGGCTTTGGAAATGCAGTATCACATCGAAGGTGCAGACGGTTTCGAACATTCTGTACATACGGGCTGAGACAAGGACCGAAGCAAACCTCAACCCCGCCAGCCATGAAACGCCCGTGACCGCGGGGAAGACGGCACGGTCCGCTCCGCCGCAGCGAGCTCCCCGTCCTCCCCGGCGGCGCAGGCGCATCCCACCAAGTCCGCGGTGGGGCTGAAGGCTTTCGGCTGCACCCAGTGCGAAGCACGTGCATCATCGGACCAATTTCTGAATAGATTTTATAAATATATACAAATCAGTTACAGGCACTTGAAATGTCTTTGGCTGGAATAACCCAACATTGCGAGATAATATATTCACAGAGTGTCCAGGCCCAGGCTGGGTTCAGCAGGCAATGATTATGGTTCTCTCAGTCTCTCTCAGAGAACGGGCAGTTGTGGGGTTAGGCATCGGCCAAAGCCACCTGAAAGAGAACGCGATGAGCCCGCCACACAGCAGAGCCCGCAGAACTCAGTCCCACCGGCGCCCTGCCCTCACCGGTGATCCAGACCCTTTATCAACCAAACACCGGGAGCTACATGGCAGGCATCTAGCGGGCAGAGGAATGACTAACTCCCTAGGGAAAAAAGATCTCACTTAGCAGGGCATGAACAGCGACCCGAAAGTCTCCGCCGCGAGCGGCCGATGCAGCAGAACCCCCTGCCGAGACAGAGGTCGCAGTTTTGAGACCGCGGTCAGGATTCTGCGAGGCGGCTCCTCCAGCTGACAGAAGCAGACAGGAAGCAGCCCTGCCAGGGTCCGCTGCCCGCACCCCTCCCCCCCGCCCGCCCGGGGCTCTGAGAACAGTTCCCAGTTCCCAGCCATGCAGTGGGTGTGCGGCTGGGGGCAGACCACTACAGATACACACAGGACCTAAGCTCTCTGCAGGAGACGAGCCTCCAGCCACAGAGGGAATCAGGACCACACGGGACGTTCAGTCTGCAGAGACCCCAGCAACAGTGCCGGGCCACACCCGTCCACCGCTCACCTTCTCGGGACAGAAGTCGGGATTGCTCTGACGCAACTTGCTGGGTCTGCCTTTGATGACCGCGTAGCAAAACATGGTTATCACCATCACGAAGAGGAAGTAGCTGGTGTGCATGAGATGCAAATTTATTAATGAACGGTCGTCCTGAATAAAGAGAACAAGCCAGAAACATCGCACTGAGTTGCTGGAAGACGTCACTGCTAGGATTCTGGAAATGGGTTCATAACCTCCAGACTCCCCTCAACTTGAATTCTTAACTGGAAGGAGAGAGGGTTCTGTTCTTCTTCTAAACTATTAAAACCGGGTCTAAGTAAAGACGCTGTTCCTGGGGCCACCCACTTCTTCCTAAGGCAGCCCCTGCCCTGGCTTCTGCACTCCCACACTGCCCAGGACCCTGCCCCAGGACCCCCGTCCCCAGGAAGCCCCAGAGACCCAGGGGCTCTAACCCTTACCCTTCTCCTCCGCCCCTTCCTCTGACAGCCCAAGCCTGTCTTCCCCAATCCTCCCTACGCTCCCGCCAAGAAGGCCTCTCCCCACGGGCGGCTTCCTTCGGTCTTTTTCTCACTTTCCAAGTCCTTGATTCAGTCTCCTCTGACCTCCCGCACGCGGTCACCGTCGCCAGGCCTGCCAGGTGCCGCACGCCAGCCCTGCTCCCACCCCTTTTCCTTCACACACGCGCACACACATGCACCCACCTCCAGGCCTCGAAACATCAGCCTTGGGCCCTTGGGCTCCAGCCCACAAACGCTCATGGGTTGGGCAGACCCGTCTCCCTCACGCACTGCTGTGCAAGGCCTTACAGCCCAAACGCACAAGTCCGAAAGCCTCGGCGAGGCACCGACGTGTCTTCCAGCCCCCGGCCCCTGCCCGGTGCCCAGCCTGGCTCTGTTGCTCAGTCCCGCAGCCCCAGCCCACCAACTGCTACAGCTCGACAGAGAAGAGAAGAAAGAGAAGAGAAGAAAGAGAAAAGAATCAGGCCAGAAGAAGTCTAGCTACCATATACCGACAGGAAGAAAAGTGCGGACACTTAGAAAAATCCGTGCAGTCCGTTAAAAGCGGGTTCAAGGCTGGGCACGAGGCCGAACCAACCCCAGCAGGCGGGTTACAGCGTCTTCCTCCTTGTTAGGTAAAACCCTACCAGCCCTCGGTATCTCGCCAAAGACTCTTCTCCTCCAATTTACTTCCACCTTTCTGAATTTCACACGATTTACTATTCATGTTCACACCAACCCAATACTCCCGGAGTGACCGCGGGAGTGAGCAGACGGTACACGTGTCCCTGGAACACGACGGCCGCGTGACAAACGTAACCGCTGGTGACCAAAGCAGAAAATGAAGAACAGACGCAGAGTGTCCTTAACCAATGGGGTGGCAGCTCCACCCGGGCCCCTGCCACCACCCCTAGTCTCCTGGCCCAGCTGGAAATCGAGAAGGGGAAGGGCTAAGCGCACTCAAGGAGGTAGAGGGCCTAGGTGACTGTCCCCAGATGCAGGCAGACACACAGACACACAACTTCTCTCACTTACGTCTGGAACAATAACTGTAAGCTTGGGATTCAAAGCGTGATAGACTTTTCCAATGGCCCCCTTGTAACACCAGAAAGGGTTGTAATCCTGAGCATATTTTGTGTTGGCGTCTCTCGCGGTCGTGAAGATCTTGTACCAGAGCGTGGCGTTGCTGTACGTGTCGGGAACACAGTGTGGTGGCTGTCTGCGGGGAAGAGAGCGCAAGACAGGGCTCAGCGGCCTGATGCCCTCACCCGGGCCTCCCCCACGGCCCAGGCGCCGCACTGAGCATGGCGTCCCGTGTGGAGAAGAGAAAGAAGCAACATACATTTCTTTAAGATGAAGACCCTTACGTTCTTTTTAGCTTACAGGTTTTTTTTTTTTTTTTAATTTAACAAACACCTAACGGAGTAAGAAACAGGCAAGTCTGTTTGTTAGTCTGCTTGTTAAGATTTCTGGCTTCACAAGTCAACCAACCATGGTTCTCTTCCCTGCGATGTAGCCAAAGAGAGGCCTGGCCCTTTTAGGCCCATTTTTGTAAATTAACTAAATTCTCAGTCACAACTGAAAGTTTTATACACAAACTTCTCCGACAGCAAGTAACACTCACCTGATCTTGTCCTACAAACCTCCAAATATCTAAAACAGGTAGATCCCAGAGTAATTATTTTTTGAGAGTGCGAGCAAGCGAGCGAGAGAGTGCGTGCACGTGCGTAGGGGACAGGCAGAGGGAGACGCTCAAGCAAACTCGATGCCCAGCGCAGAGCCCGACGTGAGGCTCCACCTCACGACCCCGAGATCATGACCTGAGCTGAAATCACGTCAGATGTCAACTGACTGAACCACCCAGGCGCCCCCTGAGTAATTCTTCTTCTTTAAAAAGAATTCCTCAGGTGCCTGGGTGGCTCAGTGGGTTAAGCCGCTGCCTTCAGCTCAGGTCATGATCTCAGGTCCTGGGATCGAGTCCCGCGTCGGGCTCTCTGCTCAGCAGGGAGCCTGCTTCCCTCTCTCTCTCTGCCTGCCTCTCCATCTACTTGTGATTTCTCTCTGTCAAAAAAATAAAAATAAAAAATAAATCTTAAAAAAAAAAAATTCTTAAAAAGAATTCCTCTACATTGCAGGTTAATAAAAATAATTAAATAAACAACCAGAATTCATCTTAGAATTCTCTTAAATAGGCTACATCTTACACATTTCATGTACTTACAGATCATTATCTCCATTATAAAGAGGCAAAAAAAACCCCAAACCTTAAAACTTATCCACGGTGACATGACAGCTGCTCAAAACAGATGAGGCACAAGTTTCAGCAACAGACACTGTTTTGCAGAAAGATTCATTTATACTCCCGGTCGCAATGACTAAAGCTTCATCTTTCTGGAGGCTTCCTCCTAAGTCCTGCTGGTGACACATCAGCTCCTACTTACTCGGTGTGACATGCTTGCACCGACAGGACAGGCGGCCCAGCACGGTAAGCAGAGCGGATGCTTTCAGTCCCTGCTCAAGCATCACTCACTCTCCAATCCTCAATGCCGAGTTCTACCTTAGGATCCCAAACTCAACTCAAATAACCCTTCAGATGGGCCTGCTGGGACAGCTGTGTATAGTTGTTTACCGCAAGCTTCCCCAGAACCTGCCCAAGCGCCCCAGTCCCACTCCTGGTCAACGGGGCTTCTGGCGCGCAGCCACGGGGTTCCGGAAAACACTTACACGGTGACGGGGAACACCCCAGGGTTGGCTGTGAGGGTCATGCACGTGGTGAACACCACCTGCTCGCAGTGACCGTGAAGGGCACAATCGTCCGAACTCCAAGCTGTAGGCAGGGTAAAGGTAATGTTGATCTCCTCGTGGGCTTCCCGGCCTACGAAAGAGAAATGGGGGTGGGGGGCAGCGAGGGAGAGCGTTGGTAAATCAAGGCAGGAACTCATCTATGCATTATGCTCTGGGATTCCAAGGAATCCTGGAATCAAACTCACCCAGGAATCCCCGATCAGCCCAGAGAAGCGAGACATCTGCCTGTGCGGGATTTCAGGAACTAGAGCTTGGAGCCAGACTCCGAGGCCTGCTCACCCGGGGGAGCCCGCGTGTGGCAAACGGAAAGGAGCCACTGTTAGCCAGGGCCCAGAGATGCCAGGCAACAAGGACCCCCAGTGCCCAAGGTAGAAAGTTGGGGGCAGGCTGAGTTACTACCTCCGCTGTTCTAGCACCTGTACGGCACTCGTGCCATTTCCAAATCGCTGTTAGATGTATCACTCCACATAAAACACACGCCATCCCACAAACATGACCAGAGAAGCGTTACTGCTCCCTTCCACATGTGAGCAGACCAAGGATCCGGGGCTCTACCAGACTTCAGGAAGGTTGGGAACTGATAAGGGATAAAGAAGCTTCAACGAAAACCAAGGTCTAGTACCGCAGCAGAAGGAGACGGTCCACCCACTCCCAGAGTCACCTTCCCGCACTCCTGTGGGAACAGCTCTCAGCCGGAAGAGCCAGCAGAGGTCGGCCAGGCACTCCCAAGTTCCTCCAAGGACAGAGAGGCCCTTGGTAACAAAGAACCAAAGACTATTCTTCTAAGATCTGGGCCTCCGTAGGAAGCCTGTCCTAGTCACTCCAGCTTCTGCTACGTCCTCAACTGTCTCCTGAATCACTTGCAGTCTGTCACGGTCAGAACGCCCCACTGGTCCAAGAGCAGGGCTCAATGTTCTACTGATGGTTATTTTCACTATTTTTTTTTTTTTAATTCATTTAAGAGAGAGGGAAAGAGTACAAGCAGGGGGAGGGGCAGAGGGAGAGAGAGAGAGAAGAGCTCCCTGCTGAGAGGGAGCCTGGCACTTAGTACAGCACCTCCTTTGTGCCAGGAACTACTGTTACGTGTTTGATAAATATTAACTCATGTTATATTGGTCTCTTCTGTGATCCTAAAATTCCAACAGACAAGACCAGGTCTTGGGCTTTTTCTTGTTCTTCCCAGCAGCTGGCACAGTGCTGAGCTAATGTGGGTGCGCATTCAAAAATTTGTAGACTAGTAACAATATTTGTAGTATGTAGTGAAAACTCTAAGATGAAAAACCTGAATAAAAATTTTGTGTTTGTAAAAATTAAAACCGGAGCTCAGCCTTAAAGTGTCCTCTCAGCCGCTGTGTTGAGAGCCTACTGTACACCAAGCACTTTAGGTGAAGATGTAGCAAAAACAACTCCTTCTTGACTTCATTTAGCTCCAACTCAAAAAAAGAGGACACGTGTAAAAACAATAATCTGACGAGTAAAAACCATATACCACTGATACTCTGTCTTAGAAGTTTCTGCCTAAGAAAATCTAAACGGAAAAGGGTGACACTCACATACCTGAAAGTCCAATCTGATGGCCCAGAATGGTCGAGCACAGATGGGTGACATTGCGGGAGTACCCTCCGAAGGGCTTCAGCGGGTCCAAGGTCAGCGTGATGGCCACTGAGATGTTCAGTGGGCCCGCGTCCTCCAGGGCCTGCGGGGACTGGGTGGACGCTCTGGCCTGCCCGCTGGCCACCGTGCTCTCCGGGGTTGTGGTGTCGTTTGTGAGGTGCTTCAGTGTTTCGTTCTCGGATACACACAAGTCCAGATCGTTGAACCGCAGCAGAAACGTATTCCAGTCCTGCGGTGGGAGAAAACAGAGGTGTAAGGAAAGCAAGTGAGAGCCGTCGGAAAGCGCTGCCCCTGGCACCCTACAGCCAGGACCCCTGCGTGGGGTCACGGAGCCACAGAGTTAAGCGCTGAAAATAACTACGACAATGCAGCTACCAGCCTCTCGCAGTGGCATAACGGTGCCGGTTTTCCAAACCACTCTCACATTCACAATCTAAAATACGAACTCTTCACTGGCATGAGATACGAAATAAACTAGGAGATTAAACCAGCTTATTCAAGAAAATGCATAAAAAACCAGCATATTATACTTAGAAAAAATGATCTAGCTTGAGAACAAAACTTGAAAAGAAAGCTTGAATGAAAGTTGTAAAACATTAAAAGCATTAATCCAAATTCACTTAGCAGATGTGATTAGTTACTTGTTTTTTCTAAGACTTTTAAGTAATCTCTACACCCAACGTGCAGTTCAGACTCACAGCCCCGAGATCGAGTCACCCACTCCCCTGACAGAACCAGCCCAGTGCACTTTTACATAAGGCTGCGGGGGTGCCTGGCTGGCTCAGTCAGAAAAGCACACGACTCCTGGTCTCGGTCAGGGTCGTGAGTTTGAGGTCCATGTTGGGTCCACAGGTACTTAAATAAATAAAACTTAAAAAAAAAAATAAATAAAGCTGCCTTAAAATAATTCCTGGAAAGGTCAGTTCACCACCGTCAATACCAACACCAGTATGGCCCCCTTGTCACGGCCTTTCAATCATGACCACCTTAAAGCAGAACAACTTAAAAAAGGAGGAGAAAAGATGTTTTCTGGCATCTCTTCACTTCTGTATTGCCGGTTTAAATCATAGGTAGTTTTAAATATATACACAGCTGCTTATGTCATGGTTCAACCGAAACCAACAATAATAAAGTACTCACCGGGTTCTATTTTAATTTAATTTTCACAAAAAAGCAAAGATGAACTCGGGCGGAAAGGGAAGAACACACTAGCCCCGGGTGAGACACTGACTTCCTTCAGGCAACATTAGTCTACAAGAAGCTGTCAGATGTGAGGACTAATCGAGTTATACTTGGATCACTCTAATGAGGAGCAGGGAAGGGGAGGGGAGGGCAGGGCAGGGCGCTGCCGGAGCAATCCTGGAGCGGCCAGCGAGTCTACCTTTAGAGAACCCGGTCCATCAGTCTGCGGCAGCTATGGCGGGTGCATCAAACTACACTCCTCCAAACCTACAGAGTTGACCGACCACTCAAAAACACTGGGGCTGAACAGGAACATTCTAGTACATTCCTTCATATTCCAGACATGAGGGAACTGAGGCCAAGGGCAGTCTTATGGACTCTCTAATTCCACAGTTGACGGCAGAAGCAGGATTAAGTTTTTTGATTCACAGCCCCTAACTTTTCCCATATTTCTAAGATCCTCATTTGAAAATAAAATCATGGGGCGCCTGGTTGGCTCAGTGTGTTAAGCCTCTGCCTTCGGCTCAGGTCGCGATCTCAGGTTCCTGGGATCGAGCCCGGCATCGGGCTCCCTGCTTGGTGGGGAGCCTGCTTCCCTCCTCTCTCTCTGCCTGCCTCTCTGCCTCCTTGTGATCTCTGTCTGTCAAATAAATAAATAAAATCTTAAAAAACAAAAAAAAGAAAGAAAAGGAAAGGAAAGAAAACCACGAAGTCGATCATGACCACAGTTCTGCACCGGCTCGGCACTGCCTTCCTGCAGACCGCGAGCCCATTCTGGACAGACAGCCAAAGCCAATGTCAGGCACCACTCTGATGACTAAGGACTGATCATCCAGGCTGCCTTAACCACTGGTGCTGGCCAAGTGCTCACCGTGGCCCTGGGCTCTGAGGAAAAGCAATGCCAGGATGCCGCAGAGCCCTGGTTGTGGCTAGAATATTCGTTTTCAGCCCTAATGTGGGCACAGGCTCTCTGCACGACCTTTAAAGACTCGGGCAGAGTCAGGGCAGAGGGAGAGCCGAACCAGCCTGTACACTTCTTGGTCAGAAACAGTTTGAAAGGGTTTCCTGGCAGAAATAGCTAACACTTGTCACTTAAACTTTGTGAAAAAGTTCGCTTGTGAAGGGGACCCCCCTCCTGCCAAGGTAGTCTAGGATCGAGAGCACTGAGGACAGAGCACAGAGCAAGCCATGCCCCCTGCTACACCGAGGAAGAACCCTCCTCTCCTGCACAGGGCGCACACAAGGCAGGCACAGCGCGATTCCAATCCCGCCCCCGTTCCCGCTCCCACCAAGGCAGGCACCCCGGAAGAGAAGGCACCCCATAAGTCTACTAAGGCAGGAACTCTTTTGTCCTAAGAGAAACCACAACCACCAGTAATTTACCATACCTTTAATTCAGCATAATTCCTAACGTTGTCAAATACATTTTGTAATAGGTACATTATCATTCAGTTCCATTAAAGAAGAACTGTTAACTTTGTGTTGTTTTCTTGGTATATGCAAAAATACATCTTTTAGAACCCATATTATGAGTATTCAAACCATTATTTGCCTAGATTAGGGTTTAAAGGGCAACACCCTAATAATTTATTTAAACTGACCACAGTGTAAAATCTAGAAGGCCAGTGTGCAGAAAACGGAAGCTCTGCTTAATAAAAAGAAATATATTTGGAAATAAGATCCAGCTTTGTATTTCTTCAGTGTCCCTCCTCAGGAAACGGAAAAGCTATCAGTACAGCTACTAAAACTCCGTGATGACACAGGGCCTCAAAAGAACAAATGTTTACAGTTTTTAGAAATAGCAATTAGCTAATTCAAAACTTTAATAATAAATTTGCTGATTTATTAAGTTAATAATAGCAAGCCTGTTAGTTCTCTAAGTTCCTGACACACTTTACAATATACTTCCCAAACGCACGGTTCACCGCTGAAGCAGTCTAACTGAAACTGGTAACATCACTTACATCAACACTGTCTGACTAGATGTATTCCCAGTGAACCACACGGAGACGGAAGACAGATGCTGGGGAAAACGCTGCTTTCTCACTGCGTTCAAAGGAAAGGTGTGTGGAGAGCCCAAGGCTGCTCCCCTACTGTGGAAGGCCTGGCCAGCCCAAAAGGAAGACTTGGAACACACGATACCTCCGCCATTTCCGGTGACTTAATCTCCTTGATTTTGAAGAAATAGCCCAAGGTCAGGAAAGCTATCGCCATGGCGCTGACACTGATCATGAAGACCACGAGGGGAGGCCGGCTGCTGATGTACAGCTTCAGGTTCTCCAGGGGGTTGATGCTGAACATTATTCCCATCAGCTCCACCTGAAAGGGACGAATCGTTAGACTCAGGGACCGTCTCACCCAAAGAAACCCTACGATCCCTGCCGTGGTTTCCTTCTCTGGTGCCTGGCTCTATGTAACAGGATTTATTTTTCCTGTGGGCTCCTCGATGGATTGCTGTGCACTGCAGTCTGGTTTTTTGTTTTTTAAGATTATTTACTTATTTATTTGACATACAGAGAGCACAAGCAGGCAGACAGGCAGGCAGAGAGAGGAGGAAGCAGGATCCCTGCTGAGCAGAGAGCCCGATGCGGGGCTCGATCCCGAAGGCAGAGGCTTAACCCACTTAGCCACCCAGATGCCCCGAAATCTTGCCAGTCTTACTCACTGCCCTAGCCCCCTCGTTCCTGGCCCCAGTACAGGAGGTGACACACAATGAGCAAGTCTATACATGAACCGACGACAACACTAAAAAAAGCAAAAACACTAAAAAAAAAATCTGTAACAGCTTTTAAGTTTGAGAGAAAAATATGCATCAACACGCCCTAAGAACCAACAGCGACCACGTGCAGTAAGCTGGGCTGTGTCCTGCCTCACCCTCACCAAGAGTCCTTTGAGATGTGAAATAATATCCTTCGTGCTCCTCCCAGAGCAACATCCCCGCGTGTTTTGTGTCCTTTTACTACACACACACACACACACACAATTACTGGCACTGCACACAGAAACTTGTGGAACATGAGACACTGACTATATTCTGACGCTAGTCTCATTCCCACGGTTGGAGCTTTGATCTCTGCAGACCGCGGCTGCCAGACGCACCAGCCACACCGTGTGCAAGTGCGGCTGAGGCCTGGGGTCCTCCCAGTTCCCACACCAGGCGCTGCAGCTCGCACAGGAGGGGCCTGGGCCACAGGGCAGGCCCCTCGGCCACCGGACCGGGTCACGCCACACAGCTCTCCAAGGAGTCCCACCAGCAACAGAAGGGCTCAGTCTACTCCCCGACATTAGGACCAACACTCCACACTCTGAAGCAAGCTTCCTCACTGGGACCACCAGTAAGATCGCTGCGAAATGTTATCTCATCGTTTTGTTTTAATTTTTATTTTTGCGAGAGCAGGCAAGTGAGCAGGAGCGGGGCAGAGGGAGAAGCAGACTCGGCCGAGCAGGGAGCCCAGGGCAGGACCCTGGGATCGTGACCCGGGCCGAAGGCAGAGGCTTCCCGACTGAGCCCCAGGCGCCCTCCTCACTATTTCAATTGCGTCTCCCTCAGACTGACCATCTCCACTGCTTTCTCAGCCATTTAAAGAAATTGCCATTTCTTAGCCATTATTTTCCTCTTCAAGTCTTATAGCTTCTTCCTAGGGAAACTGTCTCAGTCTTTTGGCTACTTATCAGCCTTTTGTCCATTTCTCATTAAAGCTCAGGAGTTTTTATATTCTGGAGCCTAAGCCATTTCATATGTTATGTATATGTTACATAAATACGTATCTATCCATATGTTACTTATACATTATACTTGATGACGTCTGTGGACTTCCTTTAATACAGTTTATGGTGCCTTTTACCATATGAAAGGTTCTTGTATTTTTTCAACAACTCTCTTGATATATAATTTACATATAATTCACCCATTTAACATGCACAAATCAACTCACAAAACTGGGCAACCTTCACTATAATCAATTTTCAAACATTTTCATCGTCTCATAAAGAAACCCCCCACGCTTTAGGAGTTACTCCCCATCCCCTCCGGCCCTAAGGCAACCACTAACACAGCTGGTCTCTGCAGACCTGCCCATTCCAAACGCTGCACAGGAATGGACTTGCAGCATGTGGCCCTTGGTGACTGGCTGCTCTCCCCTAGCACGGTGTGTCCGGGTTGGTCCGTGATGTCGCATGTATCAGTACTTCCTCCCTTTTTGTTGCCCCAAATACTCCACTGTATGAAATACTTTATTCACGTATTTTGCACATCCACGCGTCAGCTGACAGACGTCTGTTTCTACCTTTCATCCACTCTGAGTCAGGCTGCTACGAACATGCATGTGTCATTTATTGTATGGACACATGTGTCCACTTCTCCTGGCTGCTGTCTGTCCTACATACCCCAAGAGTGGCACTGCTGGGTCATGTGGTAACCACAGGTTTAACCTTCTGAGAACCTGCCCGGGCTGTTTTCCAAAGCAACTGCCCCACCCCGCATCCGCACAGCCAGATAGTGAGTGCTTTTCCCCACCGCATCATCCACGCTCGTCACTGCCTTGTTCATTACTGCCACCTTAATGGGTGTGCAGACCACCGTGCTGTGGTCTGCATTTCCGTGATAGCTACGAGTTCTTCATTCTAATGTATTTATCCCCCCTTTCCTTTTACGATGATGTGTATGCGTACATTATTTAATTCTCTTTCATTATTTTTCTCTTCAAGTCTTAGAGTTTGACTTTTAGTCTCTTATCGACTTGGAATTGATTTGAGATTCCAGAATTTAGTAGGCTTCTCATTTAATCTTTTTCGATATAGGAGGCCAATTACCCAGTATCATTCACTGAAGATGGTTTTGTACTGAACATGGGTGTCCCGTGGATTTGGAAGGCTACCTCTCATACACACGAAGCTCCCGGATGAATGTGGGTTTGTCTCTAGGCTTTTCTAATGTCCCATCATGGTGTCTGCATCTCCTCACCTTGGTACCGTTTGAAATCTTGCCATCTAATACAAGAATTCTAACATTTTACTTTTATTCAAAATCGTCTGAGCTCTTCTTGGCCCTTTACTCTGCTGTATGAATTTTAGGTCCTACCTATAAAGTTCTCAGGAAAATCTAGTTGAGTTTTAAACTGAAACTGTACCAAACAGACTACTAATTTGGGGAAGAAATGACATCTTTATAACACTGAGGTCCCCAGTCTCTGAACAGAATCTGTCTTAATTTACTTGGGTTCATTTATCTTTTTCAGTAATTTTTTAAAAACTTCTTATGTACCTTATTAGATTCAAAAAATACTGATTTATGCAGGTATCACTGACAGCATCTCCTAAAAATTACGTTTCTTACTGCTGATGTGTATAAAAGCAACAGGCTTTGGTTGCTTCCAGACACACCACTGAAATCTTTTAAATTCTAACTAGGTTATTTGTAGCTTTCCCTGGGTTTTGTGTAGACAGTCACATTGCAAACTAGTATATATTTCTTCCTTTCCAGCCCCTATTTATTTTTCTTAAACTTTGACTAAAATCTTCAGTGAAATGATGAAGAGAAGTGGCAACGGTCGATTCCTGCCTTTAAAGAGAATGCTTCTAAGTGTTTCAGTATTAACTACCGTGTATGTTAAAGGTTTCTGAAAGAAACCCCTTGCCAGGTTAAGAAAGTACTCCTCCGGGGCACCTGGATGGCTCAGTGGGTTAAAACCTCTGCCTTCAGCTCAGGTCATGATCCCAGGGTCCTGGGATCGAGCCCCACATCAGGCTCTCTGCTCAGCGGGGAGCCTGCTTCCTCCTCTCTCTCTGCCTGCCTCTCTGCCTACTTGTGATCTCTGTCAAATAAATAAATAAAATCTTTAAAAAAGAAAGAAAGAAAGAAAGTACTCCTCCAATTCAAGCATGCAAACAGACTTTCCTTACAAATAGGAGTTATATTTTAATGATCGCTTTCTCTGCAACTTCTTATCAACTTTTTCTCTTTGATCTGTTGACATCGCTGACATTCTCATGCTAACTCATATTTGTGTTCCTTGGATAAACTTAACATGATTGTGATTTTTTAAAACTACATGACTGGTTTATGTCTGCCATATTTTATCTGGACCTTTTAATTTCTATTCGTAAGAGATAAGAAAATGATCAGCCATGATCACGCTCTCCTTGACTAGTAGGACTAAGTCATCCCAGTATCACGAAATTAAATGAATTATCTGCACATGCATTTTCAAACTGTGTATGAGTCTGTGGGTAAGATATGTGTAAGATGTGAGTGTTTATTTCTTAGAACTTAACAGAACTTGACCCCCCCCCCCAAAAAAAATACTCCTTCTTTACCTAAATCATGGTCATGGCCTCACCACGACCACCAACCAAACCCACTAGCTAATCCTGTAGCTCTTCTTTCCGAAATCTCTTTCAGGTTCACCCATTTCCCCCACCTTCATGTGAAGAGGTATCAGCCCTCCACAACTCTAAGAGCCTGACATCCACGAGCCCAGCGAGCATCTTTATACTTACACATTCCACATGTCCAAAACTGAACTCATCTGCCTTCCTGCCAATAAGATTCTTCCCCCTGTATTCCCCACCTCAAACCATAACTCTGGAAAAC
This sequence comes from Mustela nivalis, assembly GCF_964662115.1. Classification (NCBI taxonomy): domain Eukaryota; kingdom Metazoa; phylum Chordata; class Mammalia; order Carnivora; family Mustelidae; genus Mustela; species Mustela nivalis. The sequence continues at coordinate 15,049,178 of NC_139038.1, forward strand.
AAGCCAGACTGCCTGCGCCTTCCCCACTATATCCAATCAACTGCTAAGTGCTAAAAGATTCTATTTCTTTACCATCTCTTACTTCCTCTTCCTCTCCACACTCCTGGGCCGCTGCCCTTAGTTCAGGCCCTTATCACCTTTCTCTTGTAGCTATTACTAAGCGTCTCAACCGGCTCTGCCTATACCAGTCACATCATCCATCCTCCACATGCTGCGAGAGTGACTTCTCCAAATGTCAATCTAGTTGTGTTACTGCTGAACTCTCGCAGCGCTCCAACAGCCAAGGGATGAAGTCCAAGCTCCTTAGAACGGCAAGCCACCGTGAGCTAGGTCTCGTCTAGCTCACGGTAACAGCCGTGGAAGACAGTTTGGTGTTTTCTTACGAAACTAAAACATACTCTTTTTTCCCCCCAATATATTATTTATTTGTCAGAAAGAGAGAGAGAGAGAGAGAGAGAGCGCGCGCGCAGACAAGCAGGGGAGCAGCAGGCACAGAAGCAGGCTCCCTGCTGAGCAAGGAGCCCGATGCGGGACTCGATCCCAGGACACCTGATCACAACCTGAGCCGAAGGCAGAGGCTTCACCAACTGAGCCACCCAGGCGTCCCAATTACCCATAAGGTCCAGCAACTACACTGCTTGGTATTTGCCCACAGGAGTTTAAAACTTACGTCCACATGGGGATGCTAGGGTGGCTCAGTCAGTTAAGGGTTGGTTCCTGATTTCAGCTCAGGCCACGATCTCCGGTCCATGAGACTGAGCCCCACGTCAGGCTCTGTGCTGGGCACACAGCCTGCTTGGGATTCTCTCTCCCCCTCTCTCACCCCTTAAAAAGCAAAACAAAACAAAAACTTCTGTCCACACAAAAATCTGCACTTGGATCTTTGTAGGCGCATTATCCATAACAGCCACAATTTGGAAGCAACCCAGATACCTTTCAGTAGGTGAATGGATAAACTGTGGTATATCCAGATAATGGAATATATTATTTGGCACTAAAAAAAGAGCTATTCAGCCGTGAAAGGCGAGGGGGAAACGTAAATGCATATGACTACATGAAAGAAGCCCATCCGAAAGGCTACTTACAGGATGACCCCAACTATATGACCTTCTACAAAAGGCACAACAATGGAGCCAATAAGAAGACCGGAGGCTGCGGTGGGTGGGAAGCAGAGCACAGAGGCTCTGCAGGGCAGTGAAAACACCACATGACACTATCAGGTGGACACAGGTCATTATAAATTTGTCCAGGGCACCTGGGTGGCTCAGTGGGTTAAAGCCTCTGCCTTCGGCTCAGGTTATGAACCCAGGGTCCTGGGATTGAGGCCCACATCGGGCTCTCTGCTTGGCGGGGAACCTGCTTCTTTCTCCCTCTCTGCCTACTGTAAAATAAATTTAAAAAAAAAAAAAAAAAGTAAAATACATAATAAATAAATAAATAGATTTGTCCAAACCCCTAGAACATACAACACCAAACACAAGTGCTAATGTAAACTGCACTCTGGATACTAGTGACAGGTCCACAGAGGAGGTTCACCAATTGTAACAAATGTGTCACCTGTGAGGAGGCAGGGGATGGAGGGTGCTGACAATGGAGGAGGCCGTGCACCTGTACGGACGGACTGGTTTCTGTACCTTCCTCTCAATTCTGCTGTGAACCTAAAACTGCTTTTAAAAACTTGAGTATTTTAGGGACGCCTGGGTGGCTCAGTTGGTTAAGCAGCTGCCTTCGACTCGGGTCATGATCCCAGGGTCCTGGGATGGAGTCCCACATTGGGCTCCTTGCTCGGCAGGGAACCTGCTTCTCCCTCTGCCTCTGCCTGCCTCTCTGTCTGCCTGTGCTCACGCACTCTCTCTCCCTCTGTCTCTGACAAATAAATAAAATCTTAAAAAAAAAAAAAAAAAGTTTTGAAAAAAAAAAAAAACTTGAGTATTTTAGGAAAAAAAACCCCAAAACTTGAGTATTTTTAAAAAGATAAAAATCTAGAAATGGCATTACTTAGGTTAAGAGTCATAAGATTCTGAAACAAAAACATCAATAATAACTTAGAATTCGGTAAATTTAAAGTTGGAAGCCTCTTATATATGCTTATAAAGTTTATTAAGAAAGAGAACAAAATCTGAATCATATATAAACTTAAGCACCTGAAACTACAATTATGAAACATCTAGAAAAATAGAAAAATCTAAAATAAGCTTTTAGAGAAAACTAAGTCATTAAAACCATGTCACACCAGAATGTAAACACTCAGATAAATATCAGCATAAATACCTAAAAATTAACAAACATCAACATAGCTAATTTAATTAGAGAAAGTTCCAGAGGAGGCCAACTATGTTTACTTAAAAGTAAAGTTTTAAATTATTTATTTGTTTATTTTCTTTTTAGAGAACACGTGTGAGATCGAGACGGGGAAAGGAGCAGAAAGGAAGAGAATCCCAAGCAGGCTCCATGGCCAGCATGGAACCCTACAATGTGGGGCTCGACCTCACAACCCTGAGATCATGATCGGAGCTGAAATCAAGAGTCAGACACTTGACCAACTGAACCACCCAGGTGCCTCAAGCTTTTTAAAAATTTTTTAATAAAACAATGAAAAGTCTAAATATTTCACAAACTTAAAATTCCTCTCCTACAAGCATTTTCAAATACAAATTTAACAAAAGCTAAACAAATTTATTTCTTTGCCAAAAAAAATGACAAGAACATTTCTGTAGCCTTCATCATAGTAACTGTCACTAATTAAAGAGTGAGTTAAGCTCGGTACAGGGATAGGAAAAGTAGCTCAGAGGGAAAGCACACTATCCGGCCCCCTCCCCTAAACCCACCCCAACTTCAATTAGGGACTTTCACAAAGATAAAGAGAGAAACTGTCAGGGCTTGTGATGCTGCCTCTTGGCAAAGTCTAGGCATTTAAGGTACCAGAACACAGCCCAAAGGCAATTTTACAAGCACGTGACTCAAGTCCGCTGGCAAAGCACCTAGAGCTGGGAGAGGAGTTCACCGCCAACACTACACCTCAGGTGGCAATTTAAGTAGACAAAGGCTAAGATTACTGCGGAGTTACCTCAAGCAACCTTCAAGTTAGGAGAAACAACGGTCACTTTAAAAGGGAGAAAAAGGGCTGTTAATCTCGCTAGAGCCCAGCTTGGCCACACGGATCAACAGCATTAAAGCCTAGCACACTCCCACCTCTGCTATGTGACTTCTAAAAACTTCACCTGAGAAAATACTCCTCGCTGAAACCAAAGATTTCACTAACACAGCTCCCTCAGGAGCGTTTAAAATGGTAAAAAAAAGAAAGGAAGGAAGGAAGGAGAAAAAGAAAAACCAGGTACCCACCAGCAGGGCAACGGCTACAGGATCTACTCCCAGCAGAAACACCACGGTCCTCAGACAGCCAGGACCTACGGTGACACAGAGCGAGGCTCAGCAGGTTTAAGGACGAGCGTGTGGGTGCGCCTAAGCCCCCACAGGGGGTGAAAAGACAGCCACCCGCAAGCCGTAAACAGTGCTGGTTCTCTCTACTGGTGAGATTACATACATCTTCTTTTTAAAAAATTTCCAAATGAGGGGCGCCTGAGTGGCTCAACTCCTGGTTTCAGCTCAGGTCCTGACGTCAGGTCGTGAAATCGAGCCCCGCACTGGGCTCCCGGCTCAGCGGGAAATCTACTGCATCTTCTCTCTTCCTCTTCCTGCTCGACGCACTCTCACATAAAAGATTTTCCATAGTGAGTATGTATTCTCTTTGTAATAATTTCTAACAATAAAATTTATATATATAATCCCCAATAGATCCTGCTGCTCTCATGGCCAAAACAAAAACTTTATTAAATCTTTTTTTTTTTTTTAAGATTTTTATTTATTTATTTGATAGACAGAGATCACAAGTAGGCAGAGAGGCAGGCAGAGAGAGAGGAGGAAGCAGGCTCCCCGCTGAGCAGAGAGCCCGATGCGGGGCTCGATCCCAGGACCCTGAGATCATGACCTGAGCCGAAGGCAGAGGCCTAAACCACTGAGCCACTCAGGCGCCCCAAACTTTATTAAAGCTTAATTCTAGTCACTTTCTTCATTAATAAAGGTGATGGGGTGCCTGGGTGGCGCTGTTGGTTGAGAGCCCAACTCTTTTTTTTTTTTTTTTTTTAAAGATTTTATTTATTTATTTGACAGACACAGATCACAAGTAGGCAGAGAGAGAGGGGGAAGCAGGCTCCCTCCTGAGCAGAGAGCCTGATGTGGGGCTTGAGCCCAGGACCCTGGGATCATGACCTGAGCCGAAGGCAGAGGCTTTAACCCACTGAGCCACCCAGGCACCCCGAGAGTCAAACTCTTAGTCTCAACTCAGATCATGATCTCAGGGTCGTGTGGGACTGAGCCCTGAGTCAGGCTCTGAGCTGGGTGCAGAGGCTGCTTGAGAGTCTCTGTCTCTGTCCCTCTGCCTCTCCCACTCATGCTCTTTCTCTCTAAAATAAATAATTCTTTAAAAAATGATAAAGGTTGGGGCACCTGGGTGGCTCAGTGGGTTAAGCCACTGCCTTCGGCTCAGGTCGTGATCTCAGTGTCCTGGGATCGAGTCCCGCATCGGGCTCTCTGCTCAGCAGGGAGCCTGCTTCCCTCTCTCTCTCTCTGCCTGCCTCTCCATCTACTTGTGATTTCTCTCTGTCAAATAAATAAATAAAATAAAAAAATAAATAAATAAATAAAATAAAAAAAATAAAAATAAAAAATGATAAAGGTGATTAAAAAAATAACATACCTTTTTTATACCAAACTAGAACAAAAATAAATAAAAAACAGGATGGTCCTCTAGTATGTCCTGGTGCTAAAGAAAGGCAAAGCTTAACTCGCAGTGATCTGTACACAGAGGGATCTGTAAGAAACCAAAAATAAAATAAGAATACTTAGGTGAGGGGCACCTGGGTGGCTCAGTGGGTTAAAGCCTTTGCCTTCAGCTCAGGTCATGATCCCAGGGTCCTGGGGTTGAGCCCCGCATCGGGCTCTCTGCACAGCAGGGAGCCTGCTTCCTCCTCTCTCTTTCTCTGCCTGCCTCTCTGCTTACTAGTGATCTCTGTCAGTCAATTAAGTAAAGAAATAAATCTTTTAAAAAAATAAATATATAAAAAAAACCCAACAAAATACTTAGGTGAGGTTCCTCTAGACCACCCAGTAACGTGTGCGCCTGGGGCAGGTGGTGCCTTAGAGGTCCTCCCAACAAGCGTGGGCCCCTCCCCAGGGCATGGAGGGGAGCGGGTGACCATGAGCAGAGAGGCACCCAGGATGGTAAGGTGTCCTGCAAGGCAGGAGAGAAGAGCGTCAGGAAGGAAGCGGCTCTGAGAAGTGTGAAAGTAGGAGGAGTAAGAAAAGAAAGGACATGAGTCTCTCCGCGCTTGGAGACGTGCTGAGCTGAACCTGAGCTTGCGTAATCCTGCACCTGGCAAGATCACTGGTGACCTTTAAAACCACTCTGGCGGAGGGAAATCAAACAGGATGAGGAGACAGGCCACAGGTGCACACCAGCGCTTCAGGGAAAGGACAAGCGACAGGGTCAGGAGAAGGGAGGAAATGGACAGAAAGCAGCTACTCCAGCGAGAGGGCTGCCCAAGCGACCAGGAGCCGCAGCTGAAACACGCAATCTGCATCTGGGCTTAGCATCTTTATTAGAAAGAAAAGAAACGAGCACTGATTATGTCAGATAACGAGCCCTTCCACAGGGTCTCCGTCTCGCCAAGTACACCACAGAGCTACTTGCTCAAGTTTAAAACTGCAATCTAAAACCAGAACTTAGATCTGCTAAACCACTACCTGTGACCCAATCAAAAAGTTCACTTTACGTGAAAAAAAAAAAACGCTGTTCACCTTAAACCAGGTTTTCGGCCTCAAGCTAAATGGGAAATTCCTTAGATCTCCCCTATAAACTCAAGTCCTTTTCTAAGTTTGGAAGAGACGGGGAGGTGGGGCGGGGGGCGGGGCATGCCAAAGCGACATCGTGGGGGAGGCTTGGAGAGCCCGTTCTGTGTGCCCACCCCAGGAACACCCTGCTCTTGGGCCAGGGGAAGAGCCGCAACTCACCGGGATGTGGGAGAGAGGCCCGCTCCGAGTGTAAGGACTGAAGCGGCATTTCTCAAATATCCTGCGCCCACCAAAGAGCACTCGCGGACAGGACCCCAGATCGTGCAACACCTGGCAGAGCCGCAGGCACTTGCTGGCGTCCAAGAAACCCTGGGTGGTCTCGAGCGCCCAGCTACCATCCTCACTCTGCTCCAAGAGCGGCTGCAGCTCAGCCTCCGCCCCAAGCTCATGGCCCGGCCTCTGCACAAGGCAGACACGCTCATTCCCAGCTTCCCGTCAAGTCTGCGGACCGATCTCCCACCGCTGCTCCAAACAGCCACCCACCGAAGCCCTCTACTGAGCTAAGCCAGGGCTACCTGGAGCCGACCAGGTCCAACCTCATCCGCGGTCGCCAAATCAGCTCATCTTCCTGGACAGACACAGCCGCCCCCCCAGTGACCACTTCCTGAGTCTCTCCCTCCCACAGTCACCGTCTGGCAGGTCCCGCCTTGGAACCCCGCTCGCGAGCAGCTGCTCCCCTCCCCAGACACTGCCTCCTTTAGCCAAACGAAAGCCGCACGCACCCTGCTCGTGTTGCCTCTCCTTCCCGTGATGTTTCTGCACTGCCCACCCCCGACAGGCACCGCCTGACACAGAGCAGGTGCTTAACGTAACATTGAACACGGCTGCCTACTTTTCACGTGAGTGGCACACGGTTCCAGGAGTCCTGCACATACTGTGTATGTGCCCTACAACATCTGTATTGCACAGAAGAGGAAATTACGGCCTAAGTCAGTCGGCTAACTTACCCAAGGTCATACAATAGGAAATGAACCAAGACTCCAATCCAGTCCACCTCCAGCGCCAGCGCACTGACCAGTAAGCACGGTGCGGCCTCCCAGGAGATGTTCCGGATTTGGATCAAGAGTCAAGCCTAGTCAACCCCCATCAAATGAGGTAAAAACCGAGGGTACACATAAAACTTTGCAGTTCAGACATCAGGAGCGATACAAGCAAGAGCCCTCTCACTAAGGGGATATGAGGAAGGCAGAAGCCAGACTCCCAAGGGCTAAGGAGAGTGTCCTGTCTAACCACGACTACCTACAGCACACCCTGTGTCAGACACCGCGCCAAGTGCTCTACTCACATTGTACTTCTTAACCTGCAACAATGCTAAGTAGATCCTACCATCCTGATTGTACAGAAGGGGAAACTGAGTCAAAAGAGGATAAGTAATTTGTGCAAGGTAATAAGTGGCAGAGATAGACTCTGATTAAATTCATCCGAGCCCAAAAGCTGTGTCACAATACGAGGGTTATAAGTAGGTTTCAAGTCCAACATCAAGTTGAAAAGAAATAAGGCAATTCATGTCTCAAAATGTTCATCCATTAGCGTACAAAGCAAAGATGAGTAGAATTTTGTCCATGGTTTGTTTCTCAAGCTAATATAATTCAGTGTAGAAAAAACTTTCACCATAACCAGAAGTTTAAATGATCAAAAGAGAAATTACAACAGAAAGCATAAAGTTTTAGTTGCTAAATGTGCATTTTAGGCAATACCAGTACTCAAAGACAAAAAGGAAAGGAACAACACAGGCTGATATAATTACGTTTGTAAGCAGATTTACTTTCAAAATTCAGACTCAGGCTGTACTTACTCACTTATAATTAATGAACGCATGGTTCCACTCTCCAAGTCATAACGTAAAATCACTGTAACCTCCAACATGCCCCTGTCCCTTTTTTATAAAATTAATTCACCATAGTTCCAAAACAGAAAATAATTTATCTTTGTTCTTTAATATTTTTAAACTGCTGACCATCTTAAAAACCGAATTAAAAGTATCCCCACATCAAAGTTTAATGACTTGGGAGTTTAATTAACAGATATTAAAAAAATAAATCACGAGTGACGACAAAATTAAAGGAACACTAAACATTCAATGTGAAATTATACTGTAACATCCACATTCAGTATAACAAGTGGGAGATACCATGAAAACAGCACTTTTAACCAACGAGCATGAAAGACCAACTGGCAAATGACTGTACTTTGCAGACTGTCATCGCCAAAGGCTTCTGTAGTCCCCAGGACTGCACTGAGATCTGTAATCATACAAACTACAAACCTCTGGTCAAATTTATTCAATCTGTACCAGGGAAAGATAATTTAAAGATTTCCATATTTATTAAAATAAATCCAACATGGAAAATCAATTTGCTAAAAACTCTCTTTCCTCCATTTCCTTTTTTTTATCACTATGATGCTGTGCTCGGTTTATTTTTTTCAAGTTTATTAAAATTCCAGTTAGTTAACAGATAGTAATACTGGTTTTAGGTGTACAATTTAGTGATTCAACACTCACATACATTGCCAAGCGCTCATCGAAAACAGCGCCCTCCTCAGTCCCTACCACCTTTTTCACCCGTGCACTCGCTCACGTCCCCTCTGGTACCCATCAGTTTGTTCCCCATAACTGAGAATATGTTCCTTGGTTTGCCTCTCTTTTTTCCCCTATGATCACCTGTTTTGTTTCTTAAATTCCACAGATCATTTTTAATATTAATTGTAGTGTCATAGTAAGATACTTTTAAAAACCCTCTTACATGGCAACAGAATTCCGCAGCATACTACTGACAAAAAAAACCACACAGATTGTCCATCCCTGGACTAATGTCGTGCTGCGGCCCCTGTTAAATCCACTCTTTTTCAGAGGCTCATCTGTAACGAGGAAGCACAGCAGTGGGTAGAAAGGGACGAGTCTAAAAGCATTAAAAAGTCAACAGAGTGCAGTCCTGAGCAGCGCTCAAAGGAAGGGTAAGACTGCAGTCAGGGAGGTCCTGAGACTGGTTACAATGATGCGAGGCAATTACAGGGCATCCTCCTTGAAGGATACTGGGTCAGAGAAACCGCACCTCTGGGAAGTGAACTGATGTCAGTGAAAATACTGGGGGACCGGCGGAAAAGCGCCGTCCATCACCCAGCTGTAGTCAGAGCCGCAGAGACCACACCAGGGCTGTGTTCTCACAAACTAAACACAGGCGCGGCAACACTGTGCAGACACCAAATCTAATTTCCTGATTGCTAACACCAGACAGAAATCACCATCAGCATCTTTTTCATTGTCCTTAAAATAAGTCAAGCACTGCTTTGTGTCACTGGCGGCATAATAGAACAAAAGAAACCCACCCCATGAAAACAATTCTTTAGAACCCAGAAATCTACCAGAAGCCACACTGCGTAGCCTCGGCTTTTTTTGGTCTTAGAAAAGCATTTAACTGGAGCACTTGAGTGGCTGAGTCAGTTAAGTGTCCAACTCTTGATTTAAACTCAGGTCATGATCTCAGGGTCCTGGGATGGTGCCTGGAGTTGGGCCCCACGCTCAGCAGGGAGTCTGCATGAGGATTCTCTCCCTCTCTCCTTCCCAAATAAATCCTAAAGAAGCAGAAGCAGAAGAGGAGAAGAATTTAACCCTTTTTTTAAAAAAAAGATTTTATTATTTATTTGAGAGAGAGAGAGAGAGAGCAAGAGAAGAGGGAGAGTCAGAGGAAGAAGCAGACTCCCTGCCAAGCAGGGAGCCCGATGCAGGACTTGATCCTGGGGCTCAAGCATCATGACCTGAGCTGAGGGTAGTTGCTTAACTAACTGAGCACCCAGGCACCGGAGGAGCATTTAACCCTTAATGGAGTTCCGAGGCCAATGACTGCAGGACCCCACTGTCCAGCTACGAGGCCAATGACTGCAGGACCCCACTGTCCAGCTACCTAGTCTGGGTGCTGTTCCATTAACCGGCCCTTGCTTTTTCATTTCACGGGTTAATTCTGAAAGACCCAAATGCTCCAGATCCCCTGAGGTCCACCTTAAAAGCCACTTCCTTTATGACACTTAAGCATAACACAGCCACATGGCCACTGCGGCCTGCCACTTCTTCCCGCTGGAAGCATGTTCCCTGCGGGCAGAACTATCTGCAGGTCTGGTCTCTCTTCCCTGCAGCAGCGGCGGCTGCAGCCCAAACAGAGGGTGTTCCCTCAGCATTTGGGGACCTCAGACCCCCAGGCGTGGGTGGCGGCCCCCACTTCCAGTCCCCCGCAACGAGGCCACGGCCATTCTTCCCACACCGCTACTGGGAAGTCCACACTATGCTAGAGAGAAAGCAGGCTTGGGGTCACGAAGTACGTCTCTGCTGCACAACAGGTCCATCTCCTTTTCCCACGGGGGAAGCGGGAAGGTGCCCAAGCGGCTGCACACAGACAGCTCCCACGTGCTCCGACCCCGAGGGGACCGGAGGGCTCTGGGCACCAACCGACTTACCACACATTCGTCATCCGACCATCCCGGGCCGGCGCTGGATTCCCTCCACCTGCTCCCCCCGCGGCTCACCTCCGAGGCAGGCGCGCAGCAGCTCGGGAGGGGCCGCGCGGAAGCCCCCGGCCGGCACCGAGGGCGCGGCCTGCCGCTGACAACCCCGGCGCAGGCCCCGGGCCCCGACCGCAGCCCCTCGCCAGCTGTCCCGGCGCCGCGGCTCACAGGCTCGAAGCGGCCCAGCAGGCGCGGGGGTACCGCTCCCGGCGCTGACCCCGAGAAACCGAACTCCGCGCCTCCAGGCCCCCCGCGGCCGCCCCCGAGTTCAGCGAAGCGCGCGCGAAGCCGGCCACCCGCCGCCCCGGGGCAGCCACCGAGCCCGCGCGCGCTGCCGGCGCTCCGTTCCCGCACCCGCGTCCCCTCCCGTCCGCCCTCGCGGACGCTGCTGCGCGGAGCCAGCGGGACGCCGGCACGACCCCCACGGGCGCGACCCGGCCACCCGCAGCGCCCGCGCCCAGTCCAAACTGTCCAGGCCTCGGGCGCGGCGGGGAGGCCCCGCGGGCAGCCCTGCTCCGGGGGCGGGTGGCCGGCCGGCGGCGGGGATCAGGCCCAGGCCGGCGGCGCGGGCCGGACCCTGCGGGGCGGAGCGACCCCACCGCGACCCGGGCGGCGGCTGCGGCCCCGAGAGGCTGCGGGGACACCCGGCCGGCAGGTCCGCTCCCGAGCGGCGCGGTCCCCTCTCGGCCCCGGCGACCCCGACCCCGACCCTCCCCTCGGCCCCGGCGACCCCCACTCGGCCCCGCCGACCCCGACCCCGGCCCCGCGCTCGGCCCCGGCGACCCCCACTCGGCCCCGCGCTCGGCCCCCGCTCACCCCGCCCCGGTGGGCAGCGGCGCGCCCCGGGCCCAGCCGGGCCAGCTGGTCGGCGGACGCCCGCGGCCGCTCAGAGCTCACTGGCGGCGGCGCGCGGCGGGCCCGGGGCCGCTCGGCACCATCCTCCCCGCCGCGCCGGGGGCGGCGTCGGGCTCCGCGGGGCCCAGGCGAGGCCCAGAGGCCGGTCCGGCTCACGCCGTGGCGACACAGACTCGTCTCCGGGTCCGGCAGCCGCGGTTTCCGGGTAGAAAAAAACGCCACCGCCAACGCCGCCGTGACCTCCGACACCGGGCGTCCGACGGCGGCTCGGCCGGGTCAAGACTCCTGCGTCGCGAGCGCCAGAGACCACGCCCCCGTCGGGTCACGTGGCGGGGGCTTGCGTGCGAGCTCGGCGCTGCGTGCGTCCCGACGTGGAGCGCGCGCCTGCCTTTCCCGCGCGTGGGTGTGCCCGCGTGTGCCCGCGTGTGCCCGCGTGTGCCCGCGTGTGCCCTGGGGGCGCGGGGCAGCGACGCTGTCATTCCGGGGAGCCGGGGGGACTGCGGAGCGGCTGCCGCGTCCCCGGAGCGCGCGGAGGACCAGGTGCCCGCGGCCCAGCGGGAAACACGCTTTCGTGGGTTTTTAACGATTTTGTGTCTTTTTCCGACAGAGGGGCGGGTGGGGGCGGGGAGCAGGCTCCCGGCGCGGGGCTCGACCCCAGGACCCCGCGAGCAGGACCCGAGCCGAAGGCAGAGGCTTAACCCGCGGACACCCAGGCGCCCGCTACGTTTCGGCCGATTTGGGGTATTTTCAGATTGGGGTGATTTCCGTTGCTCTGTCTCAGTGCGCGATTCACCCCCGGTGTTTCCCTTCCCGTGTGGTCGCCGTCCGTGACAGTTGTTCCTTTTCCAAGTTCGGTGATTGTGCTGTTCAGTTCCAACACTTTTTTGGTCGTTCTTTCCTGTTTCTTTGTTTTTTGTCTTTCTTTCTGCTTTTTCACTGTTTTCAGGCATGTTCATCTTGGCTCCTCAGTGCACTCTTACGATGGAGTCCTCGAATTCCTCAGAGAATTCCCACATACGCGTCTCCTTGCCTAGAAGTGGGCCAAGCAGCCATCCTTGTCCTGCTCCTGGTCCGAAAGGAAGAGCTTTCAGTCTTTCACCATTGCTATGGCTTCGGGTTTTCCTATAAACCTTTTGTTATGCTGTGGTTTCCTTCTATTCTTAGTTGACTGGTTTTTTCTCCAAGGGTATTAAATTTTGTTAAAGGCCTTTTCTGCCTCAGTTGAGATGACTGTATGTATGTATTGCATCGACTGGTTTTATATGTTGAACCATTTTTGCATTCCAGGAATCAGTCCTACTTGGTCATGGTGTATAATCCTTTTAATGCATTGTGGAACTTAGTTTGCTGATATTTTGTTGAGAATGTTTGCGTCTGTAGTCACCAGGGAAATTGGTCTGTAGATTTTTCATAGTGTCCGTAACTCACTTTGGTATCAAGGTAATGCCGGTCTCTTAAGAAGTATTCCCTCTTAGGGGCGCCTAGGTGGCTCAGTGGGTTCAAGACTCTGCCTTTGGCTCAGGTCATGATCCCAGGGGTCTGGGATCAAGTCCTGTGTCGGGCTCTCTGCTCAGCAGGGAGCCTGCTTCCTCCTCTCTCTCTCTCCCTACTTGTGATCGCTGTCAAATAAAAAAATCTTAAAAAAAAAAAAAAGTATTCCCTCTTTGATGTTTTAGAAGAACTTGAAGAGGCATGACTTAGTTCCTTAAATGGTAGACTTCAGCAGTGAAGCCATCTGGTTCTGGGCTAAAAGACTGAGATTTAAAATTGCATTTCCACCCCTACAGTTACTAGCTGTCATTTTACTGGGAGGAAGGCTTTCCCTCCATCACCTGGGTTCCGGTTCCAGTTCTTTCTCCAAATGTGTTGGTATAATGGTAACCTACAATATGTGCAGGTTTTAAAAATTTATTCAATGTTTTTCGCAATTACTCTTCATAGTTTTTTATTCAAACTGTCCCCAAATAGGCCCGTGAGAACCCTTCAAGCTGACTCCTGTGCCCATTAGCCTTAAAGTAATTTCTCACTTTCTTGCTTTCAGACCAAAAAGATGTATTTTCCACCTGGATTCAGCCTTTTGTGCATGGAGCACGCTGGACGAACCCAGCCCTGAACTGGCCAAGATGCAGCTCTCAGATAGCGAACCATCCGTTGCACATCATGTCCTGGTCCAGCGCCCCAAGTGAGCACACCCAGCACTGACCATTCCTGAGTGCCCAGGCCGTGGCTAGAGTGGTCATCCGCTGGCAGGGGTAAGACCAAGAGCTCATTCTTGGAGGTGGTCAGAAGCGAGACTGTGAATGAGCTCTGAGCCTCACTGTGCGTGATCCATTGTCCCATCGAACTTCACTTCAAAACACAAATTCAATGACAGGGGCACCTGGGTGGCTCAGTCGGTTAAGTGGCTACCTTCGGCTCAGGTCATGATCCCAGGGTCCTGGGATCGAGCCCCGCATTGGGCTCCCTGCTCAGTAGAGAGCCTGCTTCTCCCTCTGCCTCTGCCTGCTGCTCTGTCAAATAAATAAACTAAAAAACAAAAGCCCAAAACCCCACCAAATTCAATGATAAAATTATTAAGAATTTCCAAGATGGCAGGGAGCCTCGGTGGTTCAGTTGGTAAGTGTGTGCCTTCCGCTCAGGTCATGATCCCAGGTCCCTGGGATCGAGTCTTGCATCAGGCTTCCCACTTCTCCCTCTTCCTCTGCCTCTCCCCCTGCTCATGCTCTCTAAGAAATACAAAAAAAAATCATAAAAAAAACAATCTTTTTTTTCTTTTTTAAAGATTTTTTATTTATTTATTTGAGAGAGAGACAGTGAGAGAGAGCATGAGCGAGGAGAAGGTCAGAGAGAGAAGCAGACTCCCCGTGGAGCCGGAAGCCCGATGCGGGACTCGATCCCAGTCCCGGGATCACGACCCGAGCCGAAGGCAGTCGTCCAACCAACTGAGCCACCCAGGCGTCCCTAAAAAAAAAAAAATCTTAAAGAATTTCCAAGATGGCAGAGATAGAACATTACAGCCCAAGTGCAGACAACTTGAGCCTCAGCTCTGTGTATGTCTATTTTTTTTCTCGATTTTGTATTTTTTTCCATATAAATCTTAAAAGCTCTTGCTACTTGATTTATGTTGTCATTGTGAGTAAAATTTTCCCATTATATTTGCTAAGTGGCTAGTAACAAGACACAGAAAAGTCATTTCGTGCAGTTGCTTTTGATGGCTTTTCCTGGCATTTTCTGTCTTACTGTTTTAGTTAAATTTAATGTTTCAGAATCGGTTCTCTTGGGATTTCTACACAGAAGAATCACCTATGACTTGAGTACTTAGCACTGCTAGTCACTGTTACAGGTCGTTTAATCCTCATGAGCCTTCGAAGCAGACACGACCATGATCCCAAGTCACAGACTAGGGATGTGACACATGAGAGACTTGCCCAAGGCCGGAGAGCTGAGATCTAGGTGGCGGCCAAAAGTCAAAACCAGCACTGCGCCTCGAGTTCTCGTCCTCAGCCACCTGCTAGGACATTTCTGTATTGATTACATTCAGCTCCCTGTGCCTGGGGGGCTCCGTGCGGCAAGTGTCTACCTCCAGTTCAGGTCCTGACCCCAGGGTCCCGGGATTGAGCCCTGCGTGGGCTCCCTGCTGAGCGGGGGGTGTGCTTCTCTTTCTCCCTCCTTCTCCCTCCACTCCTCCCTCTCTCGTGCTCTCTCAAACAAAATCTTTTTAAAAATAAATAAGATTAAGTCCATGTTTACTTCTGTTTGAAGACTGAGTAGCTGGGGTGAAACTTTGAGAACAGTGTAAATAATAGTGACAGCAAACATCCTTCTCTTGTTCTTAGTTTTAACACGAATGTCTGCGATGTTTCCTTTCTGGAACGGTAATGGTAATGATGGTTCTTCAACAGGAAAACTTTGTAACGTGAGAGTATCAGTAATGGCATTGTCCTAAGACAACTAAAAATCAATCTGTTTGGAAGAGCGATGGATCATGAAACCTTACTAGTACGGACTTCTGTTCTAAGGTTTATTCCGGTTACGCTTATGTACATAAAACAGCAACGGTTCTTGTTGAGAAGACACAGACTATGGCCGTAGTGTTGAAGCGGACCCAAGAGAAACAGAAGCTTCCCGAAGGCAGGAGTTCCCATCTACAGAATCCAACTGACAGGAGACGGACAAAGAAATCAGTGCCACAGCTTACTTGAACAGTGAGAAATCGAGAGGAGACAGCTTTTGTGGGAGGCCGATATGCACATTTTATTTAACAAACAGAGGGTACTGTGTTCCCAGGAGAGTTAAGAGTGTGTATACCTGGATTAGCACCTAGAAAGTACATAGAAAAGAACAACGGGAAAGGGCAGCGCCTTCTACGGAGGTCAGGGGGGCCCAGGTTTCTAAGTGCAGATCCTCACTGGCCCGTCGCAGTGACTCGCCGCACTTCCCGTGAGCACGGTGACAGGTGACTCAGGTCACTGTTCACGTCTTCAGTGTGTTACGACAACAGGTGTGTCGACCCGATGGACCTTATGTGTAAATTTAAGGAAAGGATAAAAAGTTGTATATTTACCCTAGTTTTATTCCAAAATTATTGCACTACAGATCTGTGGTACACTACCAGGAAGATACTGGGAAAGCAAAGAAACCTTAACTGCTTGTGATGTGACCTCGTTTCAGAATGGGGCCCTGGGCAGGATGCACAGTTGCACAGTTTCACAGGTCCAATGGTCATCTGTAGAAATCATGGACTCGGGGAGGACCACACATGGCATACTTAGGTGATGAAGGGAACCGTTAGGGTTAGAAAAGGTTCCACAGTGCCAGTGGCTGAAGAACCTCCAGGACTATCAGTTAACTGTTCTGTGCATTTAATGCAATATTCTTTGGTTACATTGTATTAACCACCAGCAGGAGAACTTCCTCACGTATGGAACAGATGAGTTGTCCCTAACTGGGGGCGATTTTGCCACCCCACTCCAACCTGGAATCGTGGCAATGTCTGGAGATAATTTTGCACAACTGTGGGGGGTGCCACCTGTGTCTAGTGGGTCAGAAGCCAGGAATATTGCTAAACACCCTACAATGCACAGGGAAGCGCCCAGAACAAAAGATCCTCCGGCCTCAGATGTCAGTAGTACTGAGGTGGAAAAACCCTGGAAGAGGTTTACAGGACGTGTGTCCGGGTTGTCCACCAAGTCAAACGCTGCTACGGAGGCAGAAAGGCAGCTGTGCACGTCAGAGCTCGGAGGGATTCCCCACCGCTCTCCGCAGTGCAGTCCTGTTCACTCCTGTCGTCCGGTCCAGACCCAGGACCAGCTCCTTCAAAAGAACTCGATAAATATTTCCTGAATGAGTAGAAGAAAAAGATGCAAGAAGCACAGTTCAGACTCTTCAAATGACCCTGAACAGCAACTTCATGGGACCTAAAAATTACTCTGAACCTCAATGGCGTCACAGTCTCTGACTGTACGGAGGCCAGGTCGGGCTGACGTACTGCTGAAGACGGAGCCGAGGCTTCAAGGGAGTCTGTCTAAGCACTTCTGGACTCACTGAGGTGGACACACCGAACAGAACAGAGTTAAAGGTGAACAGTCAATATACTTCATTTTGAACTAAACAAATTAACACATGAAATGCCATGCACAGCAGACACCATTCCTTTTTTTGTTTTTACATATTTACAATTTTACATATTTACTTATCAATATATCTTCTATCTTTACAATTATAAAATATTTCAAACTGTAGAAGAGTGGTACCATTGAATTCCCTTCAACATACATTTTGTAGCATTCATTTGTTTTACCCTTTAAAGGCAATTATTTACCCAAATCCAAACCACAGTGAATGCCACAGAGGAAGCACTTGGGAAAATCATGGAGAAAAAAGAGATTTAGATAAAACTTGCACATAAACCTTAAATGAATCTATTTCCATAACTCAAATAAATAGTATTTTATTATTTACTAAGCTTCCCCTGCCAGGAAAAACAAACAAAACAAAGAAAACAATCCCCACAAACTGTACCTTTAAAAATGCTGACACGAAGCGATTAAGTTACTGTCTAGATCCCAATCACGCTGCAGAAGGACTCGCTACAAGTTAGGCTCAAATAAATGCCACCCGCGTGCGCTTCCGTCATCCTGCATACACCTGAGGTTGCAGCGGCGGAGGAAGCTTATCATTTTCAACATTTTCAGAGTCAATAGCTGCTAAAGGCTGATTCGGGGGCTTGATTTCAAGGGGATATTTCTCCACAATGTCCTGAACCTCTTTAGCGACCCCATCTGTCCACTGTATGAGATCTTTCTCCAGTTTCCTGGCTTCACTCATGATCCTTTCTTGCCGTTCATTCAACTGAGACAGAAGATCCAAGTTCTTGTACATTTGCTTGACCCCCAGGCAAGCGTCAGGAGACCAGTTCTCAGATTCCTGCTTCCGGGGAGAAGTCTGGCCAGACATGTATCGATCAAAATCTTCCTGACTTAAATTCAAAGACTGAGCATCCAGCTTCTCGATGAAAGCCACAGCACAGCACTGAGAAACAAACAAGCCCGAGAACGTTATTTACTCTGGTCGCCCAAGAAAGACTCAGATTCTCAAATATGTATTTTTAAATCCTTTCACTGTGGTGCATTTAAAACAGAATCAAAAGGACACACAAGAGTCTAACGACTCCCCAGGGACTTCAGCTCAAAAATTACAACTCAGGGCCAACCATGTTTCCTTTATAGTCCCACTTGAAATGATACATTTCCTTCTTTAAAAAAAAAAAGTCAGGGCGCCCGGGGGGCTCAGTGGGTTAGGCCTCTGCCTTCAGCTCAGGTCACGATCTCAGGGTCCTGGGATTGAGCCCCACATCGGGCTCTCTGCTTAGCGGGGAGCCTGCTTCCTCCTCTCTCTGCCTGCCTCTCTGCCTGCTTGTGATCTCTGTCAAATAAATAAATAAAATCTTAAAAAAAAAAAAAAAGTCAAATTGCCAATTCTCACTGGGTCTGTCAGAAATTCATTCCTTTCCTTGGGTTTCAAAGGTCCAGGGGTCTTATACAGCATGAAATGCTAGAGCAGGCACCTTCAGGGTCTGTCCCACACTGGCTACCACAAAGCTTCCGTGGACAAAACCGAAACAGTTCCTCAGGCCCGAGGCTCCCTGCTTCCCTGCTGCGCCGCAGGGCAGAAGAATTGTGCTGGGGCCGGGAGCTCTAGGGCCCTGTGTCCCAGGAACCTGCCCCACAAAGCCATTCCCTTCCGAGGTCGAGCCAGTCTCACAGCGTTCCCTCAGGGCACAGCAGCGGCCTGCGATTCGGGGACGGCTGTGGCACACAGGCCTCCGGGCCTCAAAGGGCCTTTGGTCCTTTCACATCAAATGTTTAGAAGAATAAGCTTTGAAATCAGGCAACCTGAGCTGTCCCCTGTCAAGTGACAGTCCAAGAGTCTATGAGCCTACGCGAGTCTCCCCACGCCCTGACATCCGTGTGTCCGTTAGCCGGGGAGGCACGGGTACTAGTGCCACACGCGGGAACAGCGGACGTTAGAAAAGAGAAAACCACCGGCCGCTCGGGAAGCTGTGAGTCTTGGAAACTAAACGTGGGCTGGATGAAACAGCTGGAAGCGGGGTCAGTGCGAGGGCAAAGCAGGGGCCACAAGCCTGTGTGTCGTCGTGCGCAGGTGACAGCTGCGCCGGTCCGGGGAGAGGAGCCACGGAGGACAGAACCCTGGGGAGTGACACCATTCAAGGGGAAGCAGAGGACACAGACAAGGAAGGAGCGGAACCATGAAACTCTAAAGACCTAGAAGCTGCAGAACGAGGAGCTCTCAAGGGCGGTAAGGACGTAGGACGCACAGCGGGAGCTGTCGTGGGTCTAACAACCTGCGGACTCTCCCCCGGAGCCACAGCGGAAGCCAGACTCTGACCCAGACGAGAGGAGGATGAGAAAGAAGGTTCCGGCCCTGGGAAGCGGCAGGAAGAAGCGGACCGGCAGCCTCCGCTGCTGACCACAAGGGCTACACCTCCCGGTCCCGCTCGTCGCTTCTACCACTGGCCACGTGTCCGTCTCCAACTTCTCTGAGATCTTCAGACTGTCTGAGGTTCCCCAGAGTAAGAACTAGACCCACAAGGCTCCTCTGCGGCAGTCAGCAGCACTTGCGTAAAGAAATGGCTACTCGGCCACCTCCCCTTCTGGGGGTGTAGTTCAAATCCTGGCGTGTCTGGAAGAATGACAAATACTGCGAATAACAGCCCGAGCAGCATTTTGGAAAAAAGCGTTCCTGGGATGGGCTGGCTGGGAGACGGGCGTTCAGGAGGCACCTGCCGTAAGCACGGGCGCCGTCTCGACGTCAGGACTCGCTACGCTCTGCTCTGAGTCCAGCTTTGTTACCCCGTATGCTCACCACCCGGAGTTTAAATAAAAACCTGGAACAGGAAGAGCCTCCCAAGTCGAGCAGCTGAACCCCGCAGCTGAGGGTGACGAGGGACGGGGCAGCACCAGGTTTTGAGGGACCCGGAGCTTATACACTTTTGGGAACCCACTTAAAGGAAAACACGACACAGAACAGGTACAAAGCTGAATACGTATTTGGGTTGTAAGAATAAATCACAACAGCTTTCTGGAAGCCTTGAAGATTCATGTACCGTCTTTTTAGGCAATTTACTAGAATTTACTGGAAACACTTCCCTAAGCAACCTGGCTTCCTCTCCGTGTTCTCCTGTACGGCTTCCAACACAGGAAGGAAAGCGTTTAAGGTGTTTTGAGGCTCCAGTTCATTAGCAAACCTACTCTAAAGTAAACAACAGACGAGTTCAGTGGTCAGGAGAAGCGCTCTGCCTTACGACTCAGACACGCGCTCTTGAGCACTGTCTCACCAAGAATCAACGAGCACGACCAACAATACTTGAAAATCATCTCACATCCTGTAAACCAAGCTTTTTAAAATCTCGGTATTCAATTCTAAGAGATCACTTACAAAAATAAAGCAAAAAATAATTCCTAGGTCTTTTAATAAATCAAAATCCATGATCCGACTCATTCATGGTTAAACAACCCAACTGAGCGAGTGGCCCTTCTACGGGGACCCAGGGCGGGACGGCCGTGCAGCACAGATGCTCCCCCGCATGGCCACGTGCTGGCCAGCAGAGGACCGCAGTCTCCGGCCGAGGAGCGGAGGTGCGGTGTCTGCATGGCACGGTCCCATGAGCTCTGGGACACCAAGCAAGCATCCTCAGCTGTGCCGACGCAGCGGCATGGAACCGTCCCAGGCCCGCAGCGCCCTGTCACATCCCTGAAGTCAGCACCTCGGTGATCTTCGCCGTAACCCCCGGAGCGTGAGGCTTACCAGGTTGGTGAAGTAGTAGCCGTCCTCGCCGGTCATCAGCCGGCTGGGGTTGCAGAAGCGGGTGATGTACTGGATGTTGGACTGGAGGCGCGGGGGGTTGCCCTTCAAGACGATGTAGATGAGGGTCGGTAGGAAGTCGTCAGCCGAGGCCGGCTCATTCCTGGTGATCTTGATGGCGTTGAAGATGTGCTTGCTGCAGCGGGTGATGCAGGCCAGCTTGTCCCGCGGCACCCGCTGCGAGTCCATCTCGATGATATCTGCGCAGCGGGGAGACATGGCTTCCGGTGAGGACATACGTCCACGCGGCACCGGAATCAGCACTTTCTAACCGAGCAGCGTGCGGAGGCCTCGCGGAGCCGCCTCTGCCAGGTGCGTCTGTGCCCGAAAACGGACCACGGAACACCGTGGGCTCAGCTCGTCCTTTCCGGACGCCCGGCCACGAAGCGGACGCTACATGCGTTACTTCTTTGCCCCCCAAGCCCACTGCTTTTCCGTCCCCAGACTGGGCAAGGGATACAGCTGTGAGGAAGGCAACTGAGGTTCAGAGAAGCCTGGTGATTTGCCCAAATCATACAGACAGCAAGGGACGGAGGGGGGTTTTGAAACCAAGTCTGCCGGATTCTGAAACCCACGCTCTTAACCACGGTGCGAAGCTGCTGGTGAGCTCTCGGGAGGATTCGAGTCTTTCTCCTGCTTCTGCTCCTCTGCCACCCTGGGAACCGTGCAGAACGCACGCTGCTCTTTAGAAAGGCGGGGACGACACAGCATCGCCGCACCAGACATCAGCTGCCGAAGCCCCAGGCGGGTCGGTCTACAGGACGTGCCCATCCCCCCCGGCCAGAAGCCACCAGGGCCCCTCGACGACATTCGCAGCCCACCGGTCAGCCCGGGGGTGAGCGAGGATACACCTTTAGTCTCACACGCACCATTCACTTCCCTCAGAGAAAAACCACTTCACCGTCCCTAACCCTAACCCTAAGTGGCAGGCTCTTATACACCGTCCTGTGTCGCCAGGACGAGGAGCCGTGAGGAACAGGAGTCAGCCCCGGGGACACGGTGCAAGGGAAGGGGGAGGGCGCCCTCGGACGTGCACTGCTGCCTGCCGACTGCCCTGCCGCCCCGTGGAAGAAATAGCGGGGCAGGCTCCTCTGACAGCAGTAGCTGCCCACAGCGGGAACTGAAGTTTCCAGTTTGTGGGGGGCGGGACGGTGGTGCGCATCAGGGTTCCTTCCGCTCCCAGCTCCATCCCTGCGGTCGGCTCCCCGGGGAGCCCTCACAGGACCACCCGCAGAAGGGGAGCGTGTGGCGGGCAGAGCCACTGGGCCGTGCGGAGGCCGAGTTCTAACTCAGTGATGGGGGCGCCTGGGTGGCTCAGTGGGTTAAGCCTCTGCCTTCAGCTCAGGTCATGATCTCAGGGTCCCGGGATCGAGCCCCGCATCGGGCTCTCTGCTCTGCAGGGAGCCTGCTTCCTCCTCTCTCTCCGCCTGCCTCTCTGCCTGCTTGTGATCTCTGTCTGTCAGATAAATAAATAAAATCTTTTAAAAAAAAACCTTACTGATGCTTTCATTCCCCGAACTCACGAGTCTATTGCGTGGTTTTCCTTATTTTATAGTTTGGTTCCTTTAGTCTTTTAATTATGGGCTGTAATTACTGTTAATATGTCTCAGCCTGTTTTCTGAGTAGAACATACCACAAGAGCGACTCGGGGGAAGACCTTTTTAAACCAATTTCACTACTTTCATTTATGCTATTTAGCTTCCTACCTTTTATTACTGGTTTTCACTCTTAGTTTAAACTTTTCGCCAATCTCTCATTTATGTTTATTAAGTATTAAAGTGAATAAAAAAAGAATCACTTTTTCTCTGGCAGCATGTGTAGCTGCCAGTGCCAGGAGGGAGTCCAAGAGTGTGGAACGGAAGAGAAGGGCAGGGAGCCCAGAACGAAGCGGGGGGTGCTGTGGAGACTGCTCCCACACCCTGTCCTGTGGCCAAGCTTCCCCTTGCTGGCACCCTTCAAGACTGAAAGAAGATTCTGGGGATGCTGCTGGGCCCCCACCACGTGTAGTGAGCTCCGTGACCTGCACTGCCCTAAAGCCCAACTGAGGGGGTCCGGGAGGAAACAACAGAACAGGAGATTCCCCCTGGTGTTAACTTCTTCCACTGAATGATTTCCCACCCCGGTCTGCCTGCGGTCACGTCACCGTCCTCAGGTAACGGCTGCGCGTCTGCTACCCCGGGCTTTTACAGTGGGCAGGACGCGAGCTGGGCCACGTGTGGTCCTGCCTCTGGTACACGTCCAGGTTTAGCTTTAGCAAGTTCTGAAGACAAAGCAGGCTAGCCCTCTAAGTCATGACTTCTCCACCTTGGCACCAACGACAGTCTGGACTGGATCATCTCTTCTGGGAGTGGACTGTCCGGTCCTGCAGGATGTTTAACAGTATCCCTGGCCTGTACCTCCTGGACGACAGATGTCCAATGAGATGGAAAATGCCTCATTCAGTGTATTTATCCACAAAACTGCCAGTGCTCAGCAGCAGCACATGGGATGATTCTGAGAAATTTAGCCGGTGTCTCCGTTTTGAAGACCAGGGTTAGACACCGTCCTCCGTGTTTGTTCCTGTACTTGGGCTAACACCTGGAGATTAGGAAAAAGCGCTCACACAGCCTGTGGCCCTCGCAGAATGTGTATGCACTCAGACTGGCAAGATAGAGGGGCTAAGATGAGAAAAAGTAAGGAGGTTTTAAAATTCTGTGGCCAAATTTCTACTATCAACACATCTCTTCAAACTCCAACTCAGAGGCCTTGAGATGAGTCTCCCCTCAAATTCTATTAACAAACTGTTGAAATACTGAAGTCCTTTCAGTTCTATTTTTAAGCAAACAATGGTCTGGCTTTTGTAGTTTCTGGTTTTACAAGGTGTAACCCTATGGCACTTCAGGAAAGAGTCCCGGGCACAAATTCCTATGAAGTACTTTAAACATAAACCAGCTGGTCTTGAACTTGGCAAGAGTCTTTGGAAAAAAACACAAATACGAGGCCTACATCCAGGCTTCTCACCTTCAATCTCTTATGATGTTCCCTGAGCAAAAGGTGGGAGTGAGAGTGGGCCTGGGCCCAAAGGAGACCATTCACGAAACCTACAACACAGCCTTGGAGAAAAGCTCTGAGTGGCAGAGAACGGTAATTAGCTAGGCCAGTTAGACTCCGCAAGCAAGTGGAATTAAGTCATTCACTCAGAAAATAATTCATTTAAAAACAGGAGTTAAAAAGCAAAGCTATACAAAGAGAAGCAGACCCCGAGAGAACAGAAGAATCATGTTAGGAGCAGATGACCCAGTCCCTAGTGGGGCTAAGTTTTGGGGAGAGCCCTGCTCCCTTTCCTGCCTCCAGAGTATCTTAAGCAAATCCCCATTTCTTCCTGTCACATGAGTCTCTAGTTCTTAGAACCAAAGGAACCTACTTAATGGCTTGCCCCAGGCCACGGCTAACAGCAGCTAACTTTCTCTCCCAGAGGAGTTCCACTAACGGCTCTAACTAGGGAAGTCTTTCCAACTCCTCTTAATTAAGAAGTATCTGGGTGTCTTCTCCATAAGGCTGAATTTGTTTTGGTTCTTCTTTTGTTTTAAACTTCCATGGTATACTTCTGCTGGGCTATTCCTCTGAGCAAGAAACAGAAACCTTATCAGATGCCGGGACCTGTCCTGGATGGTGGAGCCGCATCAGGGTCCTTCATTTCTGCACTGAACAAACCAGGAAAGTCATCCAAAGCGCATCTCTGACTAACAACCAGTCAGTATATAACTGTAGTGTGGGGTTACCTTCTCCCATCAATTTGCTTCCTCCCTCCAAAATTATTCTGAATATGTAAATGCAACAGGGTTTTCAGAAATTTTCCCTAGCTGGGGTGCCTGGGTGGTTCAGTGGGTTAAGCGTCTGACTTGACTTCGGCTCAGGTCACGGTCTCGAGCCCGGTACTGGGCTGCGCTGGGCATGGAGTCTGCTTGAGATTCTCACCCTCTTTCTGCCCCCTGCCACCCTCCCACTGCCCCAGTCACACACGCCATCTCTCACTCTAAAAAAAGAAGAAAAAAGAAAAGAAAAAAGGCAAGAAATCTGCCCTAGCTGCATCTGACCTCAGTTTAGTTCAAGGCCCACGAAATGAGAGACCTGGTCAGAGACAGCACAGAGGAAACGTTCACCTGCTAAAACGAATGGTCCAAACTCATAAAACTAGCACACTTACAAGCGGCTTTTACCACATTTCAGTATGTCTCTGGCAGTCTCTATTTTAGAAACACTTCGCTGTCTTGTATGGATTTACGTCAGCTTCAAGGGGTAAACATCCAGACGGCAAAGCTCTCCGTGTCACTGACCTGTGATTGCTTTCACCACCATATCAGACACTTCTGAAATTTCTTCATTAACAGGGACACAAAGCATCTGAGGTGTGACCCAGTGCAGGGCTCTACAAAGAGGGAGAGACAATAAAAAAAAATTCCAAGAATGGACCACAGTCATTTGTCTTGTTACTTCCTTCAGTTAAGGGAAAATATTGGGGCACCACGGACTAACGAGGCAATCCTAGGCCCGAGCGTATCAGGAGCTCTGACGTTGCCCCGGAACATAGCAGGAGCTCAGACGAAGTGACCAGAACCCTCAAATGAGGCTTCTCTCATCACAGGAAAAGCAGAAGTGATCCGAGACTGAAGATCTGAGAAGAACCCGCCGCTCCCTCTCTCCATCGTCAATGACCGTAATGTCACTGGGGCTCTACCCTCAACTCTGGAGGCAGAGCAGAACAAGTGAAGAAAGGTCACCAAGCATGAGTCGCCCCCTTTGGGATCCCTGAGTTTTCTGGTCTCCCCATCTTCACGGCAGGGATTCCGACTGACGGATGCTCCCACCCCACTCGTTAGTCCAAGGCCCACCTAGTGCCTTAGGGCTCCACGTGCCACCTTCCTAACACCAACTCCTTGCTTCTGCCGTGACACATCAAGATAGTCTACCACTTAGCAGCCCCACTGTCAAGGAACCCTCCTTGGATTCCAAGACCCCCTCCTCCAGAAGCACCTTAGCACGACCAGTCTTGGACCCATTCCCACATCTGATGGCCTATTTCCTACAGGTTTCACTGCCACTGGTGATACAGAGCCCTGGGGCTCACTGTGCTGCCAGGGAAGACGGAGCGCTTTGGGGAGTGTTGTCAACCCAGTGTGAGCGCAAGTTGTGATCAGAAGAACAGCTAAATAATGAGTGACAGGGAGGAGGAACAATGACGCCTACCGCCTTCGTGTGGATACTCACAGCTTCTTGCCTGACAAGACAGTATAATGAAATGAGAAAAGAATGACATTTCCCCCCGTTCCTTGGAAATTCTGGAGATCTGAAACAATCTGAAACATCAGATCTGCTTCCTTTCTAAAGCTGCTGGGAGTCAGACGGATAAGCAAGCATGTGTTTTCGGGTGTTCCGTCCTACAGTCTACCAGCTGCTTTTCCTCTGACACCCCGAAGCCGCGGAGATGCTACGGATGGTGGGTACCTTGGCTGTTGGTCGCTGTCAAGGCCTGAAATCCAAGTGTGCCCCCTGCTGGCAGGCAGTACGTACGTACGAGACAAAGGAAGCAACCGGCTACCTGATCCTCTTCTGAATAGCGAGATCCTTCTTCTCGTCGTCGGTGGTCTCTGGACAGAACACGTACTTATAGAGACGAGTCATGATGTACTTTTCGATCTGATCCATTATCTTCTCAACTCTCTCGGGAGGCACTGGAATATCCAAACGGACATACAAGCTCAAGGGAAGGGCGACGGGTGAAAGGAAGAGAGGTCTTCACAGCCTTCCCTTTCCCTGTGCGGCAGAAAGCGAACTTCCACTTTCCTGAGGTTTACTGTACAACCTTGGAGAGCTCTTAGAGATGCGCAGTGGGGCTTATTTCTCAGACAGACAGACATGCTACGTATATCCTAAAACCCAACACCAATGGAAGACAAATTCAAGAAAATGTACTAAGGGCGCCTGGGTGGCTCAGTGGGTTGGGCCACTGCCTTCGGCTCGGGTCGTGATCTCAGGGTCCTGGGATCGAGTCCCGCATCGGGCTCTCTGCTCAGCGGGGAGCCTGCTTCCTCCTCTCTCTCTCTCTGCCTGCCTCTCTGCCTACTTGTGATCTCTCTCTGTCAAATAAATAAATAAAATCTTAAAAAAAAAAAAAGAAAATGTACTAAAAACCTAAGCTCTAAAATATTCACAAAAAAATAAATAAAATAAAAATCTAAGCTCTAAGTCAGCGATTCTCAAATTTTTTCCATCCCTCCAGCCATCTGAGTATCACCATGAAAAATGACTCACCAAAATGGTGATTCCAAGATGGGCATTTCGTGTACAAGCGTCCTTCGGGGTTTTAACGGACTCTACCCCTACCCCAACAGGATGATTAAACAATGTTTAATAAACTACCCAACTGCTGTGATCACTTTGGAGTGACACTGGTGGCATTCAAAGGCCCTCTCAGGACAAGACCAGCCACCAGCATGTCGGTGGAGCTGTTTACAGGACGGAGTTGGCAAACCAGTCAGGCCATCAGAAAGAGAGAAAGCTCTAACAGAGCAGTCAGACTCTGTACAATTACCAGCAATCCCTTTACAGCTGGCAAACAGAGCATTACCTTTTCCACGAGTCTGCATTCTTTCAGCCACATTTTGGTAAAAATCTTGAGTACACTCTGACTGTTCCTCAATGCTTAGATCCTGAAAACAAAGGGACAAAGAGGCTGTTGGTAGCTCAAGAACGATCATGCGTAAAGCTCTCAATTTTACGAAGTTTCCAGAACCCACTCCGTAACTGATGTAATCTCAAAAGTACCTACCAATAATACCAACTCTGCAGAGGAGAAAACCCCAATACTTACAACTCCCATGACCTCATACTTCTGTGTGTGTGTGTGTACATAATATGTATTCACAGATAAGTACATTTTTCTTACATGGGTATAATGCACATCCTTGATAATATACACATTTATGTACATTTCGATTTATCGGGTCCACATAGTCCTTTCTGGGGGCCTTCTCACACCCCTTGTGTTAGGTGAATTACTGAACCGGTCTACCCTGTGCCTCCGAGTTCCTTCTCTTTCTCACTACCATGTACTGCAGCATAAGTAGACTATCTCTCTGGGGTTATTTCTTGGTGATGCATGTTCAAGAGTGACACTAAGAGCTTAGTAAATATGAACTTTATGGCTCTCAGTATCTGCGGCTAGATGCGATCCTCGGAAACGCCAGTGTCCGGCCGTTAGCCACACGAGTGTTCATTTCTCTACAGCCTCTACGCCACTGAGCTTCATAATTTCCCTTTGGGTTTACTGGTTATATACATACAATATGTGTATTTATTCCCTATTTTCTCCTAAAGAGTACGATCTACACAAAATGCCAACACAGTTCAGCACAATTAACTAGATGAAAACAAAATACGGCAAGACCAGAGGATGGAGCTGGGAGCAACAGAGAAGCACGGTCCTCGAAGATACGGAGGTAGAGTCAGCCCAGGCACCGGCCTCCAACAAGGTCTAGCAACCATCACTAAGACAAAACCGGTCCCGTAACTGGGGGTCCGAAATGTAAAAGTAAACTAACTCTTCAGATGAAATTCTAATACCAAACCCAGAAATTTCTCCCAAGGCTTTTCTTAAAGAAGTCACTGCAGAAGGGCACGACTGTGGCCCGGGACAAATCCCACAGGGCTGAGTCTTGGACAGCCGCGTGCAGGGCGAGGAAAGCAACCAGCGAGGGCTTGGGGAGAAGCTCTGGGGAGAGCGCGCAGACCCGGCTGCCCCAGCTTAAATCCCAACGTATGGGGCGCCTGGGTGGCTCAGTGTTTAGCCTCTGTCTTCAGCTCAGGTCATGATCTCAGGGTCCTGGGATCGAGCCCTGCATCGGGCTCTCTGCTCAGCAGGGAAGCCTGCTTCCTCCTCTCTCTCTGCCTGCCTCTCTGCCTGCTTGTGATCTCTGTCAAATAAAATCTTAAAAAAAAACAAAAATCCCAAAGTATGCCGTGGGGTCCAGACCATCCCCTGCTGCCTTTACAATGTCTGTCCCCATTTTTGCCCGGTTTGGGCTCTCGTCACCCCTCATCTCGAGCAGAGCTGCTCTCCCCAACCCTGACCTCACTTTCCAATCTGTCCTACACACCACGCCCACCGGTCACCTCGGATTCAGACCGGGGCACGACAATCAGATCAGCAGAGCACCAAGGGCGTCCATCTGTCCATCCGTCCGGGACGGTGCCTCGGTCTGCGACCAGCACCGCCCCCCCCACCGCCCCGCTTCCTCTGCCGGGGAGCCCGGGTCCTAAGGCTCTGCTTTAGCTGCCCGCGTCTGGAGCACCACAAAGTCATTCTCTTCCTGACGCACTTCTGTTGCTCTCCGTTTTCCCAGAGCTGCCCAGGGAAGGCTCCGTTCACACCTCCCTCTTCTAAGAAGGTGTCCCTCATCTCCTCAGTCAGAGTAACTCTGCGGGTCTCACAGGGCCTGCGGAGGTCTCGGACAAGCAAGTCCTGTTGCTTTCTCAACTAGTTATTTACGTAGGAGCGACCTGGTTGAATTAAGATCGATCCCTTGTCTAGTGAGAACTTAGTACTAAGTCAATTTTACACATTTTAAAATCTTAAGCTTTTCTTTATATTCACCACAATTTCCCAGTGCTACTTTCCATTTTATCTTTTACTTTTCATTACACAGCTTTCAAAAAAGTTAATGCCACTAAACCTTTTAACTGGTCCTTAAGAATAATTCTTTAACAGTTCAGCTGCACCTTGAAAACTGTTCTACTCGGATATGAGGAATCTGGGAGGCAGGGCAGGGGGTAGGGAGGGGAAAAATGAAACAAGATGGGATTGGGAGGGAGACAAACCATGAGAGACTCTTCATCTCACAAAGCAAACTGAGGGTTGGGGGGGAGGGAGAGGGGGTGGGGTTGCAGACACTGGGGAGGGCATGTGCTATGGTGAGTGCTGTGAAGTGTGTAAACCTGATGATTCACAGACCTGTACCCTGCGGCAAACACTACATTATATGTTAACTTAAAAAAATACATTTTACCTTCTTGGGGTGGGGAGACTGTTCCAAATTTCTCCCCAGAAGTAAGTACCTACAGTTGAAATAAATATCCTAATCTACTTTGTTAATTTACTCTAAGTTTTCTCATGTTTAACTCTTTGGAGGAGGTGTGGGCGCAGAGCACGGAACACAGGATGTCATCGACATACAGACCCCGTCTTCGTCGGCGGCAGGTGGTGAAACCACACTGCCCCTCGCTACCCCAGCTGTCACGTAACTGGCTCCCGAGAAACCGAATTTATTTCTGGAATCCCTGGTTTATTTTGCTGTCCTATATTTTAATTTTTTAATCAAAATCTCACCCACTTGTGATGTCTTTCATTTTAGGAAAGTTGGCCAGATTTAGAAATCTCTTCCACCAAATTCATGCTCCCCACCCCACCTCACAAAAAGAATATATGTTTTTCTTTTTTTTTGAATAAATGTAACATCGTAATTTCAAGTTTTCTTTTTTTTTTAATAGAAATTTTTTTTTAAAGATTTTATGTATTTATTTGACAGAGTAGATGGAGAGGCAGGCAGAGAGAGAGAGGAGGAAGCAGGCTCCCTGCTGAGCAGAGAGCCCGATGCGGGACTCGATTCCAGGACCCTGAGATCATGACCCGAGCCGAAGGCAGCAGCTTAACCCACTGAGCCACCCAGGCGCCCCAATTTCAAGTTTTCTTACAATCCTCAGTCTTTTAATTCTTTGAATGAGCTACGAACTAACTTTCCTTATTAGAGTGCTATTAACATTTAATGCCATTCATTGCTACTATCTTTAAAAGTAACTAGTTTTTAGTACTGTGCTCGGCTCTTTAGCTTTTATCACTGGCATGTCATATTGCAACTGAATTTTGTGAATTTATCTTGTCATGTGGCTAATTTTATGCCCCTATTAGTACACCTGGATTTTCCTGAATTTCATGAAAAGTGTATTTGTATCCACTCTGAAAGCATCGGCTGCATGACTGGAATTGCCAGCCACTGCATCAAACATAAAAAAATAAATAAAATGCTCCAAGAGCACTCAACCTGAATGGGAAGACTGAATGCAAATAAGTAATTACAATATTCTACGAAAATTGTAAGCCAGAATGACAAAGTGCCATGGCGCATGTGGTGAATCTCGGACTTGTCTCATTCCTTCTACCTTCTACGATCTTCTCTCAACAGGCACGGGCAGAGCAGTAAGTATTCGTGTTCCGCACTACCCACCGCGGGAGTGCGGAGTGGCGGGACAAGCAATGCCCACGAGAAAATGTCTCCTCACGCCCTGGGTGCAGACTCCCGCAGATCCACTGCCACTCGTCCCCGTGGAGGCACGACTGGGGACACGCTCAGACGCGCTCAGACACCCCGAGTCTGTCCTCTCTGTGCCTCTACTTCCCATAAGACTTCGAGCTTCTGTTTCCTATCAGCTCTCACTATGAGTCAGTCAATAAAATTTGTACAGTGAATTCTCTAAGCCTTAGATCACCAGACGAATATATCCATGGACCAAACAATTTTTAAGTGCCCTGGTATCACTTCTTCAGAGAGCGAGTTTTACTACTACGCCTGGACGTCCATGTGGGTAATCAGCAGCAGCAGCTCCACGAAGAACATGGCCTTAAGAACATGTTTATGAATTCTAAAGACCATCGAATTATCGTCCTCTTCTCTGACTCTTACTTTAAATCATTCCGTAAACCTCCTCAAATCCCGTCAGTCAGCCGAGCGGGTTTCAGTCAACAGAAGGACCATCAATACGGAGTCTGTCGGAGGAGACCTCTTCACTACTAAAACTGTAAATCTCATTTTAAAGATACGGGGGATTCCCTTCGCATTTTAACAATAATGCTCTTCCTTCATGACGCTGAGATTTTGCTTTCTTTCCATTTACAAACGTCCACAACAGACTGTTTTTGCTCTTTTCCTCTACTTAGGCGCCTGAGACATGGCTACATTCCTAAGTACCGAATCTCAACGCTTAGAGCAAATTACATGGACCTTCCGGTTACTACCAGCACTCACTTCTACTAGAAACACTGGGATGGCCTTCTGACTAGTGGCAATGACTTTCCTGCTCCTCCCCTGCTCCACGCAACCACGGCGATTCTGTTCTATGCAGGATCTTCGTAGATCTCTCCTTCTACTGCACGACTTACAATTCATTACGGTGTTTACTTTATACTTATAACTAACTCCCCTGCCACTCTGTCCTCTTACCTTATTTTAGATTCTTTGTAGGACTTACCACTACAGCACTGTACTGTATTACAAATCTGTTTATTCTCTTTTCTCCACTAAAATGTGAGCTCCGGGCGCCTGGGTGGCTCAGTGGTTAAGCTGCTGCCTTCGGCTCAGGTCATGATCTCAGGGTCCTGGGATCGAGTCCCGCATCGGGCTCTCTGCTCAGCAGGGAGCCTGCTTCCTCCTCTCTCTCTCTCTCTGCCTGCCTCTCTGCCTACTTGTGATTTCTCTCTGTCAAATAAATAAATAAAATCTTAAGAAAAAAAAAAATAAAATAAAATAAAATGTGAGCTCCGCAAGGGCACTGCTGACCACCATACCCTCAGTGCCCACAAAAGAGCCAGGCGGAGAGCTAGTGCTCAATTAGGTGAGAGAAAGAATAAATAAATGTGACCGTCCATCATCGCCCTCCCTTTATAATACTGTAAGAACACCGGGAGACAATTCTACAAAGATCTCTTCTATTTCTGCGTATCTTGTGAGGCGAGCCCTGGACTGCCTTTGTTCTACACCATCTTTTCAAGGATAGCTATACAGAGCTATCCTCCGAAGACAGAGATCGTGCCTCCCTCAAGTAAAAGGACAGATTGTCTATTGCCCACTTTAATAAAGATAGTATTTCCATGCGAGGTGAAGGTCCGGCGAGCACACCACCCATTATAAAAGATCCTCGCATCTAACGTTCCTCCCTGCATGCACAGGCACTACTGGTCTTTGCAGGCCCATGGGAACAGGTATCAGGGAACTGCTGCAATTGCTGATACACTCTTGATACGGCCACTGCTGTGAGTCATAAACTGGCCTTCTTTTCTGACCCGGGAGACTCCTGTCTTCTGCTGCATCCACAAATGGTGGCAGCCTAACTTGTAAACTTTCAAGTAGGGAAAATCTCAGATCCTTCACAGTTCTTGTCAAAGGAGCTAAGTGATGTCAGGTTTGTGTTGGTAAATTTTCAGATTCTACAAAATTCCAAAATGTTTTTTCAGTTTTCTAAGAAAAATCAATCTAGCCACGTAAATGAACCTCTTTCCTTAAGTATTTTTAAGCTATTGCTGGGATCATCTTTTCTATTATGTCTGCATGTGAAGTTATTTTTTTTTCCTAGAAATTTTTCCTTTGTAGTTTAAAAGTTTGACAAGCAGGTGAATTCCTTTGAATACTGAGAAGTATTGTGTATACTTTCTTAATTGTCTGGTTGAAATCTTTTTTTCCCCATGTGTTTTGAAAACTGACTATTCCTTAATTGTGTTTTCTTCATTGTCCATCTGAAACTCTCATCTTTAGAATCTAGAATTCCATGATTTGTTTCCTGGGTTAAGTTTCTTTTGTACTGTAGTTAACTTTTGTACTGTAGTTAACTTTTGGATTTATTTAGGTGTTAGCTTTGACGTTCATATTTTTTGAATTGCTGGTTCCCGTTGCCTTCAATAATTTTTTTTTTTAGGAAAACAAACATATTAGGCCTTTAATCCTCTCAAGTAAAATATTAAAATTAACATCTCCAGTAGACCAAGCACATGGTTTCATATTTTGATAGTTCATCTCACCGGGGAATACCCCAACGTCATTAGTAGCTAGCTGAACACAGATTGAAACATTTTTACATTTAGAGGAACAAAACAGGACAAAAGTAACTGATTTTTGTCAAAGTCAATTATTGGCAATATAAAGGTGGTGGGAATTGTTCAGGTACATGTGTTCCTTCCACATCTCTGCGGAAAAGCCAATAGTTGATCATTTCTAGCAGCTGGTTGGTTACTAATCACTAATGAGCCCAAATATGTTCTTTACAAAAGTCATCATTAAATTTTTTTTAGCAAGAAAAATCTTTAAATTCTTGTCTTTCATTCACTGAATGCAATAGGTATTGGGGGAAGTATTCTGGTAACTCACACGCTACAGTGAGATGCAAAACCACAGTGCAGCCAGGCAGGGCCAAGTAACCACACAGAATTCCCAAAGACACCGTATTCGTCTAAGATACCTCGATGCCACCAGAGACTGAGCAGGTACAGCTGCTCCATGATACTCCCGAGGCCGAGTAGTGTCCCACTGGCCTCTGCTCTGAGTATGTGCAACTATGAAACATGGAATCTTAAAAAAATCAATGAACAGACTCCTGAATTAGAGTTCATCCGTGCAATTGCGTGTTTTAGCCACTCGGGTTGTCTAACAAGGTTTGGGAAAAGGTCAAAAATACTCATAGATAAGAAAAGATGCCTTTCAAGAGCTACAGCGGCTCGTTAAGAGGCAGTTACACTTCTCTCGCCATGCCCACCAGAGTTGGCCTGGTGTGTGCCGTCAGCCTGTACCTCAGCTTGTTAAGGAGCACCGCCCAGCCCAGCTCCTTCCCTCCACCAAGAAGGCAGAACCACGCCTCACACCTATAGGGTCAAACGTGGACCACAACTGGCTCAGAGTCAGCTGTGCTTTCTGGCACCTTCGGAACGTGGACTTCAGGCATCACGAGGCTCTTCTGGAGGTCTTACAGGGTTATCAGCTTTGGTTTTCCTTTTGGAAGACACATTGCGTTGTTTCCCCCAAATGCCTATAACCTCTAGCAAGTCCCTGCAGAATTACAAAATACCACATAATTCTGCCTCCTTCACCAGCTTCGGCTCCTGTGCAACAAGTTCTTGTATCTGCCAAGCCTCGCTGTTACGCTTCCACAGGTTCTTTTAGTCGCTCTTCTAACGTGACCTGTTCCAGAAGCATCTTCTCCGTAGAGAAAGCATCTCTCTCCTGTTTCATGTCCACCCATGTTCTCCCTTCCATTCCGGCCACTGTTCTTTTGTCTCGTGGCTGAGCACAACAGGAGAGGCCCGAGAGGCGATGCCAAAGCTGGAGCCTGTCTTGCCAGACCCACCGACCGAGTCATCATGGTTCGACTCCACAATGTTTTCAATTTTCTCTTACAGGGGCGCCTGGGTGGCTCGGGGGGGTTGAGCCTCTGCCTTCAGCTCAGGTCATGATCTCAGGGTCCTGGGATCGAGCCTCGCATCGGGCTCTCTGCTCGGCAGGGAGCCTGCTTCCCCCTCCCCCTCCTGCCTCCTTCTCTGCCTACTTGTGATCTCTTTAAAAATAAAAAAAATTGGGCGCCTGGGTGGCTCAGTGGGTTAAGCCGCTGCCTTCGGCTCAGGTCATGATCTTGGGGTCCTGGGATCGAGTCCCGCATCAGGCTCTCTGCTCAGCGGGGAGCCTGCTTCCTCCTCCTCTCTCTCTCTGCCTGCCTCTCTGCCTACTTGTGATCTCTCTGTCAAATAAATAAATGAAATCTTTAAAAAATAAATAAATAAATGAATGAATGAATAAATAAATAAATAAATAATAAATAAAAAATTAAAAAAAATCTCTTACATGTCATTGTATTCTATGTATGTTCTTATTTTATTCATTCACCACTTTCACATAGTTAGCAACTCCACCTTTTATCTACTTTTAGTTCTTATGATCTACAGACTGTACCAGCTCAGACGCTTTCCCATCGCTTGTCCTCACTTCTCATCCTTTGTGCTCCTAATCCTGAAATGTGTCCTGGGGTTACTCCCCCATCCCTGTTCCCCAGTTTTCTTACCACGTTTAAAGCCCATTTTGTTAAGTTTCTCTGTCTCGGACACATACTTCTGCTCTCTTAGCAGTAACTGCACAGCAGGGAAAACTCGCACATACATATGGTTTAGGATAGTGAGGACATTTTAAGGCACAGAAGGACATCGATCTCTCTATTTATTCTGAGAAAGAGAACACAAATGAAGATATAGCCACATTTTAAACTCTTTTTCTCCTTTCTCAGGTTTAGAAAAACAGTTTTTCCAGAGAATTAATATGGGAGAAATTTGAAATTTATGTATATAATAGCATCAGAATTTTATAGAAAGAACGGCAGGGAACAAACAACGGAAGTAGTAAAAAGTCTTCCACCGCGTCTGACTGCTTCTGTAGTAGGGAAAAAGCACATCTGAATGACTGCTAGTAGAGAGGTCTTTTTTAAAAATTGCACTGAGAGGGATGCGTGGGTGGTGCGGCTGGTTAAGCCTCCGACTCCGGCTCTGGTTTCAGGTCATGATCTCAGTGTCGTGAGCCCCGTGTCGGGCTCTGGACTCAGCACAGAGCGAGCTTCGGTTTCTCTTTCCCTCTTCGGCCCCTTCCCTTGCTCTCTTTCCCTCTCTCTAAAAAATAAATAAATCTTTTAAAAAACTGCACTGAGAAACCCACAAAATTCACTTATTAAAGAGCTTTAATTCAATATCCAGTAAATTAAAGGGCATGTGTTTTCAGGAAGTCGAGGGTAATATAAGCTATGCTTTCAGAATAGGGGAGACTTTATTATTAAAGGCTTTATTAATAATTAACAAGGGCAGGATTTAAACAATTTGAGCAGCAAAAGTATCTTTTTTATTTAATTGCAGTCTGTTTTGTGTGTGTTTTGAAAATGTTTTCAGGGCGCCTGGGTGGCTCAGTGGGTTAAGCCGCTGCCTTCAGCTCAGGTCATGATCTCAGGGTCCTGGGATCGAGTCCCGCATCAGGCTCTCTGCTCAGCAGGGAGCCTGCTTCCCTCTCTCTCTGCCTGCCTCTCCGTCTACTTGTGATTTCTCTCTGTCAAATAAATAAATAAATAAAATCTAAAAAAAAAAAAAAAAAAAAAAAAGTTTTCATATAAATAAACCTGTGGGGAAAAAAGGTCTTCACTTTTGGCAAGGATCTCATTTAAGTTAAAAAAAAAAATAGGATTTTCTAGTTATGACAGAAAAGTTTAACATCTGGTTGGGTCTCTATAATAAATTACCCTGGGCACATAAGGTTTTGTCCAAAGGACAAAAGAAACCAATACACCCTTCATTTCTTTGGTGACCATATACATCCTGGAATCTGTGGCTACTCTTAGGCCTATTTAAAGCTTTGTTCTTACAGTGAGATTCTTAAATTCTAGTTATTTTTGTAATGATAAGAAGTTTAAAAAAACGAAACCCTGCAAATTCTTCTTAGCTTCTTCTGCATACGCCACCCCTGTCAGCCATCTTCTCAGTAAAATTCAAATTCTTGCTAAGATGAGTTCTAAGAAAAGTGTTTGATAATAACATAAATATAAATGAACTTTGTGTTAATGATGTAGCTGCCTATCCGGTTTGCAATAAACACAACTCTCTTATTCTAAAGAACACGAAAATGAACTATAAGAAATACATGTATTAATATTAAATAACTAATAAGATTAATGGAAAAGGAAAAATGGCAAAATAAACGAGCTTCCGAAGAGTCTTAGCAAACAGCAGCATCTTTGGGACAGGGACGCGCCATGCTGCATTAGTGCACTGGGCATGAAAAACCACGCAGGACCCGAATGAGATTTCAGCCCAGAAAGACACCCTTTGGAATGAGGAAATTAAGAAAACAAAAAAGTCTGGCTACAGATAAGGTGTCTT
The DNA here is from genome assembly GCF_964662115.1 of Mustela nivalis. NCBI lineage: Eukaryota > Metazoa > Chordata > Mammalia > Carnivora > Mustelidae > Mustela > Mustela nivalis. The sequence continues at coordinate 15,086,523 of NC_139038.1, forward strand.
ATGACAAAGATAAAATGGCTGGGGAAAAAACCCCAATCCTTTTAAATGCTATTCTATAAATATTTGGTTTTCTAGACTTGATCCATACGTGGAAAAGGCCGCTCGCCATGGGCTTACTCCAGGACTGGAGAAAACACTCCTGTAGTAGAAGAAGATATGGGCAAGACTGGCTCACTGTTGTGGACCTCAGAAATGCTGGGAAGACTACAACTGTGGGACACAGTAGAAAGAATTACCAGTTGGGGTGCCTGGGTGGCTCCCTTGAAGCAGCTGATTCTTGATTTCGACTCAGGTCATGATCTCAGGTCCTGGGACCAAGCCCTGAGCTGGGCTCGCCGCCCAGAGTCTGCTTCTCTCCCTCCGCCCCTCCCCGTTTGTGCTCTCTCTGTAACTCTCTCAAATCAATAAATAAAATCTTTAAAAAAAAAAAACCTACCAGTTAATGGCAATGTTACCAGAGTGGGTCCAAACATACAAGAATGAGTTTTCATATTGTGTAGGTCATTAGAGTAACATGACTGGAAAGTCTACTTGGTGAGAATAACATTAAGTTAAGGTTTTTCGAGTCTTAAGTCTAAGCCCAAGTTAAGGTTTGGAGTTTCAGTGAACGGAGCACAGAGGGCACCTCCACTAACACGCACTTCATTATCTCTCCGCAACCATCCCAAGCTGGACCCAGTCAAAGTCTTTGAAGAAACTTAAATGATTAAGTGATCTGAAGCCAGTTAGCTAAGACTGGTTCATTCCGGTACAAGAACCGTTTCATTTACTTGAAAAGACATGTAGCCTGCAGCCAAAGGCAAAAGGGCTTCTCTCCAGGGACGCCTGTTCCTTATCAGGTGCAGGCGAGGTGTTGTGCGAGATACTGCACACGCGTGACGTAAGCCTGGGCCACTCAGCCAGCGCACACGCAGGACTCGTGCAGACACGCAGAACAGGCTGCAAGACGGCCCTTCAGACGCAAGCAGTCGGAGGCCCGACCCAGCTCTCCGGGGTCAGTGACCCTGAAAACAGGCAAGATGGCATCTGCACCACTTAATTACCGTTTCACTTTCGTGCACTGAGTCACAAGTCAACTAATTATTACAGAATGAGAGCACACTACAGTCTGAGCAAAAGAATGAATAAACTGGCTCAGAAGAGCCGATCGAGCGGGCGGACGGGCCTCCGACATCCAGCATCACCCAGCGCGCGCCGTATGTGCCGTAGCACAGGCCGGCGAGCAGGATGTCCCAAGAACACCGTGCGGGCAGAAGGATAAAGAACCACAAAGCCTCAGCTCTTACCTCTGGTTAAAAACTTGAAGTTGCAACCACATGAGCTCTGCTGTGTCCCTACTGAGAGTCTATCAGTGCTTCTAACTCAAGACACCAATGATCTGTGCTTTCCTTAAATGTTACTATCTGCTTACAAATACTTCGAGAAAAACATGGGGCGGGGGGGTCTGCTTACTTATTCTCAGTGTAACTACACATCAAAAAACAACAAAGCTTCTTTTCTCCTTTACTAACTGAATTTGGTATTTAAAAAATATTCTGGCAGAAGATGACCGCTTATTAGCCTAGTGATTCTGGCCACGCTGGAACACAGCCAAGCTGTCTACCAGCTCGCTGCTTTCTTTACGCCCTTTCTCTTCTCAAGACCCCCTCACTTCACAGAAGGTGCCTTTCGTGCTAATTCTGAGTTTAATGGGTGAAGAATGTTACAAACAAACTGATCATTGTTTAAAAAATGAGTCCCTTTACAAGTAGTCTTACGAATTACTGCGACTGACATTACACTTTAGAAACTATGGGTTGGGACACACGTGTGGAAGGCACGAGTTCTAGCTCTGACTCGGGCAGAATATGCAGCCGTGTAACCTTGACAAGTCGCTTACCTTCTCTGGTTCTCATCTCCCCATCTATAAAATAAAGGGGTATCTGCTAAGGTCCCTTTCCACATCTAAATTCTAGCTTTCCCTTCTCTACTTGAGCAGAGAGAGTATTTTGTATCAAAACACAAAACAAAACCAAAACACCTGACGTGAGTACTACTTGGTCTAACAACTGTCACTTCGAGTTCGAGGTCTACCCTGCTCTTGGCCGTCTGTATTACCTGCAAGGTGACCGGTTAGGAAGGCTTATTACTAAAGTACACAATGTAAGTGGCTTCAATGTCAGACTTTCCATGCAAAGATGACCCAAACACACTGACTTGCAGTGGAAAAGTACTAGCCTAGGAGCTGGGTTTTCACTTGGCTCAGTGACATTTCTTCGGTAAGTAACTTAACATCTCTGGGTCTTGATTTTTCCAGGTATAAAGTGACAAGGTTACACTAGATCGTCTCTAAGACCTTTCCTAAAACCAAAACTCTATGTTTCTAAGTGGTTACTCTCAACCTACCCTTTTGTAATGCATTGTTTCCAAAAACATCTTGGTCTGCTTATAGATTTCTTGGCCTGTCTTGTGGAAGGTCTTGAGAAATTCTATGAACTCTTTAGACACTCTATCCGTCTCAATGCTGGTTTGCCGGTTTATGGAAGGACTGGGAGCTTTTGCTTCCTGAATTTCTGCTGGGAAAATTAAACAGAATGAGTTTCGTTACATAGAAGATCCATGCATGAAATTACTTTAAGTATGTTACTTAAATTACTTAAATTATGCTTAGTCAAAGTGAAACCTAAATTTAAATTACTTTATGTTTAAATATTTGGACAACTTCACTTAAAGTGAGCTAAATCTATTTTAAGACTAGGATGTACAAACAGATAAAAGTATATAAAATTTCCATTCAAACAAAAGTGGTTCTACTAATATTTTATCACCAAAATACATCATGCTTTGATCTACATACTTAATTGTAAATATGAAATAGCACTACTGTCTTGAACTCTCTCAAAGACTGCATGAGTTTACAAAGCTAGTCAGCAAATGACATAACAATCAGTAGGAAAAAATGTTACATTACTTATGGTAACTCTTCCAAATCCATTCTACTTGTCAAACAGGCTAATCTGTTGACGTGGAGTCTAACAATTATTTTCCCACCATTCAGTTTTCAAGTCAGACTGCTCAAAGTGAACGGATGCACCCAGCGTAGCGCAGTGAACAAGACAGAACGTTCAGCAAAGGCCGCAAGCAGAACAGACAACACGCGTCTAATCCACCGCCACACAACTCCTTCACCTCTTCAAATTAGTACACTGACAGGAAAATGGGACCTTTCCGGAACAAAGATAGGAGCGTTGCCATCGAGGTCAGTGCTACCAGGCAGCGTGAACTAGCCCCTGATCTCTGACCACATTCTGAGCCTCCTGACTTTGAACTGCGCTAATTCGGCTAATTCAATAGTTCTAACGAAGTAAACTCCCTCATACCCCATGAAAGCAAAGTACCTTTCGACTTACTACCTGCTTTCTCACAGTGACTTTGTATAATTCCACTGTCTGAACTTTAGTACCTGGGATACATTTTAATGACGCGGCGTCACTGAAGTTTTACGAGAAGACTGGATTAGTTAAGGGGCACGTGGGGGCGCAGTGGGTGAAGCGGCTGCCTTCAGCTCAGGCCACGATCTGGGCTCCTGGGATCGAGCCCCACGTCAGGCTCCACCCTCAGCAGGGAGCCTGCTTGAGAAGTCTCTCTCCCTCCTCCCTCTGCCCCTTGCGCACATGTGCTCTCTAATAAATCAATCAATCTTAAAAAAAAAGAAAGAGAGAAGAAATCTAACAGTTCAACAGGAAAATGGGTAGAGAAAACTAACTGCACAGAAAGGAAACATAAATGGACCTTAAATGTAGGAAACAAATTAAACTACACGAGATGCCATTTTAAAAATTAACAGAGACCAAGACCTGATGCTGAGGAAGGGGGGGGCGCTCTCACACTGTGGAGGGGAGAATGTACAATGATCCGAGTGCAATGGAGAGCAATGTGGCAATAACCATCAAACTAAAAATACATTTATCCTATGACCCAACAATTCCATTTCTCAGAAATTTCCTACTGATGTAACTGCACATGTACAAAATGAAGTATGTACAAGGCTACTCATTTCAGCACTACTTGTAACAGCAGAAGACTAAAAATGACACAGATATCTACCACTAAAAGACCAAATAAATTGTGATTTAATCCATAAAATAGAACACTATATATGTTTTAAAATAAATAAATTAAATAAATAAATAAAAATAAAATATTTTTAATATACTAAAAAAAGTTCTTATACATAACGCTCAAGTAAAAATAAAAAGGACAGCATGTGACTAAGAATACAGAGCACAGTACATGAAAATACACGTGTCTACACTGAAAACAAAAGCACATAAGGATACACAAGAAATTAATGACGAAGGTTGTCTGCATATGGGGAGAATGACGGTGGTAGTGGCTGGAAACCAGATGGGTAAGGGACCACACACCTTTTATTTTGGAGACATTTGAATGTACTACTTTTGTTTTTAAGCAAGTAAATAAATCAGGTACAATTTAACTTAAAACAAAAACTGGCAACATCCTTTCTGAAATATTTTTTACCAATATGGAAAACCAAACACCCTTGTATGATTAGAAAAAGCTCTTTAATACTTAAGAGTTTAATCCCTCACTCAAACTATTAATTCCAATCTTAGTCACGATGGAGTAACTGGGATTGGGTTTACCCTATGGCCTTAACAACTAGAACATCAGAAAAAATAGATGAAATTGTGGTTTTTAGACACTGGTCAAGAGGCAGATGGGAGAGGAACTCATGAGAGAAGTCGACAGTGTGGTAAGTCTTACGAGCACCCCAGCTCACTGCAGGGAGAATTTTTAGGCCATAGCACAGGGGGAGGCAAGGGAACTCAAACAGTCTAGCAGACCACTGAACTGGGGAAAGAGCATTTAGAGCTAAGGGAGGCCAAAGTCCCTAGAAACCGCATGGCAAAATGAGAGGACGGGCCGGCAAAGAAAAAATTCCAGATAGCCACGTGGCGGGTTCCCTAAGTCTACGACTGAGCACTGCGCGTGCAAATTAGAAACTATCAATGACTGCATACGGAACCAGGCAGAACCACCCCAGGCAGACATGACTGGGATTAATTCATGTCCCAGCAGCCAGAAAAAGAACATCAGCAATGGCAAATATAAAAATCATTTTCTTATTTTAAAAAATTTTTAGGGGCACCTGGGTGGCTCAGTGGGTTAAGCCTCTGCCTTCGGCTCAGGTCATGATCTCAGGGTCCTGGGATCGAGCTCCACATCGGGCTCTCTGCTCAGCAGGAGCCTGCTTCCCCCTCTCTCTGCCTGCCTCTCTGCCAACTTGTGATTTCTGTCTGTCAAATAAATCTTTAAGAAAATTTTTTTGACAACTAACTGTTAAAACTCAAGTAATAATAATAGTGGGATTTGTATCGTATGTGTAAGTAAAATCTATGACAACAATACGACAAAGGGAGGAAAGAAGAAATCCAAGAATACCATTGGTAAGGGTCTTATATAGAAACTGGGATAACACCATTGAAGGCCGAGTAGTTAAAAGGTATTTTTTACACCTCAAAACAGCCACTTTAAAAAGAAAGAAAGACGGGACGCCTGGGTGGCTCAGTTGGTTGGGCGGCTGCCTTCGGCTCAGGTCATGATCCCAGCATCCTGGGATCGAGTCCCACATCGGGCTCCTTGCTGGGCAGGGAGCCTGCTTCTCCCTCTGCCTCTGCCTGCCATTCTGCCTGTGCTTGCTCTCGCTCTCTCCCCCTCTCTCTCTGACAAATAAATAAATAAAATCTTTTAAAAATAAAATAAAAATATACATACTTTGTTTAAAAAAAAAGAAAGAAGAGAAATGAAAGAGATACAGCTAATAAGCCAATAGTGAAAATAAAGATGCAATCATAAAAAACAATCTACAAAAACAAATAAATAAAAGGGTAGGAAAAGAGGAAATAACTAAGTCCAGATAAGACAAATAGAAGACAGAGAGCAAGAAGGTTAAGATTCCACACCACGTTATCAAAAATTTTACTAATGTAAGTAGCCTGAATAGGCCATGATCCCTATATAACTTGTCTACAAGAAATCCACTTAAAAAAAAAAAAAAAGAAAAGAAATCCAATTTAAATATAAAGACATGAATATATTAAAAACTAAAGAAATAAAAAGGATATACCACCCAAATAAACAAAAAGAGCTTAAGTGGTTTTATTAATACTGGACAAAGTAAATTTCCAAACATGGAATATTCCCAAGGATAAACAGGGGCATCTGCCAAAAAAGGGGGGGTTAATTCTTCAAAGGAACACCAACCCCCGAGACTCTGGAGGTCTGGAGGTCAGGCAAGGGTAGGGGAACATTAGCCATCCCCTTACTGCTTTGCTTGTGTATACTCTCCCCTCCAACAAACACTTCTCTTCAAAGACAGAAAATCTTGATGTTTAGACAGCCCTTCAAAATGTCGATGAAAATAACATGCAAGTGAAGACGCTCTGTATGATCTCATCATGGCGGATACACGTCATGCTACCCCGTGCAAACCCACAAAATACACACCACCACGAGGGAAGGAACCCAACGGAAACTACAGACTGTGGATGGTGGCGCCGTGTCGACGCAGGCTCATGAGTCGTAGCACAAAACTTCCTATTCTGGGGCAGAATGCGGGTAACGGGAGAGGCTGTGCGTGTGGGGGCGAGGAACATACGGGAGATCTCTGGACCCTCCTCTCAATTTTCCTGTGAATCTAAAACTGCTCTTAAAAAAATTAAAATCTTAGGGGCACCCGGGTGGTTCAGCTGGGGGAGCATGGGACTCCTGCTTCCGCTCAGGTCATGATCTCAGGGTCCTGGGATCAAGGCCTGCGTCAGGCTCTGTGCTCTGCACAATCTGCTAGCTGCACTCCTGCTTCTCCCTCTACCTCCTCCTCTGCTCCCCCCGGGCATGCACTCTCACTCTCTCAAATAAGTAGAATCTTTAAAAAAATTAAAATCTTAAAAAAAAAAAAATCAAGATTAATTCTACTCACTAGTATTAATTAGTACAAATCATTAAAATTAACACTTGGTTGTTTCCTTTTTTTTTTTTTTTAAAGATTTTATTCATTTATTTGACAGACAGAGATCACAAGTAGGCAGAGAGGCAGGCAGAGAGAGAGGAGGAAACAGGCTCCCCGCCGAGCAGAGAGCCCGATGTGGAGCACTACACAGCATCCGGGGATCATGACCTGAGTCGAAGGCAGAGGCTTTAACCCACTGAGCCACCCAGGTGCCCCGTCACTTGGTTGTTTCTGACCTTCCTAAAAACCAACTCCCCAGTAACAGAACAGAAGTTCCAAGTTTGGATGATGGAGTGAAAACTGAGGAGCCAGAGTTCCGGTACAGAGGAAGGTGATGAGGCCCAATGGACATTCAGAAGGGAAGACAGAAAGGAATAACTTTTCCTGTATCACATTCTGGTGAGGATCCAGATGCCTTGCGTTTCAACTTCTAATCTTAAGGTTTTAAGCAGGTTGAGTGGCAGGAGGAGGCAGAGGGAGAAGCAGGGTCCCCACTGAGCAAGGAGCCTGATGCCGGACTCCATCCCAGGACTCTGGGATCACGATCTGAGCTGAAGGCAGTGGCTTAACCAACTGAGCCACCGAGGCATCCCTCAACTTAAGGTTTTAATACAGAAAATTTTTCATGTAGAGTGTTCATTATATAATGTATGTATATATACTATATGTATCTACTACATGTCACATAATATAAGTAATATTTATATTTAATATTAAAATATTCGTATATATCTAATAATATTATATATAATATTCTATTCAAGAATCGCAAATCTGCCATGAGTATCAAGCTTTTCATTACCCCATATACACACACCATTTAAAAAGTCTTCCTGGGGTACCTAGGGGGCTCAGTCAGTTGAGCGTCTGCTTAACTTAACAAGGAGCCCTGCATCAGGCTCCTTGCGCAGTGAGGTGCCTGCTCTTCCTCTGCCTCTGCCTGCCACTCCACCTACTTGTGCTTTCTCTCTCTATCAATAGATAAATGAATTTTTTAAAAAGTTAAAAATAGAACCATACCCTACAATCCAGCCATCACACTACTATTTTTGGAAGATATTTTTTGGAAGCTATGGAAGTTTTTGGAAGTTATTTACCCAAAGAATACAAAAAGACTAATTCAAAGGGATATGTGCACCCTGATATTTAAAGCAGCATTATCAACAACAGCTGAATCTGGAAACACCTGTGTCCACTGACTGATGAATGGATAAGGAAGACGCTGTGTATATATACAATGAAATATTTGCCATAAAAAGAATGAAATCTTGACATTTGCACAACACGGAGGGATCTAGAGAGTATTATGCTAAGTAAAATAAGTCAGCCAGAGAAAAGACAAATACCGTATGATTCTACTCATACGTGCAATTTAAGAAACAAAACAAATAAGCAAAGGGAGAAAAAGGAGAGAGAGAGAGAGAGAGGCAAAACAAGAGCAGACTCTAACCACAGAGAACAAACCGATGGTTAGCAGAGGGGAGGCAGGGAGGGAGGCGTGTGTCATGATGAGCACAGGGTGTGCACGAAGTGCTGAGTTACTGTATCAGAAATTAGTATTACTATGTAGCATGTTAACTAACTGGAATTTAAATAAAAACTTAGGGGCGCCTGGGTGGCTCAGTTGGTTAGGCAGCTGCCTTCGGCTCAGGTCATGATCCCAGAGTCCTGGGATTGAGCCCAACACCACGTTCTCTGCTCTCTGCTCGGCGGGAAGCCTGCTTCTCCTTTTCTTATTCCCCCTGCTGTGTTCCCTCTCTGTCTCTCTCTTTCTGTAAAATAAATACAGGAAATCTTTTAAATAAATAAATAAATCTTTAAAAAATAATTTCTTTATACCCCGTACTCAGATTCACAAAACTGTAACACTTTGCTCATCAGTATTATTTTTGTCTGAATTGTTTCAGGTAAACTGTATGTATCATGGTCTTTAGCCCTTAATACGCATGGTTCCTAGTAACGGAACATGCTTTTACATCACTGTGCTATCGTTCCTGGAGAAGGTGTGTGTTTTTCTCACACAGGATTCAACGGAGGGTCATGTCTTCACTTCGTGGTCAAGCGCACTTAGCCTCCTTTAACCTCTGGGGACTCTCGGCCTTCCCGTGTTTTCATCATATTGACAATTCTGAAGACTATAGGCAAGTCATTTTATTGAATACCCCTCAATTTGGGTTTTTCTGCTGTTTCCTCGTGACTGCATTTGGGTTTTAAGTTTTTAGCTTGAATAGGTCATAATTCATGGTATGTTCTTCTCAGAGCATCATATCTAGAGGCACAAAATGTCCATTTCCCACAATTACATGGTCACCATTTCTCTATGTGTAATCAATTAATTAGCTGCGGGGATTAATTTGAGATCATGTTCACAATTTGCTCCTCAGGAAACTCTCTCCTCCACCCCAGATTTAGCATCCATTGATGGAATCTGTCTGAGTCGATTCTTACTACGACGACTGCAAAATGCTGATTTCATACTCCCTTACTCCTTTCCTATTTATTAGTCAACATTCTACAGCAGAGGAAAAAAGCTTTCTCCGGGCTCCTGGGTGGCTCGGTCAGTTAAGTGTCCTGATTTCAGCTCAGATCATGAGCTCAGGTCATGAGATCCAGCCCCACATCCACAGCCGCGCTCAGCAGGGAGTCTGCTTAGGATTCTCTCCCTTTCCCGCTGTCCCTTCCCCTTCCCCACCTGCACTCTGGAGCACACGCTCTCAAACAAACAGATCTTAAAAAAAAAAAAAAAAAAGCCTTCTCTTCTCCTTTATTTACTCATTTATCTATTTTATTAGTCGAAAGGAGTAACGCCCCGGATTTGGGGATGCCCTTTTTTCCCTGCTCCAGCCCCTCGATCAGTCTCTTCTCCAAGGAACCCTTGAGTTCACTTTGGTGAGGACCAGTATTTAGAATCTAAGGTCTGGGTGGAAAAATTGATATTTAAATTCTAAAAAAAGAAAAGCGATCCCTCCCACGAGCACTGCCTTCACGTAACGCCTGCCTTGCCTTCAGATGCGCGGGAGAGTCTGCTCAGGTCGGCAACAGCCTATCGAGCTGTAATGGGAAAAGGCTTTCAAAATGTACGCGCAAGTACTCCAACCTGGCCAACCACGACTTGCTCTGGGAGCTACACTAACTCACCCAACCTTACTTTGGAAATTTAAAAACTGTGAGTAGACTCTCCGAGTTTACTCAGAATCAAGCTATTCCATTAACCTTCTCTGAAGGGCATCCAAGTCTTAACAAGGTATTAAATATTCTTCAAACTCCTTAGAAGCCTAAATTTATGTTCTGTTTACCACCGACCTGCCTTGGTGTAAGAGCTTTCTTTCATGCCACGACAGAAGCAAGAAAAATATCAAGAGCGAAAGCATCACGTATTAATAAAGCAGAGAATACAGAACACAAAAGGCCTATTTTGGCTGAGACTCAATAAATGAAAACCACATTTAGTACATTTAGTATAGGCTAACTTTATCCACAGGCAAAGACCAAATAATCAGCCTGAAATGCAAGGTTCGCCTGGCAGAGTTGCATAAGCAAGCTACAAACCTCAAATAGGGGCTTCTTGTCTAATACATACAGACCAGTTTTTTTCAGTACTTTGAGGTCTTTATCTTCCTATGCTTTCTATAGAACAAAGCCAACTAAAGATTAAAAATCCCAGGTAATAGTCTTACCTCTTGAAAAGAAAAGAAGCTAAGAAGTATACCAATATAATTTTTAAAAATAAAAACAACTTAGAACTTTTAAAGTACAGATCTTTCATAAATAATGCACATTGCACAGACACTCTTAGGACACCATTTTTTGGAAGTACCAAGGACAGTCACCAAATGTACATGACTATTATGCACTTAAGAACAGAGACCTCACCAACTATCTTTCCACACATAGAGACACAGATACACACACACACACACACACACACACACACACACACACTTACTAGAGATCAAGGGATATAGTGGGAAAAAAACGGAACCAGGAGTTAGGAGACCTGAGTTCTAAGACACCAACTTACTCTATGACCTTGAGTCCGTTACCTAAAAGAAGCAGTTAGAGCCACTGGTTTTATAGCTTCTTTACTGTTTCATGTTTCACCATATTTGACCATTTCACTGTATATCATAATTTCATAAGGTTAATGAGACTTTCCCAAAGCAAGAAACAGAATTTAAGCTTACTAGGAAGGAGCAGCTTTAATACCGCTATGCTCCGTATTAGCACAGCTTATTCTACCAGAAAAACAACCCGTATTTTTCTAACTAACATTTATGGAAGACATATCTGTCAGGTATTGTTGCTGAACTCTTTTAACTGCATCGCCTCATTTGATTCTTAAGACATACCTCCAGCAGGTATTACTATCTCCTCAGGACAGAGCTTAAAGACATTCGCTTGCTCAAGGTCACAACAGCTAATAAACCACAGAACTGAGACTCAAAACAAGGGGACTCCAAAGATTACGCACCCCCCTCCCTACCTCCTAATAAATAATCATGAGCCAAATTTATCCTTAATTTAATCTCTAACAATTACTAATTATTTCCTTTCTAATTACAGTAGAGAAAACCACCATGAATGACAGACAACCAGGAAACAACTCCAAATTAATTATGTGAACAAAAAGATTATTCCAAGGTTTGCTTTTATTGGGACACCTGGGTGGCTCTGTTGGTTAAGCGCCTGCCTTCAGCTCAGGTCATGATCCCAGCGCCCTGGGATCAGGTCTCACATCAGCCTCCTTGCTCAGCAGGGAGCCTGCTTCCCCCTCTGCCTGCCGCTCCCCTGCTCAGGCCTTTGCCTCTCTCTCTGTGACAAATTAATAAATAGAATCTTAACAACAACAACAACAACAAAAGGTTTGCTTTTATTAAAGAGAAGGGCTGTGTTTTGGGTAATAAGCAACCTTTCCTTCTAACAAGACAAAACAAAAGACGAGCCACTAAATCTGAAAGGCCAGCAAGGATCTTAAGGTGTGGATGTTGTTACTCAAATACAGAAACAAAACAAAGAACCTCCTGACAACTCCCTCAGGTGGTGGGGTTCGCTGGGGAGGCCATCTCCTGCGACAGTCTCCACTACCACTTCAAATCTCCTGCCGAGCTCCGATGATCAACACTGATAACCAACGCTGAGGTTCGAAGACTAAGCGCCCCCAACGGACTGTCCTCGTGTGCAGCTAGGCCGCATCAGCTGCCCTCCAATGACGGGCGGAACACATGCAACGTTCGTGAGGGTCCTTTCACGGGTACTGAGCATTTTAAGAAGCAGATGAAAGAGATAATGCACAGACAAATCCGCGCGCGCGAAAACACCCACGCGGCTCACTTTCACCCTCCAGAAGCCCAAAGCGAGGCTCTTCCTTTGTGTTCTCTATGTAGGTCTTCATGACGCACGCTGTCCCTCAAGAGCTCAGAAAACCTCTTGTTCACCTACTTTAAGCCCAGAGACAGTCATTTCTGATAAGGGATGTTTAGTAAGGATATTATACAAGGAGAATAGACCAGAATCCAAAAATTAAAGGGACAAAAAAATTAAAACATCCAAAAAGATACACATTTGGATGGGAATGCACTTTATAAACAAAATTACATTTTTGTAGTCCTATAGAGTAATAAACAAGCTTCTCCAACACACAATGTCCTCCAACTAAAGATGACTTTTGGTTTTATGTCTTATCTGATCCTTAAACCCCATTTCAGTTCCAAATCTGGGTTGGTGCATCCTGGATGCTTACTGAAACTGAAAAGCAGAGTCCACATGCACTGTGGGTCTATACTGCACCTCACTTGAGCACAGAGGAAAAAAAGAATCAGAAAATTACCCTTTTTTGATCCGACCCTGGATGAAGCACTGAAGAATTTCTTTACTGTGGTCACTTTGCGGGTCTTCTCATTGGTTTTCTTTTCTTCAAACTTGGAAAATGTGAGGGACTGGGCCCCCTGGCTGCTCTGGCTGCTGGCAAAGGCCTCTTCCTCCTCCCGCTGGAGTCTGCAATTCAAGAGAGGATTGAGAACGAGCCAGACGGCCTCCGTGTTCCTTGTATCGGAATAGCAGGAGGGTCTAGAAGTTTTAAAACGGGAGGCTAAACACAGCAAGCAGGTCTGAGGTGTCTGATATGAAACTGTCCCACAAATGATTCAAAAGGGACCTTCTCCGTAGATATTCATTTAGCAACTGTAACCAAATGTAACTAAGGTTACATAAGATAACTAAACTCTACTTTCCACTAACAAGCTCAGGGCTGAAAAGGAGAAAGAGTAAGCAATGACCATATAATGTGACAGCTCCTACCCACAGCTCCTACCGGAGAGAGGGAAACCCAACTGCTACGAGATCATAGGGAAGAACTTAATCTGCTAGAGAAGTCCGAGGTTTTACAAGGGTGACATTTAGGTTTATCTTTTTTAAAAAATTTTATTAACATATGACCTATCATTTGCTCCAGGGGTGCAGGTCTGTGCATCGTCAGGCTCACATTCACAGCACATACCCTCCCTCCCACCCCCCACCTCCAGCAACCCTCGGTTTCCTGAGATCGAGTCTCTAATGGTTTCTCTCCCTCCCCGGTCCCACCTTGTTTCATTTCTTCCCTCCCTTCCCCCCGTGATGGAGTATGACAGGCTGATCTGAAGAGAGGAACAAGGTTCCACTGAGTGAAAGGACATTCCAGGGAGAGGAACGACAAGCGTGAGGGCATGTGGTCTCGGCTGCGGACTCAGTTAGCGCAGTCACTGATGGTGTGACCAGATGGTAAGAAAGCCCGAATGCCAGTCCGTTAGAACCCTACATTCCACCGTGCGGTGGCGAACCAAGAATGGCCGTAAATTCAATAAATTACCATTAGGAGATCTGTGCTTCAGAAAAATACTGCAGGGAGCTGTGTTATAACCTGAGGGGCAATAATTAAGACTGTATTATACAAGATTTAAGTGAGAGAAAATAAAGACCAGGAAACTAAAAAAGGGTGAAATTCTAAGGACTCCTCTGAGCTGAGTAAGCTCTACCTATCGCTCAAAGACTGCCAGCATGGACAGCTGTCCCAGCAGCGTCCCCTGGGAACTTGTTAGAAATGCAAATTCTCAGAGCTCACTCCCATCCTCCTCAAGTCAGGGACTCTGAGGAGAGGTCCAGGGATGCCTCTTTTTATAAGCTTTCCAGGTGATTCTCAAGCTTGCTCAAATCTGAGACACAGCGCTGCAGGAAATCTCAAGCAAGGTCCCAGACGGAAGAAGAAACAGCAAGGAAGTCACAGGCAGAAGCCTTGGGCTGAGCGTAGAACTGGGACACGCCTCTCTCTCAGACAAAACCGAATTAACATACAGAGAGTAGTGCATTTTGCTGTGGAGAGGGGAGAAAGCTAAGGGAATTCATGCCTACTGACCTCTACTGAAACCAGGTGAAACAGGCAATGTTCTTTGTCTACATCTTCTGTCTCTGACCGCAGAGCTGCTGACAGCAGTGGGCATGCACTGTCATTCTGAGGTCACCACAAACGCTAGCGAAGTGGTCACTCAACGCACACGGCTGATCAGACACACATAAAACTAACAAAAGTTGTCCGAGTTCAGTCTGACTTTTTTTTATGGAGAAGTTTTACTGTTCCTAGAATGTTCTGGCAAAAGATTAACATCACGCGTGATGCTTTATCCATCCCTGTGCTCACCAGCCATTCCATCTTCTACCATGGTCCTCGGTCTAGGTAATATAAACTACTTTTCACTAACAAACCCCATTTTAAAGAAAAGGTTAAATTTCCAAAATGCAAGGGCCATGTATACAAATCAACAAGTTTCCACCCCAGTGTGTTTATCACCACGTCAGATGCCACGCTAGATATATTATAAGAATGAGGAAAAGGATGTTTGGTGAGAGCCATGAGCCAAGGACTGTGCTAGGGACACCCCAGAGAGAGCCACAGTTCATAGTTCAAGTATGTGTTTTGCATTCCTCCAGTCCAAGAAGCCTATTATCTACATGAGAGAACTCAGACTAACGCACTCTAAACATAAGTAATTACAAGACAAAGATGAAAATAAATAAATCACTGAAAGCTATTCATTAAATACTGACTAAGAAGAAAAGGGTAAAAATATTCGTTTCTCTTAGCATTAAGCCGACGTGCTGATAGCTCGCCAGAGG
Organism: Mustela nivalis; assembly: GCF_964662115.1. NCBI lineage: Eukaryota > Metazoa > Chordata > Mammalia > Carnivora > Mustelidae > Mustela > Mustela nivalis. The sequence continues at coordinate 15,101,680 of NC_139038.1, forward strand.
AGAGAAAAGCGGATTCTGACAGTGGCAGAACTGCACATCCACCGTTTCCCAGTTAAACACCCCCCTTTAGTCCTTTTACCGCTCTGCCAGTTCCCAGTCCTCCTGAATCTGCTTCTGCCTTGCTTTGTGGTACTCTTCCCTCCAGCACTTGGAGCAGAAACCCTGCCAAGCAGGGTTGCCATAGTAACCACATCCTTTCTTGCACAGGAGCTCGGACTGATCCACATGAATCCCTCGGCGTTCAGACTTAAGGCTCATCTTCTTCCTGCTAATCAAATAAATAAGAAGGTCATGTTGCAAATGAAGTCACTATCATTCTTCTATCAGCACAGCAAGGAACAAAAATGTGTCCGTAATCTTCAAGCTATGAAGGGGGGGGAGGCAGGCTGAGAGGGAGGGAAAAAGAGTGTAAATAGAACAAGTTGCTGGGGTACCTGGGTGGCTCGCCTGGTGAAGCATGAGATCTTGATCTCGGGGTTGTGGGTTTGAGCCCCACTCTGGGTGTAGGGATTACTTAAAATCTGGAAGGAAGGAAGGGAGGAAGGAAGAAGGCTGGTCCTGACACAGTCATACTGAAGAAAACACTTCTTACTTCCTTCTCAATGATATAAAGAACACTTTAAGAAAGGACTTATATTAGATTAAAAGCCTAAATGCAACATATGAACCTATAAAACTCACAGAAGAAAACATAAGGAAAAATCTCCATGACATCAGATTTGGCAAAAATTTCTTGGATATGACACCAAACATAAGGTAAGCAACAAAAGGAATAATAGGCAAATGTGACTGCATCAAATGCAAGCATGTCAGAGGGGGTCGGGCAGAGGGAGAGGGAGAAGCAGACTCCCTGCCAAACAGGGAGACCAGGTGGGGCTCGATCCCAGGACCCTAACTAACATCATGACCTGAGTGATGGCAGATGCTTAATGGACTGAGCCACCCAGGAACTCTGGTAACAAACGTTCATAACAACATTATCTACAATAGGCAAAAGGTGGAAATAACCCCCCCCCCAAAAAAAGTCCACCAACTGATAAATGGATTAAACAATTGTAATATATCCATGCAATGGATTTTACTTGGTCACAAAAAGGAATTAAGTATTGATATATGCCCCAAGATCAACCTCGAAAACATTGTACGAAGTTAAAGAAGTCCATGATAAAAGAACACATCTTATATGACTCCCTTCATAGGAAGGTCCAGAACAGGTAAATCTATAAAGACAGAAAGCAGCTGAGCAGTTGTTTAGGACTAAGGGGCAGGTGTGTGTGTTGGGGGAAGAATGGGAATAAAGGAAACAGCTCAAGAGTATGAGGTTTCTTTTGAGATAATGAAGATAATGGAAGATGTTAAAGTTGGCTGTCATGATGGGTACCACCGAACTGTCTGACCTTTCGATAGCTAAGTTCTATGATATGGAAATGGTGTACCTAATAAAGTTGCTCTTAAAATAAAGGTACAGGGGGACCTGGGTGGCTACGATGATTAAGCATCTTCCTTTGGCCCGGGTCATGATCTCCAGGTCCTGGAATCGAGCCCCAGGTCACGCGCCCAGCTGAATGATTCTGCTTCTCCCTCTCCCTCTGCCTCTGCTTGTGCTCCCTCTGTCTCTCTCAAAAATAAATAACATCTTATAAATAAATAAATAAATTAATTAATTAATTAATTACAGGCATATGTTGGAGATATTGTAGGTTGGGTCCCAGACTACAATAAAGCAAATGTCGCAATAAAGTGAGTCAAATAAATGTTCTGGTTTCCCAATGTATGTAAATGTTAGGTTTACCCTATACTGTAGTCTATCTGGTGTTTAATAGTATTATGTCTAAAAAAAAAGTACATCTTCAATTAAAAATACTTTATTGCTAAAAAAAAAAAAAACCCTTTATCGCTAAAACCTACTAATTAACCACCATCTGAGCTTTCATTGAGTTCTAATCACGGACCACAGATACTATAACAAATAATAATGAAATCATTCGAAGTATTCCAAGTACTACAAGATCTTATGACACAGAAACACAAAGTGAGCAAATGCTGTTGGAAAAATGGTACCAACAGATGTGTTCAATGCAGGACTGACTTACACCTTCAATTAAAAAAAAATGCAGTATTTGTCAAACTCAGTAAAGCAAAGTGCAAGGAAACAAGGTATACCTGTCAAAATCAGGAAGGAAGGCAGAGTGGGAAGTCAGATTCAAAGGACTATCAGCTTCGATGGTGGACAGACTATAAGCCAAGGAATGTGGGTGGCTTCTGGAAGCTGACAGCCAGCAGAGAAATGAAGATCTCAGTGCTTAACGGCATGGAACTCAATTCTACCAGCATGAGTGTGTCTGGAAGCAGATTTTCCCCACAGCCTCCAGGTAAGAGCCCAGGCTGGCTGCCTCCTTAATTCTGACCTCTGGAGATCCTTAACAGAGTACCCAACCAGAGCCAGCCAAGAGTCCTCACTCACAGAACTTAGGGATGATCAACGGGTGTTCTTCCAGGCCGCTAAATTTATGGCACTATGTTACGGCAACGACAGAAAACTAACACTCCTTTCCATTAGTCTTCTTGGGGTCTTTGCCTTGTGTTCCAGTGTCTAGAATGCTGTGTGCCCTGCTGTTCGCACATGGAATACTTATGATATGAAGGCCGCAGCATCCAAGTCATGCTTCCAGAAAGGCCTCCCCCTGCAACTCTACCTCAAGTAGCACCTCTCCAACCTCCCCACCCTTCCGTCCACACTGACTCAGCATTGCTTCTCTCCATCCTACACATGTCTAACAAGGGAGGGAAAGGAAAGAGTTAATCAAGCAGGATAAATTGCTAAAAAAACAATTATGCATATTCTCAGAAGGGCCTGCTTATTACGTGACTGGCTCTTGGTCAGCTTCTAGGGGAATGGAGGTCTTGGAAGTGTCCTTGTGTTTTGTATGCTTGGAGCTTCAAGCCACACTATTCCAACTTGCTTCGACAGCTCATGCAAACAGTGTGATGTACGGCGAGCACCTGCTGTCTTTCTGGGGGGGTCTGGAGTTGCATTAACTGTGGTCGGTCCTGAAGGCAGTCATGCCTGTCTGACCAACCTTCAATAAAAACCCTGGAATTCAAAGCTTAAGTGAGTTTCCCGAACAGAAAACATCTCACATATGTTGCTACAATTTGTTGCTGGGGATTAAACACACCCTGTGCAACGTCTCTGCTGGAAAATGACTTGGAAGCTCATGCCCGGTATCCTCCAAATAAATAAATTTTATCTTATTTATAAATAAATAAATAAATGTGTCTCTGTCAGGTAAATAAATAAAATTAAATACAAACAGTCATGTGAGTCCTTCTATCAAATCACCAAACCTAGGGGCAGTCTTGGGGACTACTGACACCGGCTATGATTATAAAGGGGTGGCATGAGGGTGATCTCAGTGGTAACAGAATAGTTCTGTATCTTGACTACGGTGGTAGTTACAGGAATCTACATACACGATAAAAAATGCAACAGAACTGCTAAACATGCACACAGTACTGAAATCAATTTCTCGGTTCTGATGTTGTACTATGGTTATGTAAAACTCAGCCACTGGCACAACCTGGTAGCATACTACAGCATCTCTCTGTATTATCTTTGCAATTTTCTGTTAATCTGTAATTTTAAGTTAGGGAGTTATTAAAAATTCCACTTTAAAATTCAAATAACATTTATGATTGAACCAATGTGTATCAGATAGATAAGCATATCACTCAGATTATTTCTAAATATGGAAGACAAAGAGAGCAAGTGAATCTCCAAAGTACACGCCAGGGTTTGAAAGGCTATCACAGTGGTGACGGTAGCTCTGTTTCAGGGGGCAAAGCAGGTACTTTCAACACACCTAGACTAGACATCAGAGCTACGTAAGCAGCACATCCTCGTCAGTTAGGGGAAAACACAAGGGGACCAACGGCCCGAGACGGAATTGTCTTTCCTGCCCCAAAAGACCTGTCCCTCATTAGTAAAGCCATAATCCAGAGGCAAGTTACTACACCCAGGAGGAAGGGGAGAGGGGCACATCAGTTCAATAAAAATACGCTTTTACGGAACAACCTGGGCATACAGAATGCATCATTCAATTGACCCATTCACATTAGGGAAGACAGAGTAAGAATTGTCTCTATTTCTGAGACAGTTGAGATTACTATGAATTCTGCTTCAGAACTAGGATTCAATCTGGGTTGAAGTACCCCCCAAAACAAGGGCCAGAGGAGGTTCAATCATGTCTTGGTGGTTCAATCAGTTAAGTCTCTGATCTTGGTTTTGGCCCAGGTCATGGTCTTTTTTTTTTTTTTTTTTTAATTTTATTTATTTATTTGACACAGAGAGATCACAAGTAGGCAGAGAGGCAGGCGCTGGGGGTAGGGGGTGGGGGAAGCAGACTCCCCGCTGAGCAGAAGGCCTGTTGCCGGGCTCCATCCCAGGACCCTGAGATCATGACCTGAGCTGAAGGCAGAGGCTCAACCCACTGAGCCACCCAAGCGCCCCTATAGGTTTTCTTTTTTATGTTATCTTTAGTCCCTGACTTTATATTATGAAGACATTATCACCACTTTAATCAGACAATATTTAAAATCCATATCCAAATGTCACTGAGTTTCTATTAACTACACTGCTTCCAAAATGAATGTAAGTATCACACTGAGGGGGCTCCTGGGTGGCTCAGGGTACAGGATCAGCCTCTCACTTGGCTCAGGTCAGGATCTCAGGGTCGGGAGACAAGCCCAGCCTCAGGCTCCCGCGTCTGCCTGAGATTCCCGGTCCACCTCCCTCGGCCCCTCCCCAGCCTGGGCTCCTGCTCTCTCTCTCACAAATGAATAAATAAAATCTTTAAAGAAATATATCGCACTGAGAATCAGTGGCAGAGCTCCAATGTTAAATTTAACAAAACAAAGTATCCAAACACTGGCCTGCCCACTTCGTAATCAAGCCATGAAGAGAACGCGGAGTCGATGCTGCGGAATGAGCAGAGCCAGCAGAGCCGCATTCTCGGGGAGGGAGCTCCGGACAACAATCTGCCACTGTGCCAAGTCAAAGTCCAGGTCGCACCCTCTCCGGGTCAGCCCAATTAGGACGTCAACCTGAGCTTGCCATGCCCCAGGCTAGCGACACAAACTCTGCTCTACTTCCCACCGTGCTCCGTCCTCCCTTCGCTGGCAGCGGTCAATCCTCCACGGGTCAGTTTCTTGGGAAAGTAAATGACCAGATACACCCTCTCTTCACTCCATTTAAACGAGCAACAAACTGCAGCACATTATGTGGTTTCAACCATGAACAGCTCGTTTCCCTGAGAGTCACACAGCAGTTTTAGCTTTGCGGCGGCCCCGACACCTCGGCCTCACCCAGCTGCGGCTGCACAAAGTGACACACACACCTATGAGACGAGAACTACAAAAAGCAATTGCCTGAACGGAACGTGTATTTATTCGGATTCGTTAGACAGCTCAATGAAATACATTATGTTCTAAGCTACTGAGAAGTATCTTGTGTATAATAAAAATATAATCCCATTAAACTCCAGAAACTTTCAAAAGTTGCTAAAACCATACCTTCCTGGGGTGCCTGAATGGCTCAGTTGGTTGTACATCTGCCTTCAGCTCAGTCCCACTCCTGGGGTCCCGGGATCGAGCCCCACATTGCACTCCCTGCTCAGCGTGGAGCCTGCTTCTCCCTCTCCCTCTGCCCCTCTCCCCCAACTCATGCTCTCTCTTGCTATCTGCCCCCTCAAATAAATAAAACCTTAAGACAGAATAAAATAAAAAACGTACCATCTGTTGGGGTTGAATTATGGCCCCCAAAAGACAGGCTGAACTCAATACTGCGGAAGAAACCTGATTTGGAAATCAGCTCTAGGCAGATGTAATTATAGAATGAGGTCATGCTGATTAGGGTGGGCCCTAACTCCAGTAACTGGTATCCTTGTAAGAAGGCCCTGAGAGGCACCCAGGTATAAAGACACAGAGGCCACGTGGCCATAGAGGTGGAAATCAGAATGATGCGGCTATAAGCCAAGGAGCTACAGGGAAGCCAGCAATCATCTTCCCTACAGCCTTCGGAGAGAACATGGGCCCTGTGGACGCCTTGATTTCAGATTTCTAGCCTCTGTAACTACGAAAGAATGAATCGGTATAGTTGAGTCACCCTGCGCTAGTCTGCTTAGAGTACTCCTAGGAAAACCACAAAAATCATCCATTAAGAATTATAAACAGTAACTGTAAACAAATACTTGAAAGCAACGAGTTTTCCACAAGGTAACACAGAACCGGGGTTCGCAGCATCACTTGGCTCTTCCCAAACCGGTTAATCGCGTATCGCAGTTCATGAGAACAGCCCCGGCATCCGTCTGCTACCCTAGCAGAAAGGCCCCCTTTGGGTCCTCAAAATGACCTGCTCTGCACAGTAACTTACATAGTCATCGTCTTCATGAACAAGCCCAGAAACCCTCCTGTTAGTCCACCTTCAAATTCCACCCCGTTCAAACAACATCTGACTCCCCTTTCCCACTTACAGAATAATTCTTTCTGGTTCATACAGCATTTTATAAATACAGCTACTGCAATATGTTCTATTGTAAAAGCTTGCTTACATGTCCATTCCGTGTTCACAGACACACAGCACAGTGCCCAGAACAGACTGACTAATCAATACACATTTCCTAAATTTATTGAATTATTTATTCAGAAGACTAAAAAATACCTATACAGACCATTTTCTTTCATTTTTTTCCCCCATATACACTCTCCAGGGCCCAGTGAAGATATAAGTAGAAATTTTAAACAGCAAAACAACTATCTTATGAAGCAGTTATTCCCAAATTTTAGCATGCAATCAGTATCACATGGAGGACTTATTAAAGCACAGAGTGCTGGGTCCCAACCCAGAGTTTCTGATTCAGGAGGTCAGGCGCAGGGCCTGGGAATCCACATTCCTAAGAAGTTCCCAGATGATGTGGCTAAGGACTACTCTTCCAGAACTAGAATTATAAAGCAAGCACAGCAATTATTAAAAAACCAATTTCTTCTCATGACTTCCTTACTGGTAGGAGACCTTCTTTTCTAAATACAATGGAGTAGTTTGTGGCGACCAACACTCCTGCTGAGAACAAGGAAAGCTAGACACACGTTTAAAATCCATTATTTAAAGGCATCAGAAAATCTAAAGGAATCTAGGTGCCTCTGGATTCTGGAAAAAGAGAGAAACTGTGGAGAAACAAAGCGACATTCTGCAGTCACTTTTTTTTTTAAAGATTTTATTTATTTATTTATTTGACAGAGAGAAATCACAAGTAGGCAGAGAGGCAGGCAGAGAGAGAGAGGGAAGCAGGCTCCCTGCTGAGCAGAGAGCCTGATGCGGGACTCGATCCCAGGACCCTGAGATCATGACCTGAGCCGAAGGCAGCGGCTTAACCCACTGAGCCACCCAGGCGCCCTCTGCAGTCACTTTTGCCCCAAGTGTATCCATGCCTGGGACAAAGTGATGAGAATCCAGACTTACTTTAGGAAGAAGAACTACAAGAGCTTTTGGAAAAGAGGAAAGGCAAGACTCAAGGAGCCAAAATCCTAGTCAAACAGGGTCAAACAGAGCTGGGCTTAACAGAAGGCTGATTCCCCCCACCCCACCCCACCCCCGCCAGGCCCAAGGACTTATACCAAATTTTGCAGCTGCAAAGAGAGGGCTTCAAAACCATAGGGAAACCCTCTGAAAATCTAGAGTGGCATTTACAGGGGCGCCTGGTGGGCTCAGTTGGTGGAACATACATAGACGTCTTGATCTTGGGGTTGTAAATTCAACCCCCATGTTGGGTGTAGAGATTACTCAAAAATAAAATCTTTTTTTTTTTTTAAAGTGGGGGGGCCTGGGTGGTTCAGTCGTTTAAGCTTCTGCCTTTGGCTCAGGTCATGACCCCAGGATTGGAGCTGGAGCACCCGAGGGGGTCAGGCGCCTGCTTAGCAGGGAGTCTGCTTCTCCCTCTCCTTCTGCCCCCTCCGCGGCCTGTGCTCCTGCGCTGACGCTGCCCACGCTCTCTCAAATCAATACAATCTTTACCAAAAAAAGTGGAATTTTAGTAATCTCACTGTTCTCAAGAAACAAAGATTACAGTATATAAGCCACCAGGGGAAGAGACTCCAGTGAATTCACTCCCCTACGGGTGGGAAGCTCTGGACAACTACTTGATAGTAGTAAAGGTAAACCCGAGGGAACAAAGCCTTATCGACCCAGCAACACAACTTCAACTGGCAGCTCAGTCCCTAATAGGATTAGGTGATAAGCCCCTACTCAAAAGGGAGGAGAGATTTTCTCTCTGAAAAACAAAAAGAGTACCTTCCGGAGCTTCATTTTATTCACAACACCTAGTATTTACAGAATTAAAAACCAAAAAGAAAAAAAAAGACAATAGAAAGAGATGCTCAGATGACCCAGACAATGAAGTTAACAGAAAGACTTTTAAATAGATATTTATTTAAATTCCCTATTTTTTTTTTTTAAAAAAAGGTGAAAAATAGGGGCACCTGGGTGGCTCAGTGGGTTAAGTCTCTGCCTTTGGCTCACATCAATGATCTCAGGGTCTTGGTATCGAGCCCCGCGTCGAGAGCCTGCTTTCTACTCTCTCTGCCTGCCTCTCTGCCTACTTGTGATCTAAATAAATAAAACCTTTTTTAAAAAATTAAAATTGGGGCACCTGGGTGGCTTAGTGGGTTAAGCCACTGCCTTCGGCTCAGGTCATGATCTCAGGGTCCTGGGATCGAGTCTCGAATCGCGGGCTCTCTGCTCAGCAGGGAGCCTGCTTCCTCCTCTCTCTCTGCTGCCTCTCTGCCTACTTATGATCTCTCTCCTCTCTCTCTGTCAAATGAATAAATAAAATTTTTAAAAAATTAAAATTAAAATTTTAAAGTGAAAAATAAATTAAAAATAGGTGAGAAAAAGGGGAAAGAACATTTTTTTTAAGAGTTTATTTATTTATTTGACAGAGATCATAAGCAGGCAGAGAGGCAGCAGAGAGAGAGGAGGAAGCTGGCTCCCCGCTGAGCAGAGAGCCTGATTCAGGGCTGGATCCCAGGACCCTGAGATCATGACCTGAGGCAAGGCAGCCACCCAGGCGCCCCAGAACATATTTTAAAAATGAACTGAGAATTGTAATCCCTAAAAATCGAAATGAAATGCTAGACCTGAAAAGTATAATAACTAAAACTAAGACTTCAAAGGGTAGATTTAAGAGCAGACCAGACCTAACAGAAGAGAAGATTAGAACTGGAACCCAAGTCAATAAAATACACCCACAATGAAGCAGTAGGAAAAACTAATAGGAAATACAGTGTGTGTGGGGGGGGGGGGGGAGTATAAAGAGAATCAGGGACATTATGGAAAAGTCTATGGAGTATATAACTGAAGTTCCTCAAAAGAAGAGGAAAGAATGAATAAGAACCAATATTAATGAAATTTAAAACTGATAAAAAGACAACAAATCCAAGAAACTCTGTGAACCCCAAAGCAGAAAACACAACACAGAGATACAGCATACTCAACAGCTGATAATCAAAAACAAAGAGAAACTTTTGAAAGCAGCTAGAGGAAAAGAAACACATTACTTTCATAAGTGGGACAATAAAACTAAGAGCTAAATTTTCAAAAGAAATCATAAATGCCTTAAGACAACAGAATGACCTATTGAAAGTGCTGGGAAAAAAATGCCCCCCTAGAATGTGGTGTTTAATAACTTGTTCCCCTTAAAAATAAAGGCAGAATAGGGGCACCTGGGTGGCTCAGTCAGTTAAGCATCTGACTCTAGATTGCAGCTCAGGTCATGATCTCAGGGTGGTAAGATCAAGCCCTGTGTCAGGCTCCACGTTGAGCCTGTTTGGGATTCTCTCTCTCCCTCTGTGCCTCTCCACACTATCCCCCCCCACCCCACCCCCCGCCACCAACCCATTCACCACCGTTCATGCACACTCTCTTTAAAGTAAAAAATAAAAATTATAAAGAACTCATTATAGGTCTACTAGCATTAGAAGAAATAGGAGAGAGAACTCTTCAAATGGAAAGAAAAACCAGTTTATCCCAAAGAGAAACACAAAGAAGGAAGGATCAAAAAGTAATGGAAACAGTAAACATGTAAGTAAATACACATAAATATTGATTACAAAAAACAACCATTTCTTGTGGGTCTTAAAATAATAAGTAGAGGGGCGCCTGGGTGGCTCAGTGGGTTAAGCCTCTGCCTCCGGCTCAGGTCATGGTCTCAGGGTCCTGGGATCGAGCTCCACATCGGGCTCTCTGCCCAGCAGGAAGCCTATTCCCGTCTCCCCCTCTGCCTGCCTCTCTGCCTGCTTGTGATCGCTGTCAAATAAATAAATAAAGTCTTAAAAAAAAATCTTTTAAAAAGCACTTAATTCTTCTTCTCCAAATACAGTCCAAGCTTTGACTGAAGAATGAAACGGACAAATTTTCACCACACTTACATAAATGGCAGACTCACCCTTGTAACCCTCAGTGGTTGTGTTTGGGGCTGGAACTGGCTGGGCCTAAAATCCAACCTCCTGATCAGTTTTTCTGTTAGAATCTAAGAACTTTAAACGTCGAAGAATCTTAGCTTATTTCTCAAGCACTACTTTAAACAAAATAAGAAATAAGTTGAGATTTTTATTTTCTAATTTACTTATTCAATTACTAGCTCTAAGTACTAAGAAAGCAAAAGTTCTTATTTCTCTCTCTTTTTTTTTTCGATCATCTACACAGGGATGGGAAAGTTCTTCTTGAAATAAATAGCCTATACCTCTTGTGGGTAACAACAATGACAAAAATGTATCTGCACTTTGTTCCCAAGTATGTCCAAGAACAAAAGCAAGCTCTTGGAAGGAACCAGTGTTTACATACAGTTGCTATTCAAAGAACTTAAATATGGAGCAGTTTTAGCATATGGCTATGAACGCCCTTTGCCATCTGATTAATCCTCCTAAATGATACTTAAGACGTGTCCGCCCATGACTGTATAACATTTGAAAGCCTAGACAAAAAAACCCTACACTTACCACACTATAACTACAACTGCAGTGGCTACTTAATTTATACAAATAAAGATATAACTCAACTGGCTAAGTAGAAGCCAAGCATATTAATTCCTGAGACACTAATTACAATGGATTTTAGACATTTTATCTCATCAGCATACAATTCTGTTTTTTGTTTTCACATTTTTTAAATTTACATTCTTCTTGTAATATCCTATTCAAAACTGTGGTCACTAGCCCAAGTCATTTTTCAGGAACATGTTTAAAAAACAATGCCAAAAGCTCTATGGAAATGCAATTAAGGAACCGCTAAGTTACATAACTACATTTAGGCAACAACACTTCCACCTCTTGTTTACTGACTAAAGATGAATAAGGATGTTCTTGATTCTGCAGTTTCATACGCTAGGCCATAATTTACAATATACCGGAGGAACTGTATTAGAATACTTTAAAAAAAAATAATTTGGAATTACCTGAAGTAGCTGCATATGAAAATACACAATAAATAATGGTTTACTCAGGTGCCTGGGTGGCTCAGTGGGTTAAGCTTCTGCCTTCAGCTCAGGTCATGATTGCAGGGTCCTGGGATCGAGTCCGGCATCAGGCTCTCTGCTCAGTACGGAGCCTGCTTTCCCCCTCCACCCCCTCCCCCCGCCTGCCTCTCTGCCTACTTGTGATTTCTCTATGTGTCAAATAAATAAATAAAACCCTAAAAAAATAATGGCTTACTTAACTGTACAACTTTCGTGCAATACACTTCCTAATGAAACGGAATGACAGTTGAGAACACAAACACCGGGGCGCCTGGGTGGCTCAGTGGGTTGGGCCGCTGCCTTCGGCTCAGGTCATGATCTCAGGGTCCTGGGATCGAGTCCCGCATCGGGCTCTCTGCTCAGCAGGGAGCCTGCTTCCCTCTCTCTCTCTCTCTGCCTGCCTCTCCATCTACTTGTGATTTCTCTCTGTCAAATAAAAAAAAAAAAGTAAAAAAAAAAAAAAAAAGAAGAACACAAACACCTTGCAATGGCATTACAACAAAAGCACAACCTAAATTCATCCCATATCACAGCAGCGTTGGGGCACCTGGGTGACTCAGTCAATTACATGTCTGCCTTGGGCTCTGGTCATGATCGCAGGGTCCTGGTATTGAGCCCTGCATCAAGTTCCCTGCTCAAGTGGGGAATCAGCTTCTCCCTCTCCTTTGACTGCTTCCCGTGTGTGTGCTCTCTCTCGGTCAAATAAATCATAAAATATTAAAACATACACACACACACATACACACAGAGCAGTGAAATCACCAGCTAAAGTTGACTCTAAAATGTGAATATTTGGCTCCTGGGTGGCTCAGTGGGTTAAGGCTCTGCCTTTGGCTCAGGTCATGATCTCAGGGTCCTGGGATCAAGACTGGCATTGGGCTCTGCTCAGCAAGGAGCCTGCTTCCCCCTCTCACTCTGCCTCTCCGCCTACTTGTGATCTTTGTCAAATAAATAAATAAAATCTTAAAAAAAATATGAATATCAACCTCTTTTTCTAGAATGGTGCACTATTTTTATAAATATTATGGTGGCTTTCCTGATGTCAAGACAAATTCAGAGTCAACAGAAAGAAAAAATATATGTATTTTATGTGCAAACACATGAAAAAACATCCCCACTTTGCCAATCCTGATGAACGCTTAGAGACTCCCCCGCCCCCAGCTTTACAGACTATAACCAAAATGCCTTAAACTTGCAGCTCCCCAACCATTACCTGGATAGAAAGATCCCAAACTGTTCGAGGCCCTTTTGTAAGAGCGGGTCCCGGTACCGCGCGCGCTCACTGTGACTGTGTGGGTCTGCTCTCCCCTCGGCCCCGTGGGAGCTCAGAGTCTAGGGTGCGGCAGGTACTGCAAGGCCAGGGTTAAGTGCTGGCCACGGATGCGGCCAGCCCACCGGAGTTCGGGTCTCCGCCACCTCCTGTGGGACCTGAAACAAGCGGCCGCGCTGAGCCACGTTTCTTGGCGTCTTCCAGGAGGCAGAAGGAGAGGACAACACGGAGACGCACGACGGCGTCCTACTCACTCGGGCCTGGGCCGCGCTGCCGCCGTAAACCCGATGCATCGGAACCACGGTTACTTGAACCGTCAGTTTCTAGCTGGAGCAAAATACAAACATAGGAACTTTCTAGACCCGCCATCTAAGATGAATGGATCTGTTCTTGTTTAGAAAACCAAATTACAGGCCTGGACTTTTCCAGCCAACGTTCCCTGGGCCGCAGCCGCAGCCCGAGCGTCCCGGAGACGGCTGGCGCGTGGCTGGCGCGCGGGTGAGCGGCTTCTCGCCACGTCCGACGCCCCCGCGCTCCTCGGGCGGAGCAAACCCAGCCCGCCTGCCAACGACCCCCAGGGGCACACAGAGGTGCTGGAGGAACTGGTCGGGAAGCGGGACCCCAAGCCCACCGCGCCCGCGGACCGTGACCCGAAGAGCGTGCGGGCCGCACGGACTGATCCGGATCGTCTAAAACAGACGCTTCAGTTCTCCGCGCGGCGGTCGAAGAGCTCGGGTCCGCTCTCCCGCCAGCTCCAGCCGCTCCCGCTGCATCACGTCCGGTCCCGACCTGCCCCCGCGGCGGCGAACCCTGACCCTGAGTCGGACCCAGTGCAGCACGGCGCGGCCCTCCGGAAGGCGCCTCTGCCCTTGGCCTTGCGGGCGCAGCCGAGGACCGTCCGCACGAGGCGTCTCGGCACCCGACAGGGAACCGGCCTCTTCTCTTTCAGTCCCGGCCCCGAGCGACGGCCCGGGCTTCTCTCCCAGCCGGCGGCTAACGGGCTGCCCCCGTCGAGGCCCGCTACCGCGTGCAGGACGCCCCCCCCCCCCCACCCACCGTGCGGGCTCCGAACGGCGGCGTCTGCCGCGGGACACGGCGGCAGTGAGGTATTTCCTTCCGTCGGCGGCCCTTTATGCGCCCGACTGGTAAGCGCGAGGCCTTCCGGCGGTCCCGAAGGAAACACAAGGTGCTCTTGCAAATACTGTGTCTAAAACTAGGAAACGAACAACAGGAACGACAAAAATAAAAGTTTCATTATGTATTTTTCACTCTGGAGCACCAGAAAATTGCAAATATATCCCATGTAAAAATCCCCCAAAGTCACTTTTTAATTTTAAAATACAGGCCAGATCCCCAGAAATGCAAGCACGGGCACTTGCTGAAGAGGCCAGCTTCAAAGCCGGCTCAGGAGCGTGGGGACCGGAGGCCGCCAGCCACCCCTGCGGAGCAGCGCCCCGAGGCCCTTGCTGCGCTCCCGCGTCGGGGACTCCCGCCGTCTCCCCGCCTCATCGCAGGAAACGCGGGCGGACCTCGGCGTGCGCCGTAGGTCCACTCCTGAACTCCCCCTCGGACGCTGACCCGCCCCCGTCCCCCGCGAGCCGGCCGCTGCACCGACGACGACCCCGGCGCTCCGCCACCGGGAGCCGAGAACTGCCCTACCGCACGGCAGGGTCGCGGCTGCTGCCCCCGGAGCTTCGCCCTCTGACCCGCAAGCAGCACCACCGAGTCCAGCTTTTCCCCAGAACGTCTCAGCAGCGTCGCCCGAGCGTCCAGCCACAGGTCCGTCCGTCGTCGGGTGACGGGGAGCCACCGCGTGCCTCCGAGGGCGCGTGCACCGCCGCCCCGTCCTCCGCAGGCGCCGTGTCGCTCCGGGGCCCGCCGACGGAGAAGGCCGCGACTAAGCTCCCGACACGCCCGACTCCGCCGTGCGAGGCCCGCCCTGCGCGGTGAGGGGCCGCTTCACAGGGCGCCCTCGGAGGCCGCGGCCGGACGGGGGTCGCCCGGCGCCGTCCGCGCTCCCCGCCGGAACGGACGTCCCGCGCCTCGGCACACGCAGGGCAGCGCGACCTCGGCCCCCGCGCACTGAGCCCGTGAGCGCGACGCGGCGCCCCGCGGACCCCCGCGTCGGGAACGGCGAACGCTGACCACGGCGGCGCGGCCCCACGGAGCCTGCAGGCCGGGCCGGACGGAGCCCGCGGGCAGAGAGCGGCGACCCCGTCCGCGGACGCTCGCCCATCAGGCCCGACCCTGTGCGCCGGGAACCGGCCGCGAGGGCCACGGAACTGCACTTGGGCCACGCCGGGGCCCTTCTGGCCTGGTCCCCGCCAGACCGACCCCCCGGGACCCCGCACCCCGGCCCCGCACCGCTGGCTTCGCGAAGACCGCGGCCCGCGGAGCCACGGGCCTCCTCGGCGCGGACTCGACCCGGCCCCGCATCCCCCCACCCCCGCTCGTCTCCACGGGACCCGGTCCTCGCGACCCCGCACCGCGAGCTCCCCGACGGGGCCCCCGCCCTCCGGACCTGCGGTCGGCTCCGGGGCTCCGTCTCCGCTCCGTCCGGACGTGGCGCGGAAGGACCGTCACTGCCCCTGACCCGCAGCCCGTTCGGAAGGCGAGTGACCCCTCCGACCCCGACCGGCCGTCCGCGCAGAGACCGCGACCTCCGCCAAGCTTCCGCCGCGCACCACCGCCTGGACCGACAGACAGTGCGGCCCGGCCCCCGCCCCGCCGCTTCCTCGGTGCGAGTTTCCAGCTCACAGACTTTACACGCAGCCCCGGGGTCGCGGGGAACGGCCAGACGCGGCTTCCAGACCCACAGCCCCGACCCGCAAACCGGAGCACCCGCGCCGCCGCCCTCCACCCCAGCGCCGTGAGGCCGCGACCCGCGCTGCGGCTTCCGCGCTCACCTCAGGGCCGGACGAGCGCAGGACCCAGCCCGACGCGGCGGTCCGTGACCCTCGAAGCTCCCCCCGCCCGAACTTCCGCGACGGCATCACCCCGCGGTCCTCCGGGACGGCTCGCGAGCAGGGGCTTCCGCGCCCGCCCCAGGCCCCCCGGCCCCGCCGCCGCCGAAGTCGGGACAGGAGTTCGAGGCCCCGCACCGGGAAAGCCCGCACGCCACCCCGCGCCCCCGGCCCTCTCCGCCCCCAGCACCCACGCGGGGTCGGAAGTCGCGGCGTCCCGGCCCGGCGGGGCTGCGACCCGGTCTGCGCCGTCCACGCGGACGGGCCCCCGAGCGGCCCGGGGCCCGAGCCCGCAGGGTCCCCGCAGCCTCCGCGCTGCACAGCGAGGACGGAGCCGTCGCGCGGGGCGGGCGCCGGGAACGGCAGGCGCGTGTCCGTCGGGGCGCGGCCGGGCCCGCAGCAGGCGGCGCGAGCGCCCGGAACGCCCGGAACGCCCGGCTGGGCACCACAGGCTTGAGGCGGCCGGTGAGGGCCGCGCCGCTGCGCCCGGGGCTGGGCCCGACGGCGGCTGGACGCGCCGGAGCGAAACGGCCCGGGCCGGGGAGGCGGCACGGGCGGATGACCCAGCAGCCCCCGCCCGGACGGCGCCCCCGCCCCGCCGCGCCGCCCGCAGCCGGCAGCCGCGCAGCCCCCGCCGGCGCCCCGCCGCCCCGTACCTGCGCTGCGGCTCCACGGCGTCGGGACCGCCGCCCTCCGCGCCTCGCTCCAGGGGTCCCCGCTCCGCCAGTCCGCGACCCGCCCTCCGGCCGGCCCTCCTCCCTCGCGCCCCGCCCCCGGCGCCGCGAGCGCCCGTCACGCACGCACGACGTCACTTCCGGGCCCGGCGCGCGGAGGGAGGAAGTCGTCGCGGCGCCGCTCGGGACCCGCGCTGGGCGGAGCGAGGCGGAGGCGGCTCCCGCGGTGAGCGGTCGGGCGCGGGGGCGGCGTCGAGGCCGGCGGTCGGGGGTGGCGAGGAGCGGGCGCTCCGTCCCGGTGCCGCCTGCCGCGGTGGCCGCCGGCCCTCGACGCCGCCGAGGCCGCGCACAGCCGCCGCCGCGCCAGCAGCGGTCGCCGGGTCGCCGGGTCGCGGGGAGCGAGGCCGCGTGGGAAACCGTGAACCCTGACCCTCTCGGTGCCGGGACTCCTGGTTTCCGAGGTCCCGGCCCGGAGGCCGTCCTGACGGCGGAGCGGCGCCGAGGCCCGCGGACCCGGTCGCCGGGGGGCCGCGCCGTCCGGGCGTCCGGTTCCCGAAGCCCCGGGTCAGGAGCGTCGGGCCCTGCGGCCGCTCGGGGTGCTGGACGCCGGCTGCGGGTCGCGGCCGAGACCGGCTTCGCTCCGAGCCGCCGCGGTGGCCGCGGACGGGCGTCCGGCCGTCCCCTGCGGAGCCCAGGCGGACTCGCTCCCCGGTGGCCCCCGAACGCGGGCGGGGCGCGGCCCCCGCAGACGCGGGCTTGCGGCGGAAGGTGGGTGCGGGGCGCCTCCGGCGGGGACGGGTCGGGGGCGGAGGACCTGTCCCCGCAGAGGGGTCTCCGGGCTGCGTCTCGAGCGCGTCGGCTTCTCTTCCCGGTCACGCCCCAGAAGTGGCCCCGCCGGCGCCCGGGTCCGTGGACTCCGGTTTGTGTGTCCCTCGTTGGTCGGTTCCCTCCCGGTGACCGCTGTGCCCGGCGAGGCCCCGGGGAGTGTGGACCTTCCGCAGGGGCGGGGGGCCCGCGAACGAGCCCGGGAGCGCCGGAGGGGGCGGGGGCGCGGGGAGGGAGCGTGCGGGCGAGCCGGGCCGCGGAGCTCGTCGCGGGTGCGGGGGGACCCGGGCCGGGGTCTCTGCGGGGCGGGGAGCGGCAGCGCCCTCGACCCGCCCCTGTGCAGCGCGGCGGGGGGACGGCCCGTCGGTCCGCCGGGGCGCGGGGGTGAGGTCGCGGCGGTGGGACGCGGTGGGACCGGCTGCCCGGTTGCTCCTCCCGAGACGGCGGGCGGGGGGCGGCTGGGACGGCCCCGCGGTCCTGCGTCCCTGGGGAAGCGGGGCACTGAGTGGCTCAGCTCTTGTACGGGTGCGGGTCTGCGCCGTGTCGTTTGGATTCGGGTGACTCTGGCAGGTGCATTTCTTTTGATATGGACGGACGGACGGAGGGAACATCTCCCAGGCTGAGATCCCGACCTGACCTCGCGTCCAGAGTTGGACGCTTCACCGCGTGAGCCACCAGGTGCCCCTTTAGCGTATGAATTTGGAAAAAGTGAGGATAAAAGAGGCTAAAAACTCATCGTGGAATCAAAAGATGCGAGAATCAGAGGTTCCTCTTGGGTCGGAAGAAGAGCAAGAGGAGGGTGGGGAGTGCGGGCGCCGAGGGGACGGACGAGCAGGACTGATGCAGAAGGTCAGACCAGATGACCACCCCCGAGGACGGAGACGCACTACGGACCGTGGAAGCAGCATCCTGTCTTGTTCCGATCTCAGAGCGACGGTGTTCGACCGTCCAGTGGGGTTTACCTCTGCTGTTCGTCCGCGGCCTTTACCCTGGGTGGACGGCGTTGCCTGCTCTCCTCAGTGGACAGGCTCTTCTGTTACTCAGGAAAGGGAAGGACAGTTTTTAAAACATAACTGTTTATTGTAAAACACAGTGACATAAAATTAACAAGAATGAATTTGGACCCTTACCTAACACTATATACAAAAATTAACTCAAACTGGATTAAACACCTAAATGTGAGATACAAAATTCAGAAAACAGCTGAAAAGCCTCGTGACACTGTATTTGACAGTAGTATCTTCGGCATCACCAAAAGCATAGGTAATAAAAGGCAAAAACAAAAACTAGACTTAACAAAATTTGAAAATTTTGTGCACCAAAGGGCACAGTCAACGGAATACAAAGGTAACTCACAGAAGAAAATATTTGCAAATGACTTACCTGATAAGGGACTGTTACCCTTAAAACTCAACAACAAACAACCCAATTTACATGAGATTTCTTTCCATTTCCTTGTCTTCTGTTTTCTGCAAGGTTTTAGAGTGTTCATTGTACAAATCTTTTACCTCGTTGATTAAATTGATTCCTAAGTATTTTATTCCTTTTGAGGCTATTATAAGTGGAATTGTTTTCTTAATTTCTTTTAGGTTGCTCATTGTTAGTATGTAGAGGGGTGACTGATTTCTGTGTCTTGATTTTGTATTACTACATTGCTCTATTCTAACAGGTTTTTTTCTGTAGAATCGTAGGATTTTTTACATACAAAATCATTTCTTTGAGCAGAAGTAACTTTACTTTTTCCTTTCTAACCTGGATGCTTTTTACTTCTTTTTCTTGACTAGTTGCTCTGGCTAGAACCTCCAACACAATGCTGAATAGAATTGGGGGGTGGGGAACGAGCACGTTTGTCTTATTCTTGATCTCAGTGGCAGCACTTCTCACGCCGTTGGATAGAATGCTAGCCGTGGGTTTTCATGTGTGACTTTCTTATATTAAGTCAGTTTCACTCCATTCCTAGTCTGTTGAGTGTTTTGTCATGAATTGTGTCACGAGATTTTTCTCTGTCAGTTGAGAAGATAAGGTAATTTTTTCACCCTTAATTCTCTTTAGACCATCCTTGTATTCTAGGACTATATTTCATTTGGCCACAATATATAATCCTTTTGATATGCTGTGGAATTCAGTTCATGTTTTGTTGAGAATTTTTGTGTCAATATTCATAGGGGATGTTGATCTGTAGTTTTTGTTTTTTCCTATTGTGTCTTTATCTGGCTCAGTATTGGGGCAACAAATGAGTTAGTGAGTTAGAAAGCGTTCTCTACACTTTGTTTTTTGGGAAAGTTTGAGAAGGATTGGTATTAGTTCTTTAAATGTTTTGTAGACTTCTCCAGCAAAACCATCCAGTCCAAGGCTTTTCTTCATTGGAGGGTTTTGATTACTGGTTCAACCTTGTCACTAGTTACAGATCTATCTGGATTCTCCATTTCTTGGTGATTCAGACTTGGTAGGTTTTCTATTTCTAAAAATTAGTCCATTTCCTTTGGTTAATTTGTTGGTGTATGTATGTTCATAGTATTTTCTTATCCTTTTTATTTATGTAAAGTTAGTAATGTCCCCTCTTTAATTTCTGATTTTAGCAATTTGAGTCTTCTCTTTTTTCTCTGACATTCTAGCTAAATATTTGTCAATCTTGCTGATTGTTGTTGTTGCTGCTGTTTTTTAAGATTTTATTTGTTTATTTCAGAGAGAGAGAGAAAGCCCGAGCAGGAATCAAGGGCAGAGGGAGATGGAGATGCACACTCCCTGCTGAGCAGGGAGCCTGTCGTGGAGCAGGCTCTGTCATGAGCCAAAGCCAGACGTGTAACCAACCGAGCCATCAAGGAGCCCCAGTTTTGCAGATTTTAAAAAAATTTTTGGTTTTGTTTCCTATATTCTTTTTATCCTATTCATTATTTCACTTTTCTCCACTCTAATGTTTATTTCCTACTCTTTGCTAACTTTGGCTCAGTTTGTGCTGCTCTTTTTTAGTTCCTTTAAGGTGTATGGGGGCACCTGGCTGGCTCCGTAGGTGAAGCATAAGACTCTTGGGGCGCCTGGGTGGCTCAGTGGGTTAAGCCGCTGCCTTCGGCTCGGGTCATGATCTCAGGGTCCTGGGATCAAGTCCCACATCGGGCTCTCTGCTTGGCGGGGAGCCTGCTTCCTCCTCTCTCTCTCTCTTCCTGCCTCTCTGCCTACTTGTGATCTCTCTCTCTGTCAAATAAATAAATAAATAAATCTTTAAAAAAAAAAAAAGACTCTTGATCTCAGGGTCATGAGTTCTATCCCCACATTGGGTGCGGAGCCTACTTTAAAAAATTTTTAAGGTGTTTAGTTCGGTTACTGATTTGAGATTTCTTAACTATAGATGTTTGCAGGTAGAAATTTCACTTAAGCACTGCTTTCAGTACATTCACTATGTTTTGTATGTTGTGCTTTTATTTTCATTTGTCTCAAAATATTCTCTAATTTCCTTTATGATTTCTTCTTTGACTTCTGGTTATTTAAGAGCATTTTAAAAATTTTTTCAATTATTGTGAGTTTTTCTTCTGTTACTGATTTCTAGTTTTGTTCCACTATAATTAGAAAAGACATTTTTATGATTTTTCAGAATTTATTAAAATTCATTTTCTGTGGTGATTATGTGATGTGATACAGGTTGGCTAACGCTACAGATGGAAACACTGGCAGTATAGAAGCATATCGAATCAACACATTGTATACCTTAAACTTACATGATGTTATATGTCAATTATATCTCAATAAAGCTGAAAATTTTTAATTTAAAAAAACGTGTTTTCTGGCCTAAAATATGTTTTACTCTGGACAGTGTTCTGTGTGCATTTGAGAAGAATGTGTGTTCCATTATTGTTAGGTGAAGAGTTCTGTATGTATGTCTGCTAGGTGTACTTGGATTATACCATCATTCAAGTACTCTTTCCTTCTTGATCTTTCCTCTGTTGTTCTATCCATTATTAAAAGTGGGATAATGAAGTCTCCGACTATTATTGTAGAATTGTCAATTTCTCCCTCATTTCTCCTTGTTTCATATGTACTTGGTGCTCTGATTCAGATGCTATATGCTTACAATTGTTGGATCATCTTGTTGGATTAAATTTTTTTTCTGTATATAATGTCCTTCTTGTATCTTATAACCCTTTTTCTAATGTAAAATTTACTCTAATAATATAGCCACCCCATACTCTCCTTTGTTTACTGTTTGCATGGAATACGTTTTTCCATCCTTTTACTTTTGACCTCTTTGTGTCTTTGAATCTAAAGTGAAACTCTTTTGGACAGCATATAGATGGAGCTTTTAAGAGAACATACTCCACAAGTTTCTGACTTTTAATTGGAGAGTTTCATCCATTTACGGTTAAAGTAATGACTAATAAGGAATGACTTCTGCCGTTTTGCTAGTTCTCTATATGGCATATTTTTTTTATTATTCCTCAATTCTTTCATTACTGCATTTTTAAAAAAATTTTATTTATTTATTTGACAGAGATCACAAGTAGGCAGAGAGGCAGGCAGAGAGAGAGGGGGAAGCAGGCTCCCCGCTGAGCAGAGAGCCCGATGTGGGGCTCGATCCCAGGACCCCGAGATCATGACCCGAGCCGAAGGCAGAGGCTTAAACCACTGAGCCACCCAGGCGCCCCTATTTTATTTACTCATTTGAGAGAAAGAGAGGATGAGCAGAGGAAAGGGCAGAGGAGCCTGCTGAGCAGGGAGCCTGATGCAGAGCTGGACCCTAGGAGCTTGAGATTGTGATCTGAGCTGAAGTCAGATGCTCAACTGACTGACTGAGCTACCCAAGCACCCCAACACTGGCTTTTACATTTACCTAGGTATTTACCTTTCCCAGTGTTCTTTATTTCTTCATGTAGCTTCAGTTTACTGTCTAGTGTCATTTGCTTTTCAATCTGAAGGATTCCTTTGGGCATTTCTTACAGTGCAGGTCCACCAGTAACAAATTCCCTTAGCTTTTGTTTATCTGGGGATGTCTTATTTCTCCTTCATTCTTGAAGAGGAGTTTTGCCAGATGTAATCTTTTTTTTAAATTAATTATTTTTAAAAATAATTTATTTTAGAGAGAGAAGGAGGGGCCGATGGAGAGGGAGTGAGAATCTCAAGCAGACTCCATGCTGAGGATGGAGCCCAGTGAGGAGCTCAGTCTCATGATCCTGAGATCACAACCTGAGTCAAAACCAAGACCTGGATGCTTAACTGACTGTACCACCCAGGCACCCCCAGATACAGAATTCTTGGTTGACAGGTTTTTCTTTCAACTCTTCAAATATGTCAACACACTGCCTCCTAGCCTCCACAGTTCCTGTTAAGAAACCGTTTATATTCTTTTGGGGATCCCTTTTATGTGATGAATTTGTTCTCGCAACTCGCTGCTTTCAGGATTCTTTTTTCTTTGGCTTTCTACAGTTTGATTATGTTTCTTGGTGTGGATCTCTTTGACTTTATCTCACTTGGAGTTTTTTAAGCTTCTTGAATTTGTATATTTGCCCCATTTGCTTTATCGTTTGTTCAGTCTCTCCCTACACACACATGCACACAGTTTTCCTGAAGAATGCAACTAAATTGCAGAATCGTGCTTCTTGACTTCTGTATATTTCAGTGTGTATTTTCTAAAAACAAAGATACCCTCTTAGATGAGATCAGGTGCATTTGGGGTGGTAGGGCCATAGACGAAAGATACCCTCTTAGAAAACCAAAGCAGAATCATTTAAAAAAAAAAAAAAAGGAAATTAACATTGATAAAATCCTACTGCTTAATCTACACCCCTTACTCAGTTTTCATCAATTTTCCCAAGAAAGGCCTTTATAGCTATTGCTTTTCCTGGTCCCAAATCTAACTCAGGATCATTTAATTGTCATGTCTCCTTTAATCTGGAATAGTTCTTCCATTTTTATTTGTCTTTCAAGTTCTTGAAATTTTTGAAAAGTGGAAGATGGTCAATCTAAAGGATGTCCTTCAAGTTGGGTTTGTCTAATGTCTTCTCATGATTAGATTCAGGTTATTCATTTTGGCAGAGAAATCATATAAATAATGTGTCTTTCTCAGGACAGGCCTTTCGGCTAATGCTGACTTTGGTTACGTGACTCATGAGGAAACTTTCAGATGTTTACCCTGTCAAGTTACTGTTTTTACCTTCGTAATTAGTTATTTGTAGGGAACCACTTTGAGACTATGTTAGATCCTGTTTTTCTTCAACAGCTCATCAGTTTTAGAATCCATTGATGATTCTTGTCTAAGTCAGTTATAAATTTGACCATTGCTAAATGTAGATTTTTCCAATCCCCATCCTTTCCTTTATATTTGTTAGCTGACATTTTACTATAATTAAGAACTTTCTAGGGCACCTTGGTGGCTCAGTCGGTTGAGCCTCCGACTCTTGGTTTTGGCTCAGGCTGTGATCTTGGGGTCATGGGGCTGCATAGGGCTGTAAATGTCGTGCACAACAGAGGCAACATCTCTGCCTTCAGGGAGCTTATTTAAAAGGAAATACAGACGTAACAAGATAATTACTATTGGTAATAAATGTTATAAAGGAAATAAATCAGGTGACGTGATAGATAGTAATGAAAGTGCGCTTTAGATGGCATGATCAGAGGTCCCATT
The DNA here is from genome assembly GCF_964662115.1 of Mustela nivalis. Classification (NCBI taxonomy): domain Eukaryota; kingdom Metazoa; phylum Chordata; class Mammalia; order Carnivora; family Mustelidae; genus Mustela; species Mustela nivalis. The sequence continues at coordinate 15,125,589 of NC_139038.1, forward strand.
TATTATGTGACATTTGAGCTGTTATATGACATTTGAACATAAAATAGGAAAGTGAGCCAGCCCATGAGAAGGGTTGGGGGAAGGGCATTCCTGGGAGAGGGAATGACAGTCACAAAAACCTGAGGCAGGAAGTGAAAAAAAGGCCAGAGCAGAGATGGGAAAAGAAGAAGGAGCAGGGTGGTGAGAGGAGGCTGGGGTGCATAGGACCCAGATCAAACCTGGTAGGACCTTACAAGCCCATTGTAAAAGTGAAGGGTTTTAAGTGAGCGTGCTGTAGGATCTCATCAGACCCTTCAAGACTATTTTGGAGAATAGATTGGTGGGGTAATCAGGGGCCAAATTAAGCGAAGTAGCCCTTGTAGTAACACAATTGAGAAACAATGGTGATTCAGACAGGTGAATTTTTGACGTTTTCAAGATCCATCCTGAAGATATATTCAAGACTTGGTGATGGATTGCACTAGAAGGTGCGGTAAGGAGGAGTGTTAAAGATGATTCTCAGGTTTTTGTTGACTGGATGAATGGTGGTGGCATTTCCCGAGATAGGAAAGATAGAATAAGGATGTTGGGGTGGAAGAGGAAATGAAGAATTCCATTTGGATACATGAGGCTTGAGATGGCTAACCGACCCTGAGGTAGCGGTATTTATCTGGTTACTGGGCATACAATTCAAGGCTGAGGAAAGAGGCCTGGGCAGGAGTATAAATTTGGGAGTCACCAGCATATAGTAATGCCAGTTATTGGGGCACCTGGGTGGCTTAGTCACTTCAGCGTCTGCCTTCAGGTAAGGTCATGGTCCCAGGGTCCTGGGATTGAGTCCCGCATCGGGCTCCCTGGTTGGTGAGAAGCCTGCTTCTCCCCACTCTGCTTCTCCCCCCGCACGCTCTCTCACATAAATAAAATCTTTTAAAAAAAGATGCCAGGGGGCGCCTGGGTGGCTCAGTTGGTTGGACGACTGCCTTCGGCTCAGGTCATGATCCTGGAGTCCCGGGATCGAGTCCCACATCGGGCTCCCAGCTCCATGGGGAGTTTGCTTCTCCCTCTGACCTTCTCCCCTCTCATGCTCTCTCTCAAATAAATAAATAAAATCTTTAAAAAAAAAAAAAAAAGATGCCAGTTATTGATTGCCTCTTAGCTCCATATTCATCCTTCGTTGGCTCTGCAGAATTGGGTTGGGACTTTTGAATATTTTTTCCTTTGCCAATTAACAGGATATTAAACTTCATTAGCAGAGGATATCAGGGACACCCTACCAAGAGGAAAGGTACTTCCCTTTCTGGTTCTGGTGTGATTGCCCCAGCACAGCTTCTCCGGCACGCAGCTCTTGCAGTGCGTGGTCGCCAGCAGCACAAAGAGGCCAGCAGCTTTCCCCAGCACTCACCTTGGGTGGCTTTGTAGTGGAGTGCCTTGATAAAACACCTCCCTGAAGAGATTTTCCCAGCGTCCTAGAGTTAGGATTTCCAGCAAGTTTCACCAAGCATAGCACCCGATGACTTCCCTGCCATTCAGTAAACCATGGCTCTGCCCTCTCCAAAAAGGTCTGATACCAGCTCTGGGGAAGGGGCTGTTCTTCCTTGGATCCCCTGTCTCAGTCCTGGGTGGCGCTTCCTCTATGTGGTCTTTCCACGTTCTCTCTAGTTATCACTACTGTTTGTGAACCAGCCCCTCATTATTACAATGCAACTATGATTAAGCTGACTTACATTAAAGACAGAAATTGTTCAATTGCTACTTTTTTGTTTTGTCTTGACTAATACAAATGACTCTATGCAGTTCGGGAACGCTCACCGAAGAAGGAAGCAGCACATACTGCTGTGTCAGAAGGTCCCAAGAAGTCTTGTTATTTTCCATTTTGAATGCATGAGATATCAAGGCACGTGGGATAGCTGGCCTCCTTCTCGGGCTCTTGTGCATGTTTGCAGTATCTTCAGAAGCCAAAATGTTTGAAAAACACATCCTGCTGCACTGTGGGGAACAAGCTCCCAGTCTCACCTTGAGTACTCCGGGTGCCTGCAGACAAGACATCCCCAAAGGGCTTCCTCAGTGCCGCCTCTAGACCTTGAATCTGTTGGTCTTATTGCAACTCTCACACCTACAAGGGTTGTCGGCCTGCCAGTGCCAGTATCGTGGACATGGGGAAACGGGACAGAGGCTGCCCATGCTTGTGCCTCCGTGATCCCTGCCAAGGCACTGAAGTGTGTCTGGGTTGCTTAAGACCATGATAGGAGAAAAGATGTACAGGGTTTTCAGCTACTGGAATTCTGGGTCCTTAGCAAGGGGTCAGCTCAAACCGCATCCTAAAAAGGCAGGATGGCCATGTGAAGAAGTGGAGGAACATGACCGAATGACTACTGCCTATAAACCCCCAAAACTGTGGGGTAGTTGAGCATCTGGAGAACCTTCCACCTAAGAAACATCACTTTTTTCCCCCCTCCCCAGACACATCACTTTCTTATACATTATCATGAGGATACCTTGGTTGAACTTTCTGGAAATCCCACCTCTGGATCTCAGTCCACAACTGCAGGTTATCCCAGGGCTGCTGCTGCCATCAAGGGGTCAGGATTGTCATCCCAGCAGAACACAGTGCTGACAGGGTTCGAAACCAGGCAGTAAACCCCATGTCTGTGGAATCCTCCAGGCTAAACGCCCAGCCAGTGTAAGTGGTGGAACATTCCAGTAGGTGACTATAAACAGTACTCCTCAACATCCTACCTCTCTGAACCAGCGGGAATTTCCAGACAGAGCTGTATTTGGAAGTATACAATCAGGCAGTTGGGTAGAACATTTCCGGAATATGCTGGAGGCAGATATACGCTGCCTTGACTTTCTGGGAGTGCCAAGTGAATAACGCCATCCTCATTTCGGCCAACAGTGATGTGGTCAGCTGACCAGGGAAGTCCCTATTTTTGTTAGGAAGCTCTTGGTGAATGCAGTTTCTGGGAAAAGTATGGTGATTATCCCTTCCAAGGGTAGAGGAGGGTGAAGCTAACTTACCTGTCTGGTGGGGCCTTGCCAGAATCTGCTGCCATTGCGGAAGCAGTCACGGTAGACACGGAACTTAGAGAGAAGGGCTGAAAATGCTCCTCAAATCCTAGCAGGCCAGGTGAGAAAGCTGAAACGGAAAGTCTGGGACCTTGGTGCCAAGAGCACCTACCTGCCTGCGAAGCAGCGGGGGACACTGCTGGACGGAACATCACCACCAGGGCTGGCTACCGAATGCTGGATGAGGTGCGGCCAGAAGTGGCAAACCAGCTTTAAAATGCCAAAGACAGGGCAGTCGTAAGTGGTGGGGGTGGGGGGTGGTGATGACGCAGGGAGAGTGGGGACAGCAGGCACCCGCGACAGATGGGTGCATGGACAGATGGGTCCTCAGGACAGTGCAAGCGGAGGCAGAGCTGAAGGCGAGGATGTAATGCTGGAACTCACACTAATAAACACACTAATGGCATTTACAGAAGGTGATACACGTTCTTAGGACTTAAGCCTGATGATACCATCCAGCCCACCTACAAACATAATAGAGGCATAAGGATTTCAATTCAACTCTTAACTGATTAATTTTTTTTAATGGAGATCAAGCTCTTAAGTTTCGTGGTGCTTTGGGTTTCTATTTCTTAATTTTTCCTTAATAAAGGAGAAGTATGTATCCATCTATTCAAAAGATCTACGGGAGCTAGGCCACCTGCCACGATCACATGACACAGGAAAAAACCCAGGGTCTGTAATACATTAGGAGAATCTTCTAAAAGTCATGGTTTGTGGAAGGGTGATTCAGGTTGCCACTGAAATCACAGAAGGGCAGAAAAGGTACATCACAATCTGATTACGGGTCCCTTCTATGAAGTACTTCTGGATGGTTCAAGACGGTTCAAAGTCTTCCCTGCAGTTGAGTCAGACTTCTTCCTGGTGCACGACAGTCCCGTTTCCACTGAATTCCAGGTGGCTGGAGGTGGTGGAATCCCAGGATATTTAGATCATGTCACTGCTCGGGAAGAACAAGCGTATGAAGGAAGAAGTCCTCAGCAGTCGGGACTGGGACTGCCTTGTTCCTAAGTCTGAACTTACTGTTACTGGGTGTATATGGGGGACGGTGGCATTCTGGAGGGGGAGGGAAGAGCTCTGCCATCGGATGTAATAGATAACCCAGATCTATGGCTTTTGTAATGACTGTCAGTTTCTCCTTGCCTTTAGACTTCAGAAGTCGATATTCATCTAAGGGAAAAATGAGATACCTAATGTTCACGGCTAATAAGATCGCTGTAGAAATGACTGGAGGAGGGAAAAAAAGGCATATCATTACCCATGCTCAGAACAAGAACTACCTTCATTAGCATCCTATTCATATAGGGGCTTTATTTTAAAGTTATGTTAGATATAAAGTTTAAAATTATGTTTAAAAAAATGGAGAACACTAGGGGCGCCTGAGTGGCTCAGTGGGTTAAGCCTCTGCCTTCGGCTCAGGTCATGATCCCAGGGTCCTGGGATCGAGCCCCGCATCGGGCTCTCTGCTCAGCAGGGAACCTGCTTCCTCCTCTCTCTCTGCCTGCCTCTCTGTTTGCTTGTGATCTCTCTCTCTCTCTGTGTCAAATAAATAAATAAAAATTTTTTTTAAAAATGGAGAACACTAAAACACGTGACGGGAAAAACAAAATGGTAAGGAATCAAATGATGGGAAGTTAAAGATAAGTAAACAAAAGTGAAAGAAACATGCTGTAAGTGAACAGATCAAAAGGAAAAGTTAGTGAAGCTAGCTACGAGGTCATCTCCAAAATGATGACAAAGGAACAAACAGGCCCAGAGCCTAAGGGCCAAAAAACCCAAGCCAGGCACACAAGATGCCCTAAGCTAAACGAAAAAGCCTTACATTCAGTTCTTCTCCTGAGGCCAGGGGCATCCTGCCCCACGTGGCCAGGCTGCACATCTGTGTGGCTAGGCCCGAGGGCTGCAGGAGTCTCACTCAGCCGCCCCAGATCATCTCACACCTACAGGCCAGGCGGCAACCCTTACTTGCGTCCATCACTGCCCACGAGCGGGGCCCTTCTCCACCTAGTGCGTCTCTCACTCAGAAGGGTAGTACACTGGGGACCCGAGCTGGGATTACTTAAAACCTACACATCAAAGAAAGTCTTTCTAACATTCCTTCCAGAGCATCTGCCTGTCAAATTTTCACAGGGTGAGCAGGGTGAAGCCCTAAGCCCGAGAGGTGGGACACTGAGCTGTCAAGAAGGGAGGGCCCCACTGAACACCTGCGAGGATTTCGGAAAAGGGCCCTCAGAATCCTGACTTCCACTTACTAGCCGCCTGCCTTTGAGGAGATTACAGCTCTGCGAGCTTCAGTTTCCCACTCGTTAAGTATTATTGGTGTATTGTTACCCTGTGGTTGTGTGCACAGTAAGTAGGTCAGGGACATACTTGGCGCAGGTGATGCAGTGCTTTAAAAGTCAGAATCATCGGAGATTTAAGGAAGCAGTTGGAGGGCGGCACAGCTCCCCAGCACGTCAGGACTCACCTTTCTGGGTTAATTCATGGAGTGACTCCAAGGGATATCTTGATGAGGACACTCATTAGCCAGGAAGGTGTCCAACTCTGCTTCCAGAGGAAGAACAACTCAAGTCCATTTTCCTCAAGGACCGGTCTTAACCACTGAGGCCCACATAAGCTTAGAGCCATTTCTCTCTCCCTTGAAAGAAGTGGTGAATGACAGAAGGGATTCCTTTCGGAACCACCTGACGTGGCTGGGAGCTACACAGTGACTGCGCACCTGTGGTATCTTCTTCCCCTGGAGACCTCTCAACACGAGAGGGGAGAGCTCTGTGCCTAGACTGGGTGGGCACACTCCTACCTGGAACAGAGACAAGGCTAGAGTAACTGCAGAACGGCCTTCACGGGGCCCACGTCCCTCTTACTTCAAGCCAGGGCAGAAGTTCAGCTGCCGAGCTCAGGAAAAGAGCCTAGTTTACGTCGTTGCGCGTTCCCAAACACACCACATTTCAAGGAGAAGTCAAGACATTGTTTGCTAGCACCGAGAGGGCAGAGGAGAGATGAGGGTAAGTCCCTAGAAAAGAAAGGCACAGCACCCAGGTTCTAATTCTTCACTTTAATGCCATGTGCGGGTCCTGGGGCTCCATGCACCAAAGCGCTTACAGACAGGCAGCGAATGAACACAGGAGGTGTTACACCGTGTACACACACCCACCACCACACAGAAGGCAGGCCGTGGGCGCAGGTGACTTCCCATGCTCCAGAGGCAACCGGTTCCTACACCCAGTCTTTGTTCCCACCTCCTCAACCCCTGCCAACCCACCCGTCTCCCCGTTAACATATGCATACATATACGTTTCTTCCAGAGTTCCAAAAAGTGCCTCTTTCACCCCACGTCCCCACGCTCCGGCTTCTGATGAATAAAGCCCCCCTCTTTCAAGGATCACAAGGCAGGCACTGCCTTCATGAACGAGCCCCAGTGAAAGGTACCTAAGAAAGCTTAATCACTTGGAATCAAATACGGACAGATCCCAGGTAGAGGGAAAATTCTACCTGGGACCAAAATGCTCAGTGAAGCAGTTTTGTTCTGTTGCTGCTGTCATTTGTCTTAACCTCTTCAGGATCAGGCTTGGACCAAGGTTGCACACTGAGGCTCACCCCACTTTGTGGCTTGCAAATGTCATTCTTCTAGTCCCCCAACAAGCAACCCAGAGCAGGAAGGTTGTGTCACCTGACCCGCCTGAGGCACAAGGCTCCGACAGCCTCCAGAACACCCTAAGCCCCAGGAAGAAAGAACAGAACCTTTCAGAGCACAGTTGACTCTCTGCACAGGATGGGCAATGGACAGCCTCGTGAGTTACCCCAGAGGTGGAGTAAGGATGCTGGCGATTCGCCTCTCTCTTCTATTCAGAGAGTCACCCAAAGAGCTCCTCCATCCGGCATGCTGTCATGGTTCGTTGTGGTTTTGTTTCAATCTCATTTGTTGCCATTAAGTTTTTCATTTTTGCGGAATTTTGTCACGGCTGCTATTGCACCATACAACCCTATCCCCTAAAACTTTCACCTTCCCAGCCAGCGAGCACAACACCGGGGAGAAAGGTGCCCAAAGTCAAACATAACGGAAGCTCCAAAGGCAGGCACTTGGTTTAACCCATCAATATTACGCACAAGAATTCAATGAAAACGTACTCCCTTGGATCGGGAACAAGCATTCACCCTTCGGAGCCCTCCTTGCTAACCCAACCTTTCGTATGCTCTAGACCTGACCATTTAGACTTGAGAAGGGATCCAACGGGGAAAAGTCACTTCCTCAGATACGACCTTTATCTGGAGGCCATTATCACAAACCACCACATCCAAAAGCACTTTTCATCTTGGCCTTGGCTTCTCATCAGAGAAGGGCCAAACTGGGCCACTGAATTCTTTTACTTCGTTTGAAAAGAGCTCGAAGCTGGCTGCCAGTATCCCTGCTCTGCCTGGTCTACTGGCCCAGAGCCTTGTCTCTCCCACAGCGGCACAGAGTACACCACTGTGAGGACAACACAGGGCCAGATGGTCCAAAGGAGTGTCTCTAGCAAGGGGCCTGGGGACAGTGTCCTCCTGCAGCATTCATGTAGCCCTAAGCTAGTGTTCAGGCCTATCTTTGAGCAAACTTACATTTGAGCCTACCAGTCACTCTGTCTTCCATGTTTGGACTCTAACCAAAATACTGTGATGCCCTGGGCCAGCGGTGGCAACGAGAAGGAGCCAAGGCCAGATAACCGAAAGCACTGGGATTAATGGTCTCCTTTCTACTCACACCAGCTTTCTCCCGAAGAGCTTGCCTCAGTGTCTGTCCAAAAATGAGTTTGCATTAGGCAGTAACACCGATCGGAGCAAATTCAGTGAAGGACTTCTATTAGAACAGACAAGAGCCGAGTTGTCGGAGTAAGCTTTAGGCAGGGACATCAACTCCAGAACAGCGATGATTCATTCGTGGATGAGAACAACGGAGAGAACACATACCTCAGAACCTCAACAGCTGACTTTACCTTCCTCTTAGAACCCCGTGTGGACCTCTGTTCCACCACATGACGTGGAGTGCAAAACTGCGCCCCTAACCCGCTCCACAGAGGGCCAGGAGGTCACTGCCCCACTGAGGGGTTCAGCGAGGTCCCAGGACTTGGCCTTCTCTTCCTCAGAAGGATGCAGACGTCTTCAGCTCCCCCTCCCGCTCCCCCATCAATCTGGTCTTGTAGGACTGAGACCAATGAGGCTGTCCTTGCCCGTGTTTTACATATAAAAAAACCTCCCTAACAAATACCCAGGACCGTCAAGCACAGTCATGATCACAAGGAGAAGCCCTTAATGCAGCACAGGAATGTTACGTTCCCACTGCTGGTGCCACGCAGCTCTTCCTTCAGGAGACGCGTGTCCACAGCCTGCTTAACTGCCCTGGTCTGAAGACGGGAGCAGGACCCTGTGGATCTTTTTCTCTGTCTGAGATGTGGAGAGGACAGCATGATGGAGGCTTGCTACGACTGTCCTACAGCTCCTGGTCTAGCTGTGCCTCCCACCCAAGCCTTTGTGTGCTTCCTCAGAACAGACACTTCTGCTAGGAGAACGTGAGCAGGGTAAAGCAGCAGGCTTTAAGAGGGGCTCCTATCTACAGAGGTTCACCGCAAATCGGATGCTAACACATGAAATGGCAGCCAAAGAGATATTCTGAGCCTCCAGAAAGGATGTTACATCTCAAAGATAACAGAAGATCTATGCAACCTGCCTGCTTGACTCAGGGAATCTTCGAAAGGAACCTCTGAAATCTACATTACAGCCCTGAGAAGATAACCCTTCAAGCAAGGAAGGTTGGTGGAAGGTAGGAGAAGCTGCGGCCCTAAGGCAGGGCTGTAAACATTGTGCTCTTCTAAGGCCAACCTGGTGCACGGCTTTGGCAACTATGGTTACATCTCCAAAAGGTGGTGAAGAGTATGTTTCAGGAGGAAGAGTCTCTCCACATCCTAAAACAAAGCCTGGAACTATCCCTGGGGGAAGAGGGAGAGAAAATGCTTCTCCTTCAGTCAGGGGCTTCGGGGTAGGTCCTTGGGTAACCCCCATAGCAATCTGTGCTCATACCTGTGTGCTAGGCACACGCAAGGGGCCCTTGAACGGGGCTGAGGAAGGGATCACGCCTGTAGTAGTCTGGTAACGTGGCACTAAAAAGGGCAGAAACTCTCTTGCAAGACCAGGAGAGTGACAAAACCTCTCCGGACTTCCTGGTCCAGCCCCAGCTCGCCAGACCCCATCAGCCTCAGGAAAAGACTGCCGTGCCCTGAGGAAAGGTCAGGAGAGCGCGGGTACAAGTCCCTCCGGGCCACAAGCCCTAAGCCTGACCTCAAGGCCCAGCCAGGAGGCTGGAGCTGCCAGGAGACCTTCAACCCCTTGCAGCTGTGCCCCAGGACTTGGTCCTCACCTCAGCGGGTCTGGGGCAGTTAGTGCCCCTCTCAGGATCCTACTCCCAGAGCCACTAAAGAGAACAGACACCCTCCCTGACAGGCCTCTGTCCCTAGCAGGGCTACTCACCACCACGTGATCTTGAACTCATAGATGGGACGCTTGCAGTAGTAGTGGTTGATGAGGTGCTTGTCACACACCCCGATGCACTGGTGGTCTACGACGAGGCCCTGGGCTGAGAGGTCCGTGACCAGGCAGTGCAGGAGGTCATAAACGTCAGCCACAGCCTCCCAGGGCCCAAAAGACACATCCACCTCGCAATGGTGCTCAAAGAGCTGCCCATCGCTCTCGCTCCGCTCGAAGCGCAGGGAGTTGAGAAGCGGACACTCGTAGGGGGTGATGGGCATCTCCTCCTTGAAGACACAGACCTTGAGCTTGGCAAAGCGGGCCTTCCGCTGTACCGCACGCAGCCGGGCAATCTCCACGATCCGCTCCAAATGGTCTGTGGGGGTGAAGACGGCACCCGTCACTGGGACAAGGGTCAGGAGGCTGGGGCGTGGGCGAGGCAGGGTCAGGGCACACAGAGAGAGCCCCAGGGAAGGCAGGATCCAACAGGGGAGCGAGATCCTGGGGCAGGGACTCTTTGGGCTCATGAAGGATGCAGACTTAAACAGGGATCATGGACCACCGTGGCAAAAGGAAACCCAAACGATGGAATGGGGAGAATCCTTTTGAAATGGGATTTGATGATGTCATAGGCCAAGTGGGTCCTATTTAACCTGAATCGTCCCAGTGTGACCGGGAGGGGAGGGCAGAAAGGGAAGCAGAAATCTCTCCAACCTTGAGCAATGCAGATGACTCTCAGACCACCTCTTCTGGTGAAGACCGAGGCCCGGACAGACGCCTTCAACCCTCCTTGCCCACACCTTGACCACCCTGGGCAGTTGACCCCTCACCTTTGTAATAGGGCATGAGTCCCAGAAATGCCTGGCGCACTTTCTCCCCCTTCAGAGGCTGCATGTTCTCTAGCTGCTCCAGGAGAGGACCGATGGCATAGTACTGGGCCTCTTTGTACACAGCCCGTACACGTTCCCGGGGCGGCAGGTCGCCCGAGCGCAGAAAATTCAGCACATCTCTGAGCAGGAAGGAAAGAGAGGTGCTGAGAAGGAGCTAATGGACCTGGGCAGTGACACATGGTACTTAGAGCACAGAATCTGGAACCAGACTACCAGCTGCATAATCTTGGGTAAGTGAACCTAACCTCTCTGTGCCTTGATTTTCTCATCTGTAAAATGAGGGAAAATTGTAAAAAAAAAAAAAAACAAAACCCTACGCCATAACAGGATCAAGGGATTCAGTGAGTTTATAGATAAAAAGTGCTTGGAAAATACCTGGCACTGGGTAAGCCCTCAGTATGCATTAGCAGCTGTTATTATCAGCATCATTACCATTAAAATTACTATTAGGTGTATTTTTTATTTTTATTAGGTGTTGTTTTTATTGGGCATATATAGGAATAATGGAAAGATATGATTTCTGGGCTCCTTAATCTAGATTTTTAAATTAAGATATAGTTAATACGCAATCAAGGTATACAGTTTGATTATGACCACCACCTACACCAAGATACAGAACATTCCATCTCCTTAAAGTTTCCCTCTGCCTCTTCCCATTCAAGCCCCAAATTCTTCTATCAACAAAGACTACTTCTGCCTCATCGTGACGTCCATATAAGCGGAAGCACACAGTACGTTCTCTTCTATGCTTATCTTCTCTCCTTCAACAGAATGCTTCTGAGACTCATTCCGTACGTCATGTGTGACAAAGGAGGTGGCCCGGCACTGAATGGATAGCCTGTCGTTTATTTACCAATTTTCTTGTTGATGGACAGTTGCGTTGTTCCAGTTTGGGGCTCTTATGAGTAAAGCTGTTATGAACATTCCTGTGTAAGACTTCCTGGGGACACACGTACCAACTTCTCCGGGGTATATATTAGGAGTAGAACTGTTCACTTGTAAGGTGAAGTGCACACTTAACAAAATGGTCGTAGCGTTTTACATTTTCACCAGCAATGTACAAGGGTTCCTCATCTTCTCTACATCCTCGCCATCAGTCTTATTCTGTAGCTACCAACACATCAAACGACTACCCACAACACCTGAACAAACTGGTGCTTGGGTGAATAGAATCACATGCTGCATTTTCTTAAAATAAAAACTCAGTTCTTTTCATTCTATCTTCAGATTCTTTAAGTGCTAAGAGTAATCAGATCCTTCACTGGTAGGTGTGGGCAGGTCTTTTCTGTAAAGACGTGTGAGTAAACCCCAAGATCAAGATGTTGCCTCAGTAGTGGTCTATGACCAAGACGTAACACCAGTGAACACTAAGTAAGTCCTGATCTGTGTCAGTCATTCTCCATGTCTTATCCCACTGAATCACGTCAATGACATTGTGCAGTAAGTTCCATTTTAGGTCCATTTCATAAGTGAGGAAAAAGAGGGGCTCGGAGAAGTTAAAGAACACTCTTACTCAAGGAGCCACAGCTAGCAGGAGCCCAAATACAGACCTGCCTGACTCCAAGCCCATATCCACAGTGGTCAGACTCCAGTCCCAAGCGTTTCACTCATCAAGCAGCCTTCGTGGTGGGTACTGGGAGCACAGGAGCCGCCCCAGCAGAGAAATGTACCTGACCCAATGCCTTAAACACCTGCACTATTTTATCTGAGTCTTCAGGCAACTTCATCTGCTGATGATGAGTCACAGGCCACGGGAGTGCAGCAGCCCAAGGAGAAATGCTACAATATCCTGCTTTCTGCCACACCCCTGCCTGCCTCCGCCCCTCTCCAGCTATGGCCACCTGGGCACAGGCACATCAACCTAGAGCCAAACCCTGCTCCCCCTCCCCACAACCCCTTTCCAAATTAGCGCTCTAGGATCTTAAGCAAACCTTGGTCTGCTCTGAAAAACATAACCCCGGGGCAAGGCCCAGCTAAGAGTACTGTGGGAGCTGCCAGCTGGGGCCAGCACTTTCCTCCCCCAAACAGCCTGCAAACAAAAATCTTTTTATAGCTCTGCAGAGTGATGTGACACTTTGTTTTCTCAGCATCGGAGGCAGCTGACAGCCCAATGGGGACACCCAGATGGTTCAAAGTAAATTGTTTGACCAGAGGCTCCTTTCTGAGGATAAAAATGACCTTTCTCCCAGTGCGGGCAATCCGAATCAGAGGCCAGCACGGAGAGGCAGTGGCTGTAGAGTTTCTGCCTCCCTAGTCGAGAACCGCTGAAGGTCGAGAACCAGGTTCGTTCTCTAGGCATTCCAAAGTTGGGCTGAAGGGCCAAACAGCTTTCGCCACATGCTCTGGAGGGACCTGGCCAGAGGTCACAGAAAGGCTCCTTATGTAATCGGCACGGCAGGCCTGCGAGGCAGCCACAATTATTTCTCATTTCACAAATAAGGAAACTAAAACATAAAAAGTCTTTAAACTGTTTACGTGTGAGGTGTCAGAAATCCTTTCTTGCGAAGGGCTATTTTCTTTTTTGAGATTGTGTCTTTCCATGTTTTAGTATTAAAAATGACAGTCAAAATTGAAGTGTTTTTTTTCGTTTTTGGGGGTTCTTTTTGGTAAAGACTTCTTTTGGCAAAATTAAAGGATGGCAATCACATATTGGCGCTTCCCTCACCTTTTTTTTTCATTTGTTTTAAACTATTGAAGGAAGTCTGACAACATGGTCACACACCATGTCCCTCCCTAATGGCGATGTGGAGCCCCAGAATCCGAATCTGAGGATTTCCCGCAAGAAGCTGTGTTGGAACCTGCCCGCCTCCAGGTGGGATCACATCTGTTCCACACAGATGACAACTTTCTGCTCTTCAGTTCCACAGGACAGAAGCTGTTCCACCACATGCAGCCACTGGGTGTCACCTGGGATTTCTCGGGCTGTCCTCATCTCCTCTGGGAAACTAACTGCCTTTTTATATCATTCAATAAACACATTTATTAAATTCCAGCAGCACATTTGCGATCTCCTCTTCTAGGTACTGTGGAAGACACTAACACCCCATACCGAAGCCCAGGACACTTACTCGGACTACAGAGTTGATCACAGAGGGATAAACATACCCAAAGTGCGTGCCATCCCGGTCAATGAAGTACCGGCCCTCGGCGTCGGTGGGGATGTAATGCCGCCCGCTGAACATGGCCGCCAGCATGGTGTCCTCATAGCGCCGCAGGGTAGACAGGCGTGTGGTGAAGTGAGCCCCTCCAATGTTAAGGGGGACAACCTCAGGAAACTGGAAAGGAACCACCGGCACTTTCAGCCAGGCACTGGGGAATGAGAGCAGGGGCTGCTCTGTCTGCGTCTCCTTGGGTCTCATCAGTGCTGCACCACTCAGGTACCCAAGGCTAAAATACGGGAGTCTTTCTGAATGCTCTCCTGTCGCCCCCTTCCCCCACACTCCTCAGTTGCCAAGTCGACCCCACTGTTCCCCAATACCATTCAATCAGGCCTCCCCACCCCAGTTCTACTATCTCTGCTCTAGAATGAATTTACCATTTTTATGTCCTTGCTTATGCTGTCTTCTCTGTCCGGAATGTTCTTCCCAGTCTCCCTCTGTCCATCTAGCTAATGCAATTGCCCTGAATGTGGTGTGTGTTGTTCACTGCACAAGGGCACCTGTCTCCCAGTGATCTGCCAGCCCAGCTGTGTGCCCTTTGTCTAATGCACACCACGGCACCATATAAGTTAGCAGCATCCATTCATTCTAAACGCTTCTCTTTAAGGTTCCTGATCCTGTGAGTGTTCTGCCCTTTGTTCCCCGCTTGCCCCCAAGACCGAGTTAACTAACAAGTCACCCTCCACTGTGCCTCCACCATGTGCCACGCTCTCCTCTCTGGAGTGCCTGGCGTGCCGCAGGGCAGGCTGGCTGTTACGTGCTCCTGTCAGCTCTCCTTTCTAGAACCCAAGCTTCCTGAGGGCAGCATCTCATTCACTCACGACGAGGCCACCCACAGCAGGGCTCCCAGGTGGTCGTGGATCATTCCAGACATCCACCCCGCATTCGCTTTACCTCACTGCTTCTCTCCTATTTAAACCATAGAGCGAGATCAGTGCCTGGTCCAGCTCAGGTTCCGGAGGCACGGGCAGGGGGAGAACAGGGCATGATGGTACAGAATGGCCCAAAGCAGCTCTGGATAAAATGCTCAGCACCCGCTGCGGGGAGGGGGATCTTTCACTGCTTGTTGTTTTTAAAGAAATGAAGCCAGTTCTCTCTAATTTCCCCACAAACCTCCAGCTTAACTAAAATTCTACACTAGTGCATACTTTTCAGTATTATAACATCTCTCAGGCTCCCGGGTACCTTTGTCTGCAGAGTCCTTTCCCCCAGCTTTCCAGTTCCATCTTTTCCCTACTCTTTTTTTGAGGTGTAGCTGACACACAAGGTTGTGTTAGTTCTGGGGTGTTGGGCACAGTGGTCTGGCAGGTCTATAGGGCACAGTATGCTCACCCCTCGGCGGCTACCCCCTGCCATCAGATACCACTATTACAGGGCCGATGACTACCTTCCCTGCGCTGTGCCCTTCATCCCAGTGACCTGTTCATTTCGTACTGGAAGCCGGCACCCCCCAGTCCCTTCAGCCACTCTGCCTCTCCTCCCACCCCCTCCCCTCTGGGAACCACTGGTTCCTTCTCTGTTTATGAGTCGGTTTATGCTCTGTTCGTGTGTTTGTTTTGTAGATTCCACATATAAGTGAAATGATACGTTTTCAAATTCTTGGTGAAACACAGCAGGACCGCAACACACTCCGTCAAAGTGACCCGGAGCCCCACGCGCTGTCCGGGGCGCAGTGAGGACCCAAACAGGCCCTGAATGAGCGAGTGGGGAAGGAACAGGACAGAAAGGCGGGTGCGGTTCTTGGGTGGGTGCCCTGTCACCCCGTCCCTCGGCAGCCGAAGGGCAGCAGGTGCCTTCTACGCGCTCCGCAGCCCCTGCGCCCAGGACGCGCTGCGGCGGGATAACGGACTCCACACTTCTGGAGCTCTCGGGCCTCTTCCAAGGGCATCTCCTGCCAGGCCGCGGGTTGGCTCCGTGGAGCTGAAGCCCGGGGCGCCGAGGGGAGCGGTCCAGCAGCGTGCGGACCCCACAGCCGGCAGCGGGCCTGGCGCGGGTCCGGCGCTCCCGCTCGCAGGCCACGCCGCCTTCCCGGACGGTGCCCGAGAGACGACCCCGCCGCGGCCTTTCCTTCCCCGGGGGCGAAGACGCCCGCAGGGTTTGGCTCGTGGGCACGGGCGGTTCGGGATGCTGCGAGCGCAGCCGCCAGTCCCGAGGGGACCGGCCACCCCCGCCCCGCGCCCCGGAGCTGTCCCCCTCCCGGGACTGCACGCGCCCCGGCCGCCCTCCCGCAGCGCCGCCGCAGCTCCTCCTCGTCCCGTCCGGCCGCGCCGCGAGGCCCCACCTTCCCTCTTCCCCCCCGAGGCTCCTACACGCAGCCAGGAGTGGCCCCGGCACGGGGGCGGGAGGAAAGCCCCGCGGCCGGCGGGCGGAGGCGGACACGCCGATCCGCGGGCCGCGTCTCTGCACCGGCCCGCGGGGCAGCAGGTCTGGGCGCCGCGAGGGCCGCCTCCTGGCTTTCCGACAGACGCTCCGCTCTCGGGGCGCCCGGCCCTCCCCCGGCCCCGGCCCCGGCCCCGTCGCTCTAAGGACCGGCCGCGGGGTGCGGCCCGTGAATTCCGGGAGCGGGGGCTGGGCCCGGGCGGGGGGAGCAGGCGCAGCTCCTCGGGCGCCGCCCTCGGCCCGGCCTCGGACCCCAGCCGAGCCCCGCTCACGCCCCGCGGTCAGCTCTCCCCGCGGTCAGCTCTGCGGGGCCCCGGCTTCTCCCCTGCGCCCCTCCCCACGCCCCGGCCCCGGTACCTCCTGGGGCAGCAGGGGCAGCGCGTGCCCCGCCTGCGTGGCCGTCGGGGTGGCCGGCTCCACGAAGTCGTCCTCGGCGTCGGAGCTGGACATGGCACCGTCCGCGCGACGGCTGTCTGGCTCCCGCCCCGTGACTGCCACCATCCCTCTGGCTCTGCACAGTGGGCGCGGCTGCGGGCGGGCGGCGGCGGCCCGGACACTAGCGCCGAGCGGCGCCGGGCATGACGCGGCGCGGCCGAGGGGCGGGCCCGGGGGGCCGAGGGCGCGGGGTGCGGGGGCCCGGGGGCGGCCACTCCCTCCGCGCCGAGCGGCTCGCCGACCACCGCGCGCACCGCCGGGCCACCGGCCTGACCCGGCCGCCTCCCGCTATTGGCCGACGCGCCTCTTGCTCCGCCTCTGATTGGCAGGAAGCTCGTCCAGTCCGAGAGCAGGCAGCGCGTCGGCCTGCGCCTGAGTGGCCACTGGGAGCCGGGCTGCGGGCCCGCCCTGCCCTGATTGGTCGTCAGGTCAGCGGGCGCGCCCTCTCCGCCCGCCCCTCTCGTCCGGCGCGCAGGGCGGGTGCGCGCGCGGCCGCCGCGTCTACGCGGGCTCTCCTCGTTGGCTCCGAGGGTGGTGCCCGCGTCGGGGTCGGCGCCTCCTCGCTGGAGAGAGCAGGCGGGGCCCGCAGCCCGGTCGTGGGTCTGTGGGCGGCGCTGAGGGCCGGGGAAGTCGGGGCGGGGAGAGCAGGCCGCCGCGGTGGAGGCGCGGGAGGGCGCGGCGGCAAGGGGCGGAGGCCAATGGGGTGTGCGGTGCGGGAGGAGGCGGAGGACGCGGAGGGTGAGGCGGGAGGGTGCGGAGTCGGCTGAGGCGGGAGGGGAGGGGACGGGGCGGCGGCCGCCGAGGTGCCGGAGGAGCGCGGCTCGGGCGCGGGGCCCACGGGGCCGAGCCTGGGCTCCCCGCGCGTCGGGGTGAGTCGGGCAGGAACCAGGGAAGGGAGAGCGCGGACGCGGAGAAACCGAGTTCCGCCCCGGGAATCCGCCCGGGAAGGCCGCGGGACCGACGGCTGGCGGGGGCGGCTCCGGCTCCGGAAGCAGGGCCGCGCGGCGCGGTGAGAGGGCGGCCCGGGGGCCCAGGACGCAGGGAGGCCCGCGGCCACCACGCCTGCCCGCTCCGCCCTGCTGCGGGGCTTCCCGCGGGAACGGGGTTTCCGGCCCCTCCCGCGTGCGCGGCGGGGCTCCGGGGGCCGCGGCCCGGGTGAGGCCCTGCGCCACGAGCGGGAAGGGCCGGAGTCCCGCACCGCAGGGCCGTCGGCGGGCCGGGTCACCGGAGCGCCGCGGGGAGAGGCTCCGTCGGGAGGGACGGGGTGAGGAGCAGAGGCCCGTGCGGACCCCGGGGTCACGTCTCCGAGGGCAAACCTAGCGGCAAGCCCGACGCGAGCGACCGCCGCTCCTGCCCGGGTCTCCCGGAGAGACGCGCCGAACGCGAGCTCGAGGCCTGCTTCCCACGGAGCCTGCGCGCGCGGTCGTGTCCGGACTCGCCCCGGACCCCCCTGCCCCCTCCTAAATACGGGATCAGCCCGTGCCGCCTTCTCTTTCCTGGGGAATCACGACACAAAAACGCAAAACCGTACGTGTGTAGTGAAGAGCGAGTGTAAAGCAGAAGCTCCGTCGAGAGCCGAGAGCCGGACAGCGCCAGCCCCACATGCTCCAGGGGCCTCCCTCCGGAGGATCACCTCCGTTCTCCCAGAGGTCACGTCCGTTCTCCCAGAGGTCACCTCCGTTCTCCCAGAGGTCACCTCCGTTCTCCCAGAGGTCACCTCCGTTCTCCCAGAGGTCACCATCATCCTCACTTTTCTGACAACCCTTTCCTTGTTTTCCAGGCTTGACCACTCTCGTCTACATCTCTAAGCAATGCAGTTTAATTTTAGCTGTTTTTAGACTTTTTTTCAAGATCTATTTATTTTAGAGAGAGAGAGAATAGGGGGCAAAGGAGAGAGAATCTCAAGCAGGCTCCCCGCTGAGCTGGGAGCCTGACGTTTTATCTTCTCCCCTGGCCTACCCAGGGCCTGTGTATCTAAGCATCTCCCTGAGGAATGCCTTTGTGTGTTCCCCTTCCAGCACCTGACAAAGTCCACCAGATTAACCCATCAGCCTTCCATGCTCTGCTTCTGGGTGAGTGCCATCACCATGTGAGCTGGTACCCTATAAATGCATGATTAACAGTGCCACGGGGCCATCTGTCCATGGTCTCTTCGAGTCAGCTCTCGCTTTTTAAAAAAATTGAGATGTAATTGACATATAACATTATACTGGTTTCTGGTGTACAGTGATTGAATATTTGTATGAGTGGCAAAAGGCTTACCGCAGTAAAACCAGTCAATATCTAAGTCAGCTTCCTCTTCTATTTCCAATCTGATGATTCTCTCCAAGATCCCTCTGCACCCCAGGAAATCGCTCCTCCTTCCAGCTAATGGCAGTCTGGCTTTTAGCATAGAGCAGCGAGGCTATCAGGCCTAAAGAACTCCCTGCACTTCCTACCATCTCCCTTGCGCGTTAACCCTCTTCTCTGGGTTTGAGGCTTAGTCTCCAAAGCAGGCTCTGACTTTTCCAGGATTGCACTTGCTCCATCCAGTATCCCTTTTTTCTCCTGAATTTTCAGTCTCTTCTACATCATTTCTTTTGCTACAGGCTATATTTATGTGCCAGCTTCTCCCAGCATAATAAATACAAATTCTTCTTCAGCACTGCATCCTTCTCTAGGCTGCACACCGTTCTCTGTCTCTTCATAGCCAGTATCCTGACAAGAGTCCTCGCTGCTTCCTCCACTTCCTTATTCCCATCGCGAGGTAGACTTCTCCCCTTCACGAAGCTGCTGTCCCCAAGATCAGAGTGGCCTCCTAATCGCCAAGCCCAACGATCTGTCCTTCTTGAACTCTCTGAAGCATGCCCCTGTTGGCCAGTTTCTCTCTTAAAACTCCTTCTTCCTCCTTTGAATTTCATGAGCCTCTTCTGTCTCTCCTCTCTCTTTCCCATCTCCTTTGTATGGTTCATTCACCCTTCACCTCTTCAGAGCTGTTGCATCCTGGAATTAGCACTTGGCTTTCTTCTTTCTTGTTTTACATACACTCTCAAGGTGATTCTGTCCACTCCCATGGTTTCAACCACCATCTATATGTTAAAGTTCCTCAAATTTAAATTTCCAACCCAGTTGTTTCTCCTGAACTTCATATCCTTATCTTACATAAAACTGCTTCACATCTCTAACTGGATGTCCCTAAGGGCAATTCAGACTGAATCTGTTCAAAACCTGACTCAGCATCTTCCCACCAAATGTTTCCATCCTCTTATTTCCCCCAATTCTCGCTCAACTCCTTGTTTCTTATCCATTGTACACGAAGGGAGAAATACCATGACTGAGAGGAGGGAGTTAGAAGGTTGGCTTTCCCTTGCTCTCCCAGCCTTGAGAAACAAGGCCAATAGTCTTGTTTGCCAACAGCTTCCCAAGGCACAAAACCTTGGCTAATGGCCCACTTGCTCTCAATCCAGCTCAGCGCTCCCCCAGCCTCTGGTGCACCCCATTCATTACCCACCTCTATTCCTTTGCCTGGGCTTCTCTTCCTATCATCTGCTTGGAAAAATGTGACCAATGTTCACACTGGCTCTCTTACTACTTTTCTGGTCCCTCTCAAGTGTGCCTCACTGAATGGTAGAAGCTTGAAATCTAAAAGCTACTTTTCCCAGAGTACCTTGTATCCTGGATTCCACACATGACCTAATTTTCACCAAGATCAGTGCACTTGACATGTGGAGAGGGAAAGTGAACACTGATTTGGAGGCCATGATTCTTTCCCTTTTGGGAGGCAAGCTCAAATGTGGAGGAGTTGAAACTTTTCCTTTTTGCTGTGGCTGTAGCAGACTTCCTGGTTTATACCTTCCTGGATGTCAAAAAGCAGAGTGGAGGCATCTGTTTTATTGTCTTACTATATCTCTCAAGGTCTGGTACAATGCACGTCACACAGGAACTCAATAGAAGAATGCCAAAAGAAATTTGTGCAGTGATCACATTCAAATTATTATCACCATATACTTTTTCCTCTTGTATTTTATTGGTATTAGTACATAGGGTTTATATTATATTATATATATTATATATATATATATATTATATTAGTATTAGTATTGCTGTTATTAATATCAAAGAGGTAGGGAATTCCAGAATGCCATCACTCTGGGCTGGTGGGAAGGAGCTCCCGTCAAGCTGTAAGAAGTCCTAGGAGTGAACAGTAAGGGAATGTTCTTTGGTTTTGGGTTCACACTGGTGACCGTGGACATCACCGTGCAAGATGGCATGGACCCTGAAGGACTCTCATCCCAAGCTCTTTACGTATAGGCTTTTGATGAATGTTGTTTATATTTTCACTTATTAGTTATAATTAAAACAAAAATAACATGCAACAAATGTAAAAATAACATCTAGAATTCCATGAAAATGGTGTTTCATGAATGTGGTTTGAGGGTCCGTCATTGTCCTACCTACTACTGCATGTTACTTTCTTGTATCTTATGTCTCTAAGTGAGGCTGGTTCCAGTTACCTCTGGAAGCGTTTTGGTTAAATCCAGTGGGTGAACGTAATGGAGCCAAGTCCCCAGTTCTCCCACCTCATGCCCACTTCGTGTGGCATTTTCTCTGGTTTATCATTTCAGGGTTAAGCACTTCCCAGCTTAAATATCTATGACCTCCATATGATTCTAGCAAGTAGAAAAAGAATTTAGGGGAAACACAACCCTGCACCTGAGAAAACGCACCCTGTCTCCTGCTGTTGCCTTTTTTTGGGGCCTCTCCTCCATTCTACATTCTTTGTCTTCCTAGGCATCCCAACCCGCTCAGAGACTTTGTTGGGTTTGGCTCTGATGTTTGTTCTGACATTTCTTGGAATTGCTGGCCGAGAGCCCCTTTGGTTGGCTAGAAACATTAAGGTGTAATGAAATATTTAAATATCCTGAGGCAGGATAGGATTAAAATAAACTCTAAGAGGAGGGGTTTGTGTATTTTTTCTATTAAGGGACACAGAGGAATATTTTCATCTTGGCAGACCGTATAGTTTGTCTCTACTCAGCCTGCAGCTGTAGGGAGAAAGCAGCCACAGACAAGACATACACAGCACATGTGGCCAGACTTGCCTCACTGGCTCTAACTTGCCAGCCCCATGTAAGTTAAATAAATGCATCCAAATGCATTGTGATCTTTTCAAATGTGCTCCGTCCAAACATCCAAATGGCTGATAGCCTGCTTCATTTCTGATTCAAGTCTCAGTTATTTATTTGCGAAGAACAACAAATAGCCATGTCTTCAGTTTATTAATATTCCTAACTAACCATCTGAAGGCTGGATACATGAGACTTACTAGAAAACGAATGAACTGAAAGTCACTGTTAAGCCTAACTAGATGTGTAGTTTGGGCTAAGTTGCAATACTACTCAAGACCCCAATTTTCTGTTTCTTTTTTACCTGTAGGATTAGGCGGTTTGGTCTCTTATTTCTTTAAAAAAAGTATTGTTTGGGGGGTTCTCCTTGTGGTGGCAGCATGAGAGCAGAGTAGGCACTGTGGCAGCCAGTCACTGCAGAACAGCCATTGAGAAAGTTTTCTTACCCTCTTTAAGTTTAGTTGCAAGGAGTGCAGCCAAAACTGTAACCAAAAAAAAAAGCATTTGCTTCCAGAAAAATCTCAGAGAAAGTATTGTAGGCAACAGTAGTAGCTGTTGATCGGGCTCTAAAGGGACATGTGGAGAGATTCAACCAATTAGCCTGAAACTTGGGAGATAAAATTCTTCTCCCAGGATATGGAGGCCTCAAAATAGTATTTCGAGATGGTGACATTCTCGGAAAATATGTAGACTGAAATAAATCACTATTGAAATGGCATCACATGAAGCTGTCCATTCCACTGATGTTCTGAAACCTTTCCTGTAAATAATTTCCATGTCTCTTTTTCATAAACTAATGATATCTAAGAATGTAATAATAATTCATTGTTTACTTTTTTACAAAAATAATTCATGTTGATCATAGCATGTTTGGAAAACTGAGTTAAGCAGAAAGACAAAAACAAGCATCTCCACAATTCCACCACAAGACATAACACTTAATATTTTGGAACACGTCCTTTGAGTTTACCAATTTAGCTATTCTATTTAGTTTCCTACCTATCCTTTAAGTAATAAAAATGGGATCATAATAAAGAGCTTTGTGATCTCAAGTTTTCACTTAATGTAACATGAGCGTTTTTCCATGTTATTAAATGTTTTTCTATATTTATTAGCTCAGTTCTATTATGTGGATATACCACGATTCATTTAACCAGCATGCCCTTTTGCTAGATTTCTTAAGCTTTTTTATTTCCATAAACTACTGTAATGACAGTTTCTTACAGAAAGCTTTGCGCACATGCCAGAAGTATTTCCTTTTTTGTTTTCAGCTCGAAAACTTTTTCCTACGTTCAGCAGTCATTCCATGTTCGACCAGTAGGGGGCATTTTAGGCTTTCTCAGGTAAGGCCTTAAAATCATTTTTATAACACATAAGAACAAAAATAGTGGTTTTATTGTGAAAATGATTCACTTTTGGATCTTCAGTAATAATCAGCTCCAAAGGAAGAATCAAAGTCATTTATTTTTATCTGTAACAAAACTACTCTCACTCACACACACACACACACACACACAGCCCAATACTCAAATAATGAACAGCTTTGTTAGGATTTCAACACAAAATGAATAAAACTTACCTCTTTTGCCCAATTCAGAATAGCTAAGAAGGGAGCGCTTTGCTTCACACAAAGACCTAGAGTCTCTGTGGAAGACGGCAGTGGGTAGTGACGAGCAGGAAAGGGAACTCAATGCTGAAAATATGGACCTCTGGAGGAAAGACCAGACAGCTCCATGATCTACAGTTCCTCTAGAAATACAGATTTGGCTGTAACACTGAATGGAATCTTGCCTAGACCATTACTTACATATCACCGACTAGCCAGGTTTTGGTAGATGATACTACATAAATTTTGTTAGAACCTGAAATAATTGTATTATGGGCATTTTCCTTGATTTTTACCAAGACCATAAATTCCTAAAGGCAATCCTCTGCCTGTACTTTCTGGCACACCACCCAACTATACCCAGCAAATTACTAAGTACAAGGGAGGTACTTAAACAGTTGCGATCAATGCTAACGGCAAGCTTCTATTCTAGTATAAAGATTATCGAAATGCAGGGTAGTGGTTAAGGTGTTGGCTCCGCAGCCAGGGTGCCTTTGTTTGAATCCTGACTGTCACTAGCTGTACTCCTTGCTTTACCCCCAAGCCAATGTTTGTAAAATGGAGGCCATCATAGTACATACTTCAGATGGTAATTATGAAAATTAAATTATTTTAAACATATAAAATGGTTAGCGCAGGGCCTGGACCATGACAAGTTCTTGATTAAATATTACTAGATGGATTGCTTGATTAAGGGATTACTGAGGGTTCTTTTTTTTCCTCTCATTTTTAAATTCAATGATTTTCATGGCTGATGCTCTCTCCAAGCTCTTCCTGTGGCCTCCAAGGACACCAGCCTCTCTCTGGCCTTGTGGGTTCACTTGCTATGGCCAATGGCTAGGCTGGCTCTGGGAAGTTCTCGGATAGTCAGTCAGAGGGCATATGTCTACCTGGTCCCTTCTTGTTACCTCCTTTTAAATTTTACTCCAACCATCTTTCATCTGGTTAACAGGAGCACCACTTGATTTCACCAAATCACAACATCTCATAGACGGTCATCTTCATACATGTGATTGAGGAGTCAACAGGAAACAGAAACACTTTTCTCCATAGGGTGCAAAAGAAATGTGCTTGGGCCAGAAAGCAAGCAAACTTTGTGAAAGAAGGAATGTCAGCACGGATGGAAATAGCACGGCATCTGTTTCTCCAGGCCAGTTACGCTGTTGTTTCCTTCCCAGTCAGCCATTCTGTACCGTGGTTCTCTGCCCTTTTCCCATGCGTGCCCACCGCTAACACCGGAATCTCTAGGGTGGGCAGGTGTGGGGAATACAAATCCAGTCTCCTTTGGGGCCAGTCCTGGAGACAGGCTGCATTATGGTTTAAAAAAAAAAAAAACCCTTTGGGGTGCCTAAGTGGCTCAATGGGTTAAGCCTCTGCCTTTGGCTTGGGTCATGATCTCAGGGTTCTGGGATCGAGCGAGCAGCGGGGAGCCTGCTTTCCCCACCCCTCCTCTCTGCCTGCCTCTCTGCCTACCTGTGGTCCCTGTCTGTCAAATAAAATCTTAAAAAAAAAAGTCCTCCTCTCCCATTCAGATAGGCTCTAGAGGAGTATGTGACCTCCTCCCTACAAAGTTAATGATGTAAGAATAACACAGGTAGTAAACAAATCATGATTACATTAAGCTGAAGCGGACTTTGTTACTATTGGGAGGCTGCAGCAGTTGTATAGGAGAAAACGGCACTGAATACAGCCGAGCCCTTCACGAGGCTGGGATTTCCCAGGTGGAGGGGAGCGGGTTTCTAGGCATCTGGAAGAAGCAAGGAGTGAAGGCAGGAGGCGTACCATACGCGAGGAAGTGGTGAGGTCACATTGTGGAGGCAGGACGGTTTAGTGGCAATGTGTTTGGCAGCAGAGAATCAAAGAAGGCTTTGAACAAAGGATTGATTCGGCAGCAGTATTCATTTCCAACTGAGGGGGAGAGGCCTGGGCAAGTGGACTGGAAAGAGGGATGTTGAAGTCAGGCTTGGACTGAAGTGCTGCTCACCATGATGCATGATGGCACTGCCTGAGGGGCCTTGTCTAAGGGATTGATCCAGCTGAGCCTGTTTTCTCATCTGTAAAATAACATGCCAGAGGTTTCTGGGAGAATTGATAATTTACCAAGTATTTTCCTGGGTTCCTGGAATGTGCCAGGCACTTTGCTAGGTGTCAGAGATACACAAAGGGACAAGAAAAGATACAGTCTCTATCTTCCAGGAACTTACCTCTCAGGACAGGAGACTGAGAAATTAAAAAAAAAAAAAAAAAAGTCAACAGATTAAAAACTGCAAAGTCTGATAAGGTGATACCGTGAAGAAGAGAAGCAGGAAGGGCATCTACTTTTTCGTTCAAGGGGCCAGGAAAAGTCTCTCTGAGGAAATGGAGTTTATGGAGACCAGACCTGCGAAGGAGGCCTGAGGCAAAGAGCAAAGGGAAGAACATTCCAGAGAGAGGAATAGTATGTGCAAAGGCAGGAAAAGTTTGGTGTGTTTCCAGGAGATGCAAAGAACCCTAGAACATAAGGGGTGAGGTGGGGGAGGCAGAGAGAAGGGTGGTGGCTGGGTCATGGCAGTTAACATGGATTCTATTCTGAGAGAGGGGAAGGGGAAGGATAACTATGTGCGCATTGTAAAACTATTACTCCGCTGCGTGCTAAACAGAACTGGGGGGGGGGGGGAGTAGGGAAGGGATATTATCTAGGAGGCTCTCTACGGCAACAGTCTGGTAACAGATGGTACTGTCTTACGTTACAGTTGGGGCAGTGGAGCTGAAGCGAAATAGATGGCTTCAAGAAATATATATATATATATATATATATACACACACAGATATTTTTAAGATTTTACTCATTTTATTTTTATTTATTATTATTATTTATTTTATTCATTTATTCGACAGGGATCACAAATAGGCAGAGAGACGGGGGAGGGGGGGCAGGGAGTAGGCTCCCCGCTGAGCGGAGAGCCTGATGCAGGGCTCAATCCCAGGAGAGCTGAGATCACGACCCGAGCCGAACACAGAGGCTCAACCCACTGAGCCACCCAGGTGCCCCTCAAGAAATATTTTAAAGGTAGAATCAAAGATCTTGTACATGGGGAAAAAAGGGGAAGAAAAGACTCTTGGGTTTCTGGCTTGAGTGACTAGGTAGAAAATATTATTTGCTGATGGGTAAGACCAGAGGATGCAGAATTCTGAGGCCAGGTATAAGAAAACACATAAAACATCTTGTTTGGTGCCTCACACACATAAGAAGACACTCAATAAATAGAAATTACTATTATTATCTGGTCATTCTGTATTGTAGAACAATGACTTCCAGGAAACAGCTGGGAACAGAAACTTGTCCTTAAATGTAATATGTAGGCATGAAACAGAACAAGATTTGAGACAAATGGATGATACCAAGTCTTTATGAAATAAAATACAGCCAAATCTTAAGATGTTAAGATGCATGTCAATCTTCAACAAAGGAGGAAAGAATTGCATCAATGGAAAAAAGTCTCTTCAATAAGTGGTGCTGGGAAATCTTGCCACGTGCAAAAGAATGAAACTGAGTCACTTTCTTACACAATACACAAAAACTCAAAATGCATTAAAGACCTAAATGTGGAAAAAAAAAAAGACCTAAATGTGAGACCCGAAATCATAAAAACCCTAGATGAGAACACAGGCAGGAATTTCTCTGACATTAGTTGTAACATTTTTCAAGATATGTCTCATGAAGCAAGGGAAATAAAAGCAAAAATAAACTATTGGGACTTCATCAAAATAAAAAACTTCCGCACAGCAAAGAAAACAACGAATCTAAAAGGCAACCTCAGAATGGGAACAGGTATTTGCAAATGACATATCTGACAAAGGGTTAGTATCCAAAATATATAAAGAACTGATACAACTCAACACCCAAAAAACAAATAATTCAATTAAAATGGGCAGGAGACACGAACAGACATTTCTCCAAAGACATACAGATAGCGAACTGATAAGTGAAAAGATGCTTAACACCACACATCATCAGGGGAATGCAAAATAAAACCACAATGAGATCTCACCTCACACCTGTCAGAACAGCTAAAATAAAAAACACAAGAAATGACAAGTGTTGGGGAGGATGTGGAGGAAAAGGAAAAGGAACCCTTGTACACTGTTGGTCGGAACACAAACTGGTGCAGCTACTGCGGGAAACAGTATGGAGGTTCCTCAAAAAGTTAAAAATAGTATGAGCCCAATAAAGAAGATCTGATACACACACACACACACACACACACACACACAGGAATACTATGCAGCCATCAAAAGAAATGAAATCTTGCCATTTGCAACAGCATTGCTGGAACTGGAGGGTATTATGCTGAGTGAAATAAGTCAATCAGAGAAAGACAACTATCATATTATTTCTCTGATATGAGGAATTTGAGAGGCAGGGAGAGGGGTTGTGGGGGTAGGGAAAGGAAAAAAATAAACAAGATGGGATCAGGAGGGAGACAAATCATAAGACTCTTAATCTCACAAAACAAACTGAGGGTTGCCGGTGGGTGGGAGGTTATGGAGAGGGTGGCTGGGTTATGGCATTGGGGAGGGTATGTGCTATGATGAGTGCTGTAGAATGTGTAAGCCCGGTGATTCAAAGACCTGTACCCCTGGGGCAAATAATACATTAAATGTTAATAAAAATAGTTAAAAAAAATTGTATGAACCCAATAATTACACTACTGGGTATGTACCCAAAGAATACAAAAACACTAATTCAAAAGGATACATGCACCCAAATGTTTACAGCAGCATTCTTTACAACAGCCAAATTATGGAAATAGTCCAAGTATCCATCAACTGATGAATGGATAAGGAAGATGTGGCACACACACACTAACAATGGCTATTACTTGGCTATAAAAAATGATCTCCTGCCATTTGCAACAACATGGATGGAGCTAGAGAGCAGAATGCTAAGCAAAGTCAGAGAAAGACAAATACCACGTAATTCCACTCCTGTGTGGAATTTAAGAAACAAACGAATGAATGAAGAAAAAAAAGAGCAACAAACCAAAAAACAGACTCTTAACTCTAGAGAACAAACTGATGGTTAACGGAGGGGAGAGAGGCGGAGGTGGGGGATGGATGAACTGTGACAGAGATCAAGGAGAGCCCTTGCAATGAGCACTGGGCATCGTAGGAAGTACCGAATCGCCATACTGTACACCTGAAGCTAATATAACACTGTGTGTTAACTACACCGGGATTAAAATAAAAAAACTTAATTGAAGCTATGATGCAGAGAAGGAATTATCTACAATAGAGCCAACTGAAGAAACTCCGGTTTATCAGTCACCATCTGATAAGGTCTTACTGCTTCTCTGAAGTCACAGTAATGAAAACATGTAAACCACCAGAATGCTTTGCACATTTAAAGCTTTTATTTTGAAAAATAAAATACAAAAGTCATTAAGTTGTAAATGTATACGGTAATTCCTCAACTTCTCAAAAACAATACAATGAATTATTTAAATAATTAAGATATTTAATATTATCCACATCAATACATTTAAACAGGAAGTGCTCTACAAAACATTAGAACATGTACAGATAACCTATCCCAAGATGAAACTGCCCAGTTTTGCTTAGAGAATTCCATTTAAAACCCTCCCCTTAAAACAAGTTTGGAATCTGGTCAGAAAGGAGGACCAGAGCAGTTTTAGCAGAAAGCACATGCTCCCTCTGGGCTTCCTATGCAGCGGCCGTGCACGCCATGGGGATCAGGAGGGCCGCACGGGGAAGCAGATCACTCGGGAAGGCCCAGATGAGCACGGGCAGCGCACGCTCTCAGTAGAAGGAGGCTGGCAAGTGAGCGGGAGATGCGGGCCGCGCTCTGCTCATCTCAACGGGGGACAGCCAGTCCTAGAATCTCCCTCCTGTTGAAAGGCGGCAGTCTTCCCTGGGGCAGACAAACAGAGCTCGGTTACAAGCACGGAGTCACACTTTGTTCTCCCCGCACCACGCTGCCTCCTTCCCAGCTGGGGTCCCGGCATCAGCCAGGCAGACAGGGAGGAGGACAGCCGGTTCCGAGAGCAGCTGCCTCAGAAGCACTGTCCTCCCGGAGATGCTCTGTCGCCTTCCTTGCTTCTTCCCAGTCCTTCTCTCACCGCAGGTGGCCCCTACAGGCCGCAACAAGCATATGGAGGTGCAGTGATGCTGTCGAGGCAACTCAAAGGCCGAGTCCATGGACACTATATTCCATCTTGTAAAGTATTCGATACGCGGGTCCCTGTGTGTGCATTTCGTGGACGGAAGTTATCTATAAGAGGTGTGATTACTGCTGCTACATACGTCTACAGAGTGTGTGTCTAGCACCTAGCATTTCCTCCTTAGCAAAAAGGTAGTCATAAATCTTGAAACCTATTATTATTAGCTCAGAGTCTTCCATGATCTTGACATGGCATAGCCGTGTTCATGTGCTTTTTCATTCTATTATCCACTAACCCAGCAAGTCATAAAAATCTTACTCAAATCATTCAGTCTTCATTTTCTCATCAGTACAACAGGGATAATACCACCTACTTGCCAGAGTGGTTTGAACCTTGAAAGAATTCACTCATATATGTACATATATGAATATAATATTATATATTACATAGTGTGTCATATAATATGTCATTCAAAAAAAAGATTTTATTTCTTTATTTGACCTAGAGACACAGCAAGAGAGGGAACATAAGCAGGGGGAGCAGGGGAGGGAGATGCAGACCTCCCACAGAGCAGGGAGCCCGATGTGGGGTTCAATCCCGGGACCCCGAAATTATGACCTGAGCCAAAGGCAGAAACTTAATGACTGAGCCACCCAGGCACCCATGTATATGGCATTTATATATTACATATATAAAATGCTTGATATTCTATGCCTTGAACAGAGTATGCAGTCAATACATTGTTATTATATAAAATAAAATAAAACAGCAAGCAAAACTATAAGAAAAAAACAGTTTTTTAAAAAAGTTTTTCAAGTTCCAAATGATCTAAGGCATTACCACATCATTCAGAACAAAACAGAATCTTAAGGACGTGTGGGAAAGGGGCATGAGCTCTGAGAAGCAATGTTAGGAGGTCTGGGTTCAGAAACCAGCTTTTCCACTAATTGGCTGGTGTCCCTGGACATGTACGTGATGATACTCAGATATAAAGGGGACTGATAGGTATGGCTGGCCTAGCCCAACTGTAGCCCCCACCTACAAGAGACAATATAGGTTACCAACATAAGATCTCATCGTACATTAAAACCAGCAAGCACAGACTTGACCAATTTCCAAAAATACTACTGCAAAAACATTTGCACATCCAGCATGCACAGAAGCAGCACAGGGTGGTGGAAGAAGCTTTCACCTTCCTTCGATGTCACTTTGACAAATAACCCGCTCAGTTTCCTTATCTGCAAACAGGTTATTGGGATTAATGGTCTCCAGATTTCTTTCAGCTAAAATATCTTAGTATCTTATACTCCTCCTCATATTAAAAATAAAAACTAACACTGTTTGAGTGCTTACTAGGTGCCAAGCTTTTTGTAGACATTATTATGCTCAATTCTTACTACTACTCTCTTACTAATATTGTCCTCGTTTTGCAGATGAGGAAGCTAAGACACAGAGAAGCCATTTGTTCAATGCCACAGAGCCCAGATTCCAACTCGGCCAACGGACTCCAGAGCTGTGTTCTCCACTCCAGCCATACTGCCTCCTAAGAGAGCTTAAGCAGGGAAACCCAAAGACCAAAGAATGTCCCCCAACTCTCACCTCATGTATGGAAGAGGTTCCTGGCTCTGCTACTCCACTTCCTCAGTCTGTCAAAGGAAGCAAACGATATTTTAAAAGACCTTGGAAATATCAGGGATAGCCTGTCAGCTCTGATCACAGATTTTCCAATGAACTCAGTCTGCTACAACTATATAATAAAGAACCTGACTGGCCTGTCTCTAGTTCCTGGTAGGGAGACTCTAAATTCTTGGATTTTCCCGGGTAAAGGGAATATCTTCATTATTCAGGAGCTGCTTGGATCATACTGGAGTTTAAGCTACAAAATGAGATAACTCAGGATGGAGGCTGGTCACACAAAGATCACACCTGTGGTGAGAGACTTGGGACTGAGTCAGCCCAGCCTTGGGGTAGCGGATGACTGGGAATGACTTCAACTACATAGTCAATGATTCAATCAATCATGTCTATGTGATTAGATCCCAATAAAAAACTACGGATGCTGCAGTTCAGTGAAGGCACAGATGTGCTGCTGAGGGGGAAAAGTACCCTGATTCGTGGAGAATGGGCACAGCTCTGTGTCTGAGAACCTCATACCCCTGTCTCTTCATTTGGCTGATCCTGATTTGTGTCCTTTATAATAAAACTGTAAATACGGCACTTCGCGGAGTTCTGTGAGCCACTTTAGCTATACCAAACCTGAGGGTTCTGTGAGTTTCAATTTTCTAATTTATTATAAGTTAAATAAAAGTCTTTTACAGCCTTTTTCTAAGTATTTGCGTGTGGGATGCATTAAACTAACCATAGTAAGGGGCTTAAACTCCTAGTAAGGCTTTTGTGCAATTTTTTTTCTGATAGATTTGTAGAAATCCTCTATAGTCTACAAATGAATCCTTTGTTTCAAATTATTTTATCCCACTTAAGGTATACTTTTATACTCTTTATGATGCTTTCTAATAAGTAAATATTATCAATTTTAGTGGCGCCAAATTATCCATTTTAAAATTAACAATTAGTGTTTTCTATGA
Source organism: Mustela nivalis (assembly GCF_964662115.1). Taxonomy (NCBI): domain Eukaryota; kingdom Metazoa; phylum Chordata; class Mammalia; order Carnivora; family Mustelidae; genus Mustela; species Mustela nivalis. The sequence continues at coordinate 15,157,448 of NC_139038.1, forward strand.
TCTAAGAAATCCTTCCCTTTTAAGGTCATGAAGATATTCTCCTTTGTGGTCTCCTAAAAACTTTATTATTTTTGCCTTTAACGTTTAGGTTTATAATTGGCCTGGTTATGACTTTTGTGTATGCTGTGAAGCAGAGGTATCCCTTTAATTTTAGACTCAAATTTCCTTTCTTGATTCCTTCAAACTTATTATGCAAAACAGTCTTTGGATCTGACATTCCTTCAAGACTTGCCTCTTGGATTATTCTCTGGCTCCAACTGCCACACCCTACAAGTGACTGATGGCTTATTCATGACTCCATCCAGGTTTTGGGGGCATCACGCCTAGCCCAGGCTCCGGGCCCAGGGCCCCCTTGCCTGTAAAAATTGATCAGTCTTCAAGGGAGATCGGAAGTTCCTTAAAAAGACCTTTTTTCTCTCTGACTCTTGAGGACTCATTCCAACTTCTCACCCATGACCGAAATTGAGTAAACATTTGTTGAATAAATGAATGAATGGGAGGATTAAAATTGAACATACGCTAATAAGAATATGCCTTGGAAGTAGTATGAAATTCTCAAGTAATACTAATATCAACTACTAATGGCTGACTGTTATTGGACAAGGATCTGAGAAGACAGAGCCTTCAACCCCGGTGTGAGATGCAGCTTCTCCTACAGGGCCCAGCCCACTCAGTTCAGGCGCGCTTCAGGCAACACGACCTCACAGAGTCTGTGAGGAGGTATGACTCCCTCACCAATCCAATCCTTATCTGGAATGATTTTAGAAACCAAGTTCAGTGCTGAGTCTTCATTTCCTATTTACAAGCCAATTACTGATAGCAAATTCCCAGTAGTATGATTGCTGGGTCGTAGGGTTGCTCTATTTTCAACATTTTGAGGAACCTTCATACTATTTTCCATAGTGGCTACACAAGCTTGCATTCTCACCAACAGTGTAGGTGGGTTCCCCTTTCTCCGCATCTTCGCCAAGATCTGTAATTTTCTGACTTGTTAATTTTAGCCATTCTGACTGGTGTGAGGTGCTCTCTCACTGAGGTTTTGATTTGTATTTCCCTGATGCCAAGTGATGTGGAGCACTTTTCCATGTGTCTGTTGGCCATCTGGATGTCTTCTTTGCAGAAATGTCTGTTAGTATCTTCTGCCCATTTCTTAGATTATTTGATTATTTGAATTTGATAAGCTCTTTATAGATTTTGGATACTAGCCCTTTATCTGATATGTCATTTGCAAATATCTCCTCCCATTCTGTTGGTTGTCTTTTGGTTCTGTCAACTGTTTGTTCTCTTTGCTGTGCAAAAGCTTTTTATCTTGATGAAGTACCCATATTTCATTTTGCCCTTGGTTCCCTTGCCTTTGGCAATGTTTCTAGGAAGAAGTTGCTGTGATAAGTTGAAGAGGTTGCTGCTTGTGTTCTCCTCAAGGATTCTGATGGCTTCCGGTCTCACATTGAGGTCTTTCATCCATTTTGAGTCCATTTTTGTGTGTGGTATAAGAAATGGTCCAGTTTCAGTCTTCTGCATGTGGCTGTCCAATATTCCCAACACCATTTGGTAAAGAAACCTTTTTTCCATTGAACATTCTTCCCTGCTTTGTTGGAGATTAGTTGACCATAGAGTTGAGGGTCCATTTCTGGGCTCTTTATTCTGTTCCATTGATCTATGCATCTATTTTTGTGCCTATACCATACTATCTTGATGATTACAGCTTTGTAATACAGCTTGAAGTCCGGAATTGTGATGTTGCCAGCTTTCCTTTTCTTTTTCAATCTTCTTCTGGCTGTTTGGGGTCTTTTCTGGTTCCATACAAATTTTAGGATTATTTGTTTCATTTATGTGAAAAAAATCAAAAGTATTTTGATAGGGATTGCATTAATATGTAGGTTGCTCTCAGCAGTATAGACATTTTAACAATATTTGTTCTTCAAAAACCATGAGCATGGAACGTTTTTCCATTTCTTTGTGCCTTCCTCAATTTCTTTCATGAGTATTCTATAGTTTTCTGAGTACAGATCCTTTGTCTCTTTTGTTAGATTTATTCTTAAGTATCTTATGGTTTTGGGTGCAACTGTAAATGGGATTGGCTCCTTAATTTCTTATTCTTTTGTCTTATTCTTGGTGTAGAGAAATGCAACTGATTTCTGTGCATTGATTTTATATCCTGACACTTTACTGAATTCCTGTATGAGTTCTAGCAGTTTGGGGATGGAGTCTTTTGGGTTTTCCACGTAAAGTAGCATATCATTTGCAAAGAGTGAGAATTTGGCTTCTTCTTTGCTGATTCAGAGGCCTTTAATTTCTTTTTGTTGTCTGATTGCTGAGGCTAGGTCGTCTAGCACAATATAGAATAGCAGTGGTGATAGTGGACATTCCTTTGGTCTTCCTGACCTTAGGGGATAGCTCTCAGTTTGAGAATGACATTTGCTGTGGCTTCTTAAAGATGGCTTTGATGATATTGAGGTATGTACCCTCTATCCCTACACTGTGAAGAGTTTTGATCAAGAAAGGATGGTGTACTCTGTCAAATGCTTTTTCAGCATCTATTGAGAGTATCATATGGTTCTTGTTCTTTCTTTTATTAATGTAGTGGTATGACACTGATTGATTTGCAGATCCTGAACCAACCTTGCAGCTCAGGAATAAATCCCACTTGGTTGTAGTGAATAATCCTATTAATGTGCTGTTGGATCCTATTACCTAGTATTTTGGTGACAATTTTTGCATCCATGTTATCAGGGATATTGGTCTGTAATTCTCCTTTTTGATGGAGTCTTTGTCCGGTTTTGAGATCAAGATAATGCTGGCCTCAAAATGAGTTTAGAGGTTTTCCTTCTCAGGAATAGGTATTAATTCTTCTTTAAATGTTTGGTAGAATTCCCTGGGAAGCCGTCTGGCCCTGGGCTCTTGTTTCTTGGGAGATTTTTGATGACTGTTTCAATCTCCTTATTGGTTATGGGTCTGTTCTTCCTGGTTCAGTTTTGGTCATTTATATGTCTCTAGGAATGCATACAATTCTTCCAGATTGTCAAATTTGCTGGTGTACACTTGCTCATAATATGTTCTCATAATTGTTTGCATTTCTTAGTGTTGGTTGTGATCTCTCCTCTTTCATTCATGATTTTAATAATTTGGGTCATTTCTCTTTTCTTTTTGATAAGTCTGGCCAGGGGGTTATCAATTTTATTAATCCTTTCAAAGAACCAGCTCATTAGTTTCATTAATCTAGTTTCATTAATCTGTTCTACTGTTCTTTTGGTTCCTATTTCATTGATTTCTACTCTGATCTTTATTATTTCTCTTCCCCTGCTGGGTTTCGGCTTTCTTTGCTATGCTTTCTCCAGCTCCTTTAGGTGTAGGGTTAGGTTTTGTACTTGAGACCTTTCTTGTTTCTTGAGAAAGGCTTGTATTGCTATATTCCTTCCTCTCAGGACCGCCTTTGCTGCATCTCAAAGACTTTGAACTGTTGTGTTTTCATTTTCATTTGTTTCCATGAATTTTAAAAATTCTTTAATTTCCTGGTTGAGCCATTCATTTTTTAGTAGGATGCTCTTTAACCTCCACCTATTTGAGTTCTTTCCAACTTTCCTTTTGTGATTGAATTCTAGTTCTGAAGCACTGTGATCTGAAAATATGCAGGGAATGATCCCCATCTTTTGGTATCAGTTGAGACCTGATTTGTGACCCAGGATGTGATCTGTTCTGGAGAATGTTCCATGTGCACTAGAGAGGAATATGTTTTCTGTTGCTTTGGGATGGAATATTCTTAATGTATCTGTTAAGTTCATCTGGTCCAGCGTGTCATTCAAAGCCCTTATTTCCTTGTTAATCTTTTGCTTAGATGATCTGTCCATTTCAGTGAGGGGGGGGTGTTAAAGTCCCTACTATTATTGTATTATTATTGATGTGTTTCTTTGTTATTAATTGGCTTATATAATTGGCTGCTCCCATGTTAGGTGCATAAATATTTACAACTGTTAGATCTTCCTGTTGGACAGAACCTTTAAGTATGATATAGTGTCCTTCCTTGTCTCTTATTACAGTGTTTGGTTTAAAATCTAATTTGACTGCCACCCCAGCTTTCTTTTTATGGCCATTACTATGATAAATGGTATTCAACCCCCTTATTTTAAATCTGGAGGTGTCTTTGGGTCTAAAATGAGCCTCTTGCAGAAGTGTAATGATGGGTCTTGCTCTTTTATCCAATCTGATATCCTGTGTCTTGGGGCATTTAGCCCATTTAAATTCAGAGTAATTATTGAAAGATATGTACCCTGTATTGCCTGTAAGGTGACTGTTACGGTATATTGTCTCTGTTTCTTCCTGGTCTATGTTACTTTTGGGCTTTCTCTTTGCATAGAGGACCACTTTCAGTATTTCTTATAGGGTTGGTTTGGTGATCACAAACTCTTTTAGTTTCTGTTTGTCCTGGAAGCTTTTTATCTCTCCTTCTATTTTCAATGACAGCCTGGCTGGATATAGTAGTTTTAGCTACATGTTCCTCTCATTTACTACCTTGAATATATCATGCCAGTCCTTTCTGGCCTGCCAGGTCTTTGTGGATAGGTCTGCTGCCAATCTAATGCTTCTCCTCTTGTAGATTTCAAACCCCTTGTCCCAAACTACTTTCAGGATTTTCTCTGTCTCTGAGATTTGTAAAGTTGCACTAATATATGTTGGGGTATTGACCTTTTTTATTCATTTTTTTTTTTTTTAAAGATTTTATTTACTTATTTGACAGAGATTACAAGTAGGCAGAGAGGCAGTCAGAGAGAGGAGGAAGCAGGCTCCCTGCTGAGCAGAGAGCCCGATGTGGGGCTCGATCCCAGGACCTTGGGATCATGACCTGAGCTGAAAGCAGAGGCTTTAACCCACTGAGCCACCCAGGCGCCCCCCTTTTTTATTCATTTTGAAGGGATTCTCTGTGCCTCTTGGATTTTGATGGCTGTTTCCTTCCCCAAATTAGGGAGGTTCTTTGCTATAATTTGCTCTAATATATCTTCTGCCCCCTCTCTTCTTCCCGATTCTAATACTGTTTCACTTTATGGCATCACTTATCTCTCTAATTCTCTCCTTGTGATCCAATAGTTGTTTATCTCTCTTTTTCTCAGCTTCTTTATTCTCCATCATTTGGTCTTCTATATCACTAATTCTCTTTTCTGCCTCATTTATCCTAGCAGTTGGAGCCTCCATTTTTTATTGTACCTCATTAATAGCCTTTTTAATTTCAACTTGGTTAGTTTTATTTATCCAGGAAGGGATTCTCTAGTATCTTCTATGCTTTTTTCAAGCCCAACTAGTATCTTTATAATCATTACTCTGAACTCTAGTTCCGACATTTTATTAATGTCCATGTTGATTAGATCCTCGGCAGTCAATACTGTTTTTTCCCCCCCTGAGGAGAGTTTTTCCTTTTTGTCATTTTCTCCAAAGAAGAATAGATGAACAAGAGAACAAAATGCTACAAGGGTAACAGTGACCCTAGAAAAATATACACTAAACAAATCAGAAGAGATCTGGAACCAGGGGATTTAAAAAAAAAAAAAAAAAAGTCTGGCTGGTCAATAGGACAGAGCCACCCATTAGCTTTTGAATTATTTTGGTCTGTTAGAAGAAACTGCCTCCAAAATTTTAAATAAAGGAAAACTTACATATATAGAAAAATAAGGGTAAATACAATGAAGGGATGGAATAGGACTGTAAAAATGAAAATTAGAAAAAATTTTTAAAAAGGAATTGATAAGACGTTGATTAAAAAAAAAAAGAAAGATTTAAAAAAAGGGGAGAATATGATCAGTCAGGTTAATAGAACAAAGCCATACACTAGATTTAGGGTATATTTTGGTCTGTTAAAAGAATCTGCATCCCAAAATTTTAAAGAAAAAAAAAAAAAAATATATATATATATATATATATATATATATACATACACACACACACAAAAGTTAAATACAATGAAGGGATAGACTGTGACTTCCAGAAAGTGGTCATTTTTCTGTTCATAGAGTTGCTGCTATTCTTTTCTTAAATCTCCTGTTGTGTTCGTAGGTGTTCAGAATGGCTTGATAACTCTCTAGCTGAATTCTTGGGACCAGATGACATTTAGGTCTCCTATTCCTCCTCCATCTTGGAGCCTGCCTGCCAGGCTTCTTATATGTGGAATACTGTATGGTTTATACACCTCCGGCAATCAGATTTTAGTTATCGATAAAGTAGTTCCTTAATTCTGGAAGACATTGACACTGAGCTCTCTCAAATTAAGACACTGACACTGAGCTCTCTCAAATTAAAACCAACAGCTACCAGAGGCCAATTTTTACCACCAGCACAGTACTCTTTAAAAAGATCCCTCTGACACAAGAGCCCATCTATCACATTAAGAACAGAAGCAGATATAGTACCTGAGGTTTTTCTTTAAGAAATTCAGGGAGCTGAAATTCTCCTTTATAGACCTGGGGGGAAAAAAAGCCAACTGTGAATTTAAGGAAACAGTGTCATCATCACTTCACGATACTTGCAATGCCTGATGGTGGATGGATTTACTGCTTCATTCTCAGTGAGTTTTAGAATGTTAGTTTAAAAACAGTTAACATTGAAGGACTGAGTGAAATTCCCACTCACTCTGGTCTCAACTCTTGTACATTTGCCTGTGTGCTCCCAAATGTGGGCTGGCTTGGAGAGGCCTCAGAGTATCTGAAGTAGAAAAAAAGCATCCTAACATTCCAAGCCCCAATCATTTTAGCTGAGAGAGAAAACAAGCCCTGGGCCATCTCTCTCAAGCAACCAACAGAGAATTCACACAATTCAGGAACAGACTCCTCAGATATCCTTTTGAAATCTTCACCAATACAAATCTTAGATTTATTTCAAATTTTCTTTTCTTTTTGTTTTTATTCTTTCTTTTTTGTTGTTGTTGTTAAAAATTTTACTTATCTGAAAGAGAGAGAGAGTGAAATAGTGATAGCGATAGCAAGAGAAAGCATGAGCAGAGAGAAGTGGGAGAAGCAGTTTCCCTGCTGAGCAAGGAGCCTGATGCAGGGGTTGATCCCAGGACCTGAGCCAAAGTCTTACCTAACTGACCCACCTAGGTGCCCCCTGCCAATTTACTTCTCTTAATGTCCCCTATATTCTCATAATAATTTGAATATTAGAATATGAAATGATAGGGCGCCTGGGTGGCTCGGTGGGTTAAGCTACTGCCTTTGGCTCAGGTCATGATCTCAGGGTCCTGGGATTGAGTCCCGCATCGGGCTCTCTGCTCAGCGGGGAGCCTGCTTCCTCCTCTCTCTCTCTGCCTGCCTCTCTGCCTACTTGTGATCTGTCAAATAAATAAATAAAATCTTTAAAAAAAAAAAGAATATGAAATGATATATAAAGTTATATACTTTAAACCTCATAAAATCTTATAATTAAAAACTTACACTTTTTTTTTAAGATTTTATTTATTTGAGGGGCACCTGGGTGGCTCAGTCATTAAGTGTCTGCCTTCAACTCAGGTCATGATCCCAGGGTCCTGGGATCGAGTCCCATATCGGAGGTCCCTGCTCAGAGGGAAACCTGCTTCTCCCTCTCCCACTCCCCCTGCTTCTGTTCCCTCTCTCCATTTGTGTCTCTCTGTCAAATAAATAAATAAATAAATCTTAAAAAAAAAAAAGATTTTATTTATTTGAGAGAGAGAGAGCATGAAAGGGGAAAAGATCAGAGGGAGAAGCAGACTCCCCGTGGAGCTGGGAGCCTGATGTGGAACTTGATACAGGGACTCTGGGATCATGACCTGAGCTGAAGGCAGTTGCATAACCAACTGAGCCACCCAGGTGCCCTACCCTTTTCAGTATATAAAATTAGGTTGCTTTATTTTATTTTAAATATTTTATTTGTTTTTAACTCAGAGAGAGCATGTGCAAAAGCAGGGGGAGTGGCAGGTAGAAGGAGAAGCAGGTTCCCTACTGAGCAGGGAGCCAGATGTGGGACTTGGTCCCAGGACCCTAGGATCATGACCTGAGCCAAAGGCAGCCGCTTAACCTGCTGAGCCACCCAGGCAACCTTAAAATTATGTTTTAATACAAGCAATATTAAGGAAATAACTTTAGGCTAGAAGATTCAATATAGTAAGGATGTTCATTCTCCTCAACAAAGGAATTCCAATCAAAATTCTAGCATACATTTTTTTTAAAAAAGATTTTATTTATTTACTTATTTGACAGAGATCACAAGTAGGTAGAGAGACAGGCAGATAGAGAGGGGGAAGCAGGAGGGTCCCTGCTGAGCAGAGAGCCCAAAGTGGGGCTCGATCTCAGGACCCTGGGATCATGACCTGAGCCGAAGGCAGAGGTTTTAACCCACTCAGCCACCCAGTTGCCCCAATTCTAGCACACATTTTTGGGCAGGGGGGAAGAGGTGATTTTAAGCTGATTGCAAGTTATATGGAAATGCACAGAGCCAAGAATAATCAAAATAATCTTAAAAAGAACAAAGTGAGGGACTTACTCTACTAGATATTAAGGTGTATTGTTATACAGCTATAATAAGCCAATTATATAGCTCATACATATACACACATATAGTTATAATTCTTATAATATACTTTAATATATATTATTACATATATAAAGATAATAATTAAGTCACACAGAAGACAGAAAAGCTTTGGTACAAGTATGGACAAACATATCAATGAAACAGAATGAAGAACCTAGAAACAGACCCTTGTATATAGATACTTGGTTAACAATAAAGATGGCATTGCAAGCAATGCAATTAGAATGAATGAATAAATAAGTGTGGTATATAATGATACTGAATAGCAATTAAGTAAAATGAACGACTGCTATGATAACAGCACAGATGAATCCCAGCACATATGAGGAGGGGGATAAAAGCCAGGCCCCTAAAAATGACATACATGTCTCCATTTAAAATACTTCAAAGTTTGTAAAATGGCAAAACAACTTCATGATGTTAGAAATCAGGATACTGTTTACTCTGTGGAGGAGGGAGGCGGTTGTGATTGGGAAGGGTATGAAAGAGGCTTCCAGGGTACTGGAAATTTTCAGTCTTTATATGGGTACCAATTGTGAAAGTGTACTTTTTTTTTCTTATAAAGGATATTTATTTATTTATTTGTCAGAGAGAGAGAGGGCAGGCACATATATGGGTACCAATTGTGAAGGTGTACTCTCTTTTTTTTTTTTAAAGGATATTTATTTATTTATTTATTTGTCAGAGAGGGAGAGAGCAAGCACAAGCAGGGGGAGCAGCAGGCAGAGGGAGAAGCAGGCTCCCCGCTGAGCAAGGAACCTGGCAAGGGACTCAGTCCCAGGACACTGGGATCATGACCTGAGCTGAAGGCAGATACCGAATCAACTGAGCCACCCAGACATCCCAGGTTGTACCATTTATATAGCTATGATTTGTGTAATTTTTCTGTAAGTTATACTTCAAGAACAAAATTGAACAAATTAAGCCAGTAACTTAATGCTAAAAATTTACTGCCAACGCACACAAATACACACTCTTTAAATACCAGGATGTTTGTTTCAACACTGCAAAAGCAAAAAAGCTGGGAACTATTTGTGCCAATCAAAAGTAAAGAAGGTCTCCATGAGCCAAAGTTTGATAATTGATGAACTTGAGAAAGTATGGTGAGAAACTACAGATGGTTACTGGGAAGACAGTCACTGAATAGTCTCTCCGAGCAAAAATAAAGCTTCTGAATGGTGAATCCTAAAGCCCACAGACCTAAGGGATTCTTCCTTGGTTATAAGATGACTGATCGACTTCTAAAAGCAGCATTCCCTAAGAAACTCAGAGAATGAATGTACTTTCTGCCTGTCTCTTTCTCTGCAGTTTCTGAAACCTCCGTTCTTTCCCGTCCCATAGATGACTACATTAAAACAGAGATGTCGGATTTTTGGATACAAACACGTCTTCAGAGACGCATCACAGTGGAAGTTAAGGGGGTGCAGGATAACAACACCGCATCTGTCAGGGCTGTTTCAAAAGCTACTAGCATCTCTTTCAGACCCTTGAATAATCCCAGGTCATGGGGGGGTCTGGTCTAGTTGCTCCCTGAAGAACTCCTCTTACTCTGCATGTAAGAGTCTTTTCTGTTCTACCCTATCACCACAGCCCCAAAATTGTTCCGGCTTTCTGCACAGCGCTCCTCGTACCCCCAGATTACTGAGCTATAACTGCCATACAACATCGTATTACTTTCTGATTAGCTTTCTGATGAGGAAGGATCTAAGCCCCTGGAGTTGTGTTTCATGTTAATTCTGACTTCCACTGTGCCTGTCTGCAAGCGAACACAAGAACCAGTGCAGGGGCTCAAGCCAAGTGGATGTTTTTCTTGTTCCTCTTTGTGTGTTTGTTTGTTTTTTCCCACCAGATTCTCAGGTAGGGAATCTCTCCTTCTCCCTCTAGTCACGGTTCCCAACCCTTCCAAGCCCCTGGGGCATACGCTACTCAGGCTTAGTTAGGGTCCTGTGTCCTGGCTGCATCACTGAACAGAACAAGGCTCATTTGTCCTAGTCCCTCTTCCAGTTAGTGGGTTAGGTCCCCATGCAACTTTTCTTATATTCCTCATATCCTCCGACTCCCAAACCCGGCTCTCCTCTCCTTTAGCTAGACTCTTCTACCAGAATTCAAGCAGAAGGTTCAGTGAAAGCCCAGGGGGTTACCCAGCACTTCGCTGGCAGAGTGAGGCTTAGAAGGCCCCACCCAGCACTGTCAGGACAGAAAAGATGAGTAGGAACATGGAATATTGTGAGTCTTCCAGGAAGCAATAGTTCCAGAGAGATAAGGCTTATATGAAAGGGGGAAACACCCCAAATTACATGTCACAAATTTCATAAAAACAAACCAAAAAGGGGTCAGGATAAGACATCAGATAAAAGGCTAATCAAAAAATAAGTGGAAAGCTGCCTCCTTCATTATCCTTTAGGGAGCAAATGCTTCACAAGAGAGAAACTATGGCACATAGAAGAACACTTTCTACTGACAAAGCAATTCCTAGTTAGTGCAGGAAACCCAGCACTACGTTGCCTGTAAAAACTGCAAAATCAGGGATGGAATTTCCTTTGGTTAAATCAACAGTAATTTTGGACATGCTATTCTCTGGTACTAATGGACTGAGGACTGTGCTTGACAGCAATGAGCCAGGCACTCAGAATCCAAACCTTCCTACTGATCCCTCTCACCTCAGGCCCCAAAGGCATGATGAGGAGGAAAAAGTAGGCTCCTGACATGGAGGGCTCACTGGGGGATAAAAGTAGTAAGAACAGCAGTTAACAGTACTGCCTCAGGTTCGGGTTAAGCCCGTGCTTCCTATGTATTATCTCACTGAATCCCACAGTCTCTGCAGGGAGGTGTTGTTTGTTCTTATTTTACAAATGAAGCAACTAAGTCACAGAGAATTAAGTAGTTTGTCCAGTGTAGTGAAATGGGAAGCAAATAGGTACCATGATTGAACTTGCATTCTAAAAGGGTCACCCTAATTGCTCTGTTTACATTGTAGAGGGCCTAGGACAGCAGGATGGAGGTTACAGCAGTAATCCAGCCAAGAGAGGATGACAAGGAGGTGGTGAGAAGTGGTAAGTATGTCGGTCTTTATTTTTCTATATTATACAGATCAGATGTGGGGTGTGAGAGAGAAGTAGTCAAGGATCATTCCAAGGTTTTTGGCCTAAGCAACTACTAGTGGAAATATGCAGTTGCCATTAACTGACTTGGGAAATGTTCTGGCTCCAGCGTATTTTCAGGGGAAGATCAATAGCTTAGTTTTGGGTATGTTGAGCTTGAGATGTCGACTGGACAATAAATGAAAATGTCAAGTCACCAACTGGATATACAAGCCTAGAGTTCACAGAAGCCTGGGTTGGGATATATATATTTGAAAATCATCAATTTACAGATGGTGTTGAAAACCTTGATACCTGAAAAGATAACCCAGGGGCTCAGGGTAGAGAAACAACAGCAGAGGACTTAAGACTGAGATATGGGGGCATTCTGGCATGAAGAAGTCAGGGGGAAGTGGAAGAAACAGCAAAGACTGAAAAGAAGCTACCAGTAACACAGAAGGAAAACTTAAAAAGTGGCGTCCTTAAAACCAAGTGAACGAAACCTATCGAGGAGGAAGTAATCAGTTGTACCAAAAAGAGGCTGGGAGCTAAGACGGTAATTGACCAGTCAATATAGCAACATGAAGGTCACCGTCCATTTGACAAGAGCAAATTAAGTAGAATGGTAGCTGTGAAATTCTGTATGGAGTGGATGTAAAATAGAAAATGGACAGGAACTGGAGACAAGGGAGTACAGAAAACGTCAGTTCTGATGTAAAAGGAAGCAAAGAAATGAACGGCAGGGCTGGACAACGAGAATCAAGGAGCATGGGGCTGTGTGTGCGTGTTAATTAAGACAGAAGACCTAAGGGTTTATCTGTTGGTTGACAGGAAAGGTCCTGCTGGAGAGCAAAATCCAATGATGCAGGAGACGTGCGGAGATGGAACTGGGTACCCACGGGAAGGAAACGCCTTCAGATAGGAGCATGGACACGGACTCCTGTTACCCACTTTCTATCATGAGACATGAGGCTATCAGGGCTGCGACACTCCCCTCTACTACTCTCTCAAAAACTACGTAATAATTTCTGGTTAAGGTCACATTCTATAAGTTTCCACTATTAAGACAATATAAATACCACATATTTACATTTTCTTACACAACTTATTTGTTGTTGTTGTAGCTAGAGTTAGTAATAACCTCATATATTTTTAAATTAGACTCGACTTTTTAAGAGTTTTTTTTAAAGATTTTATTTATTTATTTGACAGGATGAGCAAGATCACAAGTAGGCAGAGAGACAGGCAGAGAGAGGAGGAAGCAGGCTCCCCGCTGAGCAGAGAGCCTGATGCAGGGCTCGATCCCAGGACCCTGAGATCATGACCTGAGCCCAAGGCAGACACTTACCCCCCGAGCTACCCAAGTGCCCCTTGACTCTACCTTTTAGAGCAGTTTTAGGTTTATGGAAAAACTGAGCCGAAAGTAGAATCCCCATGTGTCCTCTCCCTCTCCTACAGTTCTCCCTATTAAAATCTTGCTCTTATAACTGCGGTACATTTGTTGCAATTAATGAACTGGGATTCACTGACTGTTACTAATTAAAGTCTTCAGCTTGCACTAAGGTTCACTCTTCGTGTTGTACTTTCTATGGGTTTTGATGAATGCGTAATGACAGATACCCACTGTCCATCAAATGCAGAACCGTCCCGTTACCGTAAACCCCCTGCCCCACTTACTTACCCTCCCTACCTTCCCCCAATCTTTTTACTACCTTCAATCTTGCCTTTTCACAATGTCATAGAGTTGGAACAATAAAATATGCAGCCTTTTCTTTTTTTATATAAGAGATTTAAAAAAATATATATTTTATTTATTTGAGAGAGAAAGAGCACAACACAAGTTGGGGGGTGCAGAGAGAGAGGGAGAAGCAGATTCCCCATTGAGGAGGGAGTCCAATGCAGGGCTCGATCCCAGGACCCCACGGTCGTGACCTGAGCCAAGGATAGGCATTTCACCGACCGAGGCACCGAGGTGGCCCTCTATAGCATTTCCTTTGGAGTCTGTCAGTTCCATGTCTATGCGTACATTTCCCTGGTGTTCTTGCATGTCAGCCATTTCCCATCAAAGTCCTTACCATACTCATCATAGCTCTTTTAAGAATTTTTTTAAAATTTATTTATTTGGGGGCGCCTGGGTGGCTCCATGGGTTAAAGCCTCTGCCTTTGGCTCAGGTCATGATCCCAGGGTCCTGGGATCAAGCCCCACATCAGGCTCTCTGCTCGGCAGGAAACCTGCTTCCTCCTCACTCTCTGCCTCTCTGCCTACTTGTGATCTCTGTCAAGTAAATAAATAAAATCTTTTAAAAAATATATTTGTTAGAGAGAGAGAGAGCAGCACAGGCAGACAGAGCAGCAGGCAGAGGCAGAGGGAGAAGCAGACTCCCCGCCGAGCAAGGAGCCCGATGTGGGCCTCAATCCCAGGATGCTGGGATCATGACCTGAGCCGAAGGCTGCTGCTTAACCCACTGAGCCACCAAGGCGTCCCTCATCATAGCTATTTTAAGTACTCAGTCTGGTAATTCCAAAATTTCTGGTATATATCCAGTTTCAATACCTTCTATTGTCTCTTCCAACTGTTTATTTATTTTTTTTTTTTGCTTTTAGCACACCTTGTAGGTTTGTTTTCGTCACAAGTGGGCATGATATACTGAGTAAAAGGGGTAGGGCAAGTAAGCCTTCGGTGTGTGGTTTTACGTTTACCTGGCTAGAAATGAGCCCGTGATTACTGTTTGTTGGAGCTACGTATCAGAAGCTAAAATTTTTCAGGTGTCCTTGTTTTTGTACTCCTTGTTGCTCTTCTTTTAAAAGTAGAATCTGAGCATTGTAGTTCTTTTAGTAGCAACGCACTGCACAAGAGCCTGACTGGCGTGGTGGTAGGGCATGTGTGTTTAAGGACTGGGGGAGAAAGTGTTCTATAATCCCATAATCACATCTAAGTATTTTAGTGAGCCTGTGTGCCTGGGTCGGAACCATTGTAAGTGCTTCTCAGCTTCCCCTCTGACTCTTTTAGGTAAGACAGGAAAACTGGAGGGTCTAGAGTTGGGTAGTTCCCTTCCCCCAAGTCGGTTGGTTAGACTTTGGCAGAACAGTCTACTCGAAGGCAAGCTGTTCTAAGTGTCCCAAGCTTATTTTAAAATGGTTACTTTCCCCTTCCCTCTGTCAGAGCACCAGAGGCTTTATCTCTGATCTTTATTCTGAGAACCTTGTGGGGCTCCCTAAGACTGTGCCCCCAGAGCTTCTGAACTCTCAATCTTCTGAACTCTCCCCGAGCCTCTGGCGATTCATCGTTGACGCGTCTATGAACTCCCAGCAGCACTGCCTTCAGCGGTAGACTTCCGTTCTAGGCATCTACGATTCTTGGCGTTTACATTCCCTCTTCCATTTTCCCCCTTTCCCCAAACGTCCTTCCTGAATCCCTCCATTCACTTCCAACTGAACTGCTTGTTCTCCAGCCTTCCCACTCAGGTGTTGTCTTGGGATTTTTCTAGGAACATCCATCTTAGGTATTCATTCTTCATACCTCTACGGTTCTGATTCCCACTTCCTTGCCCAGGTCTTCCATTTACTTGGTTAATCCTCCATCTTTGGTACATTCTTCAGTAGCTCCTGAGAAAGGGTGTAATAAGAAGCAAATCTTTGTGGTGCCTGGGGGGCTCAGTCAGTTGTGTCCAACTCTTTTTTTTTTTTAAGATTTTATTTTTTTATTTAACAGAGAGAGAGAGAGATCAAAGCAGGTAGAGAGAGAGGAAGGGAAGCAGGCTCCCCGATGAGCAGAGAGCCGGATGTGGGCCTCGATCCCAGGACCTAAGATCACGACCCGAGCCAAAGGCAGAGGTTTTAACCCACTGAGCCACCCAGACGCCCCCAGCTGTGTCCAACTCTTGACTTCAGATCCAGTCATAGTGTCAGGGTCACGAGATCAAGCACCAAGTCGGTCTCTGCTTCAGATGCTCTACCTCTGCTCTCCCCCACCCCCTCTTTTTAAAATAAATAAGTAAATCCTTTTTAAAAAAAAAGGCAAATCTTTTGTGAATATATTTATTTTATCCTAATACTTGATTGAAAGTTTACCTGGTTATATAATTCTGACAAATAATTTTCTCTTTGAAATTAGAGCATTACTCCACTCTTCTCCTTTCCCATGTTTGGGTTGACAAGGCGGATATGATTCTAATGGCTGGTCCTTTCTATGTGACCTCTGCTTTCACTCTAGAAGTTTGAAAAATTTTCTTCCTATCCCTAGTGTTCTATAATTTTATGATAGATTTAAGATTTGTTTTTAAAGATTTTGTTTGACAGAGAGAGAGAGAGCAAGAGAGGGAACACAAGCTGGGGCAGTGGGACAGGGAGAAGCAGGCTTCCCGCTGAGCAGAAAGCCCGACGCGAGGCTCGATCCCAGGACCCCGGGATCATGACCTGAGCCAAAGGCAGACGCTTAATGACTGAGTCACCCAGACATCCCATGATTATGTGTCTTGATGAGATTAGTTTTCTTCACCAACTTACTGGAGATGCATGTCTTTCTGTTTCTGGAAATGTCCTTTTATTAAAATTTTGATAATTTCCTCCTTATCACTTTATTTTTCTTCAATTAGTCAAACACTGGAATACCTAAATAAAGCTTCTAATTTTTTTCCTCCCTCCAAGTCATCTGTTGGTCTTTTTGCTCTACTTTCTAAGAGATTTTCTCAACTTTACTTATTTTTTTTCTTTTATTGATTTTAATTTTTATCTTATTTTACTTTATTTATTCATTTGACACAGAGAGAGAAAGATCACAAGTAGGCAGAGAGGCAGGGAGAGGCAGAGAGGGAAGCAGGTTCCCTGCTGAGCAGAGAGTCTGATGTGGGGCTCGATCCAAGACCCCTGAGATCATGACCTGAGCCAAAGGCAGAGGCCCAACCCACTGAGCCACCCAGGTGCCCCAAATTATTTTAAAGTTACAGATACCATGCTCCTTCAGCATACACCTCTAAGAATAAGAGCATTCTTCTACATAAACCACTGTTTTAAAATTTAAAGACACACGTATGCTATAAACCCAAAACATATATAATTTACTTTTTTATTTGAGTGATTTCTTTGGAAATTGTGTCTGTTGCCAGTCGTAGCCTCTCAAATGGAAGCACACTGTCAGTACCACAAGTAAAAGCTGTAAAGCTTTTGAATATGTGGAACTCACATACTTACATGCATTTCTTTCAGACTTTAAGTGTTTTGCTCTATGAGTGGCTCAAAAGCAGTGCAGTAACCTTTATAACTTGTTAGACACAGACCTGGAAGGCCTACTAGAGAGGGCAAAGGCAGAGTTGAGCGAGCAATCCCTGTGTACTCAGGCTTTGAGCAACTGCCTTCAGACTCACAAAGTATTAGAGCTCAGAGGGGAGTAGTTTCAAACCTCTTAGTCTTTCCTTATACCTCCAGTCTCTTACAGAAAATTAACAGTAAAGCTAAAGATTTAGCTTAATTTAGAGAAATTACATTTCTCTCCTTTTTAAAAAATCTTTTCCTCTGTACAACATAGAATGTGTTCCTCTATTTAGCAATTCCATAAAAAGTGGTTTGCAGCCTCCAGACACAAGTTACCTTACCTAACTTCAGAGAATGTACATAGTATGAGTGTGCCTTCGTACATGAAGAACGCTGACCAAAAAAAAAAAAAAAAAAAAAAAAGCCGGCTGAGAAAACACACCTATAGTTAACCTCAATCTTCATCTACAGAACTGCAGTCAACTTTCTGTGCTTCACAGCCAAGATGCACAGGAGATTTGCAGAACTTCTCTACCATGAAAGAGAGAGACCAAAAGAAAGAGAAAAAGGGATCACAGAGGAAATAAAAACAATATAATGAGAAAAAGAAAATGTAAACGAACTATAATTAATATTCTTGTAGAAATAAGATGAAGGAATAAGAACAATATGGGTTTGTTTGTTTTTAAAGATTTTGTTTATTTGCGAGAGAGAAGAGAAGCACGGATTGCTGTAGGCAGAATGGGCAGAGCAGGCAGAGGGAGAAGCAGGCTTCCCGCTGAGCAAGGAGCCCGATGTGGGACTGTCATCCCAAGGCCCTAGGATCATGACCTGGGCCGAAGGTAGACGCTTAACCAACTGAGCCACCCAGGCATCCCAAGATGGTTTTTGTTTTGTTTTGTTTTTTTAAACAACAACAGAAGCAGAGAATTTAAAATTTGGAAACTTAAGAATAGGAGACCTGAAATTTAAAATCAGTAAAAGAGGGTGCCTGCTCAGCGGGGAGCCTGCTTCCCCCACTCTCTCTGCCTATTTGTGATCTCTGTCTGTCAAATAAATAAATAAATCTTTAAAAATTTTTAAAGTAATTCAGCAGCAGCAACAGCAGCAACAAAAAAAGCATGTATGTGTTCACGCACATGTACATGGAGAGATGAACAGATGAAACAACTACGGCAATATTTCAACTAATGATCTAGGTTAAAGGCATATGACGTCCTTCAGATTTTTCTCTAAGTATAAAAAGGTTGGAGAAAATCAGGGGACCAAGACAATTTTCAACACAACAAATAGATTAACTTTACAAAGCTAACTGGATTATAAGAAATATACAATCTGCATATGGGCTGAAACTGAGGATTACACTCAGATGTCGGCAACTTACTCTGTAAAAGGCCAGTGAGTAAATATTTAAAGCTTTGAGGACCACACAGTCACTTTCTAAGCTACTCAATTCTGCAAAAGTGCAGAAACACAGATAGACAATATATAAATAAACAAACACAGTGAACTCTAATAAAACTTTATTGACAAAGGCCAGATTTGGCCTGTGGGCTGTGAAGTGCCAATCCCTGCTTTAACTCAAAATCTTCTTTCAAAATAGAGAATTTTCAACAATCTCCAGAAACAGATACTAATGACCATATTATGTGCTAAGCACTATACTAGGCACTACAGACTTTAGGTGTTGCTTTTGCTTATCATTTTCTATAAAATGTGTGTGTGTGTGCACATACAAAGGTTAAAAGATTAGTCTCACAACCCATGGTTTTGAGTTCAAATTTCACTGTAAACTCTAGTTTACTCTTCCTTCTTTCTGTAAACCCACTATAAACTCTATAATATAATCCATCTATCCTTTTTTTCCTTTCTCCTTCCAATTCTAGACAAATGAACAAAACTGGATTAATCATAACCCTTAGTTCATGACAAACTTTCATCATTGGTCTATACTTGGTCTGCTATTTATCCTGTATTCACTGTTTTTAATAATGTAATAAGTATCCCTCTTGAGAAATTATGACTTGGTATTTTCACATTCAGAGAAAACAGAACTCCAGCCAGATATGATAATACAGAAAAGAATCTAGATTTTGAAATTTACATCCTTAATCCCACTGGGCTCTTGTGGCTCATTAGAAACTTATTATCTCTGAAACACAAATATGAAACAGTTGATAACATGTATGTTTACATATTCTCATTTGTCTTAAAATATTTTGGCAGCTTTGCAAATCTCAGATTGGGTTCTTGGAGAGCTCCATGGTCTTGTCTGCCTAGAAGCAACTAGGTAAATGTTATTTTCTGTATCAAGAAGAAAATTAAGGGGTGCCTGGGTGGCTCAGTCATTAAGCATCTGCCTTTGGCTCAGGTCCTGATTCCAGGGTCCTGGGATCGAGCCCCGCAACCGGCTCCTTGCACAGCAGAAGTCTGCTTCTCCCTCTCCAACTCCTCCTGGTTGTGTACCACTCTTAATGTCTCTCTCTCTGTCAAATAAATAAATAAAATCTTTAGGGGCACCTGGGTGGCTCAGTGGGTAAAGCCTCTGCCTTTGGCTTGGGTCATGGTCTCAGGATCCTGGGATTGAGGTCCGCAACAGGCTCTCTGCTCAGGGGAAGCCTGCTTCCCCCGCCTCTGCCTGCCTCTCTGCCTACTTGTCATCTTTCTCTCTGTCAAATAAATAAATAAAATCTAAAAAAAATTAATCAGCTCAGAAGCATGACCATCCACTCCAACAATGGTTTTAAGAAAACAACATGTTTCAGTGTATTGATTTTTAACTGAAGTTTGAAAAGATGGGTTGGAATGTGAATTGAATTAGGAAAGAGTAATAACTGAAATAGGAACTTATTTCTATTATATAAAGCAGTTTAACATAGCAAACTTAGCATTAAGACTTTGATTTCCAGGGGCGCCTGGGTGGCTCAGCTGGTTAAGCATCTGCCTTCCGCTCAGGTCATCATCTCAGGGTCCTGGGACTGAGTGCCAGGTCGGGCTCCCTGCTCAGTGGGGAGTCTGCGTCTCCTTCTCACTCTCCCTCTGTATATTCTCCCTCCCTCTCTCTCTCAAATAAATTAATTAAATCTTTAAAAATAAAAAGACTTTGATTTCCTGGGGAATAAGTTAAGCTTGCAGAATGATTGAAAAATCACAATATTTGACTACAGGACACTTATCAGGCAAAAGTGCAAAATCGTTTCTCTTCAAAGGTACGAAACTGAGTTTTGAGACACTGGAAGATAGTTAATACGTACAAGTACCATCAATACGGTGCCCTCGTGGCATCCTAAATGGCCTACTTTTATGGCAGTTATCACACTGAATTACAGCTAATTACAAATGTATCTTCACTATATTTCTTAAGGAGAGAGAAAACCGATCATCCTTATATCCTGGATATAGGAACAAATGGACAGTTGGGTGAAATACAGTACAGTTTTTTTCATATGTTCTTTAGAAAATAGTAAGCCCTTTTTATTCTTCAAGTATTTTCAGCCTTAGAAACTTTCCTACAGTGACAAATTTAATTAATGCTTCTGTTCTATTTCTTCTGATTTTTCCTTTAGAGATTACTATGATTCATTGGTTAATTTCTAATTTTCCTTCTCTCATACGTATACTCTCCTTTCTCCTAACGTTTTCATCTCTGTCCTTGCGCTATGCATTCCAGAAGGGCACTCCAAATGTGCTCTCTGTGTCATGCGAGTGATTTTTGTAGCATCCATTCTGCCCTTTATCATATGGTCCTTATTCTCCAGACGTGTTGTTTTCCTGGAGCTGGGACTTCAGTGGATACAGAAAGACACAGTGAGGGCACCTGGGTGGCTCAGTGGGTTAAGCCGCTGCCTTCGGCTCAGGTCATGATCCCAGGGTCCTGGGATCGAGTCCCGCATTGGGCTCTCTGCTCAGCAGGGAGCCTGCTTCCCTCTCTCTCTCTCTGCCTGTCTCTCTGTCTACTTGTAATCTCTGTCTGTCAAATAAACAAATAAAATCTTTAAAAAAAAAAAAAAAGAAAGACACAGTGACCACAGAAAGAGGGGAGATGATAGGGTTAGGATTTAGTAGACTAGCTAATTACTCTAACTTCTTGACTCTCTAGTTAGGGCAGCCCTTCCGCTCTGGAGTTGGAAACGGATGGTAACGGCGAGTCCAAGCGTTAGTATGCCTTCTTTGAGGCCACTGGTAAACTTGGGTTTAAGGAAGTAACATGGATGTGGTCCTCAATGTAATCAATGATTTACTTATTAGAAAATTTCTCCATTCTTCAGCATAAAGCTTTTTCATATCTTTGTTTTACAGTGATGTTTCTCTTTATTCAAGTATCTTTATGGAATTTTTAAAAAAAGATTTTATTTATTTTGAGAGAGAGAGAAAGAAAGTGTGCGTGCAAGTGTTGGGGAGGGACAGAGGGAAACAGACTCTCAGGCAGATTCCACACTGAGCGCAGAGCCTATGGCAGGGGTCCATCCCAGGACCCAGAGATCATGATCCGTATTCTGGTTTATTATATTCCCATTACAGATATGGATTTTCTAAGAGCTGAGTATTATTGTTTAGTATATCATTTCTGAATGTTTAGAATAGGTCTTAATTGACATAAAGAGAACTGATTTCTTTCTTTAGAATTCCAAGGAGAGTGTAAATAGCTACCCAAACAAACCTCTTGACTTCAAATGTTCTCTCTCCCTCAAAAGATGGTTTCACTAATGAAAGCAGAAAGAGAAAGATGAGAGGAAGTATGGAAAGTGCTTCTTTTAAGAGACTGGATTCCCCACAGGCCTTCACACAGGATCCCATCTGAAGATAACTGTTGTTAAAAAAGATAATTTAAATGTATTATATCAGGAATGACACAAGTAAGGAATGTGTGGCTTTTACACATAACAAAGGGTCTCCGCTGACATTTGATCTAGGCAAGTAAAAGACAAAGAAGACACTCTTTACACAGCAAATACAAATGCACGAAATTCATTACTGCGAAGAGGATTTTTGGCAGAAAATACAAGTTATTGTGACACATTTGTGAATGACTGTGCCAAAATGGTGACAGAGAAGATGAAACAAAGATTTGACTTAGATTTGACTATTCCCTTGGGATAGTCTCGGGTTTTGAGAATGACCTAGTGGACAAACTCCTGAGTACTGACGACCAGTTTTCATGCTTTTAGAACACAGTGGAAAATTTTCTGTCACCTTATCATTACCTTATTATTATTTCTATTATTTCTACCTTATTATTTCTATGTCATATCTTTTATAATTACCCACATCTTCTTCCTGTATACAAACCCAGTCTTTGCTTCTTCTGCAGCAACTAGGTATTATGCCTAGAGCAATTATTTAGTAATTATCTGTGTAATAATTAAAGTCTTATGGGGCTCCTGGGTGGCTCAGTGGGTTGGGGCCTCTGCCTTCGGCTCAGGTCATGATCCCTGTCCTAGGATCAGCCACATTGGGGCTCTGTGCTCAGCGGGGAGCCAGCTTCCTCCTCTCTCTCTGCCTGCCTCTTGCCTACTTATGATCTCTGTCTGTCAAATAAATTTTAAAAAATAAAATAAAATAATTAAAGTTTTTAAATGATAGATCTAAATATAGACCAAGGTATTCTGAGAGATGGTAAAATGTACTGCTCTGAACTTCCTCATATATTCTTCATAAAATGCCCAAAGGAACAATTCTGCCCGTTTTCAAAACCAAGGCAAAATACTGGGGGGGGGGGGGGGGGTTGGGGAGCTGGAATAAGGAATAGAATTTAATTCTACAGTTTTTGCTTTGAAGGTCTACGAAAATCTTAAGAGAATATAGTAAGTATTCCTTTAACTAAAACAGCTAAAATTTGAGTACAAGAAATCAAGAAAATGAGGAGGAGCTGAAGATTTATCATTCTTCAAATTCACCAAGCACAGCATTAGTTGGAATATTCCTACTATGTATGTCCCAGAAGCCCAATTACAGGAAAGGAGTCCAAGGGGGGATTTTTCCCTGGATGTGAAGGATGATGTGGCAAGAGCAGAGCTGAAGACGATCTTCACAGACAACCAGCACTCCAAACAGATCCAGACTCTCTCTTGGACTTGCTCTGCTTGCCTCACTGGCTTGGCTTTGCTTCCTCCACACACCCAGGAATAGGACTCCACTAGCAGTTAAGATATAATTACAGAACAATTGGTTAAAAGTAGTTCAAACACATAAAAAGTCCAGAGGTAAGGTAGATATGGTCAGTCCTGAGCTAGGCTCAGTAGCTCAGCAATCAAGGGTCCTAGGCTCTCTCTGTCCTCCTCCCGCCATCTTCAGAGTATAAGCGATATCTTCTCTTACAATCTGCAGGAAGCTACAGAAGAGCCACACATGATTTCTTCCACAGCAATGTTCAAAAGTAGGAAGGGAAAGATAAGCTCTCTTCATACAAATCTTTATTTTCTCAGACAGTTAAATGTCTCCCAGAAAACCCTAGCAGACATCTCCTGATGAAATCTGGTCACATGCTTACCCCACCCATAAGAAAGTCTAGAAAAATTAGTATCAGGAATTTTTAGTTTATTTTTTAAGAGATAGTTCCTACTAATAGGAAAAGATGGAATAGGGAATCAACAATCTCTAAGACTTCTATCACTAGTTCCTATGCCTTCTGTCAAGCTCCTTCTTGCTTGCTACAGCTGATACCTGCTTTTCCATCTGATTCCTCGCTCGTTACTAGGTCTGTCTACTCAGCTTTTCAACACGGGCAATTCATACTTTGATCTGCTTTTCAGCTCTCTCTGCAGGCTTAGTAGCTAGGTCTTTAAGCTGTTTTCTGGCTTGACTCATGTGCCCTGAGGACTCTACTCCTCCCGTCTTCTCAGTGGCACACAGATGCTTCAAGTGTAGATGAGCTAGCCTATCCTACCCCTGCTCTGGATTCCTGCTCAGTTTAGTGAACAATTCCATCGAGCTTCTGCCTACCATGGAATAAGTCTGGAAAATAAGTTCTACTGTGGTCACTGAGTTTGAAGTCTTCGTGAGCATGTAGGTAGAGATACACAAAAGGCAGCTGGAAATAAGGAACCTGGGGCTTACGAAAGAAACCCGCTGGGGGATACGGATTTACAGTCATCAACGAATAGTCTATAATCAAAGCCACATGAGTGGACGAGCTTGATCATGGGGACTACAAAACAGAAGTCCTTAATGCGAGGGGCTTTAAGGGATACCTGTGAATTCACAGAAATTGTGGATAAAATTCTGTGCATCTCTTTGTCTCTATTTCTAAGGTAGGGATCCATATATTTCATCAGATTCTCAATTAGGTTTGTAAATCTAAAAAGATTAAAAACTTATGGGAGAGTGGAAGTCTAAGACTGCAACCAAGAGGCCACTATTTACTTAAACGTGCCAGAATTTGGGATTAGAGACTATGATGGGAAAGAGTATGGAATATGTTAGCATTTAATTTCCAATTTACCATCTGAGTCATAGCAACCATCAAGCACATGATTTTCTATTCAAAATTGGGCAATATGTACCCCAAATATGTTGACTCAGATACCAATACTTCTAGACTACCCAGAATTGTATGAAAACCAGCACTTTTAGGCCTGGAGTTTCAGATTCTACATTCCCAGTCAAAATGTGAATTTCTTCCCACTCCCATCCCATTAAAAAAAAAAAAAAAAAAAAAATCTCCCTAGCTACCTTCCTTCTTTGGAGCCATTCTCACATCACACTTGACAATCAAAGATCACTTTTTAAGCATTACTTTATGAAACTTCATGATCTTCAGTGCTGGATATATTAGCCTCTGAGTTTTTGCAAGCAAAGAAGCTTTGAAAAAGACACAGATTTGGATTACAAGAAGGGCTATGAAGTCCTGCCCCACAAAACGAGAATGTCAGCTTGTATGTTTTATCATGAAGTGCTCAAAGATGCAATTATAGTTCACACTTCATCTTTTTTTTTTCCTCAAAATTATGTGTCATTTCAGAAATAGAAATGAGGGGAAGGTTTTTTATTTTTTCCCAGTGTGCATTCAGAAACCCTTTAAAAAACCACAAGTGTGTATGAAACAAATTCTCTAGTCACATGAATTCAAACCACAACATTCTTCCCAACCTACCACTCAAGCAGGCCAAGAATAATCTAGCCAGTCAGTTTGCATGTAGGAAAACTACTACTGCCTGGAAAACCCTAAATATCATTTGTACATGTTTCTGGCTTATAAGAAACATTTCACTATTGTACAAAAGAGAAAGCTATGAATTAACAATTACCAAGAGATTATCAAGGACTATGATTATGGATGTTAGACTGATGTGTACTTCATCTTTAGAATGTAAAACTTTTTTAAAACTTCAAAGATGGTTCATAAAAGAATATATGCATGTAGGTAATAACTGGGAAATGTTCAATTATATTAATCAATGAAACCTATTAAAATTAGCAAAAATAGAAAATAAAATTATTATACAGATAGTTCATATAGATAATATAGATAGATATAGATAGATAATATACCTATTATACAGATAGATTAAAAAGAAATTCTCAACATATATCGAGGAACTTAAAAAGTTTCAGGCATCTGTACCTGGTTTAATTCTACTTTCATTAATCTAACCTTAAAAAAATAATCTAAAATGTATTTTGTGCAAAGATGTTCACTGTAGCGTAATCTGTCAAACAGAAGACTGTAAGCAACAAAAGGAAAATGATAAAATAAATTACAGAACATATACTCGGGAAATATATTTTATTTATTCATTCATTTATGGACCTGCAACTGTGTTTCAGAAAGGATTTGAGGTGGTTCATATGATAATATATTATGTAACTATGAAAAATTATGTTTAAAAAAGGGAACCTACTGAGGGGCACCCGGGAGGCTCAGTCAGTTAAAGCATCTGCTTTCAGCCTGAGTCATGACCCCAGAGTCCTGGGATCGAGTCCCAGATTGGCTCCCTGCTCAGTGGGGAGTATGCTTCTCCCTCTGCCTCTGCTCTCTCTCTATCATATAAATAAAATCTTTTTTATAAAGAAAGCAAAATGCTCATGACTATTACAAGGAAAGGGCGGGATACAAAATTGTGTTTGTGTGCAAAATTAACATTATAAAACAATGCAACCTTACCTTTGTTTAACAATATGGAGAGAAGGAAGGGAAAACCACTGAAATATTAAGAACGGTATGTGTATGTAAGACACACCATAACAGACATAAGTCTATTTTCTTCTCTTATCTATTTAATTTTATGTTATATACACCAAGCTTATGTTTTTATAATTTATAAAATTTATAATTTTATATTTATAAGATTTTTATAAATAAATAAAATAAGTATTATAAAATTTATAATTTTGTAATAAAATATCTGTATATATGAAATCATAAAGAGAATAAAGGTTATTTAAAAAAATTTTTTAAACTAGCTATATATATGATGGTTTAAAAGAAGTTAGCTCTTGGGGCACCTGGGTGTCTCAGTGGGTTAAAGCCTCTGCGTTCGGCTCAGGTCATGATCCCAGGGTCCTGGGATCGAGCCCCGCATTGGGCTCTCTGCTCCTCAGGGAGCCTGCTTCCCCCCCCACCCACCCCCGTCTCTCTTTGCCTGCCTCTCTGCCTACTTTTGATTTTTCTCTCTCTCTGTCAAATAAATAAAATCTTAAAAAAAAAAAAAAAAGAGAAGTTAGCTCTTCCTACACATAGCCACTAATGTGAAAAAGGAAAACTGAAGTATGTAATACCTAAGGAAAAAATCTGCATGGAATTAACCTCATGAAATGTGTGTTTGTCAATTAAAGGTATCAAAAGAAAGACAGAATCAAGAGATGATGTAAGGTTGTAGGGAAAGAAGGACACTAACATAAGCAAGAGGATACCCGAGAAAAGGAAGGAATTTTAATCTTGACATCAAGACTATCACTAAACTTATGCTAACATAGTTGTGTTGTTTAAACTGCAGTTTTAGAAAAGAATGCATGCAGGGACAGAAGGTAGAACCATGGTTGCTAGGGGCTGGACGGAGGGGAAAAGGTAATGAGTATGTACTTCCAGTTTAGGAAAGATGAGAAAGTTCTGGAGATGGACGGTGGTGGCAGTGCACACAGTGTGGATGTACTTACCACCACTTAACTCTACACTTACAAATCGCCAAAATGCTAAATGTAATGTTACGTATATTTTAAGCAATAAAAAAAGAAAATTCTGATTTGATAGATATTATATGGGAAAGGTATACATTCAGATTAGCTCTGTGAGTTTTCAGCTTTTCTGAAACAATATTTTAAAGATCTGAGCACAATTTATTTTTTAAAAAGTTGTGATTATACTTTATTATTTATTTTTAAAGATTATTTATTTGATGGAGAAAGAGAGAGCGAGGGAGAGAACATATAAGTAGGGGGAGTGAGAGAGGGAGAAGCAGGCTTCCTGCTGAGCAAGGATCCCAACCCGGGGCTCGATTCCAGGACCTGGAGATCATGACCTCAGCCGAAGACAGATGCCCAAGGACTGAGCCGCCCAGGCTCCCCTATAATTACACTTTAATAACAGCTTTCAGTCAGAAGGTAACTTATTACATCTGTTTAATAATTCTTCTGATGTAGTCAATGTTCAGTTTTCAAGCATCAAGAAATCATGTCCCATTTAAACAAAGGTTTAAAAGTAAAGTAGTTACTAAGTTCAAAGGAAAAAAAAACCTACAAGTTGAGATCACTAATAATTCCGTTTTTTTCCTGGCAAATTTGTGGTAATCATCTATGAGAATAAATTTTCCCAACAATAAGCACCACTTCTAGAAATTGGACAAAGGAGATTAAAGAACTGTCCCCATAATTCCTGGGAAAAGTCACAGTTACCCTTCAAATGCAGTGGAAGTGTTCTCATGATAAAGCATTCTACAAATAGAATTTTTCAAACTTAAATTTCTGATCATAAAAAATAAGGAGGAAAATAAGAAAAAACCTTTCAAGACCCAAATTCCATATCCAGTTTTCTCAATTTACTTTGAAAATCTCACTTACCCTTCTAGTGTTTTCAAGGATTTTGGGATCAGGTTTTCCATAGTTCGGTGGATTGGCATACGGGTCATATCCAAGTTTGGCGAGCATGGGTGCAATCACTGCCATGTCTTGTAAAACATCCGGGGGTATCTTGCCAACCCATTTTGACAGTGCTCCCACATTGACTGGCTTGATGACTTGGTCTGTAGATCTTTCCACTCTGAAAACAATATAATATGAAGTATTTATTTAGAATACCAAAACATAATAATGTTAAAAGGCCAAAGGCAATTATTTTTGATAGCTTTAAAAACTGTAAGTGTCTGGATTATAAATCTATTGAGAAAGGGGATACTAATCAGCCTTAACACTTAAGAGCAGACCTTTTTTTAACGTCCTAAATTTGATAGCTATTATCAGCAACTTCATTTCTAGAAACAGGAAAAATGATCAGCTGAAAATATCTGCACAAAATGGGTTAACAATTATAACATACACACACATGCAAAAATAACAAAGCTAAGACTGCTTAGAAAAACAGCTGCTCAACTTACCTGAAAGGCATCAAAATTAAACAAATAAATATGTAAGATGGGCTGATGAATGACTAGAGGGACAGAGAGATGGAGAGATGTGTGGTAAAGCAAATACAGCAATAATTAATCAAAACTAGTAGGTATAATTCTTTCAATTCTTTGTATGTTTGAAATTTTTATAATAAAATATTAGGGGGGAAAGAGCCAACTATAATCCAGTAAGTAGGCAAAACATTCATTTTTCTATTTTTCTGTTGACTTCCTGAAGAATCCTTTTTTCTAAAGAAAGAAAAGAAGCACTACTTATGATTTCCAGTATTACAGAATAAATGTATCCTATCTCTTGATCTAGAAATTAACGTTGTACTTGTATGGTTATACTCCCTATATTTGACTAAATAACTCATAATCTTAGGATAAAATAAATAAATACAAGTGAAATAAACATGAAATGACACCTAGATTTAAACTGGATCTGAATTAGCAGATTTTGGCCAAATGACTGCAAAATGAAAGTGCTTAAGAAAACTTAAGAGAGTTTTACATCATAATACATAAGAAGTCCTTCAAAATAGTGTTCTAATAAAAGGTAAGACCTCCTTTTTAAAAGTATATGAGCTATCACTGCAGATAATCATTATCTGACAATGAATCCGTCAAAGGGAATCTACTCCTAAACAAAAGACAAGAGAAAATAAAATGATTATTCCTTGGGATTCTGTGAGACTACACCTTAAGGGCATGTAGGGTCTGTGTGTGGGTGTCTCAGGTGACACCCTTCCTTATAGAAGGACCCCATCAACTTTAACACAAGAGAGACCTGCTGCACTTAGAGAATGGAGACCTACATGTGGAGAGCCACCCCACTTGTTTCCAAATGGTGTATGACTGCTTTAGCTTTAAGTCAGCTGAATATGCCAACAAAAACTGAATGGCTGGTCAAGCGAAAAACACCTGGCCCTTTACAGAAAGTTTGTTGATCTCTGTTCAAAAGGATACAGTCATTAGAGAGAAAATGAGCTTTGTTCAGAAAGCCTGCTAATCTTTTCTACACAACAACCTGCAGCTGGATGGAGCTCATCAAATCCCCCTTACTCCTTCG
This sequence comes from Mustela nivalis, assembly GCF_964662115.1. Lineage (NCBI taxonomy): Eukaryota > Metazoa > Chordata > Mammalia > Carnivora > Mustelidae > Mustela > Mustela nivalis. The sequence continues at coordinate 15,186,922 of NC_139038.1, forward strand.
GTCTTTCTAGAAATTAACCAATAGTTAGGCGTGAAGTGTACTAGAGCATAATTTAGTTACCATTCCAGTACCCACCAGTTTCACTGGGACCTTAAGACACACAGCCTACCAGACTAGAATTTTTCAACATCCACATCCCAGGCAGAGCACTGCAAGGCAAGATACCTGTGCATCGGCACAGTCTTCTCCAGTCCCAAGTGTCAAGGCTCCCTTCTCTCTGCAGCATTCATGATGGAAGCCATTCGTCCTCAGGGAATGGGGACAAGGCCAAAATCCTAAATAACTGAGGTGTATAAAATCTTCCAAAACACTCATTTTAAAAGCATGGATCTTACATGAGTCTTAGTTAAACACTACAGCCAGGCAGGCTGCCAAACCACAGGTCTGAATTATGATACACAGCAACTACTACAGGAAACCAAATTCTCTAGACTAAAGCAAGCGTCAGGGCTGCAACGGACATGAAAAAAAGGAATGGGTAAGAGTATACAACCCATATGGTTATATTCATTAGATGAAAACGAAAGACGAAATACAGTTAAAACTCGTATTTTCAGGGGCACCTGGGTAGCTCAGTAGGTTTAGCATTCAACTCTTGATTTTGGCTCAGGTTATGATCTCAAGGTAATGAGGACAAGCCTCACATTGGGCTCCACACTTGGCAGGGGAGTCTGCTTCTCTCTCTCTCAAACTCCCTCTTGTCCCTCCACCTGGTCGTGCACTCTCTCTTTCTCTAAACTAAATAAATATGGGGCGCCTGGGTGGCTCAGTGGGTTAAAGCCTCTGCCTTTAGCTCAGGTCATGATCCCAGGGTCCTGGGATCGAGTCCCGCATCGGGCTCTGTGCTCAGCGGGGAGCCTGCTTCTTCCTCTCACTCTGCCGGCCTCTCTGCCTACTTGTGATCTCTGTCTGTCAAATAAATAAATAACAATATTTTAAAAATAATAATAACAAAATAAAATAAATAAATCTTTTTTAAAAAGTCATGTTTTCAAAGACTATTTCATTCTTGACAATACTTAGGTTATGTCTTGTGAAAGTGGATTTTTTTTTATGTGTACACAACAGAAATTCAATTTGATGTTATAGATACAGAATCATATCAAAATATTAACAATGACAGTGATAGGATTGTGAATTTTGTATTTTTATCTAACTTTTCTGTATTTTCCAATTTTTTATAATAAGCAATGTCTTTTTCAGTCCATGGAATAGTGGAATTATAAAGATCCACACAGAAGTCTAATAACTATCTTAGCTCAACACAGTCCAAACTTATCTCCTGATCTTATCCTCAAAGTCTACTATATCCATGGCCCTCCCAATCTTAGTTGAAAACAACTCCATTCCTCTGCTATGCAGAATAAAATAAAACTGGAGCTGTCTTTTGACTACTCTGATTCCACATCCAATCCATCTGAAAATCTTATCAACTTATACTTCAAAATATATCCAAATATGATCACTTCTCATTAAATCCACAGCTACTCCTCCCCACCTCCCAGTCCAACCCAACATTCATTATCTCTCACTTGGATTTCTACAACATTCTTCTAATAGTTTCCCTATCTTCCTTTACATCCGTGCGGTCTATATGCAGTATATACACCAGATAGAGTTAGATCGTGTCACTCCTCTGTTCAAAATTCTGCAATGCCTCCCTAAGTATTCCAAATCCAAGTCCTGAAAATGAGAGGGAATCTGAGAAGCCACAAGAATAGGTCTTTTATTTTTTTCAAAGAATTTATTTATTTATTTATTTATTTATTTATTTATTTATTTGATAGATGGAGATCACAGGTAGGCAGAGAGGCAGGCAGAGAGAGAGGAAGGGAAGCAGGTCCCCCGCTGAACAGAGAGCCCGATGTGGGGCTCAATCCCAGGACCCGGGATCACGACCTAAGCCGAGGCTTTAACCCACTGAGCAATCCAGGAGCCCCAAGAATAGGTCTTTTAATCTTGACAAATCATCCACGAAAACAAAGAAACCAGATAGCAAAGCCAAAAAAACACAAACATTTAAAACAAAACTAAGTGAAAAGGTTGCCCTATAAACTCCAAAATACCCTACAAATTCCAAAATTGGTGGTTGGAAACAACCAACACAACCATAATACCTGCATGAAATGAATGAGCGGCGGGAAGGCCAAGGAAGCAACAGGACGTCTGAAAGACATCTATATGGCTGAACACTGCACACGCCATGTTGTTTACCACTAAATACCACGGTATTTAGGGGTGCTGACAGCGACCTATGCACTTGAAAATTCTTGTACAATTTTTTTTCTTTTGTTAACTAATCTCTACACACAATGTGGGGCTTGAATTCATGACCCTGAGATCAAGAGTCACATGCTCTACTGATGGAGCCAGTAGACCAGGTTATCTCCCTTTCCGTTCCTTGGGTAATCTTTAATTTCTTTCATCAGTGTTCTATAGTTTTCAAAGTACAGGCCTTTCACCTCTTTGGTAAGTTTATTCCTAGGTATCTTATTATTTTTGTTGCAGTTGTACATGGGACTGGTTTCTTACTTTCTCTGCTGCTTCATTATTGGTGCATAAAAATGCAACAGATTTCTGCACATTGACTATGTATCCTGTGACATTACCGAACTCATTCATTCGTTCTAGTAGTTTTTTGGTGGAGTCTTTTGGGTTTTCTACATATTGTCTCATGTCATCTATAAATAGTGAATGTTTTTACCTCCTCTTTACTGATTTGGATGACTTATATATTTTTTTGTTATCTGATTGCTGTGGCTAGGACTTCCAGTACTATGTTGAATAAAAGTGCTAAGAGTGGACATCCTTGTCTTGTTCCTGACCTTAGGGGAAAAGATCTCAGTTTTTTCCCATTAAGGAGGACATTAGCTGAGGGTTTTTACTGTATGACCTTTATTATGTTGAGGTATGTTCCCTTTAAACCTATTTTTGAGGGTTTTCACCATGAATAGATGTTGTACTTTGTCAAATGCTTTTCCCACATCTATTGAAATGATCATATGGGTCTTATCCTTTCTTTTATATTGATTTATTTGTGAATATTGAACCACCCTTGCAACCCAGGAATAAATTCCACTTGATCATGATGAATTACTTTTTAAATGTATTGTTTGCTAGTATTTTATTGGGAATTTCTGCACCCACGTTCATCAGGGATATTGGCCTGTGGTTATGTTCTTTTAAGTGGAATCGTCCCCTGTTTTTGGTATCAGGGTAATGCTAGCCTCACAGAATGAATTTGGAAGTTCTCCTTTCTTTTCCTTTTTTTGGAATAGTTTAAAAAGAATAGGTGTGAACTCTTCTTCAAATATTTGGTGGAATTTACCTGTGAAACTATCTGGTCCTGGACTTTTGATCACCTACTCAATTTATTTGCTGATTATCGGTCTGTTCAAGTTTTCTATTTCTTCCTGTTTCAGTTTTGGTTTGTATTTTTCTAGAAATTCATCCATTTCTTCCAGGTTGCCCAATTTGTTGATATGTAGTTTTCCATAACTTTATCTTATGCTTATTTGTATTTCTGTGGTGTTGGTTATATTTCTCCTCTCTCGTGTGATTTTGAGTTCTTTCTTTTTTTTCTTGAGAAGCCTGGTTAGAGGGTTATCAATTTTACTGATTTTTTTTTTTTTTTCAAAGAACCAGGTCCTGGCTTCACTGATGTGCTCTACTGTGTTTTTAGTTTCTAGATCACTTATTTCTGCTCTAATATTTACTATTTATTTTCTTCTGATGGTTTTAGGTTTTCTTTGTTGTTCTTTTTCTAGCTCCCGTAGGTGCCAAGGTTAGGTTATTTGAAATTTTTCTTGCTTCTTAAAGTAGGCCTGTATTGCTATAAATTTCTCTCTTAGAACCACTTGTGCTGCATCCCAGAGGTTTTGGACCACTGTGTTTTCATTTTCATTTGTTTCCATGTTCTTCTTTTAAGATTTTATTTATTTGCGAGAGAGAGAGCCCATGCATGCACATGCACACATGCAAGCCAGAGAAGGGAGAGGGAAACAAAGAGGGACAAACAGACTCTCCACTGAGCATGGGGCCCCATGTGGGGCTTGATCTCATGACCCTGAGACCATGACCTGAGCTGAAATTGAGAGGTGGCCATTAACTGACTGAGCCACACAGGTGCCCCAAGTTTCCATGTACTTCTTTATTGCTTCTTTATTTCCTAGTTGACCCATTCACTGTTTAGTAGCATGTTTTTTAATCTTCATGTATCTGTGGTCTTTCCAGACTTTTTCTAGTGGTTGATTTCTAGTTTTATACTGATGTGGTCAGAAATTATGTATGGCATAATTTTGATCTTGAATTAGTTGAGGTTTGTTTCGTGGGCTACTATGCCATCTATTCTGGAGAATGTTTCACATGCACTTGAAAAGCTGTATACTGCTGTTTTATACATTTATATAATCTGTTAGATCCATCTGTTCCTGTGGATCATTTAAAGCCACTTTTTAAAAAATATTTTATTTATTTATTTATTTGACAGAGAAAGACAAGCAAGAGAGGGAACACAAGCAAGGGGAGTAAGAGAGGGAGAAGCAGGCTTCCCACTGAGGAGGGAGCCCAATGCAGGGCTCGATCCCCAGGACCCTGGGACCATGACCCAAGCCCAAAGCAGATGCTTAATGACTGAGCCACCCAGGTGCGCCCAAAGCCATTGTTTCATTGTTGATTTTCTGTTAATATGATATGTCATTGATGTGAGGTGTTAATGTCCCGTACTATTATAGTATTATTATCAATTAGTTCCTTTATGTTTGTTACAGTTTTTGTATATTTGGATGTTCCTATATTAGGTGCATAAATATTTAAAATTGCTATATCATCTTACTGGATTGTCCTCTTTATTATTATTTTATTGACAGAGAGAGAGCACGAGAGAGCACAAATAAGCAGAGTGGCAGGGAGAGGGAGAGGGAGAGGGAGAAGCAGGCTCTTCAGCAAGCAGGAGCCCGATGCAGGGTTCGATCCCAGAACCCTGGGATCATGACCTGAGCCTAAGGCAGTGGCTTAACCGACTGAGCCACACAGGCGCCCTTGTCCTCTTTATTATTATACAGTGCCCTTGTCTCTTGTGACAGTCTTTGTTTTAAAGTCTGCTTCATCTGATGTATGTATTGCTACTGGCTTTTTTTTTTTTTTCATCCGTCTGTATGATAGATGTTTCTTCATTCAATTTACTTTCAATCTACAGGTGTCTATAGTATAAAATGGATCTCTTGTAGAGTTTATAGTGGTCTAGAGATGGGACAATTTGAACTTCAACAAAATAATAATTGCAACAGATTGAAATCATCAAATTAGTCTCTCAGAAAGATATGAAAAGAAACCAACTCATTATCTTGGAAACTACCAAATAAAGAATAACAATCAAGTATTTATCATGCTTTCTCTTCCTGTATGGCTTATAATCCTGGGTAATCAGATAGTAGATGCAGGGATATATCTCTTTATAAAATTTTTCCAAATAATATTGAGAAATGAAATCACGATTTTGCAAGATGAAACAAACTAATGGATATAGGCACTGAGGATCAAAGATTGCTAAAATCACAAAAAGAAAGACAACTATATATAACAGATAGCCTTGCCAAATCAGATCTTGAGTCTGATTAAGACTCTAGATTCAGATGCTAATTTGTATTAAATACAGAATTATGAATATGTTGGACAATCAGCAGTCCTATTGAAAAGATTTTGCAATTAGCAAAATTCAGATGGTAAATAATTTTCCTGGCTGAATGACATAGGCTCTTCAAAAGATAGTGTATGGTTATGACAGGAATTGAGCATTTGGAAATCTATAAATCAAGAGAAACTTAAAATATGTGCTAGGTTGTTTTTAACGGATGAGACTATAATATATAAGCTTGCATATTCAGATGATAAAACTGTGAAGAAACATCAGGAAGGACTTCTAAGTGTCAGAATAGTGTATAGTTTAGGGGGAAAGCCTGAGATTTATTTTGAGGTCAAGATACATGGAAAGGCTTCTGGACTGACTGGCATAGTTAAATTTTTTGACATGGACAGTAGCTATATAAGGGTGTTTGCCTTATTAAAATTCATTAAACTAATTTTTATTTTTTAAAAGATTTTTTTAAAAATTTATTCATTTGATAAGAGATCACAAGTAGGCAGAGAGGCAGGCAGATAGAGGGAGGAAGCAGGCTCCCTGCCAAGCAGAGAGTTTGATCCCAGGACCCTGGGAATCATGACCTGAGCTGAAGGCAGAGGCTTTAACCCACTAAGACACCCAGGCGCCCCTAAACTATTTCTAATTGGTCTTTACAGTGGTCTACAAGGCCTGATAGAACCTAATCTGACTTCCACACCCTCCTACACCCACTCTGCTCCAGCTCCATTGACATTTTTGCAATTGTTTGGGTAGACCAGGTATGCTCCTCACTAGTGTCTTTACAATGCTATTTTGTCTGCCTGGAACACTCTTTCCCAGATGTCTACTTGGCTAACTCTTCACCCCTAAGATTTCCTCAGATCTCATGCTGATGAGGAATACCATGATCACTCTATTTCATATTATAATCTGCCCTTCAAAATCCCCTTGGTCCATGGGACACCTGGTTGGCTCAGTCAGCAGAGCATGCAACTCTTTATCTTGGGATTGTAAATCTGAGCCCCATGTTGGATGTAGAGATTATGTAAAATTAAAAAAAAAAAAAAAAACTTTTAAAAGTCCTGGATGCCTAGGTGGCTCAGTTGGTTAAGTGACTAGTTTTGACTCAGGTCATGATTCCAGGGTCTTGGGGTCGAGTCCTGCATCAGGCTCCCTGCTCAGTGGAGAGCCTGCTTCTCCTTCTTTCTGCCCGCTGCTCTGCCTACTTGTGCTCTCTTTCCATCCCTCTGTCAAATAAATAAATAAAATAAAATAAAATTTTTTTTAAAAGTCTACTCTTTCCTAGTCCCCTTTATTCTCCTGATTTTTCTTTTTTCATAGCATTTATAACATCCTAATATGCTGTATGTTTTTCCTATTTAATGCGGTTTTGGGGGTTTTTCGTCTTTGCCCACTAGATTGTGGGCTCCATAAGGCAGCAGTTTTATGTTTTTTTTCACTTGCTCTTGCTCTCCCCTAGGACTCTTGCAGAAGTACCACCTTACCCACCAGGACTTCCCACTATCCCCTATACCCCAACTCTTAATAACCTATCTTCTACTTTCTTTCTTTCTATAGGACTCATTACCATCTGATGAACCAGATATTTAACTTGCCTATTTTTTTAATGAGATAGCTCCCAAATGCTAATGTAAGTTCCATGAAGAAAGGGCTTATTTTTATTTGTTTTGTATGTTTTGTTAACTGCTATAACCTCAGCCTATCGAACATAACCTGTGTTCCATGAAAATATGTTAGGTGAACAGTCTTTATCATATTTAGGCAGTTTTTTTCCTATTCCTTCTTAAATTTTTATTATGAATCACAACTATTTTACCAAGAGCCTTTCAACATTAAATAATATGATCATTTGGTTTTAATTTATTGATGTAATGAACTGTGTCAATAGATTTGTCTGATATAAAACATTCTTTCATTTTTGAAATACATATTATTTGGTCATAAAAGCTTATCAATCTTTCATACACTACTGAATTCTGCTTACTAATATTTTACCTACAACTATGATTTATAATTTTGGCATCAATATGGTTAAGAAAATTCTGGTTTTCTTTTGTGTAATTTCTATTGGGGTCTGGTTTCATAAAATGACCAGGAAGTTTTCTTTTCTTTTTTTTTTTTTTAAGATTTTATTTATTTATTTGAGAGAGACAGAGACAGTGAGAGAGAGCATGAGCGAGGAGAAGGTCAGAGGGAGAAGCAGACTCTCCATGGAGCTGGGAGCCCGATGTGGGATTCGATCCTGGGACTCTGGGATCATGACCTGAGCCGAAGGCAGTCGTCCAACCAACTGAGCCACCCAGGCATCCCTCCTTCTTTTTTTTATGACCTAAACTTGTTTAAACAGCACCGGACTCATTTGTAAGAAATAATTCAATTCAATTTTGGGGGTGCCTGGGTGGCTCAGTAGGTTAAAGCCTCTGCCTTCGGCTCAGGTCGAGCCCCATGTCGGGCTCTCTGCTTAGCAGGGAGCCTGTTTCCTCCTCCCTCTCTCTCTCTGCCTGCCTCTCTGCCTACTTGTGATCTCTGTCTGTCAAATGAATAAATAAAATCTTTAAAAAAAAAAAAAGAATTCAATTTTGAATCATCTATGCCTTTTTGAATATTCTCTCTTGGTTACCTTTTCAATCTCTTTGATGTTAATCAATGTATTTAAGTTCTCCATCTATCATGAAAAATTAGCTACTATCTCTGGGCTTTCAATTTATTACAAAGGTATCTTCACATATAATTCTTTTAATTTCATTTATACCTGTATTATTTCTCCTTTTTCATCCTTTAGCTGGTACACATTTGCTCTCTTATACCTTCACTGATATAGCAAAGGGTTTACCTTTTCGTCGATCATCTCAAATCAGTTTTCATTTTTATTTATCCTTTCTACCATTTTTCTCTATTTTAGTATTTTCAAGTTTATCCACATTGACTTTAGGATCCAAGACTATGACAGTGGTACCCTCTTATCCACCAGGGATACATTCCAAAACCCTCCGTGGATGCATGAAAGCACAGATAGTACCAAGCCATTTGTACACTATTTTTTTTTAACCCAAGATAAAGTTCAATTTATAAATTAGGCATTATAAGGATTAATAATAACTATTAATAAAATAGAACAATTATAACAATGTCTATGTAACAGTTTTGTAACATGGTCTCTCTCTCTCAAAATACCTGATTATACTGTATTAATGGTTTTAAGATGGTAAGTTGCCCATGTGATGAGAAAGTGAGGTGAATGATATAGGCATTGTGACACAGCATCAGGCCACTACTAACCTTCTCATATGTCAGAATGATTACTGGCTTCCAGACTCTGGTTAGCCATGGTTAACTGAAAGTGTGGAAAGCAAAACTGCCGATAAGGATGGGCACTACTATACTCCTTTGTTTACGGTATCATACCAATGTCCTAAATTTCCATATAATTTCGGTCTATTTCTAATTCTTTTCTTTTCCACTTATGAAGACAAATCAATCAATTCATATACAAGAAGATTTTGTTATTTAAGTACTAACAAGGGTCTCAGAAAGGGTAATGGGCCTAAACAGCAGCATTAACCTGGAGGTTCCAGCAGGAATGGACAGCTAAAGGTTAAACTGAGAAAAGCAGCCACCTAACAGAGACTCACTGCAACATGTACAATGTATGTACGCATTCCTACCCCATCCCCACTCTCAATATATGTTCTGTAAGGGCAGGAATTTGTGCCTCTTGTTTGCTGTTCTATCTCAAGTATTTATAATGATGCCAAGAACATAACAGAAGGTCAATAAATATTTGTTGAATAAATGAATAAACTGGAGAAATCTGTTTCTGATTCTTCAGATGAAGTCAGCATTTCTAGGTTTAGATTAACAGTTCACACAAGGTCAAGTAAAAAATAAAAATCTCTCGACTCCCTTGATTACTCTTCCTCTGCCCCGTGCCTGGTCATGTCCCAGTCCTTATTCTTTCTGTCCTTGAACATTCTGGGATGAAAGCAGCTCTGTTGTGGTTTTGTCTCTGGTTGTTTTATTTTCTCTATGCAGCAACATCTTGGTGTTTGGCCAAACTTGCATTCTTTGTAAGGAACAGATTTCGTTTCTTTTTTACAACCTACAAGTAATTGTGAAAAACTGGCACGTTCTTTCTTTTTTTTTTTTTTTTAAGATTTTATTTATTCATTTAACACAGAGGGAGAAAGAGAGAGAGAGACAGCCAGAGAGAACACAAGCACGGGGAGTGGGAGAGGAAGAAGCAGGCTTCCCGCTGAGCAGAGAGCCTGATGTGGGGCTCGATTCCAGGTCCCTGGGATCATGACCTGAGCTGAAGGCAGTTGCTTAACGACTGAGTCACCCAGGTCCCCCGGCACTTTATTTCTTGAAAGTTCACTTACTTGCTCATTCTCCTTTGGCCCTCCAGCATGAAATAACAACACATGGTAAAATGTTGGTAGTAATTGCCCTTAGCCCATTCAGGACTTTAAGATTAACATATGTATGGGGCACATTGGTGGCTCAGTTGATTAAGCATCTGCCTTTGGCACATGATCCTGGGGTCCTAGGATCAAGTAACACTGGGATCCCTGTTCAGTGGAAAATCTGGTTCTCCCTCTCCTTCAACCTCTCCCCTGCTTGTGCTTTCTCTCTCTCAAATAAATAAATAAAATTTTAAAAAATTAACACATGTGACCAAATAATATTTATTACCCTAAGGTCAAATAGGGTAATCATCAGATTATTAAAACTAGGTTTATGTTTTTACATCAAAGGTAAATTATGTTAACAAATTATATCTTAACTAAGACTTTTAGCAGTTATAAACAATGCAATTGTGGTTGAATTTCCTTCCACATGATCTAATTACATACTATTATTTACCCCAGATTTGAACAACACTGACAGAACAACGATATATATTTCAAGATTTTAAACTATCTTACATAATATAAAGTACAAACAGAGCTTTAAGAACGTCAACATTTTTTAGCATTTAATTCAAAATTTTATGTGTATACCCAGTAACTACCCTATACCAGTTTACAATCCCACCAACATTAAGAATTCCAGTTGCTTCACATCCTTGCCAACACTCTGAATTGTCCATCCATTTAAAATTAACCATTCTGGTGGACATGCAGGGGTCTCTCGCTATAGTTCTAATTTGTATTTCCTGTAATAACCCCACTCTTTCATTTACCTTTTTTTTTAAGTAGAATTGGAATGGTGAAAAGATCTCGCCTCATTAACCTATTAAGAAGTCATATGCTGCATGATGGAAGACAGCAGGGCTCCGGAAAGGTGGAAAAGACTGAAGTGCGACTTTTATCTTTTCTGTCTTAAAGTAAGTGATCTCTGGAAGACTTCCTTTTTCTATGGACCATCTTGGCCAGTGGTGAGTCAACCTATGTAGTTGACTTTATCCATGTTCTCTAATTTTTATACAGGGTCAAGTCTAGTGTTCCTTCATCTCGTCCTGAAGGGATTACCTTTAGTGTCTGCACAGGCAGATCTACTGCTGACAAATTCTCTCCGTTTTTATTTGTAAGGATTGTCTCATTTCTTCTTCATTTTTGAAGGACAGTTTTGGCAGATACACAATTCTTGAGTTCTGCCTTTCAGCACTTCGAATACACCCTCTTATGCATTCTGGAATGAATTTTTCTTTTTTAAAAGATTTTGTTTATTTGATAGAGAAACCTCACAAGCAGGCAAAGAGGCAGGAAGAAAGAGAGTGGGGGAAGCAGGCTCCCCGCTGAGCAGAGAGCCTGATGTGGGGCTGGATCCCAGGACCCTGGGATCATGATGGGAGCCGAAGGCAGAGGCTTAACCCTCTGAGCCACCCAGGTGCCCTGGAATGGATTTTTCTAATGAAAAAGGCAGCTATGGCACGAGTCCTTTTGTCCTACTGCTTTAACGATTTTCTTTGTCTCTTGAAGTTTGATTATGATGTGTCTAGGTATGGATGTCTTCGGTTTTATCCAACCTGGAGTTCACTGAATTTCTTGGATGCATTAGATACACGTTTTTCATTAAAATTGGGGTTTTCATCATTATTTCTTCAAATATTCTTTCTGCTCATTCAGTAAATCTTCTCACTGTAAGATTCCTGTTATATGTCTATTAGTACACTTAATGGTATCCCACAGGTTCCATATATATTTTTTCTATTGTTTAGATTGAATAGTAGAAATTAATTTATCTACAAATTTGCTGGTTTCTTTCTTCTTTCAGTTCAAACCTTTAGGTCTAATGAGAGAATTTTTCCTCTCACTTATTGTCAACTCCAGAACTCCTATCTGATTTCATACAGTTCCATCTCTTTACTCTCTATTTTGTGAGACACTGTTCTCATACTTTGCTTTATTTCTATTTTTATTTTTTAAAAACTGTATGTATTTACAACATGTATAATATGATATTTAAATATGAACACTGTGAAATAATAGCTACACTAAAGAAAAACATATAAAGCACCGTTTTGTGTGTGTGGTAAATATACATAAGATCCTCTCTTCACACTTCTTGTGAGTCCTTAAGTCTAAAATGAGTCTTCTGTAGCCCCCAACACCAAAATAAATCAGTGGATCTTATTTTCTTAATCCATTCAGCCACTAAAGCTGAATACATATTGAATAATTGGTAAATTTAAACTCTTTACATTTATTCTTGTTTTTGTTTTTGTTTTAAGTAATCTCTACACCCGACATGGGCCTCAAACTCATAACCCTGAGATCAAGTTACATGCTCTATCAAATGAGCCAGCCAGATGACCCTAAAGCAATTCTTGATAGGTGAGAGCTTACAGCTATTTTTTGCTGTTTTGCTACTGTTTTGTTTCCCTCTTCATTTCTTGCTGACTTCTTTCGTTTTTTGACGCCTTTATGTAATGGTTTCCCTTTGATTCTTTCTTTTTCTCTTCTAAGTATCTATGATAGGGTTTTTTTTTCTTTGTGGATACAAGGATTCTATAAAATTTCTTATAGTTACAATCTTCTGTTTTAAGTTGACAACAATCACATACAAAAATTAACTTCAATCACATACAAAAATTAACTTCAATCACATACAAAAATTCTACACTGGCCTTCACACATACATTGTTTTTTCATAGTCAGAGTTTGCATCTTTCTATAATGTATATCAATTAACTAAATTTTGTGTTTATAATTATTCTTAATGTTTTTGTTTTTTAACTTTTACATTAGGGTTAAAAGTAATTTATATACCACCATTATACTATTACATTGATTACATATTTACCTTTACCCATGAGACTTATGTTTTCATCTGGCCGTCTAGCTTGTTTTCATTTGAAATTGAAGAACTCCCTGAAGCATCCATTTCTTGTGAGGCAGGTCTAATGGTAATGAACTCCCTCAGTTCTCATCTGGGAAAAACTTTACCCTGAATTTTGCCTGAAATTTTGCCTGAATTTTAGTTCCTCTTTGGCAGTTTTTTTCTTTTGAAATTTTGAATATATCACCCCACCCTTTCCTGGCCAGTAAGTTTCTGCTGAGAAATCCACTGATATTCTTATGGGGCTCCCTTCTAAGTGATGAAACACTTTTCTCCTGATGCTTTCGAAGTTCTCTTTGTCCTTTACTTTTTTTTCCCCTTTATTTCACTTTTTAATGGAGATATAATTGACATATAACATTGTGTAAGTCTAAGATATACAATGTCCTTGACTTTTGGTAATTTGATTATAATATGTCTCAATGCAGTTTTCTTTGGGTTGATCCTTATATGGAAACTTCTGAGCTTTGTCAATCTGGGTATCAATTTCCCTCCATGATTTGGGAAATTTTCAGCCATTATTTCTTAAAAAAGATTTCTGTCCTTTTCTCTCCTTCCTCTCCTTCTGGGACTCACATAATGCCTATATGGTTTTGTTTGATGGCAGCCCATGAATCTGATAGGTTTCTTCATTCTTTATTCTTCCTTCTCTGGGTAATTTCGAGTAATATATCCTTGAGTTCTTGTCTCCTTATTGGAGAATGCTTATTTGAGTATGAGGTTAAAGCTCTCTATTGTATTCTTTAGTTCCAGACTTTAATTTTTTTAAATGATTTCTTTTTGTTGAAGTCTTTGTTTTCTTCATGTATTGTTGTCATGATTTTGTTGAGTTCTCTATCTATATTCTCTTGTAGCTTATGAGTTTCTTAAAAACAATTATTTTTAATTCTCTGACAATTTATAGATCTCCATTTCTTTGGGTTCAGTTACTGAAGTTACTGTGTTCCTCTGGTTGTCACATGTTCCCTGTTTTTGTGTTCCTTTTAGCCTTGCACTGCTGTCTTTTCATCTGAAGAAGCAGTAACTCCTTCCAACCTTCCTTAGTTAGGGAAAGATGTCCTCCAGGAGAAGACGTGAGGTCATCAGCTGGGTTAGATGTATAGCAGCTCCAAGTCCAGATGTGGAGGTGTGCCAGTTCTGGGGTCAGTGAGGACACTTGGTCTTCCAGCTGCATATGTGCAACCATGGCAAGCACCTAGTGCCATGGCTGTACATGAGCAACTGTGGTGGGCTCATCATCTCTTGGACACATGGATGGGTGTTCAGTGGTACCTGCATATGCTGGAAGCTATGCTCAGGCTTGCACATCAAGGGGGGCACGGGGGCTGGTAAGGGAGAGTGACTGTTCCAACTCGTGGCGTGGGGGCAGCATCTGGCAGCTCTGGTTCCAGGGGATGAAACGTCTCTGGCATGAGAAAGCTCTAGCAGCTGGGGTTTGCATCAGCAAAGAACACAGGAGTCCTCCGCCGTGGTAACTGTGGCTGCTGACTCTCCCTCTTTCCCAATCAGGGGAATTCATGGCCAAGGGAACTCCCTGCAACACTTTGCTGGCCTGAGGGAAAGGGCAACATAGGCAGAATGCTACCTATCCCATTTATGCAGTCATCTCTAGTCTCTGCACCCCTCTGGTTCACTGCAGTCCCCTAACTGCACCCCACCATTTTCCCAGAATTTTCCTCATCTGTGATAGTTGACTTTATCATTATTTTGGGGGGAGGGTGAGGGTTGGGATCTCGTAGTCTGCCATCCTGCTAACATTACCCTCCCTCATACTTACCCTTAGTTTTTTAGATATGGTTTGATTCCTTGAGGAACTATTTAAAATAGCTGATTTAAAGTATTTGTCAAAGTACAATATCTAGGCTTCCTCTAAACAGTTCCTATTGATATTTTTCCATTTTTATTTGCATGCCTGTACTTTTTTTGTTGAACACTGGACATTTTGCATATTATACTGTGGCGTTTCTGCAAATCAGATTCTCTCTCTTCCAGAGTTTCTCATAACTGCTACTTATTAAGTAGTTATATGTTTAGAGACTCTTCAAAATCAATTTTGTAAAGTCCGCATTCTTTGTTTATGTATGCATTGATCTATGTTCTGTTAGCTTAGAGGTCAGCTAATGATGGAGAGTTTACTTTAAATCCCTGGAACCAAAAAATCTCCCAATCATTACAGAGGACTGTTGGTTCAGAGTATACTTTAAACCCTCAGTCAGGCAGTTCACAACTCTGTCTTAGCCTTCACTTCCTGCTTCCACAGACCTTCAAGATGGGCCAGAGATGAGGCCTTAGGGCCCTCTTAGAAGTATTCCCTAGGCGTGCATATAGTCCTGCCCCAGTATATGGCTTTTAATATTCCCAGGAATATGCTGGGAGTTTTCCAAGCTGTATGGACATCTAATTCTAGGACTTTGTGTCTATTGCTTGACCCAACTATTTTCTATTGTGTCAGGTAGCAGTAATAAAATTATTTGCTTATAAATATATTTTTTTAAGATTTTATTTACTTATTGGACAGACAGATCACAAGTAGGCAGAGAGGCAGGCAGAGAGAGAGAGGAGGAAGTAGGCTCCCTGCTGAGCAGAGAGCCTGATGCGGGGGCTCGATCCCAGGACCCTGGGACCACGACCTGAACCGAAGACAGAGGCTTTAACTCTCTGAGCCACCCAGGCGCCCCTGCTTATGAATATTTTTGACAAATGCTGCTCTTCCTGCTCCCAGCAGGTTTAGCACTTGGCCAGTTGTGAGTCAGAAGAAATAACGACAAGGGTTTAAAGTCAATCTTCCAGGGAGCCTCCAACCCAGGCAAAACAAATAATTACAAATCTTTGAGCATTAGTCTGTTTTCTCAAATACCGAGAGCACAGGCTGTTATTTTAGGCTCAGCTGATCTGGGGACAGGAAATGGGACTAGTGTAAGCGGAAATGACATGAAGCTCACTCTTCTTACTGAGATTCAGCCACTCTCCATGAGTAAGTATTTCCCTAAGTTGTTGCAGACCTTTGCTTAATTACCAGAGTTCTGAAAAGTTGATTCTAACAACCTTTGCCAGTTTTTCTGTTGCTTTTACTGGAAGTACTAAATTTCAGATTTCTTGACTCTGCTATTTTTGCTTACGTCATCTCAAAATAAAACTTTAAAAGCTACTTTAAAATGCATCACTCCTAGTTTCCCAATAACTCAATTTATCAAACATTTGCTAATGACAGTTTATATTGTTGTGTGGCTATAGGGACAACTAAGAAAACTGTTTCCACTCAAGTAACATGAATTCAATAATATAAGATTTCATGTGAAATTATTAATAATTATGACACTGGAACAGAGTCCAGAAAGCTGTAATTTTAGTAAGCGTCCCAGGTAGTTCTGATATTGTAGTCTGGCTTGGAGAAAAACTGCCTTAGGTTTTCTATGGCTTCTGCATCCTAAGACAATATACTTTTAAACATAAACATATGAAGCATACATGTATTATAAAGACTTAGCTATAGAGCTGGGCAGTCGGGACAGGAGAGATGCTAACTGCAAGGCAGGGAGAAGAGGCCACGACAGAGCCTGCCTTTTGCATCTGTTCATAAGCAGTCTTGATGTTAGTTTTGTCAAGACTCAAAACAAGTCCTGAAGGGTTCCGATCTTATTGCCTCAGAGAAACGTTCCTTCACCTCTATCTAAATTGGCAAACCCACCTCTATCCCAGAATGTATTTTTTCTTTTTAAATTTATTTAATAAATACAGTATTTCTAGGTATCTTCCAACCTGTGTTTCCTTGTCAGGAAGCTGGTCATACTCTCCCTGTACCAGACCTGCCACTTTGCCTTAAAAAAAGCGACACAGGAAACAGAAAGCCTGCTCTGCGCGGGCTCCTGGGGACTGCTGGAAGGACAAGAGAACAGGGGGAAGGAGACAGCAGTAACACACGTCTATACGGACCTCCTTCCTCCATAATAAAGTCCTGAAAAAGAAAAGACATGCTATAGGTTGAAGAAAAAGCTAAAAAGAGAGGGACTTTAATTTATTTCCCAGTTGGGGTTCTGAGAGGAGACTGCTCTGTAGCCCCTCTTAATAAGCCAGGGAGCCTTACATGATCAGTATAAAAGATGAGGAGTAGAGTATGAATTTACATATCCAGAGTCCCCTGGCTCCCACATGGCGTAACCGCATTCAAAGTTTTCTGCATGCCCCAATGAAAAAGAGTAAGGGAGCACAGGATTCTTAGCAGAATTTTATTACTGCAAAATTACCATGAGAAAGGAGTTTGCCCTAGGGGTGGCAAAGAGATTCTGTAGCTGAGAGCTGTAGGTCTTACTGCCCAAGATCAGGGCTTAAACGAATATGACAGCCAGACCTCTAAAGGTCAGTATGAGCCAACAACTCAGCCACAGTGTAGAGGAGATCATGACTTAATTTGCCACAGAATGCATCCAGGAGGCCAGGAATTACCAATATCCCAGAACGAATAAGGACTCAGAGGAATAAAAGACCACACACAATCACCTAATCTTTGTCAATATATGTCACTTAAGAAAGGTTAAGTGGTTCTCTCTGCATGTATACGTGTAGTAATATATGTAGTGGTAGTGGTAAAAATAACACAAGCTGACATACTTTTATAGCGGTTGTTATGTGCCAAACACTGACCTAAGATTTCTACATACATATTAATTAATATTTCATAATATTTTACAAGCATTTGAGGTAAGCACCAGAAGTATCACCATTTTACAGATGAAGAAACTGAGGCATAAAGAGTCCTGACTCGGGGTGCCTGGGTGGCTCAGTGGGTTAAAGCCTCTGCCTTCGGCTCAGGTCATGATCTCAGGGTCCTAGGATCGAGCCCCGCATCGGGCTCTCTGCTCAAGCAGGGAGGCTGCTTCCTCCTCTCTCTGCCTGCCTCTCTGCCTGATTGTGATCTCTGTCTGTCAAATAAATAAATAAAAATCTTTAAAAAAAAAAAAAAAGATTCTGACTTGAGGCCCCATAGTAAGGGTAAAAGTCAGGATATGAACTCAAACTGACAACTTATGTATTAGGGGAAAGAAAGTGGATGTATCAAATGTATTTTTTTAATGTATGAAAATGATAAACACCTAATCTAGAATGAGTCTTACAGAGATTTTTCTAGTTCAAAAAAAAATCCAGGTATTATATGTCTCTGGATCCAGGACAACATAAACAAGTTGAAGAAGGACATAATGGTGTGATTTTGATGTGGGGTCTGGGAGGGAATGATCAAAAAAGAATTCCTGAGGGGTGCCTGGGTGGCTCAGTGGGTTAAGCCGCTGCCTTCGGCTCAGGTCATGATCTCGGGGTCCTGGGATCGAGTCCCACATCGGGTTCTCTGCACAGCAGGGAGCCTGCTTCCCTCTCTCTCTCTCTCTCTGCCTGCCTCTCTGCCTCTCTGTCTACTTGTGATCTCTCTCTGTGAAATAAATAAATAAAATCTTTAAAAAAAAAAAAAAAGAATTCCTGAGGTGTCTGCAGTGCAAAAGGGTTTTTGTTTTTTTTTTTAAGATTTTATTTATTATTTATTTGAGAGAGAGAGAGGTTGGAGGAGTACAGAGGGGGAGGGAGAGGGGAAGCAGACTCCCCACCAAGCAGAGAGCCCAACACAAGGCTCTATCCCAGGACACTGAGATCATGACTTAAGCCGAAGACAGATGCTTAACCAACTGGGCCACCCAGGTGCCCCAAAAGGTAGTTTTATTAAAGCACAGGCACAGGACCTGTAGGCAGAAAGAGCTGCACTGCCATTGTGAGGGGCAACTGATTATATACTTTTAAGTTGGGAAGGGAAGAGATAAAGAAGTTTCTAAAAGAAATTTCATGTTAGAGAAGATTTACAGGATCCTGGAGGTCTGGCTACTGTCAAACAAAGGTTGCTTGCTACTTTTACCAAAGCATTAACTTTAAGACAGTTGGCTGCTGATTATCAAACAACTGTTGCAGGACAAAACTGATAAACTGGGAAATAAGCACATGAATTTATAAATGTTTCATGAACTCAGAGATATAGTGGTGACCAAAGCCTTGAGTTAAAATTGAAGAGCTCTTAACTTTTAAAGGATCACACTAAAGCATCTATAAATAAAATGCTTCAAAATAATTCAGTGGGGCAGGGTGGGCTGGGTGACTCAGTCAGTTAAGCACCTGCCTTCAGCTCAGGTCCTGATCCCACAGTCCTGGGACTGAGTCCCGAGTTGGGTTCCCTGCTCAGAAAGGAATCTGATTCTCCTCCTTCCTCCCCCGACTTGTGTGCTCTCTCGTTCTCTTTCTCTCTCACTCTCAAATAAATAAATAAAATCTTAAAAAAAAAAAAAATTCAGGGGCACCTGGGTGGCTCAGTGGGTTAAAGCTTCTGCCTTCAGCTCAGGTCATGATCTAATCTGTCCTGGGATCAAGCCCTGAGTCAGGGTCTCTGCTCAGTGGGGAGCCTGCTTCCCTTCTTCTCTCTCTGCCTCTCTGCCTACTTGTGATCTCTGTCTGTTAAATAAATAAATAAATAAATAAATAAATAAATAAAATCTTTATTTAAAAAATTCAGTAGGAAACAATATCTGAAACAATTTTTAAAAACCCTAAATATGATATAAAATGCTGGACATGCATGAAACACTGGAAATTAGGTATTAAAGAACAATGATGCCTGAGATGAGGAACCAATATGATAAGCCTTTATAATTGTCCCAGCTTACTCCCCGAGAGGTTTATAGGCTGTGGTACAACAGGGGAACCCAGAGAGAGCTTGGTGGATTCCACAAGTTAAGGAAATGAAGCTGAAAGACAGAAAACTTGTGTGGTTAGTTTGAAGGCCAATCAAAGAGGAGAAAAGTGCACAGAAAACTTAGGAGATCTGCTAAGGAGAAAGAACCACCTGAAGTAATAACACAGAACTGTGTCCAGGGCTCACATAGGGCTGGGACTAGTACCTGTTACTACCACGGGGAATGGAATCACCCATAATTCAACAGATACTGGTAGTATTCTTAGGAAATTCTTGACTCCATACTGGGGAATAATTAGGCCTAGATGAAGCACTTCCTCTAACTTACCTAACAAATCATAAAACTGAAACACAAATAGATCAAACTATCCAAATAATTTAATTGCACTGCAGAACAAACCTTAAGAATGCAAAGAAGCAGAAAAATACAACAGATAACTAAGGGGAAAAAACAATAACAAAAAAACAGTAAAAACTGGCAAAGATACTAGAATAATAACAAATTAACACATTAAAATAATTATTCAGTATTCTCATGGAATTGAGTTATAAAAGTATATAAGACTTGTGTGACACTGTGATTTATAATAAGAGATATACCTTTGGTCTTGACCTCCCATTTCTCCCACAGAGCTCCTAAAATCCTTGGAATGTCTTAAGAATGGAGAGGAATAACACCTGTCCTTATGTTAATAAGCCCATAGGTAAACTAAGGACAGGGCTGGTTGCCAGGGGAACCAACCATGTGATATGAGGGTTGGAACTTTCAATTCCACTTCTTAACCTCCTAGAAGGGGAGAAGACTTGGAGATAGAGGTCAGTCACCAGTAGCTAATCATTTAATCAATCACACCTATGTCATGAAGCCTCCCCAAAAGCCCAAAAGGAGGAGTTCAGAGAGCTTCCAAGTTGGTGAAGGCACCCACATACCTGCAGGGCGGCACACCTCAAATTCCACAGGGAGAAAAAGCTCCTGTTCTCAAAACCCTTCTAAACCTCACCCTATGTATCTCTACATCTAGGTATTCATTTGTATCCTTTAATATCCTTTGTAATAAAGAATAAGTAAACTGGTATCCCGAGTTTTGTGAGTGGCTCTAGCAAATTAATGGAACCAACAAGGGAACTGCAGGACTCTCCAATTTGCAGCCAGTTGGTCAGAGGCATAGGTGACAACCTAGACTTGTGACTGGCAAGTGGAAGCAGTCTTGTGGGTCCAGTGGGACTGAGCCCTTAACCTGGGAAATATGACACTCTCCAGGTAAATAGTGTCATAACTGAGTTAAATTTGTGCCATATTTCATCAGTGTCCTTTGAGATTGGGAGAACTACTTGGAGGTGTGGAAAAAACACAAATAAATAGAACAAGGAAGATATAAAAGACCCAAATCAAATTGGGAATGATGAAAATTCTGAGTTGAAAAAAATACAAGATATTTATGGAAGATTAGATATATTTCGAATGATAAAATTAGTGAATATAAAAGACAAAGCAATAAAATAATCTGGAACAAAACACAAAGAGGAAAAGAATTTTTCTAATAAGAAGACGACGTTCAGTTTCTCACTGAGCATGAAAGGAGCTTGGAAGTCGCCCCTGCACCCTAACAAGTAAAAAGCTGAACAAACTGAAAGAACAACATCTTAGATCTATCAAGTAAGTGAGGTCAGAAGGCAAACCCCAAAGTGGGAGACAGACAGGCAGATACCAAGAAGTATGACTTACCAGAGCAGAAACCTCTAGGGAAAGCAGTACTGGGATGGAAAACCTAAACTACAGGGGGAAATGAACCATAAGACACTATGGACTCCAGGAAACCAACTGAGGGATTTAGAAGGGAGGGGGTGGGGGATAGGCGAGCCTGGGGGTGGGGATTAAGGAGGGCAGGGATGGCTGGGAGCACTGGGTGTTCTACGCGAACAATGAATCATGGAACATTATATCAAAAACTCAGGATGTACTGTATGGTGACTAACGAAACATAATAAAATATATATATATGTGAAGAAAAAAAAGATTCTCTCTCCCTTTCTCTCTTCCCTTCTCCTCACTCCCTCTCTAAAATAAAAATAAAAATAAAATAAAATAATAAAATTTTTTAAAAAAAGGAAAACCTGAACTATAGTTGACAAACTGCTGGAGGCTCAGAGTAGGCAAACCTATGAGTTAAAGATTTGAGGGGCACCCCCAGAGTTTTATCATCTGGAATACGACCAGGTCTCGCTGTAAAAATCAGAGAAAAACCTCCTGCTTCTGTCAGGGATAGGAGAAAAGTAACCATTTTGAAATATGCCAGAGCCTTTGTCCTTAATAAAGCCTGCCCTCAAAAGAAACTAACTGTCCAGAGGCTACCTGACCTGAGGGAAGGAAAATACTCCGGTTCAGTCCTCTCCAGTCATCCTGTTTAACCTAGGGACGGGGGCAGGGGAAGGCAACACAACAAGGGTACTTGTGAAGTTCACTGCTGAAGGGCACCAGCTCAAGACAAGACTGAGACCTACTCCTCAGACGACAGAAGGCCTCCTTGGCCCCCAACACCACAGCACCACATCACTGAAGAACTCACCAGAGTTCCTCTCACCCAGTACACATCATGCATGGCTTTCAACAAAAAAATTATAAGGCATACTAAGAGGCAAAAATCAGTTTGAAGGACTGGAAGCATCAGAACTGGATTCAGATACAGCAGGAATGTTGGAATTATAAGACCAGGAATTCAAACAACTATGATTAATGTGTAAGGGTTCTAATGGGAAAAGTGACAACATGTAAAAACTGAGATACTATACAGCACAGAGATAAAAATTCTAAGAAAGAAGAAATGCTAGGGATCAAAAGCACTGTAACAGGGGTACCTGGGTGGCTCAGTGGGTTAAGCCACTGCCTTCAGCTCAGGTCATGATCTCAGGGTCCTGGGATCAAGCCCCGCATCAGGGTCTCTGCTCAGCAGGGAGCCTGCTTCCCCCCCAACCCCACCCCTGCCTCTCTGCCTATGATCTCTGTCAAATAAATAAATAAAATCTTAAAAAAAAAAGAAACACTATAACAGACATGAAGAAGGCCTTTGATGGACTCTTTAGCAGAGTGAACACAGCTGAGAAAAAATCTCTGAGCTTTGTCAATAGAGGATGTCAACAGAAATTTCAAAACTGAAAAAAAAAAAAGAGAGAGAGAAAAAAGACGGAAAAGGGGGGTGCCTGGGTGGCTCAGTGGGTTAAAGCCTTTGCCTTCAGCCTGGGTCATGATTCCAGGGTCCTGGGATCAGGCCCAAATCGGGCTCTCTGCTCAGCGGGAAGCCTGCTTCCCCCTCTCTGTCTGCCTGCTGCTCTGCCTACTTGTGATCTCTCTCTCTCTGTCAAATAAATAAATAAATAAATAAATAAAGACGACGACAGAGGAAAAAAATCTTGCCTATACAGGGAGCAAAGATAAAAATTACCTCCAGCTTCTCTTCAGAAACCAAGCAAACAATCAAAGTGGAGTGCAATATTTAAAGCCTTGACGGGGGGGGGGGGGGGGGGGGGGGGCACCTCACATACTTATAATTCTGTATACTGTGGAACTGTTCCTCAAAAGTAAAGGGGAAATAAAGACTTTCACAGACAAACATTAAGGGAATTTGTTGCCAGTGGACCTACCTTGCAAGGAATTTAAAAGAGTTCTTTAGAACTGGGCAGAAACTTGGGATCTACATAAAGAAAGGAAAAGCATTAGAGAAGTAATAAGTGAAGGTAAATTCAAAACTTTCACTTTTCTTATTCTTAACGGCTCTACTAGAGTTTGTTAAAATAATAATAGCAATAAGGAATTTTAGTATGAATACTTATGTATAAGTGAAATGAATCAAACCAATGATACAAAGGACAGAGAATAAATAGAAATATTTTGTTATAATAAGGTACTTGCACTACCCATGAAATGGTATAGTGTTACCTGCAGACGAAAAGGCAACCACAAAAAAATTATTTTTTTTAGTATAATTCATATGCTAAGAAAGGAGAGAAAATTGAATCATGTAAGAGGCTCAGTCAAAACTATAAATGGCAAAAAGAGTGACCAAAAAAAAAAAAAAAAACCAGGAACAAAGAACAAAGTGATGAATAAAAACAAGTAATAATTATAGTAGATATTAATCCAACTATATCAGAAACATTCTGAACATCAATGGTCTAAATGTACCAATTAAAGGCAAGTTATTTTGAGAGTGGATCAAATACAAGATCCAACTATATGTTTGCTTCAAGAAACCCATTTTAAATATAAAGACACATATAGATTAAAGGTAATCTATACAAATAGATTAAAGATAATCAGGTGGATAAAGATATAACATGTTAACACCAATCAAAGGTAGAGTAGCTGTATTCATGATAATGGGATCAATTATTCAAGAAGACCTAATAATCCTTAATGTGTAGGCACCTAACAACAAAGAGTCAAAAGACATGAGGCAACAAAGGTCTAAATTTCTAGGAGAAATAGATAAGTCCATTATTATAGTTGAAGAATTTAACACACCTCTATCAGAAATGGGCAGATCCTACAGGCAGAAAATCAGCAAGGATGTAGCTGAACTCAACAACATCATCAACCAACTGGATATAACAGACATTATCGTTTCTCTCCACAACAGCAGAATGCACATACCTATCTTAGGTTCACATGGAACCTACACCAAGATAGATCACATTCAGGCCATAAAAACAAATTTGAAGAACAGAGGTTATACAATGTATTCTTTTTTTTTTTTAGATTTTATTTATTTATTGGACAGAGAGAGATCACAAGTAGGCAAAGAGGCAGGCAGAGAGAGAGGGAGGAAGCAGATTCCCTGCTGAGCAGAGAGCCCGATGCGGGACTCGATCCCAGGACCCTGAGATCACGACCTGAGCCGAAGACAGAGGCTTAACCCACTAAGCCACCCAGGCTCCCCTAATCCAATGTATTCTTGTAAACTCCAGTGGAATGAAACTAGAAATCAATAAGAGAAACATAGCTCGTAAAACTCGAAATACTTCAAGATTAAACAACACATTTCTAAATAATATGTGGATCAAAGAATAATTTTAAATATTTTAAACTAAATAAAAATGAAAATACAACTTATCAAAATATGTGCAGTGCAGTGAAAACAGTGCTTACAAGGAAGTTTACACCATTAAGTGCATATTTCAAAAAAGAAGGAGCAAAAGAAAAGAAAAGGAGCAAAAGAAGTAACAATTAGAACAGAATTCAATGAAGTTAAAAACAAGGTATCAGGGGCGCCTGGGTGGCTCAGTGGGTTAAAGCCTCTGCCTTCAGCTCGGGTCATGATCCCAGGGTTCTGGGATCGGGCTCTCTGCTCAGTGGGGCGCCTGCTTCTACCTCTCTCTCTGCCTGCCTCTGTGCCTACCTGTGATCTTTGTCTGTCAAATAAATAAATAAAATCTTAAAACAAACAAGCAAGGTATCAATAGAGAAAATAAAAGCCAAAACCTGGTTCTTTGAGAAAAATCAACAGAATTGATATAATTCAGTGCTTAAAAAAAAAGCTGTCAAGCCAAGAAATTTAAATGCGTATTACCAAGTGAAAATAGCCAATCTGAAAAGGCTACATATTGTATGACATTCTGGAAAAGGCAAAACTATGGAGACAGTAAAAAGACCAGTTGTTGCCAGGAGTTGGAAGCAGAGAGGGACAAAAAGGTGAACCACAGAGGATTTTCAGGGCAGTGAAACTATTCTGTCT
The DNA here is from genome assembly GCF_964662115.1 of Mustela nivalis. Classification (NCBI taxonomy): domain Eukaryota; kingdom Metazoa; phylum Chordata; class Mammalia; order Carnivora; family Mustelidae; genus Mustela; species Mustela nivalis. The sequence goes on from NC_139038.1 coordinate 15,212,297, forward strand.
ATAACTGTAATGGTGGATACATGACAGTGCACATTTGCCAAAACCTACAGAACGAACACCACCACCAAGAGTGAACCCTACTATAAAATACGGACTTTGCATGAAAATTATGTATCACTGTTCGTTCGTTAACTATACAAATGTACCAGTTTGGTTCGGGATTTTGATAGTAGAAGAAGTTTTGCATATGTGGGGGCCAAGAATATATGGAAACTCCCTATACTTTCTGCTCAATTTTACAGTGAACCTAAAATTGCTCTAGGGGTGTCCAGGGAGCTCAGTCAGTTAAGCATCTGACTCTCGGTTTTAGCTCAGGGTCCTGGGACTGAGCCCCGCATCCGGCTCTCTGCTCAGCAGGGAGTCTGCTTCTTCCTCTCCCTCTCTGCCTGCTCATTCTCTCATTCTCACTCTCTCTCTCAAATAAATAAATAAAATCTTAAAAATAGACAAGCTACTAAGAGAAGCGGTTTGTAACATACATATCAGATAAAGTCTAGCAAAAAGAAAATGACAAAACTTACGCACTGGAAAATGGGCAAAAGTCACAAACAGGCATTTCACAAGAGAACCACAAATGGCCACTGAAAACATAAGGTGCTCTTCCAGGGACGTAAGGATGGTTCAATATCCTCAAATCAATCAATGCAATACATTGCGTTAACAAGAGAGCAGATAAAAACCATATGATAATTTCAATAGATGCAGAAAAAGCATTTCACAAAGTACAACATACATTCCTGATAAAAAAACATTCAACAAATTAGGCTTAGAAGGAACAAATCTCAACATAATAAAGTCCTGAAATGAAAAACAACAACAACAAAACAAAACCACCACCGCTAACATTATACTCGATGGTGAAAAACAGAACTTTTCCCCTAAAATCAGAAATAAGTCAAGGATGTCCATTCTTACCACTTTTATTCAACATAGTACTGGAAGTCCTAGCCACAGGAATCAGACAACAAAAAGAAATAAAAGACATACAAACTGGTAAGAAAGAAAGAAAGAAAACTTTCACTATTTGCAGATGACATGATACTACATACCGAAAACCCTAAAGACTCCACCAAAAAAAACACTAGAACTGATTAATGAATTCAGTAAGGTTGCAGGATAAAAAAACAATTTACAGAAATCCATTGCATTTCCTAACACTAATAATGAAGTAGCAGAAAGAAAAAAAAAATCCCATTTACAATTGCACCCAAAATAATAAAATAGAACTAGAATATAAAATAGAAATAGAATATAAACTAGAAAATAAAATAGAACTAGAATAAACAATCCTAAAATTTGTATGGAAATCAGAAAAGACCCTGCATAGCCAAAGCAACCTTGGAAAGAAAAGCGAAGCTGGAGGCATCACAGCTCTACACTTTCCGTTACATTACAAAGCTGTAGTAATCAAAACAGTATGGTAATAACACAGAAATAGATACATAGATCAATGGAACAGAATAGAGCCCAGAAATAAACCCACAATTCTACGGTCAGTTCATCTTCAACAAAGCAGGAAAGAATATGCAATGGGAAAAAGATAATCTCTTCAACAAATGATGCTGGACAAACTGGGCTGCTATCTGCAAAAGAATAAAACTGGACCACTTTCTCATATCATACATGAAAATAAACTCAAAATGGATTAAAGGCCTAAATATAAGACCCGAAACCACAAAAATCCTAGAAAAGAGCATACCTGACATCAGCTATAGCAATATTTTTCTAGATATGTCTCCTGAGGCAAGAAAACAAAAGCAAAAATAAACTACTGGGACTACATCAAAATGAAAAGCTCCTGCATAGCAAAAGAAATAATCAACAAACTGAAAGGCAACCTACAGAATGGGAGAAGATATTTGCAAATGACAAATCTGGGAAAGGGTTAGTATCCAAAATACGTAAAGAACTAATAAAATTCAACACCAAAACCCACAAATAATCCAATCAAGAACTGGGCAAAGACATGAACAGATATTTCTCCAAAGAAGACATACAGATGGCCAACAGACAAATGAAAAAATGCTCGGCATCAGTCATCATCAAGGAAATGCAAATCAAAACCACAATGAGATATCACCTCACAGCTGCCAGAATGGCTAAAATAAAAAACACTAGAAACAACAAGTGTTGGAAAGGATACAAAGAAAAAGGAACCCTCATGCACTATCTGAAGGACTGTCTTCTTCTTTACACATCTGGACTTGGCTTTTTGCCTGCCTGGAACATACAAGCTGTTGGTTCTTTTTTAGGGAATCTTTAGGAGTGACTGGATTTTGGGAAGTTAATATCCTTTACCCTCTTTGGGGCCCTTACACCTGAGCGGGGTTATTCAATACTGCCAGAAATATTTATAATTAAAATTCTTTACCCAGAGGGAAAGAAACCAATTGAGGATAATCTAGTTGGATAAGTGGATCAATGCATGAAATCATTTAAGTTACACCCCAATTCTTTGAGGAACTGAAAGCAACTGTCCTAATCTGGCAAATTGTTTGCAAAACAAAACTCAGCTCCAGAGGCAATTCAAAATTCACCTATCTCTTCACCAATCCCCAAACTCCTTTATCTCAAACAGCTTGTAAATTATTGGCCTTAGGAAAGCAAAAGTCCATCTTGGAGAAACTTCTATTCTTTCAGTCCCTTGGAGTTAGAAACACAGCCCATTATCACTGACTCCCAAGGAAGAAAGAAAGGGGGAAAGGACTTTTTAAAATGCAAACTGCTGGAAGGGCTCCGGGGCGCTGGCAGTCTCCGTAGGATTAATTCCAGAGACAAAAACCTTGCAGATTTCTTGGAATCCCATCAATACACAACCTTCCTCTGGTCCCCTGTTACTTTACAGAAGTACAAGCTACTCTAAGCCTCTAAGGTCTTACCATCAAGTCTATCAACAGGCCGAAGAAGTCTATCAGGATCCCAATCCAAAGGTCACAGTTTAGAACTGGTGATTGGGCATGTTGGAAACAGGAGAGAAAAACAGCTCAGCCCCACCTGGAAGGAACATTACCAACTGCTCCCGGCCACAGACACTGTCTGCAAAATTAGAAGGTGGTAAGCCTTGAGTCCGCATCACCCAGCTAAAGGCTCCACAAGACACCGAGCCCAATACAGACACTGCAGACCTTCAAATCAAATTACGAGGAAGAGCAGTATCCATCGTCAAGACAGACTTCCACTCAAGACGACGGATCAGGATTGCCTACTTTAACAGATCCTGAAATCTTTCTCCTTTTCCTTTCCTTTACTCTGCCATTGGCCTAGAAAGATAAAGTCTTCATCTTTCTCTCTCAGGCCACTGATACAGGTGTCAACCTCTGGAATTTAGGACAACCTTTTATTTCAGGCTAGAAGAAAATCTAACTATGGTCCTAACTTTCTAGAAGCAAAATAAGGCACCTTATTGGTCAACTCCCCTGAATTTACATCATGAGTTAAAAGGACCTACTAGGAGGCTTGCAGGATTCAGGATTCACTCCTTTTGGCAGGTCCTTACTTCCTCTGTTAGGGTTAGGGTGGGCCTCTGTAAAACTGACAGGGAGGGAAAACCCCATAAAGTGGTGGGTTGCAGTTGTATGATAGCAAAGAGGCTCAGACCAAGGACTGTCCTTGAGGAATAATTTGAATGTAAGAAATGAACAAATAAAAAACTTGGTTCTTGTTCCTAAAAGATTAAAAAAAAAAGTCTTAATACCCCATCTAACTGCAGCTTCACACCCACTGAAATGTTAACCTTTAATCACTCTACATGGGAACTTCCTGGTCAGCACTAGCAAATTTACTGTTAGACCCCAGCTATTCCCCTTAGGAGGTCAATCTTGCCTAAAACAATGGTTTCTTTCCGAATAATTTCATTTTTCCCACTGTCTCTTTATCTTTAAAAGCCTTCCCTTTTCTGTAAACTTTTGGGGCTCCCCCACTTGCTAAATGGGCTACGCCTGATACATGAATTAATAAAGCCAATTAGTTCTTTAAAATTTACTGAGTTTATTTTTATTTAATACTATCTCTGTTCTGGATCTGATTTCTAGTTTTCTCTCTGCTTTACTTACTAGAAGTTTCAGAGTGTCAATTATTGTATTATATAGTATATTATATTGTATAGTACCAAATATTGTACTATTTTTTTCTCTTGTACTTACCACTGCTACTGTATTTTTCCTTCTAACCTCTTTGTGCTTAACAGTTCTACACCTTTTTTTCTGCCCAAAGGGCAGAGAACTTCTCTCTGAATTGTAGTTATGATTCTTACACCTGCTTCTGTTTAAGGCTTATCTTTATAGTGTTTTCTGGCTTTGCTCTTTTCACCTAGTAAATCTGTTTACTGATCCTAGGTTACTTGTTTATTTTAGTCTACCTTAAGTATACCTTGGTGCACTTTTCTGTTATTGTTACTGATGATTTTTATTTGTTCCAGGTAATTTCATAGTATCTGAAAGAGTTTAAAAGCAGGAACAATGCTGTATACACTAGTAATTTCCTGAATGTTCCCAGATGGAAATGACTGAAATTCCACAAATATTCCACAATTCATGAGTCGAAGTTAATGTAAATAGCCTCAAACTTTATTCCATTTCCTACTCCAATTATCTGAGAAGCAGGCAGGCAGTAGATAACATTCCGTCATTAGCAAAATCCTACTACATATTCAATCACTTGGAGAATTCTACTAAAACCCACCTAATTGCATGTTATTTTCCTTAAAATGTACTCCTCCTTACCTTTCTGTATAAACATTTCTTGAAAGATAAAGGCAAAAAGACATTTAGAAATGCTTCAATTTTTTTTCTACTCAACTAGTTTGGAAGAAATAAAGAGATCAGTGAGCTCTGTATCATTTTTGGAGCCATAGTAATCAAGACTACAGCTCAATTTAATATAATGTTGAACAGTATGGGTAAATAATTTGTTAAAACAGAACACCGTATTCAAAGCATCAAAGGTACAACATCAATCACTGGAGAAACTATTCTACTACTTTGCCTTGAAATGACTGTCTAAAAACATCAAGGATTAATAGTGTACCTAAAATTCTATAGCTGTATCTTAATGCAGACCTAAACTTATTAGCCAGCTAAAGCAATCTGCTTCTATCTCTTCCCCACTCATTAAAACCTTTGATTTTATTTTCAGTTTTTTTTTTTTAAAGCTTAACTTATACACAGTAGTCTCTAATGAAGATTCCCTAAACCACCCCAGAATGAAAGAATGTTTTCTTCCACCAAATTCTTTCATAGAGAAACTCTCACATACATTAGCAAGTGATTAACTTATGCTCCTACTCTAACTGGAACTGACCAGGAAGGCGAGATGTACCTCTCTGACTGAAAATAACTGGAAATTCCTAAGCAAAGCAAAAAAAGCATTGCTTTTTTAGTTAACACAATAGGGGAGGTAGAACTGTGAAAGTTTTCCTTACCACTGTCTTCAATAATTTCTGCATATGTTCCTGGGTCATCTGGTAGTATCTTCAAGCCTTCAAAACTGCCTAAATATTTTTAGTACTTCAGGACTAAATAATACCACAATAAGTATTAAAATACTTATTTTAAACAATTTTTCCAGAAAAAAAATATTTATAGGAAAGAACCCAAATGTTATTTTGTTTTGTTTTTAGGTTTAAAAAATACTTGCGGGGCGCCTGGGTGGCTCAGTGGGTTAAGCCGCTGCCTTCGGCTCAGGTCATGATCTCAGGGTCCTGGGATCGAGTCCCGCATCGGGCTCTCTGCTCAGCAGGGAGCCTGCTTCCTTCTCTCTCTCTCTCTACCTGCCTCTCAGTGTACTTGTAATTTCTCTCTGTCAAATAAATAAATAAAATCTTAAAAAAAAAAAAAAATACTTGTACCGGTCCTAAAATTAAAAGGACTCAGAATACTAAGTGTTGGCAAAGCTGCAAAGCAACTAGAACACATTTCTGTAAAATATAGCCGTACGTGAATGGTACAGATCGTGTGGAAAACAAGTATCTGTTAAGGACATCTAAATATGGAGATATAGAGATGTCTTATGATCCAGCGATTCTACTCACTGGCATATACCCAAGAGAAATTAATGCTCGGTTCACCAATAGTAATGGACAGGAATGATCTTAGCCACTTTACCCATAATAGTCCCAAACTGGAAACATCAAATGTCCAGCAATGTACCAATGGATAAACTGTTATATTTATATACTAGAATATTACATAGTAATGAAAAAGAATCAACAGCTGCTCTTTACAAGGTTATGGAAGTAGCCAGGCAAAAAATAATGAATAAGCATGCTTGCATTACATGAAGTTCAAAAACAAGCAAGACTATTTCTGAACTTCACACATAACATCAGAGCCCCTTGGTGACAGAGGTCAGAACAGTGGTTTCTTTTGGGTTGAGGAAGATGTTAACCAAGAGATGGATAAAGGAGCCTCCCGAGCACTGGTAATTTTCTATATATTTATACGGATGGTGATTATACAGGTGTATACAGATGTAAACACATATCAAATTGTACACTGAATATCTGTGCATTTACTTATAGGTATGCCTTAATTTAAAAATAACTCATATGATACCAAGAATCTTGGAATAAACATTGCAAGGTCTAGTCATGGCTCTGCCAGGTGTGATTCTTGACAAGGTGCAAAACCTCAGTGGGTCTCCATGCCTCAAACTGAATGCTAAGTAAGGTCTCTTCCCCTTCTAAAATCCATTTATTTGTAGTTTCTATACAATTTCCTCAGTCTCCATGTTTGCCTTAAACATAGTAATTATATATGTAAAATAATCTTTTCCTTATTTCCACTGAAATCTACCTTGAGCATATCTCCTTAATCCCTACTTGGACAGACTGGGAGTGGGTGTGGGGATGTCTATCAGGCTTATTTTAAACCACTAGAAGGAAACAGCATCAGAATATCTGGGCCATGGGGTGCCTGGGTGGCTCAGTGGGTTAAAGCCTCTGCCTTCAGCTCAGGTCATGATCCCAGGGTCCTGGGATCGAGCCCCGCATCGGGCTCTCTGCTCAGCAGGGAATCTGCTTCCCCTTCTCTCTCTCTGCCTGCCTCTCTGCCTACTTGTGATCTCTGTCAAATAAATAAATAAAATCTTTAAAAAAAAAAAAAAAAGAATATCTGGGCCAAAATTCAAGCACATAAAGTGAAATGCTTACCTAGGAATACAGGTGATTAGAAATTAGTTACGGTCTATTATCTGGAAAGAACAATAAACTATGATGACAGTAGCTAGGACTATAATTTCCTTTGAATCAATAAAAATAACCTCGAACCATTAGAGTGATAATATCTAATAATTTATAACCAATACCCCATAAGCTAAGTGCAGAAACGCAGCTGTTCCTTTCAAATTATCTAGATCAGGAATTAATACTCCGGGTACAAGTGCGATACACTGAAAAAAGGAATCAAGAAGACACTCCTTGGTAGGAGGAAGCAGGGTACCTAAGGGAGAAGTACACTGTTTTATCTTTTCTTTCTTTCTTTTTTTTAAACAGCAGGTACCTGTTTATTACCTTTATAAATGGAAAAAAATAAAACTTACTTACACCCAACTTTTCCCCATAAGGAGAATTAAGTAGTTTCATTTTATATCCTTATTCTGGGTACATATGTCATCAAATCACAATGTCAGATCAAGTCAGAGCACCCCAGTCACCACTTCATAAGAAAGGGGAAAATGCAATGGTTTTAGAAGTATTTGAATCTAAGGAACTTCCCGTACAGATGGATTATGGATTAAGCTTCCAACCTGTGGGGTTCTGAAGGGTAAAAATCAATACCCTTCAGATGACAAAAGAATTACTACATGTTATGAAATGTCATGGAAAACAGCACTAGCCCACTGAGACCAAGGCATGGATTCTAATTCTGGTCTTTCCATCTCAATTTGAGTGAATCATTTTTACTTTCTGATTCACTTTTCCAACCTGTAAAGTGAAGGGACTGGGTTAGATCATCTTAGCCTTTATTTTTCTCTATTACTAAAAATTCCTAAATGCTTAGAATTCACCACTTGCTTACCAACATGTGAGAAGCTTCTCATGTTAATCTACACAAAAAGCCAACTATCTTTATTAATAAGAGTATCTAGAAATTAGAAATCAGGAGTCACTAAAATTGAATGATGGACATTAAGGCCTAAGGTCTGTGAAAAAGACCTTTAACTGCTATAAATTGGGTTTGCTTCCATCAAAAAAATTAAAAGAACCATAATTCTAAATATACAGATGAATTAAATAAATGAAAAGGTCTATAATGAGCTACCTAGAGAATTTTTTTTAAAACTCACTGATGAAGTTGTATCTATTCCAAAAGAGAGCTGGAGTTTACACACATACACACACCCCTTTATTGCCTGAATATAGGGTAATAAAAATAATAATGACATCTACTCACTTTGACAGAGATACTCCTCCAGCCTTCCCAATCATCTCCTCATGATGTAATACTGAGTGGTTCCATGGAATCTGAAGGAACTTTAAGAGTGTTCTCATCCACCGTTCAGGATGCAAGACAAGTTGTTCATAGTGAACTAACATGCATTTTTTATAGCCAACTTCCATACACTGGTTATACATGGTCTCTATGGCACGATTCCATTTGGTCAAACAGTCTCTGTAACTGTTCAGGTCAAACCCAGCTATGGTAACTTTCCGAGAAATCATTGAATGTACTGATGCCCGGCCATCTCGGACCATCAGGAGAAATTTGGCATTGGGGAATAACCTAGCAAGGTAAGTTAAGGATTTCAGGGCAAAGGGATCTTTATTACATAAATAAGGAGCTGGTTCTCCGTGCTTAACAATAATTTCTAGTAGGAAGGCTTGCATGGCAGAATCCAGCACTTCATCAGTGACACCAGCCTCATCCAAGCGTATTTTCTCTTTACTTGACCGCGACCACATCTGCTTCAGGGCCAGGATTCGGGGAATCACCCTGGTTTCCTCTCCACAGCGAATATCAGGGTGTGCATCTAGCATGGCCCTCATGAGTGTGGTTCCACTCCGAGGCACACCTCCAATAAATATTAAAGGCATATCTTTGTGATAGGCAAAGGTTTTATTGGCTTTGACATCCAGGCCAGTTCGCACAGTGGTCTTTATGCTCTCCAATTTGAGGGGCTGGCTACGTTCTTCTATTCGGTGATGGCATTCCATGGCGTGTTGGCCCAAGTAAAACACAGTCACAGAACTAATCACCAGACATGCCAATAGTAAGTTCTGCTTCAGTTTTCCAACCATCTTGATGTGGTTATCTTGTTATTAAACAGATAGTCTGCTCAAAATAATTTTCAGAAAATGTTCAGGCCATGGAGATTCTGTTGCAGAAAGCAGATGAACATCTAATGGGAAAAGGAAAAAGTTATTTTATCATCACATTAAGACTGTTTACCAAAAAAAAGAAATTGTTTACAACTTAGTCATCAGTGATCACCATTACATTTTAGCTAGAAAGAAGCTGAAGCAGTCTTAAATACTGTGATATTCTTGGAACATAAGTATACACAAATGCAAGCAAAAAGAAATCATTTCTAATCAGAAACAGCTTTTCTTAATGTAACAATTCTGAAGCTGGGCTGCCTGGGTGGCTCAGTGGGTTAAAGCCTCTGCCTTCAGCTCAGGTCATGATCTCAGGGTCCTGGGATCGAGCCCCGCATTGGGCTCTCTGCTCAGCAGGGAGCCTGCTTCCCTTCCTCTCTCTTTGCCTGCCTCTCTGCCTACTTGTGATCTGTCTGTCAAATAAATAAATAAAATCTTAAAAAAAAAAAAACCATACAATTCTGAAGCTAGGTACCTTACAGAGAATGGCAAAATAAAACTATTTCTATCAGTGAATCATGCAAATATTTAATATGTCCAAGTATGCCTGCAATCTAACCACTGGCATTCAGATTTGCTTCACCCCTAAGAAGTCATTTTTCTTCATTCTACTCTAAAGAGAAATTACAGAAGAAATATACAACTGCCGAAACTTTAACAAAGATTCAGTTTATTTATCCTGCAAGTCATTTATTTAGATACTACAGGCCAGATACTTGGGCTTGGCTGAGGATAAGCTTTGACAACAAATACAATGCCGTCACTCCTGCTCTCAGGAAACAGTCTCATGAGCAGACAGATGTGCAAACGATGACAAAACGCACCCAGAGCCTTAGTAGAAACAAGCCAACAGGACAAAGACAGTATAATGAAAAGAAGTACATCAGTCTACCAGAGGAAGCTATAAAAGCCTCAAAAGAAAGTAAGAGGAAGGGGTACTCTCAGCAGTAGGAACCTGTGTACAATTTCCTGCGCACCATGACACGACAGAACACAGCCCAAGAGGGAGGGTACTCTCAGCAGCAGGAACTTGCACAAAGACATGACCGAACACAGCACGTTTAGGAAAGAAGTCGTTCGGGAGAACGGGTGAGCAGTGTGTGGAGACGATTATGCAGTCATGACTGGCGAGCTCTTGGCCAGTGAAGAGGTGCATGGAGGCGAAGAGGAGACATGAAAGGAGTGACGGGAAGGTAAGCACCCGCGCAGATATGAAACGCCCGAACTCTGAATGTGCTCCGCCACGCACATGAAGATCCACCAGCAGATGAAAGGTCACACTGTCTTAAGACACTTGAGCCCAATCACTGTCCACTAAGCTACACTGACAGGAAGGCAGCCCCTGGAGAGCCGTGCTTAGAAATGAAAACAATGTTGAGTGTGCAGGTGTGCATTTGAGCAGCTCCATCAGCAGATTTACATGAAATGTCCACACAAGGCAAATTTAGGGAGACAGAAAGCAGAGGCTGGAAGCAGGAATTTAATGACAAAGGCATGAAGTGAGTTTTTGCAGGAATGGAAATGCTCTAAAACTGGACTGCTGTGTTAGTTATACACCTCTAGAAAACTTAGTAAAAATCACTGAGTTGGACGCTTACAATGGTAAATCTTATTGTATATAAGTTATACCTCAACACAGCTGGGTTTTTTTTTTTTTAAAGAATACTTTCCTAGAAAAATATTTTGAGAGTCTCAGTAGGATACACCAAGATCTGGTTTTCGTTTGCTCATATATCCATTCCTTTCACTGCGTGTCTGAACACATATTATGTGCCAGGCAATGTACTGTACTATAAAGCTACAGCATGGGAAAACAAAGTGAGAATACACTGAGATTAAACAATCAGCTTAATGAGACAGCAAAGAAAGAGTGCCCGGGTGGCTCAGTTGGTTGAGCGGCTGCCTTCGGCTCAGGTCATGATGCCGGACTTCCAGGATCGAGTCCTGCATCAGGCCCCCCGCTCCTTGGGGAGCCTGCTTCTCCCTCTGACCTTCTCCTCTCTCGTGCTCTCTCTCATTCATTCTCCCTCTAATAAATAAATAAAATCTTAAAAAAAAAAAAAAAAGACAGCAAAGAAAAAAGCACTGATTAAGAACACTAGTAGTAGGGCACCTGGGTGGCTCTGTTGGTTAAGCGTCTGACTCTTGATTTTGGCTCAGGTAATGATGTCAGGGTCATGGGCTGTGCATGGGCTGCATGGGCTGTGCTCTGGGTGTGGAGCCTATTTAAGATTCTCTCCCCGACTCCCTCTGCCCCTCCTCCCCCACCCGTGTGCTCTCCCTAAAACAAGAACAAAGAACACTGGTAGCAACACAGCACTGAACTATCTATACAGAAAACTGCACCCATGATATAAAAGACATACTTAAGATGTTCTACGAGTATTCGGTTTAAAAGGGGTCAGATGTTTTTTATAAACAGCAAAATTGCAAAATTAAGTTGCAAAATTAAGATTTAACCCTAGAATAATAATATTTTGGTTGAAAATTATTAAGCATAAATGAAGAAAACATTGCTGAAATGGAAACATTATCTATAGATGTGAGGACCAACATTTTAAGCAAAATAAATGACAATAAACCCAATCTGGACACATTCTGGCAATTTCAAATAACCTTCAAGTTCAAGTGAGAAGAAAATACTTCTGTGGGCTTTCAAAGAAAATAAGGACCAAAGGATCAAATAATAACCTGGCATCAGATGTATCTACCACACTAAACGCTTACCCTCTGGTTTCCCAGTAGTCACCGTTCTTTATTTTTCAAATAAAAAATAAAAAACAATTTTTCAAATAAATAAAAAATAAATAAAAAAATTCATTTTTCAATGATATTTGTTATTTCTCAGAGTGGGTAAAGAAAAACAAATATTTTTAAACTAAGAGGAACAGGGATGCCTGGGTAGCTCAGTCAAAGTTTCTGCCTTCAGCTCACGTCATGATCCCTGGGCCCTGGGACTGGGTCCTGAGTTGGAGTCCCTGCTCAGCAGGAAGCCTGCTTCTCCCTCTACCCCTCCCCCTTCTCCCGCTCATGTGTGCATGTGCTCGCACGCTCGCGCACACGCTTCTCTTTCTCTCTCTCGTGCGCACACGCACGCAAAAAATAAATAAAATCTTCTAAAATAATAGGGACAGACTACCTAAAAAGATTACATTTAGGTAGAGATCTGAATAGTGAACAGGATATAGGTGAAGTGCAGAGAAGAACATTCGAAGCAAAAGCAAGTAGATATGCAGAAGGCCTGCAATGGAAGGCCAGTTCAAAGCCTTCAAGGAGCAGAGTAAAGCAAGAGAAAAAGTGGGTGAATAATGAAACTTGAAAAATGGGCAGGGGTCAGATCATAAATCTTGTGGATCAGTTTAGGAATATGACATTTTATGAAAGATGCAATCAGATATGGCTGATTTAAAAATTTTAAGCAGGGAGTTACTTAATCCTGTTTTAGGTTCATATAGTCTCATTCTGGCCAAAACCATCTTGAAAAAGAACAATGCTGGAATATTCACAATTCCCAATCTGAAAACTTACTACAAAGCTAGAGTAATGAAGACCATGTAGTACTGGATACAAACAAGCATATGAAAGACTAGAATAGGATTATAAATCCAGAAATACACCTTTACATTTTTGGTAAGTTGAGTTTTCTTTCTTTTTTTTTTTAATTAAGTTTTTTATTTTAATTCCAGTATAGTTAACACACAGTGTTATATTAATTTCAAGTGTACAATATAGTGACTCAACAATTTTACACATTGATCAGTGCTCATCATGGTAAGCACATTCTTTAATCTCCATTACTTATTTCACGAATTCCCCACCCACCTCCCTCTGGTACTATCAGTTTGTGCTCTGTTACTAAGAGTCTGTTTCTTGGGGCACCTGGGTGGCTCAGTGGGTTAAGCCTCTGCCTTCAGCTCAGGTCATGATCCCAGGGTCCTGGGATCGAGCCCCGATCAGGCTCTCTGCTCAGCAGGGAGCCTGCTTCCTCCTCTCTCTCTGCCTACTTCTCTGCCTACTTGTGATCTCTGTCAAATAAATAAATAAAAATCTTTTTAAAAAAATAAATAAACAGGGACGCCTGGGTGGCTCAGTTGGTTGGACGACTGCCTTCGGCTCAGGTCATGATCCCGGAGTCCCGGGATCGAGTCCCGCATTGGGCTCCCAGCTCCATGGGGAGTCTGCTTCTTCCTCTGACCTTCTCCTCGCTCATGCTCTCTCTCTCACTGTGTCTCTCTCAAATGAATAAATAAAATCTTTAAAATAAATAAATAAATAAATAAATAAATAAACAGGGATTCATGTATCCCTTTGATTTTTTTTTTTTTTTTTTTGTAATTTGGGATTAAATACCCAGTAGTGCGATCACTAGGTCCTATGGTAGTTCTATTTTTAACTTTTTGAGGAAACTCCATGCTGTTTTCCACAGTGGCTGCACCAGGTTGCATTCCCACCAAGAGTGCACAGGGTTCCTTTTTGTGCACATCCTTATCAACACTTCTTGTTTTCACATATTTTTTTATTTTGACCATTCTGACAGGCGCAATATGATATCTCGTTGTAGTTTTGACTTGCAATTCCCTGATAATGAGTGATGTGGAGCATCTTTTGATGTGGTCAACTGATTCTTGACAAGGTTCTGAGACAACTGTGAGGAAGGAACACCGTTTTCAACAAATGGTATTAGGACAATTGGATATCCACATGTAAAAGAAAGAAGCTGAATACCTGCTCACAAAACTTTACTCAAAAGAACTAGAGGGAGGCCTGGGTGGCTCAGTAGGTTGGGCGACTGCCTTCAGCTTAGGTCAAGATCCTGGAATCCTAGGATCAAGTCCCACATCGGGCTTCCTGCTCAGCAGGGAATCTGCTTCTCCCTCTGAACTTCTCCCCTCTCATGCTCTCTCTCTTTCTCTCCTTCTCTCTCTCACATAAATAAATAAAATCTTTTAAAAAAAATTAACTAGAGACTTAAATGTCAGAGCTAAAACTATAAAACTGAGATTAGAGAGGTATAAATCTTTGTGGCTGCAGTTCCTTAGACATAAGACCAAAAGTACAAGAGACAAATTAAAAACAGATGAATTAGATTTCATCAAAATTTAAAACATTTGTGCTTCAAAGAACATCATCCTTCTTGATGTGAAAGTGAAAGACAAAAGATGGGAGAAACTAATCATATCTGATAAAGGACTCGTAGCCAGAATATATAAAGAACTATTATAATTCAACAATAAACATAAATAACCCAATTAAAAAGTAGGCAAAAACCCATACAGACATTTCTCCAAAGAAGAGACATAAATGGGCTAACATGCACATAAGATGCTCAATATTCTTCAAGAAAATGCAAATCAGAACTACTTCACACCAACTAGATGACTATGATCAAAAACACAAATAAATAACAAGTGGTGATAAAGACCTGGAGAAACTGGAATATCCACTGCGCATACGCTGCTGGTGGGTGGGACTGTAAAATGCCGCAGCCCGTTTACACAAGTTTGGCAGTTTCTCCAAAGGTTAAATGTAAAACTAACATATGATCCAGCAAGTCTACACAAGAGAAATATAAACATGTGCTCCAGAAAACTTGTGCAAAGCATCACTACTTATAGCTAGAAAACAGTAGTAACACAAATGTCCACCAACTGACAAACGCATAAATAAAACATGGTATATCCAAACAACGGGGTATTATTCAGCCATAAAAGGAGTGAAGTACTGATATACAATTCTTATACACAAACTTTGAAAACATTATGCTAATTGATTAAAAGAAACTCATAAATGACCACATATTACATGATTCCATTTATATGAAGTGTCCAAAACAGGCCAATCTGTAGAGACAGAAAAATTAGTAGTTGCCTGGGGCTGAAGCGAAAGGAAAGATGGAATTGACTACTACATGGTTTCTTTTTGGGGTGACGAAAGTGTTCTAAACCTAGATTGTAGAGAATTTTTTGGTATGTGGTTACATCTCAATAATATTGTGTTAAAACAACAACACACTACACACTTCTTAGAATGGCTAAAATAAAAAACACTGACACTATCAAGTGCTGACGAGCATGAGTAGCGGGACTTCTGTATTTCTGGGAATGCACAATGCTACATCTGAAGAAGTGTTTGGTGGATCCTGATACTGTAAACATACACTTATCATACCACCCAGTCACTGTACTCCTGAGCATTTATCCTAGAGAAACGAAATCTATGTTTACACCAACCTGCACATGAATGTCCTCAGCAGCTCTACTCATAATCACCAAAAACTAAAAACACATGCAACGTGTAAATCGGATAAACCATGGTAAATCCACTGATGGAATACTCCTCAGCACTGAAAAAGAACAAACTCTTGATACACACAACAATGTGGACGAATCCCAAAGGTAACGTATAACGTATAAAAAGAAAGAAGACAGTCTCAAAACAGTTCTATTCATAAAATATTCTTGAAAGGCAAAACTACAGATCATTGGATGCCAGAAGACTGTAAATTTATTTTTTAAGATTTTATTTATTTATTTGAGAAAGAGTGAGTGAGAGAGAGAGCATGAGCAGGGTTGGGGGAAACAAGAGGGAGACGGGAAAGCAAACTCCTCACTGAGCAGGGAGCCGGATGCTGGGCCATCATGACTTCAGCCAAAAGCAGATGCTTAACTGACTGAGCCACCCAGGATCACAAGACTATAACTTTAAAGGGATATAACACAATAAAGTTTTCTGGGATGATGGAAATATTTATTCTGTGTTCTGTGTTCTGTGGTAGTTGTTACACAAATCAATATAGTATTAAAATTCACAGAAATATGCACCGAAATAAAAAGTCTATTTTACTGTATGATAATCTTTAAAACAAAACAAAACAAAAATAATCAAGAGAAATTTGCAAGGAAATGTGGGGGACAGGGAAAAAAGATTAAAGATCAAAAACAGGAGAGTTTATGATTCTGAATCTTCCAATTAATGTTTCTGATCAAGTATTATTTAGTGGGGATAAATTCAGTGGTAATAGGAAGACATGAAACAAATGATGGGTTTCACTGACAAGAGCAGAGAAATGGTCCTAGAAAAATCTTATGTTTTCCATTTTATAAACACTGAGATGAAATAAAAATTCATTTAAGTCTGAACAAAGCAAATAAAACTTACTTAGTGAAGCAAAGAAAAGTGCTCTTAGGGAACCAAATTAACTCTAATAATGGTGGGTTTCATTCTAGGTAGTTCTTTTTTTTTTTTTTAAGATTTTTTTTTTTTAATTTATTTATTTGTCAGAGAGAGAGAGAGAGCGAGAGCGAGCACAGGCAGACAGAGTGGAAGGCAGAGTCAGAGGGAGAAGCAGGCTCCCTGCGGAGCAAGGAGCCTGATGTGGGACTCGATCCCAGGACGCTGGGATCATGACCTGAGCCGAAGGCAGCTGCTTAACCAACTGAGCCACCCAGGTGTCCCTCATTCTAGATAGTTCTATAGGCATGATTCCTCTAGCACATTTCATTTGTTTGTGCGGTGGCAGATGCATCCCGCATGTTGTATGAGGGAAGAGGAGTAATCACTAAGAAATCACTTGAAAATGGCAAAGCTTTTTGATAAAATTTAGTACTATATGTATTTTAAATTACATTTAACTTACCAACCTCTGACTTCAATATGTAATAAATAAATGAGTCTTTTTCAAAAATTATCTGAGCAACAATTTAAAATTCAGTGTACAAAAAGCAAGATACCCATAAACCAACTCTTCCCCAAGCACATATCAGATACAAAATATTCACCAACCAAAAGCTAACATGATAAGAACCACTAAGTTACTCTAGTAGCAACCAAGAGTATCTGATAACTTTGCATTAAAATATCCCAAATTCTCAGTAGAACATACAAAAAGACAAAAACTGGAAAAATATTAACATATTTATGTGTCCAGAAGCATACTTATAAAATCATCTTAATGGCTGTGTAATACTTTACTGAAAGGACTTGTAACCAAACCGTGAGTTTGCTCCTTGGTGAGTTACAGGTAGAGACTGCACCAAAGTAGAGTCAGCAAACAAAGGGAACTATTTGCAGCAAATAAAGGAAATCATGAAAAATAACTTCCAAAGCAGTGAATCCCTGAGCAGGGGTGAGCGGGTTCCTTCTATTTAGGGTTAGGACAAATACTCAGAAACGGAAGCTCTTATAAGGGTGGGCATAAGGTTGCCCTCTTGTACTTAGAAAACAGACCTATACATACATCCTATGTTATGTTATTGAAGCTTGTGCTCCTTCTAGGATGGAGACTTTAACATTACAAGGAAGCAGATATAACCGTTAGAGGGGCTATATGGGCATGCTCTGAGATCTTGTATAAACTGGATGGGATTTGGGGCTCCTTATCTCAGGAAAGGAATGCAGAGCTTTGCTTGCTTATGGAACAGCACTGGAATTTTTTTTTACCACTGATTTATTGTCCCTGCTATGGTTGGGCTAGTTCCTGGCCTGGTAGACTTAGTTTTTGCATTCCCTTTATTTCCTTAAAATTATTAACTACTGGGGCGCCTGGGTGGTGCAGTTGGTTAAGTGTCAGACTCTTGGTTTTAGCTAAGGTCGTGATCTCAGGGTCGCGAGATTGAGCCCTGCTTAGGCTCCAAGCTCAGCACAAAGTCAGCTTGAGTCTCTCTCCTTCTCTTGAGCCTTCAACTTAAGGCTCGATCTCTCTCTAAAATAAATAAATCTTAAAACAAAAAACAAAACAGAACAAAAACCCTTAACCACTTAGGTTTTTCCATTTCTTTCTCTTTTTTTTTTAAGATTTTATTTATTTATTTGACAGAGAGAGATCACAAGTAGGCAGAGAGGCAGGCAGAGAGAGAGAGGAGGAAGCAGGCTCCCTGCTGAGCAGAGAGCCCGATTCAGGACTCGATCCCAGGACCCTGAGATCATGACCTGAGCCGAAGGCAGCGGCTTAACCCACTGAGCCACCCAGGCGCCCTTTCCATTTCTTTCTAATTCTGATCTCCAAGAAAATTCTGCAAGAAGTGCGCCTGGGTAAGCAGGACATAGATCATTGCGGGGGGAGGGGGGGGCCAACAGCTGGGGGCTTAAAATGGCCTCTCAGTGGGATACCATGGTAGCTCAGTGGGTTAAACCTCTGCCTTTGGCTCAGGTCATGGTCTAAGGGTCCAGGGATCGAGCCCCATATCGGGCTCTCTGCTTGGCGGGGAGCCTGATTTCCCCCCCTCTCTGCCTGCCTCTCTGGCTACTTGTGATCTCCCTCTCTGTCAAATAAATAAATAATCTTTTAAAAATGGCCTCTCAGTGTCACAAAGGTCATATCTTTCTTTTTCTGTGGACACCTAACTCTTTCTGCTTACAGATGTACCAACATTTATTTGGCCAACTCTGTTATTATGATTTACTTGTTTTTAAACTTGCATGACTCTAACACTGTGATAAATAGTCTTGTATAAACAAACATCTTTGTCCATGTGATTATATTCTTTTCCTTTTGTTAAGATTTTATTTATTTATTTGACAGAGATCACAAGTAGGCAGAGAGGCAGGCAGAGAGAGAGGAGGAAGCAGGCTCCCTGCTGAGCAGAGAGCCCGATGCGGGACTCAATCCCAGGACCCTGAGATCATGACCTGAGCCGAAGGCAGAGGCTTTAACCCACTGAGCCACCCAGGCTATGATATTCTTAAACTAAAGTTTTGAAAGAGGAATTGCGAGGTCAAAGTGTGTGGAATACTGAGGGTGGGATATGCTCAAGTTTAAAACATTTAATACATATTTGATTCATATCCTTCTCATATCTTACATCCAAATCTGATAAAAATTCTATTGGCTCTATCTTCAAAATATAGTCACAATCTGACCACTTCATTTGCACCACCAGCATCTCTCACCAGGATTATAGAAAGATATCCTTATTTCTACTCCTGTCCCCTATTCTCAACTCAACAGTCAGAGGGATTTTTTTTTAAAGATTTTATTTATTTATTTTTCAGAGAGAGAGAGAGCGAGAACGTGCGCGCACAAATAGGCAGAGCAGCAGACAGAGGGTGAGGGAGAAGCAGGCTCCATGCTGAGCAAGGAGCCCGATGTAGGGCTCAATCCAGGACCCCAGGATCATGACCTGAGCCAAAGGCAGACGCTTAACTAACTGAGCCACCCGGGCACCCCCAGAGGGATCTTTTAAAAATTTAGTCAGAACACATCATTCCTCTGCTCACAGCCTAGTACTGTTTTTCAAAATAGCCTTGAAAAGACTTAAGACATCCAACATTAAATTTGGTTAAATTTCTTTTCTATTGATTTTGTCAAGAAATCTCTGTAGAGATCAAAAATAACACTGACAGAGGTCAGGACAATATATCTTCTTGTTCAAACTAACTGAGAAGATACCTCTTAAATTAGAAGTTTCATAAGAACTAAAATGAAGGGGTACCTGGGTGGCTCAGTGGGTTGAGGCCTCTGCCTTTGGCTCGGGTCGTAATCTTGGGGTCCTGAGATGGAGCCCCACATTGGGCTCTCTGCTCAGCAGGGAGCCTGCTTCCCCCTCCCTCTCTGCCTGCTTGTGATCTCTCTCTCTATCAAATAAAGAAATAAAATCTTAAAAAAAAAAAAAAAGAACTAAAATGAAGGCCAACTCCTGCTCTACTAAGAATAATGTGGAAAAACAAAGCCTTACGACATATCCAAGCATACTTAATAATTGTGTCAACACAGTTTGGATTTTTTTTCAAATTTTCACTTTTAATGTATTTTATATTAAATACTGTCTTACTTTTAATGTATTTTATATTAAATACTGTCTTCCCCAATACATTAAGGGGGAAAAAAGTATGTTCAATGTCCCCTTCACCATGTTTGAATTCAGGTAAGATGCTGGTCAAAGACCTTGTAAGGGGTATTAAAATGGGAAAGAAAGGGATTTGGGGTTTCCGAGAAACATTTTCATGCTTTTCACTAAGCTTATGAAGCCTACTTTTCCCTCTGTGCATGTTTCTTAATTTGAAGAATCACATAATCAGACAGCATCAGTGCTAAGAGGGGCCTAATTTGATCCAATGCTCTCATTTTATAGATACACAAATGGAGGACCTAACAGCACGTTTTTACTCACCACTTCTCTAAATCTTACCTATTCTTTTTTTTTTTTTTTTTTTTTTTTTAGATTTTATTTATTTACTTGGCACAGAGAGAGACAGCAAGTGGGAGAACACAAGCAGAGGAGGTGGGAGAGGGGGAAGGAGGCTTTCCGCAGAGCAGGGAGCTCAATGAAGGGCTCGACCCCAGGGATCATGACCTAAGCTGAAGGCAGATGCTTAACGGCTGAGCCACCCAGGCACCCCTAAATCTTACCCATTCTTCAAAGGTTGCTTTTAATTTTATCATGTATATTTTATTTACTCCAAAATCTTAAAAAAAAAGATTTTATTTATTTATTTCACACACAGAGAGACAGCAAGAACAGGAACACAAGCAGGAGGAGGGAAAGAGAGCAAAGCAGGCACCCGCTGTGCAGACAGCCTGATGTGGGGCATGATCCCAGGATCCTAGGATCATGACCACAGCCAAAGTCCGATGGGTAACGACTGAGCCACCCACACGCCCCTACTCCAAAAGATTTAAGCTCAGAAATTCAGAGTCCTTGTCTAGGTTTCATCCCCCTACCACAGCATGAGTAACAGAGCATGAGGTCACATTGTACACTGAGTCCTCAAAAAGCATTAGTAAACCAACCAAACTGGGAAGTACATTGCTCTAGACAAGAGATGCTGTGGAAATGAAGTCTCTATTCACACCTTGATATGAATTCTCCTCATTCTTTTTAAAAAGTAGCCCTATAATTTAAGTAGAAAGTACATCAAGGGGTGCCTGGGTGGCTCAGTGGGTTAAGCCGCTGCCTTCGGCTCAGGTCATGATCTCAGGGTCCTAGGATCGAGTCCTGCATCCGGCTCTCTGCTCAGCAGGGAGCCTGCTTCCTCCTCTCTCTCTCTCTCTCTCTGCCTGCCTCTCTGCCTACTTGTAATCTCTCTGTCAAATAAATAAATAAAAAATCTTTAAAAAAAAAAAAAAAAGGACATCAAAAGCTGGTCTGACCATTATCCTTATATATTCAACCACTGTGCACATGCACATACACACAAAGACACACAAAAGCACATGTATCCACACACAGAGACCTTTGTCCATTTCACTAATTTTCAAACAAGCAGTATCAGTATTTTCCCAACTGGGACATTCACAGAGCTGAGGCTGAGCTAGAAGAGAACACAAAAAAGTTCAGTCTTGGCTTTGTCTCCAGGGGAAAGAAAAAACATTAAACACTGCAACAAACATATCTGAAAAATCACTATTAATAGGACCACTGTTTCTCAGTAAGCCAAATGCAGGACTCCCAGAAATGAAAGACTCTCTAGAGAAGAGAGTGTTGACATTATACTTCCCTACTTAGATCTTTACAAATTTTATAAAGATTTCTAATCAAAAACAGTGATCAGTAAACAGAAGTAGGGGTATGGAGGTCAGTAGTCAGAAAGGCCATACCAAACACTCAGTGCACATAGTCCCAGGCCTGAGTACTCAAGAGCACATACATCACACCCTGCTTTTATAATCACAAAGTGGCCATGTGCTTAATACAAAGAAATGATGAGCAAATGCCCTAGGAAAAGATAAATTAAACAAAGTAACAATCTCTAAAATGTTTCTTTACAATGTTACCCATTAGCTCCTCTCTTCCACCTATTCAACCAATATAGGAAGTAGCAACAGCCAATGCTATTTTGCCTGCTGTCTAAACTCTGTTCCACAGTGGGTTTCTCTATTCCCTAAATTTTTTAGCAAAGGGAAACATAAGTATATCATGCCTTTAAACTTGTCAATTAATTTGTTTCCAGGGGTTAATTTAAATTACAGCTTTGCCATTCCACAGAAACTTCCATTAAACAAACTACTGTCCCAAGACTGATTCTCATGTCAGCTCAGAGCTGGGGGAACACCTTTTACTTGCCATACACTGGGGTCTGCAACTAGAACCACTGACAACAAATGGCAAATGACAAAAAGAATATAGTATACAAAGCTGATGATCTTTGGGAAGTCTACTGGAACCCATGTTCTTAAAGGAGCAGTGTTCTGGGGTTTTGTTTTCAAAAAACCCCATGGTCAAGAGGGAAAAGAGCCAGTCAAACACAAAGAATTGGACCTAATCCCTATGACATAAATAGACACAAGAGTACAAGTTAAACTCAAACAGAACATTTTCAATGATTCCAGTGAAATAAAATGATGTCTGGGAAATGCTTCAAAAATATCTGACAGCAGATTATGAGTAGGGAGGGGAGTTATACATGAAATCAGGTGGCTATGAGTTAATAACTACTAAAGCTGAGTGATGGGTACCTGAGGATTCAATATCATTTTCTCTATTTTGGGATATGACTGAAATTTTTCATAATAAATGGTTAAAGTGAAGTAAAACAAAATATTAAGTTTAAGTTGCCAAATTCTAACCTTCTCGGATCTGTAAGTCAGAGTCATTGTAGGCTAACCATTCTTCCGGATTCTTCATTCATGTTTCTCATCTATGTATACTACCCTTGAGAGAGAACACACACAAAAGCAAATTTGCTCAAAGTACATACTTTCATTCAATAATTCAATTATATAATGTTTTTACTAATCTCCTAACTTTTAGAATTTTTAATTTCTCCTTTTAGGAGAAAAAAAGCAGGCATTGAATTAATGTAATAATAATACTAAAAAAAAAAAAAAAAGCCTAGTGTATTAGACCTGGGCTCTAATCCGAAATCCATTTTTTTTAAGTTTATGAAACTAGTTAAATCATTAAGCATCAGTTTCTTCATCCGTTAAATGAAGATGATAATGATAATGAACTCTTTTTTGCACTTAAAGTAGAAATTATAAAAAGAAGACGGGAGAAAAAATGCAAAAACATTTTAAAAATCTGCAAGTTCTCTTTTTCACAATGCTGCTAAGAGAGTCAAGTGGATAATGTGTTTTAAAGGGTTTTTAAAGAATAGGAGCCTGAAACAAGATGAAGCCAAAAAGGTCGACACAAAGGCACACAATAATTAAAATGGCAAAAATTAAAAGATAATGAGAGAATCTTAAAAGCAAGAAGAAAAAAGCAGTTACATACGAGGGAAACCCCATAAAGCAATCAGTTGATTTTTTAGCAGGAACTTTGCTGGCCAGAAAATAACAGCATGATATAGTCTAAATGCTGAAAGGAAAAACCTAAAACCAAGACCCAAAGACACAGACAGACTGAAAATGAAGAAATAGAAAAAAGACATTCCGTGCAAATGGAAATGGGGGGAAAAAAATAAGCTGGGGTAGAAACACTTATATAAGACAAATTAAACTTTAAGGCAAAAACTGTAGCAAGGAACAAAGAAGAGCATTACATAATGATGAAGGGATCAAAATCAATCCAACAAGAGTACATAGCAATTCTAAATATCTATGCATCCAACAATGAAGCACCTAAATAATAAAGCAAATATTAATAGACATAAAGGGAGAAACTAATAGGAATACAAGAATAGTAAGGGATTTTAACACATTTTCATCAATGGATAGGTCATACAGGCAGACAATCAATAAGGAAACAGTAGCTTTGAATGATACATTAGACCAGAAGGTCTTAATAGAGAGATACAGAACATTCCATCCAAAGACAACAGAATACATACATTCTTTTCAAGTGCACCTGGAACATTCTCCAGGACAGATCACATTCGGCCACAAAACAAGTCTCAATAAGTTTTAAAAGACTAAAGCAATACCAAGCATCTTTTCCAACCACAATAGTATGAAACTACAAATCCACCACAAGAAAAGAACTAGAAAAACACACAACCACATGGAGGTTTAACAACATGCTACTTAACAACCAATAGGTCAATGAAAAAATCAGAGGAAATAAAAAAACACATGGAGACAAATAAAAACGGAAATACAATGGTCCAAAACTTTGGGATACAGCAAAAGCAGTTCTAAGAGGGAAATTTATAGCAATACATGCCTACCTCAAGAAACAAGAAAAATCTCAAATAAACAATCAAAACTTACACCTAAAGAATTATGGGGGAAAAAAGAATAAAGCCCAAAGTTAATATAAGGAAGGAAATAATAAACAGCAAAATTAATTAAATCAAGACAAAAAACCCACAAAAGATCAATGAAACTAAGAGCTGAATCTTTGACAAGATAAGGAAAATTGATAAACCTTTAGCCAGACTCTTCAAGTTAATAAAGAAAAAAAAACATATACATAAAATGAAAAATGAAAGAGGACAAATAACAATCAACACTGCAGAAATACAAAGGATTATAAGAAATTACTATGAAAAATGATATGCCAGTAAAACAACCTAGAAGAAAATGGTAAGTTCCTAGAAACAATCTTCCAAAACTGAATGATGAAGTAGAAAATTTGGAAAGACCCATTATAGTAACAAAATTGAATCAGTAATCGAAAACTCCCACCACACCAAAGTCCAAGACCAAATGATTTCATAGGTGAGATCTACCAAATGCTTAATTAAATAAGACTTAATACCTATTACTCTCAAACTATTCCAAAAATAGAAGAGGAAGGAAAACTCCCAAATACATTCCAAAAGGCCAACATTACCCTGACCCAAAGCCAGACAAAGACACTACCAAAAAAAAAAAAAAAAAAAAAAAAAAACTACAGAACAGTATCTCTAGTGAACATAGATACAAAAATCGCTAACAATGTATTGGCAAACTAAATTCAACAACATAGTAAAAAAAATAATCCACCACAATCAAATGGAATGTAAAAAGGTTCAATTAAAAAATGTAGGGTAGGGGCGCCTGGGTGGCTCAGTGGGTTGAGCCGCTGCCTTCGGCTCAGGTCATGATCTCAGAGTCCTGGGATCGAGTCCCGCATCGGGCTCTCTGCTCAGCCGAGAGCCTGCTTCCCTCTCTCTCGCTCTGCCTGCCTCTCCATCTACTTGTGATTTCTCTCTGTCAAATAAATAAATAAAATCTTTAAAAAAAAAAAAAAAGTAGGGTAAGGGGTGCCTGGGTGGCTCAGTGGGTTAAGGCCTCTGCCTTAGGCTTAGGTCATGATCCCAGGGTGCTGGG
The DNA here is from genome assembly GCF_964662115.1 of Mustela nivalis. Taxonomy (NCBI): domain Eukaryota; kingdom Metazoa; phylum Chordata; class Mammalia; order Carnivora; family Mustelidae; genus Mustela; species Mustela nivalis. Next base: position 15,237,742 of record NC_139038.1, read on the forward strand.
ATTGAGTCCCGCATCGGGCTCTATGCTCAGCAGGGAGCCTGTTTCCCTCTCTCTCTCTCTGCCTGCCTCTCTGCCTACTTGTGATCTCTATCTGTCAAATAAATAAATAAAGTATTTTTTTTTTTTTTTTAATGTAGGGTGCCTGGGTGGTTCAGTCAGTTAAGTGTCTGCCTTCAGCTCGGGTCATGATCCCAGGGTCCTAGAATCAAGTCCCACATCAGGCTCCCTGCTTAGTGGAAACCCTGCTTCTCCCTATCCCTCTGCCTGCCACTCCCTGTCCTGTGCTCTCTGTCAAATAAATAAAATCTTAAAAAACAAATTAAAAATGTGATATATCACATTAACAAAAGACAAAAACCATCATATCAATATATTCAGAAAAAGCATTTGATGAAATAGAATATCCATTAATAATGAAAACGCTCAACAAAGTGGATCTAGAGGAACATATCACAACATAATAAAGACCATATGTGAAAAACCTACAGCTAACATCATACTCAATGGTGAAAAACCGGGAGATTTCTCCTAAGATCAGGAATAAAACGAAGACTCCCACTCTCATCATTTTTATTCAACATAGTACTGGAAGTCCTAGCCATAGCAATCAGATGAGAAAAATAAAAGGAATTCAAACTGGTGAGAAAGACATAATACTGTCACTATTTGCAGACATTTTTATATATAGAAAACCCTAATAACTCCCTCAAAAAACTATGAGAACCAATAAAGGAATTCAGTAAAGGTGCAGAGTACAGATTTAATACACATAATCTGTTGCATTTCTATACACTAACAACAGTTAGTATTAAAAGAAAATAATCTCATTTACAATTGCACCCGAAAGAATAAATTACCTAGATGTAATTTAACCAAGGAAGAGAAAGATCTATATTCTAAAACCTGTAAGACATTCATGAAAGAAATTGAAGACAACACAAACAAACATAAACACACAACTATCCTCATGGACTGGAAGAATTAATACTGTTAAAGTTAGAATGTCCATACCACCTACAGCAATCTACAGATTTAATGCAATCTTTATCAATATACTAATAGTATATTTCACTGAACTAGAACAATCTCAAAATTCATATGGAACCATAAAAGACCCCAAAATAAATAAAGCAGCCTTAAGGAAGAACAGAGCTGGAGGTATCACAAATCTCAGATTTCAAGATAAACTACAAAGCTATACTAATCAAAACAGCATGGTCCTGGCATGAATAAAGACATATGGATCTGCATATAGATCGGAATGCAACAGGGTAGGGAGCCCAGAAATAAAACCGTGCTTAGTCAATTAATCTATGACAAAGAAGGCAAGAATATATAATGGGGGAAAGACAGTGCCATCAATAAATGGTGATGGGAAAACTGGATATAGCTACCTACAAAAGAATGAAATTTTCTTACTTTTCTCACTTTCTTACACTCTACACAAAAATAAACTCAAAATGGATTAAAGACCTAAACGTGAGACATGAAACCATAAAACAGCTAAAAGAAAACATAAATACCAATTTCACGGACATTAGTCTTAGCAACATATGTATGAATATGTCTCTGCAGGCAAGGGAAACAAAAGCAAAAATAAACTACTGGGACTACACCAAAATAAAAAGCTTTTTCACAGCAAAGGAAACCATCAGCAAAACAAAAAGGCAATGTACTGGGTGGAGGAAGATATTTGCAAATGATATATTCAATAAAGGGTTAATGCCCAAAATATAAAAAAGAACTTAAGCAATTCAACACCAAAAAGAACAAATAAAAAATGGGCAGAGGATATGAAGATATGCATATAATTAATTAAGAAGTAAATTAAATTAATTAAATTAAAGGATATGAATTAAATTAATCATTTAATTCCACTACTAGGTATTTCATCAAATGCTTTTTCTGAATCTATTGATATGATGGCTTTTGTCTTTTGTTAATGTGATACATCACATTTTTAATTCATTTTTTAACAAATTTTCCCAAAGAAGACATACAGATGGCCAACAAATCCATAAAAGATGCTCAACATCATTAATCATCATAGAAATGCAAATTAAAACCACAATGGGATATTACCTCACACCAGTAAGAATGGGTATTCCCAAAAAGATAAGAAACAAGTGTTGAGTGAGGATGTGGGGAAAAGAGAACCCTCGTGCACTATTACTGGGAATGTAAATAGGTACAACCAATAGGCAACCACTGTGGAACACTATGGAGGTTCCTCAAAAAAATTAAAAACAGATTATCATTTAATCCAGTAATTCCACTACTAAATATTTATCCAAAGAAAATGAAATCACCCCTATGTTCACTGTAACATTATTTCTAATAGACAAAATATGAAAGCAGTCTATCAATAGATGAATGGAAAAGATGCGATACACACATTAAGTATGTATATGTGTTTGTGTGTATGTGTGTATGATGAAATAGTAGTCAGAAAAAAAGAATGAAATCTTGCCATTTGCCACATGGATAGACCTAAAGGGCATTACTGTAAGTGAAATAAATCAGACAGAAGAAGACAAGTAACCATGTAATTTCACTTATACAAGGAATGTAAAAAAAAAAAAATGAACAAACAAAAACAGACTCATAAATACAGAGAACAAACTGGTGGTTGCCAGAGTAGAGGGGGTTGGAGGAATGCGCCAAACAGGGGAAAGGAATTAAGAAGGTAGAAACTTACATTTATAAAATCGGTCACAGAGATAAAAAGTACAACATGCTGAATATAGTCACTAATACTGTAATAATGTTGCATGGTAATGGATGGTGGCTACATTTATCACTGTAGGCACTGAGTAATTCATAGAACTGTCAAATCACTATGTTGTGGGAAAAAAGCGAGAGAGAGAGAGAGAGAGAGAGAGAAGAAGAAGAAGAAGAAGAAGAAGAAGAAGAAGAAGACGACTCTTAATTAAGGAGAACAAACTGATAGTTACCAGAGGGGAGGTTGGTGGAGGTTGGTGGGGAGGATGGGTTAAATAGGTGACGGGGATTAAGGGAAAGTGCGCATCAAGAGAACTGGGTGATACATGGAATGGCTGAATCACTCTATCATATACCTGAAACTAATACAACACTGTATGTTAACTGAAACTGAAATAAAAATTTTTAAATCACTACGCTGTACACCTGAAACTAACACAACACTGTATGTCAACCATACTTCAACAATTTAAAAAAAAGACCACAGGCTGTGGCACCCTTTGCGGCACCCTTCCTGGCACTTCTCCCAGGCAGCCTGCCTGCACTCAGGACCGCTCCTCCATCCACACCTCCACACTTGCCCTCTAGTCATGCTGCCACCTCCCACGTCATACCCCTTTCTCTGTTTTAGACATGTCTCCTCAAGTGTTCTTCTCCTATCCTCCTTACCCCCAGAATCCACTGTTCCAACTTCTGTAACTTAAAGCACTTGGTAACATACACATCAGTTTGCACACTCATGCACTGTACGGTGGTTAGTTTACCCCACTAGATTATAAACTCCCCTAAAGCACAAACTAAAATACATCCATTATCATGCAGTGAGTGCATGAATATCAGATAAGCTACAAAGCATGGAAAATACAGATGAATAATACACATCTAGTGAAATTTTTTCAAATCTGTGAAATACCTACAGTGTCGTGTGAAACAAAGCAAATGTTTAACAAATGTCAAAAATGAAGCAAGAACTACAAATAAACAAAAACAAAGTAATCTGGAAGTCATAAAAATTTTTACAATTTCAATCATTATCCCAATAGGATTTTTTTTTTAAGATTTTATTTATTTATTTGACACAGAGCGATCACAAGTAGGCAGAGAGGCAGGCAGAGAGAGAGAGGAGGAAGCAGGCTCCCTGCTGAGCAGAGAGCCCGATGCGGGACTCGATCCCAGGACCCTGAGATCATGACCTGAGCCAAAGGCAGCGGCTTAACCCACTGAGCCACCCAGGCGCCCCCAATAGGATTTTTTAAACTGAATGTACAACATTTATAGCAGGTTAAAAAAAAAAAAAAGTTTTTCCAAGACTTTGGGAAAAAGGCCACACAAATATTAAAGTATTAACAAAACTTTTAACTGTTATGACACTAACAGTAAAGAAAAAAATAGCCTCAACTATGTATGCAAACATCACAAACTATGTACACAAGAAAACATCACAATTATGTACACAAATTTAATACGTTTCAAACACATCACAAAACAGTGACAATTGTTTAATTTAGGGTATTGGGTTCCCTCATCCACATTCCTACACTCATTCTGCTTCATCTACAGCTACCTGCTGCTTATGTTCTGACGCCTCCCAAACGTGCCTGCAACCAAGGCTTCTATCCCAAATCTCATTCAAAGGCAAAGGCACAACTCAACTCTTCTGTTTTATGTTCCACTGGCAGGTCAAACTCAAGGAAGACCAAAGTAAATCCCTCAACCTCAATTTCTTCTGCTGGTATGTGGGCATCCTCTCAGATGCCCACATTAAAAATCTGGGAGCCTTTTTGCAATTTCTCCCTTAACCTCTCCATGGGTAACCTGTGAAGTGCGGTCAATGCCTCTTGCTTCATGTCCCATGAATCTCTTCTCTTCCCGTTTCCTCCCCTGCTGGCATGACCTTCATCCTCACCCTCACACTTCCTCACAAGCATAACTCCATAGCCTAATAACTGGTACTATCTGACCTTCAATCAGTTTATTCATTATCCTGTTTCAGAAGTGATCTTTGTAAAATGTAAATATACTTACGACACTCACCTGCTTAAAACCTTTCCAGATATCCTCAATATCAGCACAACATGTAAGGCCCTTCCTGATCTAGCCTTTAGCCTCATCTTTCATCACTCTTCAACACCCCCCTACACACACACACTCACCTAGTGTGGCCTGTACCACGTATAACTGACTCATTCTTCAAAATTCAGTTTCAATGAGAACTCTTCTAGGAAGCTTTCCTGACAGCTTTCTGTCTTATATGACATAGGTGTCCTTCATAGCACCCTGGTACTTATCCATATCATCTTACTTCTTCTATGGATAATCTGCTTGTTTCTTCAGTGGACTGTGACGTTCTTGAAAATAGGGACTTCTGAGACATCAATGGTTTATTGTTTTTTTTTTAATTAACATTAATATAATGTGTTATTTGCCCCAGAGTACAGATCTGTGAATCATCAGGCTTACACACTTCACAGCACTCACCATAGCACATGCCCTACCCAGTGTCCATCCCCCGCCACCCTATGCCTCCCCTCCCCAAACCCCCTGCAACACTCAGTTTGTTTTGTGAGTTTAAGAGTCTCTTATGGTTTGTCTTAAGTCAATGGCTTCTTGACCACCAGTAAGTTAAAGTAACTAAATTCTGTGAGAGTTATTTAGTTATAAGTTCTTGGAAGGGACTGACAATACCATCTTTTCAGTCTCCCCTATAGCATATAACAAAATATTTGCATATTGAGCACTCAATAAATATGCACTGAGTGGCTCCACTAAAACTCTTTCTCACTAAAACCTCTGCCACCTAACATTTTCCTATGAATAGAATACTGATCTTTCCCTTTCCAACATTAAAATACAGTTTTTCACTATGTTCAGAAGGACTGACGTTTCAAAACTCACCTTTTTTTCTCCTCCGAGCATTGTTCTTCTAATCCATTCTGTTTGTTGATCGGTTTATTTCATCTACCTCTTATTAACTCACTCATTGATGAATAAATCAAATCTTATTTCTTTTAATCCCTTAGACTCCGTGCAAAAATCAGAACATAAAGTAATATTTCTGTCTTAGAATCACTGAACATAAAGAGGAACCTGAAGCTCAAAAAGGGTAACTCGTAAAGTATCTATCAATACTTTGCAAATCATTGATCAAGTTGAAACCCAGGTCTGAATCTGAAACTGCAACTGCTATTCCAGGGTGCTTACCTGTGCAATAGCTTTGTTTTCTTTGGCAGGAACAAAAAGCCATGTATGCAACAAGTATGGTTCAAATTAACTGAATATAAGACTATGTAATATTGCTACAAGGTTTTCATTAGCAAGCATATGTTTTAAGAAATATACCAAGCTTCTGAATTATCCTGATTATCAACAACTCAGATCTAATGAGATGATAAAGAAAACTCGGAATGCATGTATGCATCCTATTTCTTTGCATTAATGAGCATCACATGCACATTTACACACTTTCTGCTAATCCCTGAAGGTATCATCTAGATGGGATTAAGAATGGAGAACTAGGGCTAGTCCTAAGAGATAAAAGATATATATGGAGGCTAGAAATTAGCATGGCAATTAGCCCAACCTTCCCTATGGTTTTTATCATTTAGTTTGATTTTAGCACAGTCATTCTCACATGTAAATAAGTTCCACTTCTGTCATGAGATATTATGTCTATGACACCAAGTGCTGCAGTCAGTTAGGTGTCTCCCCTAGGCTCAGATCACAATCCCAGGTTCCTGGCATGGAGCCCTGCTGCTCAGCGGGGAGCCTGCTTCTCTCTCTCCCTCTGTTTGTTTCTTTTCTTTTCTTTTTTCAAAGATTTTATTTATTTATTTGACAGACAGAGATCACAAGTAGGCAAAGAGGCAGGCAGAGAGAGAAAGGAAGGGAAGCAGGCTCCCTGATGAGCAAAGAACCTGATGTGGGGCTCAATCTCAGGACCCTGAGATCATGACCTGAGCTGAGGCAGAGGCTTTAACCCACTGAGCCACCCAGGCGCCCCAGCCCCCTGCTTGTTTTCTCTCTCTTTCTCTCTCTCTCTCTCTCTGTAAAATAAATAAATAAAACCTTTAAGGACCAAAAAAAAAAAAAAAAGGCTGGGCCTCAAACCTCTAATGAGAAACTATAACAATCTCAATTGGAAAAACTGATATTTTTCCTTTATCATTTTGTATTCTTGTACATCTTCAAAGACTGTATGTGTGTGTACAGTCATATATTACCTAAATTTTTTAAATTTTCCAGAATAGATAATTTCCCTGGGTTCAATAATGAATGAATAAAATTTGATCCCAGCAACAATACCTAAAATGTAGAACATTCTTGCTACAAAACCTCACTCTTACACTCCAATTAAATGAACATTTATTGAACATATAAGTAACTATGATTCATCATCTGCCTTCAAAGAACTAACTTAGCAGGGGAAGAAAATAAAAAACTATATATATTACATGATATAATAATAAAAAGGTCACACAAAAGTTATGAAAAAAAAAGACATAAAGGAATTTAAAGAAAGGATTACATGCATGGGCTCACAAAAAGGTAGAGGAAAAATGACATCAAAGAATAAATCTAGAATCTCCCTGATATGAGGAAGTGGTGATGCAACATGGGGGCTTAAGTGGGTACGAGAAGAATAAATGAAAGAAGATGGGATTGGGAGGGAGACAAACCATAAGTGACTCTTAATCTCACAAAACAAACTGAGGGTTGCTGGGGGGAGGGGGTTTGGGAGAAGGGGGTGGTATTATGGACATTGGGGAGGGTATGTGTTTTGGTGAGTGCTGTGAAGTGTGTAAACCTGGTGATTCACAGACCTGTACCCCTGGGGATAAAAATATATGTTTATAAAAAATAAAAAATTATATTAAAAAAAAAAGAATAAATCTAGAAAATAAGCAGGACTCCCATTGTGGGAATGAGGGAAGAAAGAATATTTTGAGCAGAGAAAATAAGATAACAAGAAGCCTCAAAATGGAAGAAGACAGCACATATTCAGAGAATATTAATCAGCTTAGCCAGAATATAGGGGAATAATAGCAAACAAAACTGGAAAAACAGAACTGCTTAATCTCAGACTTGTCAATGACCTAAACAAATCTGCTAAAATGTAATACATAAACCCTATTACATCAATGCTTAAAAAAAAAAAAAGGCTGGAGAAAACACACCTAGCATGACAAAATAAGGACCTAAAATAAAAGTCTGATCCTCTATAATAGTAATGAGAACAATGGCAACAACAGTCAAAATCAACTCTTTCAAAAATCTAAAGATTTACCAAAGACTTGCAACAATCCAAGAAGCTTTTATTCAGGAAAAATAGCAGACTTTCAGTAAGCACAGAGAGCATTATGACATTTTAATTTGCCCTATCCCCCTCTCTTCAACTCCATGGAAGACTTGGAAACCAACAACCTGAAAACATGGTAGATGTGAACAGCAGCACTCTAGTAGCTGCTTAACAAGGCAGAAGAGGTTAGGAGCTCCCCCTAGAACCACATCTCTGGATTATTTGTCTAGCAGCTCATTGGAAAAGCTTCTTACTCAGGGCTTATATTCAGAGAACACCCCCCACCCTCCACAGTGGGAACCATCCTGCCCCCAGGGCTTTTGTTAAATCAGAGTCTTGGGATGCCTGGGTGTCTCAGTGAGTTAAGCCTCTGCCTTCGGCTCAGGTCATGTTCTCAGGGTCCTGGGATCAAGTCCTGAATCAGGCTCTCTGCTCAGCGGGAGTCTGCTTCCCCCCCCCCCCCGCCTGCCTCTCTGCCTGCTTGTGATCTCTCTCTCTCTCCATCAAATAAATAAATAAAATCTTAAAAACAAAACAAAACAAAAAAAAAACCACAACCCAGAGATACTTGCTTAATGTCACAGCTGTTGGCAGTGACAAACAGTTAAGGCAAACAATACGTACCATCAAAAATCTTAAAAGGAACGGTGCCTGGGTGGCTCAGTTGGTTAAAGCCTCTGCCTTCGGCTCAGGTCGTGATCCCAGGGTCCTGGGATTGAGCCCCGCATCAGGCTCTCTGCTCAGCAGAGAGCCTGCTTCCTCCTCTCTCTCTCTCTCTCTGCCTGCTTCTCTGCCTACTTGAGGTCTCTATCTGTCAAATAAATAATAAGAAAGAAAGAAAGAAAGAAAGAAAGAAAGAAAGAAAGAAAGAGAAATTAATTAGCAAGTCTTTAGAAAAAAAATCTTTTTTTTTTTTTTTAAGATTTTATTTATTTATTTGTCAGCGAGAGAGCGAGCGAGAGCGAGCATAGGCAGACAGAGTGGCAGGCAGAGTCAGAGGGAGAAGCAGGCTCCCCGCAGAGCAAGGAGCCAGATGTGGGACTCGATCCCAGGACGCTGGGATCATGACCTGAGCCGAAGGCAGCTGCTTAACCAACTGAGCCACCCAGGCGTCCCTAGAAAAAAAAAAATCTTAAAAGGAAAAACTGAAGAATGAAAGGTACACAGAGGACTGAGAAAAGCTCCAAAGTATCTAGAAGGCAAGCACATGCCCAGGAAAGACCTGGCAAGGCCTTAATCTCTCATCTTTAGCTTGATATTCTATATAAGGCAGAAGTAAAGGCTAAGGCACATTGTAAACTGCTGGTGCATGAAAGAAGCCACAACACACACACATACACACAGAGACAACCCCTCAGCAAAGGCTGGATGATTACAGGTTTAAGATAGTTAATGAAAACTGTCCAATCATTCACTGACCACTAAGCTCTAATCAAGCAGAGACTTCAGTGCTCACACAGAACAAAGAATATAGAATTTAAAGAATTTATCCCCAAAAGTAATAAAACAAATGACAACAAACAGTGAGAGAGAGAGATGTAATTTCCAGTGTAGCCACATTATATTATTAAAAATGTCCATTTTCAATAAACCACTATGACACACACCCAAAAACCAAGAAAGTATTGTCCATACACAGACGGAAAAAAAAAAAAAAATCTGTAAAACTATCTCTGAGGAAGCTCAGACGTTGGACTTCCTAGACAAAGACTTTAAATCAGATCATATAAATATGTTCAAGAAACTAAGATCACACCCAAAGAATCAAAGTAAATTATGAGAATAATTTCTCACCAAAGAGAGAAAATAAATAGGAATGAAAATTTATTTAAAGAAGAACCAAGAAGCACTTAGGTGGTATAGTCAGTTAAGCCTCTAATTCTTGATTTTGGCTCAGTCTTGATCTCAGGATGGTGAAATTGAGCCCCAAAGTCAGGCTCCATGCTTAAGGCTTTCTCTCCCTTGGGGGGGGGGGCTGGGGGGCTCAGTTGGTTAAGTGACTGACTCTTGATTTTGGCTCACATCATGACCTCAGGGTTGTGAGATCAAACCCTATGTAGGACTCTGCACTCAGTAGAGTCTGCTTTTCTCTTCTCTCCCTCTCACTCTGCCCCTCCCCCAGCTCATGCTCTCTAAAATAAATACCTCTTCAAAAAAAAAAAAAAAACTCTCACCCTCTGCCCCTTCCTCCTGTTCTTGTTATCTCTAAAATAAATCTTTTTTAAAAAGTTAAAAAATACATAAGAACCAAACAAATCCTAGAGCTGAAAAGTATAATTGAAATGAAAAATTCACTAAAGAGGCTCAACACCAGACTTAAGATAGAAGAATCACCTGTCTAAAGAACAGAAACAAAAAAGAATGAAGAGAAATGAACTTGTGGAATATCATCAAGCATATTAAAATACATAAAACAGAAATTCTGGAAGGAGACAAAAGAAAAAAACAAATTTATATAAGTAAGTGGTTGAAATCTTAAGTTCAATGAAAAACATTAATCTAGACTTCCAAGGAACTACATAAACCTCACATAGGGTAAGTCAAATAGATGTGCACCTAGACACAATAAAATCAAGCTCAAAAGCCAAAGACAGAAGAATGTGAAGGCACCAGGAGAAAAAATTAATCACATAAAATCCTCAACAAGATTTAACAACTGACTTCTCATCAAAAACCACAGAAGCCAGATACAGTGGGAGACAAAGTCTACACCTAGAAGAACTATCAATCAAGAATTCTATATCCAGCAAAACTATCCTTCAAAAATAAAGGAGAAATTAAGAAACTCCAATAAATAAAGCAGAGAATTTGTCACTTGGAGAGTTGTTGTACAAGAAACACAGGAAGCCCTTACTGCTAAAATGAAGGCATTAGTAAGTAAATGAAATCCACATGGAAAAATAAACAGCATCAAATAAAGATTGCTATACAAATACAAAAGACAAAAAATTAAAATATTTGAGGGGTCACCTGGGTGGCTTAGTGAGTGCTTCAGTCTGACCCCTGATCTCAGTGTTGTGAGTTCAAACCCTGTGCTGGACTCCACACTAGGCATAGAGCCGACTTAAAAAGCAATGTTTGTTTAGAACACTTTTCCTACCTGAATTAAAGACACCTGCATAAAGCAGTAATTACAAAACTGCAGTTGATGGGCTTTTAATGTAAAATGTGTAATCTGGATGAACTCAAAGGAGAAGAAATGAAAATAATTCTATTGAAGCAAAGTTCTGCATACAATGCCTCTAAATGACACAATGTACCAGATGGACTTAACAGACATATTCAGAACATTTTATCCTAAAACACATTCCTTTTTGTATACACGGAAAATTCTCCAGAATAGATCACATAACATAGGTCACAAAACAGGCCTCAACAAATACAAAAAGACTGAAAACATACCATGAACCTTTTCTGACCACAACACTATGAAATTAGAAGCCAACCACAAGAAAAAGTCTGGCAAGACCACAAGTACATGCAGGATAAACAACATGCTAATAAAACAATGAATGGGTAAACCAGGAAGAAGAAATCTAAATAAAATAAAATTTAAAAAAAAAACACGGAAACAAATGACAAAACACAACAGTCCAAAACGTTTGGGATGCAGCAAAAGCAGTGCTAAGAGGGAAGCATACACTAATACAGGTCTACCTCAAGAAGAAAAATCTCAAACAACATAACCTTACACCTAAAGGAGCTAGAAAAAAAACAAATGAAGCCTAAAACCAGCAAAAGGAATGAAATAATAAAGATTAGAGCAGAAATAAGTGATGTAGAAACTAAACTCACAATAGAACAGATTGATGAAACCAGAAGCCCATTGTTTAAGAAAAAAATCAATAAAATTGATAAAGCCTTTGCCAGACGTATTGAAAAGACAACAGAACGGAACCAAATAAATAAAATCACAAATGAGAGAGATCACAACCAATACAACAGAAATCCAAACAACTGTATAAGAATATTATAAAAATTACACACTAATGAACTGTACAACTTGGAAGAAATGGATGAAATTCTAAAAAACATATAAACTACCAAAACTAAAACAGGAAGAAATAGAAATAGAAAACTTGAACAGACTGATAATCAGCAAAGAAATTAACATGATAAACACAAGTCAGAAATAGAGAAGAACATCATCAACATGAAAAAGGATGGGGTGCCTGGGTGGCTCAGTGGGTTAAGCCGCTGCCTTCAGCTCGGGTCATGGTCTCAGGGTCCTGGGATCGAGTCCCGCATCGGGCTCTCTGCTCGGCAGGGAGCCTGCTTCCTCCTCTCTCTCTGCCTGCCTCTCTGCCTACTTGTGATCTCTCTCTGACAAATAAATAAATAAAATCTTTAAAAAAAAAAAAAGAAAGAAAGAAAAAGGACATCTAAGATAACTCACAGCTAACTTCACACTTAATGATTACCCTGTAAGATCAACAAGACTGGATGGATGTCTGCTCTCACTATTTCTATTCAATATTGTACAAGAGGTTCTAGCCAACGCAATTAGGCAAGAAAAATTAAAACGTATCCAGATTGGAAGGAAAAAGTGAGACTGTCTCTCATCAGAGATGATATATCAAGTATACATAAAATCCTTAATAACACATTAAAAAACCATCAGAACTGTTAAATGAGTTAGGGATGTTTGCAAGATATAAGACTAATATATAAGATTCAACTGTATTTCTATATTTAATAACAACCCAAAAATGGAATTAAGAAGATAATTCCACTTTACAATAGCATCAAAAGAATAAAAGATTAAGAAACAAGTTTTACCAAAAGTAATGCAAGTCTTATACATGGAAAATGAGAAGACATTACTGAAAGCAATTTAAGAAGATCTAAATAAGGGCGCTTGGGTGGCTCAGTCTTTACACGTCATGATCTTTACAGGTCATGATCCCAGGGTCCTGGGATGGGGCCCCACATCAGGCTGCCTGCTCAGCAGGAAGCCTGCTTCTTCCTCTAGCACTCGGCCTGCTTGTGTTCCTGCTCTGTCTCTCTCTCTCTCTCTCTCTCTTAAATAAATAAATAAATAAAATATTTTAAAAATAAATAAAAAAGAAGATCTAAATAAATGGGGGCATCTGGGTGGCTCAGTCAGTCAAGCGACTGCCTTTGGCTCAGGTCATGATCTCAGGGTGCTGGGATGGAGCCCCACGTGGGGCTTCTTACTCAGCAGGAGTCTGCTTCCTCCTCTCCCTTTGCCTCTCCCTCCACTCATGTGCTCCAACATGTGCTCGCTCACTCTCTCAAATAAATAAAATCTTTCAAAAGAAGATCTAAACAAATGAAAAGACATTACATGTTCATGGACTGGAAGACTAATACTGTTAAGAAAGCAATATTCCTCAAATTGATCTATAGCTTCAATGCAATCCCTTCCAAAATCCCAACTGGAGAAAGGTGTCAAGATAATTCAGAGGAGGAAAGAATAGTTTTTTTTCAGGGGTGCCTGTGTGGCTTAATCAGTTAAGCACCTGCCTTCAGCTCAGGTCATGATTGTGGGGTCCTGAGACAGAACCACATCAGACTCCTCACTCAGCGGGTAGTCTCCTTCTCCCTCTTCCTTGGCTGCTCCCCCGCTTGTACGCATTCTCTCAGCCCAATAAATAAATAAAATCTTTTAAAATTTTAAAAAAAAAAGGGTTTTTCAACACATGGTGCTGAGATAACTGAATATCTAAAACAAAAACATAAAGATAGACCACTATCTCACACTACATACAAAATTCACAAGTAAGATAAAAAACCTAAATATAAGAGCTGAAACTCTAATGCTCTTGGAATAAAACATAAGATTAAGTCTTCATGACCCTGAATCAGGCAATGGTCTGTGGCAATAAATATGGAGGCAATAAATATGAAGCCTAAATGGTTCATAAAGGGGGTGCCTGACTGGCTCAGCTCGTGGAACATGTGACTTTTGGGGTTGTGAATTCAAGCCCCATGTCAAGCATGGAGCATACTGAAAACAACAACAAAAATGAAACCTAAAGCACAAGCAACAAAAGAAAAAAATTAATAAATTGAAGTTCACAAAAATTAAAAACCTTTGTGCTTGAAAGGACACCATCAAGAAAGTGAAATGACACTTACAGAATGGGACATTTGTATTTGCAAATTATATAGCTGATTAAGTATCCAGACTATATAAAGACATCTTACAACAATAACTTAATTTTAAAATAGAACAGAGATTTCTCTCTGGAACAGAGATTTCTCTCAATACATACACACAGCCAAAAAGCACATGAAAATATGCTCAACATTATTATCTACCAGCAAAATGCAATCAAAACCACAAAATATTACTTCATCCCATTAGGATAGCTTGAATCAAAGGGTCAGATAACAATAAGTGTTGGCGAGGATGCTAAGTAATTGCAGCCTTCATAAATTGCTGGCAGAAATATGAAATGGGGCAACCACTTTGGAAAACAATCTGGCAATTCCTCTAAATGTTAGATTTAGTGTTCTAGAATTACCATATGACCAGCAATCCACACAAAAACTTGAACTCAAATGTTCAAAGCAGCATTATTCATAATAGCCTAAAAAGTGGAAACAATCTAAACACCCATTAACTGATTAACGGATAAGTCAAAAGCATTATGTCTGGGCGCCTGGGTGGCACAGTTGGTTCAGTGTCTGCCTTTGGCTCAGGTCATGATCCTAGGGTCTTGGTATCAAAACCTGCCCCGGGTTCCCTGCTCCTCGGGAAGCCTGCTTCTCCTGCCTCTGCCTCTCTCTGTCTCTCTGACTCTTATGAATAAATAAATTTTTTAAAATCTTTTTTAAAAAGCATTATAAAATAGTATTAAAATAATACAATAATATAATATTATTATTAAAATATCATTCAGCAATACAAAAAACCAAAATGCTGGTACATTCATCAACATGGAAGAACACTGGAAACATTATGCTAAGTGAAAGAAACCAGTAACCAGTAACATGAAATGTCTAGAACAGGCAAATCTACAGGATGGAAAACAGATCACTAGTTGCCCAGAAATAAAATGGGACAGCTGGGAGTGACAGGTAAGAAGTACGCAGTTTTTCTGTGGGGTAACGAAAATGTTCTAAAATTGATTGTAATGATGCATGCACAACTCTGTAAATACACTAAAAAATTTCATACCTAAGATGGACAAATAGATGGTATGGGACTTATTAACTCAATAAAGCTGTTACCAAAAAAAAAGGGAGGCTGGGACCTACACACTAAACCTCTTGGGTCGACTGCTTTCTATAACCAAAGATTTAAATAGGATCCCCAGTCTCCAAACAAAATATCAAATATGTCTAGGAAAAAAATCAGAAGTCAATCATCATACCAAGAACCAAGAATAAAAAAGATAATTAACATATACTAATACCACACATGAATCAAATGTCAGAATTACCTGACAAGGATTTTAAAGCAGCCATCATGCTTTAATGAGCAATGATACACTACTGAAACAAACAACAAAATCAAGTTTACAAGAAATAACAGATACAGAAAAGAACCAAATGGAAATTATAGAACTGAAAAATAACCACAACAAAATGTCAATAGGTGGGCTCAATCACAGACTGAATACAAGAAAAAACAAGTGAAGTTGAAACTGGAAGTAGAACAACAGGAATTACCCAACCTAAGTGCTGCTGAAAAATTATTCTAAAAAGAAAAAAAAAAAGAGAAAATTTATCCTTAAAATGGCTGAAACATCCAAAATGGCAAAAGACATAAACTTCTAGTTCTGAAAGCTAACAGAGGGGTGCCCCGCTAGCTCACTCAGTACAGCATGGAACGCACTCTTGACCTCACAGTTGTGGGGTTCAAGCCCCACACTGGGCATGGAGCCTACTTTAAAAAAAAAAAAAAATTAAAATTAAAGTTAAGAACTCCAAATAGGATAAGCCCAAACAAATCCATGCCAAGACATATCATAATTAAACTTCTGAAAGCTAAAGACAAAGAAAAAGCCTTTAAAGCAGCCAGGGAGAAGGATGCCTGGTGGCTCAGTCAATGTCTGCCTTTGGCTCAGTTCATGAACCCAGGGTCCCCAACCAGATGAGTCCTGAGTTCCCCCATCCATCTCCAGCATTCAACTCCAACTCTAGCTCAGCAGGGAGCCTGCTTCTCCCTCTGCCTGCCTCTCCCCCGTTTGTGCAAGCACACACACACACTCTCTCACTCTCTCTCTCTGAGACAAAATATTTTAAAAATAAATGAAATAAAGCAGCCAGAGAGACAGGATACATCTCATATAGGGAAACACAAATTCCACTCATACAGGATACCTCACCTAAAATCATGGAGGTCTGAAAAAGGCAGCAGAACATTTTCAAATGTTAAAAAGTAAGGAACTGGGTGCCTGGGTGCCTCAGTTGTTTAAGCGACTGCCTTCAGCTGAGGTCATGATCCCAGGGTCCTGGGATGGAGCCCCGCATCGCGCTCCCTGCTCACTGGGGAGCCTGCTTCTCCCTCTCCCTCTGCCTGCCGCTCTGCCTACATGTGCTCTCTCTCCCCCTGTCAAATAAATAAATCTTTAAAACATAAAAATAAAAAGGAACCATCAACCACAAATTCTATAAAGAAAAACCAACAAAAATATTAAGAAAACTAAAGAACACAAGAAGACAACTCTATAGTTTTTATCTTAGTTCTAACTTATTACAAAGTATATGGTACTATTATATGAGCAATTATAGGTTCTTCTTATAACAGTAATTAAATATTTGGGAATTACAAACTTCCCCCTCAAAAACACCAATGAGATTCTTTTTTTTTTTTTTAAGATTTTATTTATTTATTTGACAGAGAGAGATGACAAGCAGGCAGAGAGGCAGGCAGAGAGAGAGGAGGAAGCAGGCTCCTTGCTGAGCAGAGAGCCCGATACGGGGCTCGATCCCAGGACCCTGAGATCATGACCTGAGCCGAAGGCAGTGGCTTAACCCACTGAGCCACCCAGGCACCCCAACCAATGAGATTCTTATATGTAGATGGCTTAATGCACATTCCCTACTTTCTTAATTCTCTTAAAAAGAAGTAGTTCTGGGGCGCCTGGGTGGCTCAGTGGGTTAAGTCGCTGCCTTCGGCTCAGGTCATGATCTCAGGGTCCTGAGATCGAGTCCCGCATCGGGCTCTCTGCTCAGCAGGGAGCCTGCTTCCCTCTCTCTCTCTCTCTGCCTGCCTCTCCATCTACTTGTGATTTCTCTCTGTCAAATAAATAAATAAAATCTTTAAAAAAAAAAAAAAAAAAAAGAAGTAGTTCTGCCAATGTTCAAGACCTTTTATCAATCTGACAGGTTTTGTTCTACTTGAAAATTCCAAAGCTTGTAAGTCTAAAATCAGAGCTATTTGTTTAAAAAAGATGGAAGATACATATGTCTCAACCATCCATAAAGTCGACTTTAAATAGCATCTACTGAAGACGAGGTCTGAATGAACTTCTATAATCATGCAACAGCTTAGCCATGTTAAAAGCCAAATCATAAGAGCAAATATTATTTATCTTAATCCAATCTAATTTATTACAAGTGTGTGTTTTTTTTAAACAAGAGTGACTATCCAAGTATGACTAGTGACCTGTTAATCAGCCAAGAAACAGATGGTCATCTTGTAAACTGTGAATTCAAGATCTGTTCTACATTATTTACCAACTGATTCGTTCAACTAATTTTTATCAAGTTTTTAAAATATATTAAGTACTGTACAAGGCCGTGACAAAAAAATAAGGTATAATATTGTGACGCAAAAATTATCAGAGTAGAAACTAGGTCTTCACCCCTGGCTCCCCACCCAGAGCTCCTAAAACCCTTGGAATTTCTTGAAGGGTGAGAGGATCATCTTTTGCTATTCATAATAGGCCCCTTTCAACCCTATCTTGGAGAATGGAGACTGGATGCCAGAAGAACCAATCCCTGACCTCAGGATAGAGGGAAAGGGCTACGGATTGAGTTTATTGAGTTTATCACCGTCACCCAATGATTATGCCTACACAATGAAGCCTCCATAAAAACCCTAAGTGAAGGGATTCAGAGAGCTTCTGGGTTGGTGAACACATGGGGATGCCAGGACGATGGTGCCCCCAGGGAAAGCAAGGAAGCTCCGGGAAGCTCCATGCCCCTTCCCACATACTCTGCCCTAGGCATCTCTTCCATTTGCTGTTCCAGAGTTATACCCTTTATAATAAGCAGGTAATGGTTAAGTAAAGAGCTTTCCAGAGTTCTGTGAGTCATTACATCAAATTATTGACCTGAGGAGCGGGTTGTGGAAAGCCCCCAATTTACAGCCAGTTGGTCAAAAGTACAGGTCAGAACAGGGACTTGCAAGTGGCATAGCAGTGGGGTCTGGAGGAGGTGGGCGGGGCTAAATTCTTCATCTCTGGGGTCTGCACTTACTCCAGATAGGTGGTGTCATAATTGGGTTAAACTGTAGGACCCAAAAGGTGTCTGGACCGCTGGAGAACTGTAAGGGGAAAGCCCACATGTTTGCTGTCAGAGCAGTCATGAGCAGTGCAGAAGAAACAGCATACGTGGTCCCAGACCTCAAGGAATTCCTAGTCGTGACAAAAATTGGCCCTTGAGAAATAATTTAAACAGTATATACTTTAACAGGTACATGTACCAAATACCAGGAAAGTAAGCAACTAACCATGCCAACAAGATAACACTTATCCTAATTTTTAAAATGAGTTAAATACCATAATTCCTCAGGGTTCTATCAGTCCCTCCTCAAGCTCTCAGCCCAGTTCTCAGCCCTAGCTGCATTTTACCAATACAGAGGGAGCATGTTTTTAATTTTTTCTTTTTAAGATTTATTTGAGAGAGAGAAGGAGAGAGAGAACGAGTGGAGGGGAGAGGAGGCGACTCCCCAGGGGCCCAACATGGGGCTTGATCCCAGGACCCCAAGATCATGATGGGAGCTGATGACAGACACTTAACTGAGTCACCCAGGTGCCCAAGGAAACATTTTTTTAAATGACAAGATCTGGCACCACACCAAACCAACTGAATCAGTCTGTGTGGAAGCCTTCATCCCCTCATCCTTAACGTTTAAAGGCTCCCTAAGGTGGTTTTAAAGTAGGGCCTGGGTAAACGGAGGAAGGAGGAAGGAGGGAAGGAGGGAAGAAAGGAAGGGAGGGAGGGAGGAAGAGGTGGTGCTGGGCTTGGATATGACCATGTCTGCTCAGGAAAAACTTAACCCAGGCCTCAACCAATCTTCTGGTGGAGAAAAAGATTTCAGGTAGAAAAAATAAGAGCAATGACTGACTTACTGTAAGGAGGTGAAGGCCTAAAATAGGACAAGGAGCGTTTGTATGTACTTTTACTTACAGTAAAAGGAAGGGAAAGAAAAAGCAAACCAAGTCTGGAGCACTCAGTATCCAAGTGTGGTCGTCCAAAAGATACATGAAAATAGAGAACACCTGAAACTCAAGAAAAATGGGGACCGAATACACATCTTAGAAAACCCTAAATATACAGGTACTATTTGAAGCCCTGAAAGGAAGTATCATCACACAAGGGAATTAGAGAACAGAAAAAAGAACAAAAACTACAACTCTAAGGAAGACCCCATTAATCAGAGAAAATTAAAGAGGAAAGCATCAAGAGAAGCTTTTTGGGGACGCCTGGGTGGCTCAGTGGGTTAAGCAGCTGCCTTCGGCTCAGGTCATGATCTCGGGTCCAGGGATCGAGCCCCGCATCGGGCTCCTTGCTCAGCGGGGAGCCTGCTTCTCCCTCTGCCTCTGCCTGCCATTCTGTCTGCCTGTGCTCGCTCTCTCCCTCTGATAGATAGATAAAATCTTAAAAAAAAAAAAAAGAGAGAGAAGCTTTTTGTTTTTGTTTTGGAAGATGTAACCCTGACCATGTGCACAGAGGAGAAAAAATGAGAACAGAGAGATCCAAGACGTCCGCCTCGGCGAGGACACTCCTGCTTCCGATAAAGGGAAAGGGGATGAGACATCAGGCGCAGGCACACGGGACAATGACAGACCCTTCCTCGTTCAGGGCTAAAGACCACCTGCTTCTTCCGTGAATTTTCCGCTCGTTGTGAAGAAAGCAATGAGGAAGCATCAGGAGTAGGACAAAGAGAGGCGCGTGACAAAGTCTGCAGAAAGCCATCCAGGTTGGGGTGCCTAAGCCCGTCCCAGGCCGCCAGTCTGAGGAAAGGCAGCATCCGGCCGCGCGCACAGCACCGGCGGGGACACGACCTTCGGTCTGCTCTGGAGACCCCAGGAGAAAGAGCCGCCGTGGAGTCACCGCGGCTTGTGGACCACTAAAGCCAACGTGGCAAGCGCGGGCTCACGCCGGTATCACCGCTTTCATCACTGTGAAAAGTAACATTTATTTCACTTAAAAAAAAAAAAAAATGCAGCCACTTGCTCTGCTCGCCAGAACGCGTGGGGGGAGGCGGGGGAAGGGCTGTCCCGCTCACAGAACTCGCTGGAACTCTCAGTCCCCGGCGTTCGTGATCCCCCCAGAGCCGGTTCCGACCCCTCCACACGGGTCCCGCAGGCTCCTCAAGGAGGAAAACTCCCCGCGCGGGCCCCGCGCAGAGGCGACCGAGGGTCGCGCCCCGCACACGCGGCGTCACCGGGAGCGAACGCGGCGGGGCGGGCGGTGATCACACCGCGACGCTCCCTAGGGGTCTTCTACAAAGCCCAGGAGCATAAAACAATGTCTGACCAGAAAAAGAAAAAAAAAAAAAGCTGAACTCAGGGTTTTCTGTGAACGAATTCAAAGAGTAAAATCCGTCTGCCCCACCCGGGAGCGCGACAGCGTGTGCGGCCGGCTCCCCGCGCTCTCCCGACGGCGGGTCGGACCCCTCCGGGACCGGCCCTCTCGCGGCCCCTTCCCGAGCGCGGGGACCGGGGAGGAGGGGCCGGCGACCCCGCACAGGCACCCCGCGCCGCGCGCCTACTGTGCGCCAGGCCCCGCGCCGGCCGCCTCGCCGCGGTCCGCGCGCCTCCGGGAAAGACCGCAGATCGGGCCCCGGAGCGCGTCGGGGCGGCCGAAGGTTGCGCGTAAAGGAAAAGAAGCGCCTGCCGACCGCGAGCGGGGAAGAGGCGCGCTGGGTCAGGAAGGCAGCGGGGAGCCAGAGGGCAAAACCCCGGGACACGGGGGCGGCGGCGACGAAAGCTGCGGAGGATGCGGCTCCGAGGGCAGGGATGCGGGCGCCTCTGCGGAGAAGCCCAGGTGCAGCGCGGGCAGCCGTCCGGTCCGAGCCCCACGGGATGGGCCGGGAGGGCGGGGGTCCCGGTCCCGGACGGCGCCCCGAAGGGCTGCAGGGGCTGGAGACCCGTGCCGGCGCCGCGGAAGGGGAGCGCACGGAGCGGGGAGCGGAAGGAGCGGAGGGGCGGGGATGAGCGGGGAGGGGGCTCGCCCGCGGCGGCCAGGCGGAGGCCGGGAAACGCAGGCGCGCGGGAAGGGGAGCGGCCGCGGGCGCACAGCCGGCCGGGGCGAGGGGCGCCGCGCTCGGGGGCGGGGCGGCACGGCGGCACGGCTGCCCCGGGGCGGACTCGGGGACGTGCGCGCAGGAGGGCACGCGGGGCCGAGGGATGCCCGGACGGAGTCGGCCGGGCCCGGAGCCAGGTGGGCGGCGGGGCCGGGGCCGGGGCGGCGCTCCCAGCCGGGCCACGGCCAGCGCGGAGCCCCCTTACCTGAGACGAGTGAGGAGCCGCCGCGCCGCCTCCGCAGCATCCTGCGCTCAGCCGCTGCTCCCAGTGCCCTGGGCGGGGGCCATCCCGCCCGCCCCGGGAGTCCGCCCTCACCGCCAGGCGCCAGCGGCAGCCAGCCCGGCCCGGCCCCGCGGAGCAGCGCCGACGCGACCCGCGCCCGCGGCCGCCTCAGCAGCGACTCCCGCCGTCGCCGCCTCAGCGCCGGCCGCCAGCCTCGCGGGCGGGCCCGGGGTCACACGGACGCAGCGATTGGTTGCAGCCTGCCCGGCCCGGCCGATGTGTCGGCTCCTCTGATTGGTGGTTCTCGCTAGGGGCCGCCCGCGGGAGGCGGCAGTCGGCCCGGCGCCGGGTCCGGCGCGCGCTAAGGGGCGGGAGGGGCCTGACGTCGCGGCCGGAGGGCGTGCCTGCGTCCCTGCGCGTGCGTGCTCCCCGCGAGGCCCGCGAGCCGCCGCCTCCCCGGAGTGCGCGTTGCCTTAGCGATGGCGCGTCTGCCCTCGCTGACCTGGAGCGGGATTGGGGGCGCGGTCCACGGCGCCCCATCCCGGCGCCCGCAGCGCTCATCCGGGAAAGCCGGGCGCGCTCCAAAGGAGCTCCTCCGGGGAGCGTGGCTTCGAGGACCACCTCTCCGGCCGCGGCCGCCGGAAGCTCGCTTTCCGGAGGGAGCTCGGAGCCCGCAGCAGTCACGCCGCGCTGCGTCCCGCACGGACAGGGCGAGCGACCGCCGACCCCGCCGCAGGGCCGGGGGCCGATGCCTGAAGGAAGAAGTGACGCGGGGATGCGAGAAAAGGGGGGGACGCTGGGAGGGACGGCCGAGAGCGCCCGTAGCCGAGCCCCTCCCACCGGCGCGGCCTCGGCCGGCCTGTCGCAGCGGCGGGGGCGCGGCGGCCGTGAGGGGCCGTGAGGGACGCGCTCGCGCCGTCGCCGGAGTCGCGCTGAGGCAGCAGGGCCGCGTCCGGCCGCGGGGACACCTCGGACGCGTTCGTCGGCGGGACCTTCGGCTCCTGTCGGGGGCAGCGGGTTCGTTTCAGCGGCGTCTCGCGTCGACCCTCCGCGGGCGGAGACCGGAGGTCGCGGCCGCGGCCGAGCAGCCACGTGTCCGCAAGTGGAAGGTCGGCGGTGGCGATCCTGAGTTTCTCTTGAAGATTCTCCTTAGTTCTCTGACAGAGACCCCGAGCAGGCAGAGAGGGGGAAGCAGGCCCCCCGCGGAGCAGAGAGCCCGACGCGGGGCTCGATCCGGGACTGCGATCACGACCGGAGCCGAGGGCCGAGGCCCGACCCGCGGAGCCACCAGGCGCCCCGCCAGCCCTGATTATTCTGAAGCAAACGATGTGCCCTTGTGGCTTTTGCCTTTGAAAGCCTGGGCTTCTGCGCCCTTGAAATCCAGAGCGCACTTGCCCCGTCAGTGGGCGCCGCGGGTCCCTCAGGTGAGAGCCTCGGTTGCGTCAGCTCCTCTCCTTGGACAGAGCCCAGATCGCAAACGCTGGGGTCCGGAATCGAACCCCTGAATGTCCAGGAGGCACATTTCCTGTCAGCCACACCGGGTTGTGTCGTCCCCTGCAGAATGAGACCCGCCGTGTCCCAGTGAGCTCCGCCCAGGGACTTGCCCCGCGGTAGCCAGCGGCGCGGGAACAACGTCGATGTCCATCAACGGTTTAACACAACTCGGGGAATCCGTAGGATGAAATATTGGTCATCCGTGAAAAGGAAAGAAGCTCTGACACGCGCTGCAGTGTGGACTGTCCTACTGAAAATACTACCCTAAGTAAAAGAAAATAGTCACAGAAGACCCTATACTACGTACGCCCATTTATATAAAATGTTTGAAATAAGCAAATCCATGGAGACAGCAAGTGGACTAGTAAATGCTTTGGGCTGAGGGGATCGCGGAAAATGGGAAGTGCCTGCTAATGCATACGGGGTTTCCTTTAGGGGTGATTGATGAAAATGTCCTAAAATGGATTGTGTGATGGTTACACAATTTTATGCATATATTAAAAACCATTGGATTGTGTACTTTAAATAAGGGAATTGTATGGCATATGAGTTATATCTCAATAAAGCTGTTACTGTTTTTTTAAGATTTTACTTTTAAGTAATCTGTACACCAGCGTGGGCTCGAAC
Organism: Mustela nivalis; assembly: GCF_964662115.1. Taxonomy (NCBI): domain Eukaryota; kingdom Metazoa; phylum Chordata; class Mammalia; order Carnivora; family Mustelidae; genus Mustela; species Mustela nivalis. Next base: position 15,261,556 of record NC_139038.1, read on the forward strand.
TCCTGACCCCAAGATCCAGAGTCACATGCTCTATCAAATGAGCCAGCCAGGTGCCCCAAAATATTTTTATCTTTTCAAAAAAAAAGAGACAACAAACCTCTGAAAGCCCCTGGCTCTGGTGCATCTCTAAGAACAAGAGATCAGTATATCTAACTCTGTTTTTTCTTTATTCAGTTAGCAAAATCTTGTAAGCAATATGATCTGAGAAAATTTAAACAAATACCAGCATGATAAATTTCTTTGGAACGTCTAAATCAAATGAAGAAGATGGTCTGATTTGTCCCAAGCTGCTTTGGGGCAGAAGAAATGGACCACTGGGATCACAAAGCTCATCAAAAGGAAATGAGCAAGATCAGCAGGCCTAGAGCAAGAGAAAGAGAAGGAAGGAGATAGCTCTACAAAGTGATTATAGAAAGACCCAAGGGCTGCCCCCAAAGTCATTTAACTGGCCTTTTAATGTTGAGGGCTATCTCCCATTCCACTTCCTGCGTTCCAGACTCTTCAGGAAAAATGCTCACCGTGACCTGAAACCACTGCCTGTCGCCAGCCCCTCTCCTCTGCAAAACAGAATTGCAACTGACATGTTCTTCTTACTGCCCCCAAAATACTTCATCCAACTACAAGACCTGAAAACAACAACTGAGTACCCAGGTGAGGGGCTGGAGCTGTGTCTCACCTAGTAAACCATGAGAGCAAGTCCCAGATGGGGGGATCCAGGAAGAAGAGAGGACACAAATCAATTCGGTGGAGTCTGGCAGGGAGGTGGGCCCCCTGCCTGTCATCCCCCTGGCAGGATGTCTCCCAAAGCAGGACAGCTTTAGGTGGCCCAGGGGCCACACTATAAAAGGCAGCCAGAAACAAGGAGCTGCTTGAAGCAAAGCAAAGCTCAGAGTCATTTGGGAAAAGTTTTTTCTGGTTTCTAAATCTACCCCCAACCCATACAGTGTATGTTAAGAAAAAAACACTCCAAAATACACTCTTAAGTGAAAAGAACAAAGTTAAAAACAGTGTATATAATTTACCCGTTTGCATTTTTTGTGAGAACACACTCCCACCCACCCCCACACACATGCTTGTGGTTCTGAGAAAGGATCGCTAGAAGGTTGCACCGTGAATTGGAGCAGTGGCTGATTCTGGATGGAAAACTGAAGAGCTTGGGGACAGGAGTGGGAAGGAGACTTTTTTTTTTTTAACCATATCTGTATACTTAGGCACTTTTTGAAAGTTTGTGTCCTGTACTCGGCTTACCTGTTTAAAACAAATTCAGAATTAATAAAACAAACCCTCGGGCGCCTGGGTGGCTCAGTGGGTTAAGGCCTCTGCTTTCGGCTCAGGTCATGATCCCAGGGTCCTGGGATGGAGCCCCACATCGGGCTCTCTGCTCAGCAGGGAGCCTGCTTCCTCCTCTCTCTCTGCCTGCCTCTTTGCCTACTTGTGATCTCTCTCTGTCAAAAAAATAAATAAAATCTTTAAAAAATAAAAATAAAAATAAACCCTCTCTTCTGCAAAACTCACCATTCAAGTCTATATGAAGTCTATATGAACCCCTCTACATGACATGTTATGGGGCTCTGTGTGATTTAATAAGCCACCTATTCAGGACACATAGAGTGAGCGTGGGACTTTCCCTCCCCAGCCTTACCTCTTCCAGGTGACCTGCTCAGGCTCCAATAACCTCACTGAGGGCACAGACAGCTTTATCCCCGGAGCCATCCAGGGGCAATTCAAAGGACTCGGGCTTGTTTCTTCCAAACAGCCTAGGCAGCCCCCACAGGCCCAAGGAAAGAGAGGAGTGGGCAAGCTGACACCCCAGGGACAGCCTGGAACCCACTGAAGGTGACTGTGTCTTCCCGACCCTCCGTCCTGCTCTCAGCACAGGGCCTAGTGTGCGTTAAGTGAATGGATGAGTGAATGAATAGAGATAGAAATGGCAAAGGTGCAGCTGTCAAAAGCCAGCCTCGCACAGCTCCCACCTCAGGATTCATCTCCCAGGAAGGCCTGTCCCAGGGTAAGGACCATGGTATTTCACCTCCGGGAAGGAAAGCCTGGTCAACACATCGAGGAACGTTCCAGCTTGGAGGAGAACTAGGGAGGCAGCACAGCCCTCCACTGCTTTTACCTGGGGGGTAAGTTAGCTTTGATTTGGGTTTTGGTGCAGCAAATCTCCTTTCAAGGCATCGCCATTCCAGAATGTGGCGTGGACCGAGGATGGTGGCAGAGGTGAGCGGTGGAAGTGGGGAGAGGCCCTCAGATGTGGGGAAGAGAATCATGCCAGGTCCTAATTTTTAATTTTTATTCTCTATTCCAGTCCACGGGAGCTGGAAATGAGAGTCAGGAGCAGGGGGCTTGGAAACGGAAAATGGAGAAGACAGGTTATGTTTGCAAGTGAGGGAGCAGAGATCTTTCAGAGAGCACACACACGTGGCTGCCGGAGAAGCGTGGGGAGTGGAGAAGTGGGGACAAAGGCAGGTCTCAAGGCAAAGGGAAGAAATGGTAATGACAGAAGGTGACTGTGTCTTCCCGACCCTCCATCCTGCTCTCAGCACAGGGCCAAGTGTGCGTTAAGTGAATGGATGAGTGAATGAATAGAGATAGAAATGGCAAAGGTGCAGCTGTCAAGAAAGGCAAAGCAAATGGACATGGGGAAGAGAATTGGAAGGCACTCGGGGTCCTGCCTAGGTGGGCAGAGAGACAAGGTGAGGGCTCCAGAGGCAACGATCCTTACTGGAAAATTGAGGGTTAAGTTAAATTTTGGCCCAGCCTAAAGTGACTCCCAAGTCCTGGCTGATGTAGGACAAAATGAGACACTTACCTACAAATAGCATCAAAGTCCTAGGTGACACCGCACAGTGCTCTTGAAGCTTGTGGGACAGAGGGATGTGAGACAGAAAGAAAATGGTGATACAACTTAAAGAAAAGGAAAAGAAAAGAGCATGCCTCTGCACTTTCCCCACCCCTAGATCCAGGAAAAGTGGCCAGGTCAGGCCCCTCAGCCACATCAGCATTTTAAAATGAAAATCCAGCCTAGCCTATGAGCAGGCATTTTCCAAATGGCTACAGAATTCCTGCACCTTCCAAAAATACCTCTTCGTGGAATGCCTGCCAGGGAGCGAGGGCCACATGCCCAGGCTGGAACCAACCAGTCGGGCTTTCTGAGCCCGGAGCTCCCACCCACATGCTCTGCAGTCCCTAGATGCAGAAAATGCCCACTGCCCCGCAGGTAAACCCAGCCAGACAGCTCTGGGTGCTGAACCCCAGACTGGGAGCAAGGCTCTAGCTCCACTTACAACAAAAAGGATTATGTGACTTCCTGGAGTGATTTTCAGACCTGGCTCTGCATATAAACCACCTGTACAGCTTTGTAAACTAGACCCCAAGCCTCTCATGGGTTATATGAAGCAGAACCTCGGGAAGAAGCGTCACCCCAATCACAGGGCCGGGGGCGGGGTGGGGGGACAGCAACTAAAGTAGTGACTGGGAGGTGGCGCAAGGGGGACTAGAGAGATGCTAGTCAGTGATGTTCTGTTTCCCGACCTGGAAATTACCCAGTTTGTTCACTTCATGAAAACTCATCAAACTATGTCACATGTGCACTTTTCTGTATATTTGTTACACTTCATTTTTCCAAAAGTTCCAAGCTAAATTCTGCTCTCCTACCAGGTTTGAAGACCGCCGAGCCAGAGCTCCAGGGTGAGGGTCTTAGGTTACATCAGAGAAGCCGAGTGCTTGGGGCTGTATGTTGGAGTAGCTACAGGGGCTGACTCTACTCTTAGGCAAGTCTCTGACTTTCAAGGGAAAGAAGCTCTGGGGAAGGGGTGAGGGGACAGGTGGGAGGCGCTCCAGGGAACAGCTCTCTTGTCCCGCAGCCTGCCTCTTGGACAGGGCTTGCTAGGCCCTCTATGACGCAAATCAAGGGGCTATTTTCACCTGCGGCTTTGGTTTTCCTTCCCTGATGTCTTCCACCAGGCATGAGGTGCTGAAGACACAGCAATGAGCAAATCGGCCCCTGCAGTCCTTACTGGGTTTGTATTTTAATGTAGAGCCTGGCATTTAATTAGATGTGAAGGAGCTCAGGAAACACCACCCCAAAATCTAGCATTGTAGCTTAACGATTATTTTGAGTTGCAGGCAATTAGGAACAGAAAACACGGGGGAAAAGTGAGAGGGGCTGCCTGGGTGGCTCAGTGGGTTAAAGCGTCTGCCTTCGGCTCGAGTCATGATCCCAGGGTCCTCGGATCAAGCCCCGCATGGGCTCTCTGCTCAGCGGGGAGCCTGCTTCCCTTCCTCTCTCTCTCTGCCTGCCTCTCTGCCTGCTTGTGATCTCTGTCTGTCAAATAAATAAATTAAAAATATTATAAAAAAGAGAGAGAGAGGGAGAAAAAGAAAACACAGGTTCTTTGTCCTCTTCCTTTCTGCAGGAAACAGGACATAAAGGAAATTTCTATTTGTAAAGATGCTCCCCCCTCTTACCAGGAAGAGAACAACTTAGAGAGAACTGATCACCTCATCGTCAGTTGGTCTGTATAACAACCCTTACTCAATCACCCTTATCTTCCACTATATACTTAACATGTTTTGCTGTCCCTAGAAACCCAAATCCTCATTTCCCTGATGAAGTTAAAAATGTAAGCCTTTCGGGGCACCTGGGTGGCTCAGTCCGTTAAGCCTCTGCCTTTGGCTCAGGTCATGATCCCAGAGACCCAGGATCAGAATCATGCCCCACATGGGGCTCCCCACTCAGCAGGGAGTCTGCTTCTCCCTCTGCCCCTCCTCCTGCTCATGCTCTCTCTCTCTCTCTCTCAAATATAGTCTTTTAATTTTTTTTTTTAAGATTTTAAGTCTTTCAGGGGCTGCTCCCTTGCCCATCACACATGCAATGCACATTCGTGGGGAACTTGGTGCTAAACCGTTCACTGACGACTGCTTCTGGGTCAGGGTTTCCTACGTAGCAGAGCAGCTCCCTCCCTGTGATCTGCTGGAAGTCAGCCCTCATGACAAGGGCATGTAAAATAAAGGAAACAGTAGCAAAAGAAAATAAGAACATAAGCCTTTCAGCCTATGGAATGGGAGAAGATATTTGCAGATAACATATCTGATAAAGTTAGTGTCCAAAATCTATAAAGAACTCATCAAACTCAATACCCCCCAAAAAACCAAATAATCCAGTTAAGAAATGGGCAGAAGATATGAAAAGACATTTTCCCAAGAAGACATCCAGATGGCCAACAGACACATGAAAAGATGCTCAGCGTCACTCGTCTTTGGGGAAATACAAGACAGATCACGATGAGATACCACCTCACACCTGTCAGAACGGCTAAAATTAACAACCCAGGAAACAACAGGTGTTGCGAGGATGTGGAGAAAGGGGAACCCTCTTGCACTGTCGGTGTGAATGCAAGTTGGTGCAGCCCCTCTGGAGAACAGTATGGAAGTTTGTGCCTCAGAAAGTTAAAAATAGAACTGCCCTACAATTCAGCAGTTGCACTACTGCAGTATTTACCCAAAGTACACAAAAATACTGATTCGAGGGGATATATGCACCCTGAGTTTATAGCAGCTTTATCAACAACATGGAAAGAGCCCAGATGTCCTTTGACGGATGAATGGATAAAGAAGATGTGGTATATATACACAATGGAGTATTACTCAGCCATCAAAAACAATGATATCTTGCCATTTGCAACAATGTAGGTGGTGCTGGAGTGTATTGTGCTAAGTGAAATGAGTTAGAGAAAGACAAATACCATATGATTTCACTCATATGTGGAATTTAAGAAACAAAACAGATGAATATAGGAGAAAGAAAGAAAAAAGAAAGGGAGGCATAGCATAAGGGACTCTTAGAACAGACTGAAGGTTGCTGGAGGGGAGGTGGGGATTGGTTAAACGGGGGATGGGCATTAAGGAGGCCATTTGCGTGTTGAGCGCAGGGTGTTGTGGGTAAATGACGAATCACCACATTCCACTCCTGAGACCCATAGTGCAGAAGCACTCAGGACAACGAAGACTCGCTCGCCGCTCACTGTGCCCAGGTCGCCACGTCTGATCCTTCGCTCATACTCATTCTTCCACCGGCCCTGACCTCAGCCCAGCTCTGCTGTGAACATTCAGCCAACCTCCGGACACCCTGCAGATGTCAGCTCCACTGCAAGTGTCTCATCTCTGTGACTCTTCTGACTTGTGCCCCCTTTAGTCTTCCTGCTCAACTTTGCATTCTTGTTCTCTGTGTATTTGTCTGGTTCTCCTCCCTCACCCTCTGCAGGCAGGAAGGGCGTGTATGGAATTTGCTGCATATTCTCTGCGGCACCCAAAACTATTCTGGACCCACAGAGACCTTAGAATGTTTGTTGAGATGAATTAAATTGAATGATGGGACAGAGTTTCCCCTAAGAATCATCAATTCACTTTGTTCTACGTCTCTGTAATTCACAGACAAAAAACCCTATTGTTGTTTTTAACTTTATTTTGAAAAAGAATTTTTTTTAAGATTTTATTTTTTATTTGACAGATCACAAGTAGGCAGAGAGGCAGACAGAGAGAGAGAGGAGGAAGCAGGCTCCCTGCTGAGCAGAGAGCCCAATTTGGGGGCCGATCCCAGGACCCCGAGATCATGACCTGAGCTGAAGGCAGAGGCTTTAACCCACTGAGCCACCCAGGCGCCTATTTTGAAAGTTTTTAAACATAGGGGAGCCTGGGTTACTCAGTCAGTTAAATATCTGCCTTCCCCTCAGGTCATGATCCCAGAGTCTTGGGATCGAGTCCTGCATTGGGGTCCCCGCAATGCAGTAGGGAGCCTGCTTCTCCCTCACCCTCTGCCTCTCCCCCTGCTCCTGCTTGTGTTCTCTCTCTCTCTTTCTTCCTCGCAAAAGTAAGTAAAATATTTTTTAAAAAATAAATATTTTAAACATAGAAAAAATTGGTGAGAATAATACAGTTAAGTCCAGTATATATATTGTTCTCCAAGTGCCCAACTGTGGATGCACCAATTGTTAACATTCGCTACATTTGTTTGAGATCTGTCTCTATATAATTATCTGTCTATATATAATATACAATATTTTTGTTGTTCTTGAACCATGTGATAATAAATTACAGACATTGTGCCTTTTTTAAAAAAAAAGACTCTTCATTTATGTGACAGAGAGAAAGAGCCAGAGAACACAAGTTGCGGGGGTGGAACGGCAGAGGAGAGGGAGAGGCAGACTCCCCGCTGGGCAGGGAGCCCGGGCAGACGCTTATCAGACTGAGCCATTCAAGGTGCCCTGGGCCCTGTATCTTATGTTCCTTTTTATTTCACAGGTATCTCCTAAAAACAGACATTCTCTTATTCAGTGACCCAGTGAAGGAAATTTACTGAATTTATGTAATATACAGTCCATATGCACATTTTTGAATCATCACAATTATGTCCTTTTTGAAAGAGGATTTCAGCAACCCCCATTTTAACCTCAGTCTGTAATTTATTTTTTTTTTAAGATTTTATTTATTTATTGACAGAAATCACAAGTAGGCAGAGAGGCAGGCAGACAGAGAGGAGGAAGCAGGCTCCCGCTGAGCAGAGAGCCCGATGCGGGGCTCCATCCCAGGACCCTGAGGCAGAGGCTTTAAACTACTGAGCCACCCAGGCACCCCAGTCTGTAATTTCTAATTAAGTTCTTCTTTCCAGCTATCTCTGAACTCAGGCGAAGGAGCCTGCAGGCAAAGCATCCCCATGGGAAGTAAACCACCCGCTCCAGCAAAGACCGCCCTGAGCCAGCCAGACCCCACCTGTGACTGACCCCAAGACAGTGATGACCTGACGTTCACGGCAGCCTGCAGGTGTCCTCCGACCTTTGTCCCACGATTTCCTTGTAGAAACCTAGAAGTATTTTCGGCACTATGGAAAGGGTCTTTTTTTTTCCTTAGATTTTTTATTTTATTTATTTGACAGAGAGAGAAAGGGACACAGCGAGAGAGGGAGCACAAGCAGGGGGAGTGGGAGAGGGAGAAGCAGGATCCCCACTCAGCAGGGAGCCCGATGCGGGGCTCGATCCCAGGACCCTGAGATCATGACCTGAGCTGAAGGCAGACGCTTAATGACTGAGCCCCCCAGAAGCCCCTGGAGACAGCCTTGAGATGTTAGTCTTCTGTCCTCCCGGTGTGGGTGTCACTGAAATGAACCCCCTTCTGGTTTCACGGCTGTTCCTCTCCGTGTCCTTAGATGCTGTCAGCCCGGAGAGGTCGAACCCGCCCTCGTGCCCCGGCTACACACACGCGAGTTTTTCCACCCACCCGGGTGCTGCGTTTGGTTGCCCCACTTCTGCCTCTTTCCTCACTCTTGCTCTGTGTTGGAGGCATTCCACGTGTGTATTTATAAAATAGTCTTCACCTTGAGTCTGTCTGCTGTTGGGGGGCAGGAGCACCCCAGAAGGGAGCTGCCGTCACAGCAGGAGGCACACAGGTCACGTCACTCATGCGTGATGCCACTTCTAGTTAAGCAGGTTCTCCACTGTGAGTCCACAGGTCTCCCGCGGTCACGTACAAGTACCTGGTGGAAACGACTCAGAACTTCAGGGACGGTGGAACTGGCCTGTTCCCTGTCTGATGATGACTCCCGCCTGGCCCTGCTGCTCTCGCCAGTCATTCAAGGAAAGCGGAGCTGGCTGCCGTCCAGGGGCCGAGGCGCTGGAGATCGTGCACCAGGTCGGACAGAGAAGGAAAAGCAACCAGGACAGGAAGCGAAGCAGAGCCGTGGACGCGGCCCGAGCGCCGCACTGGGAGCTGAGCAGCAGCGCACCGAGGCAGGAGTGCCAGGGTCCCCAGCCCACCCCCCGCACCCCCGCAGTGCCCTGGGCAGTGAGGGAGGAGGGGTGCTGGCCCTTCACGGAACCACGCTCAGGAAAAGCACCAGTTTGCTGGAAGCAGGAAAGCCATCCTTTCCCTCCCTGTTCCCGGGTGGCCTCCAGTGGTTTCCAAATGCCCCCAAAAGCATTATTTCCAGAGAACTTTCAGGGGCCCAGTGCATCCGAAGGGTTGCAGATGTCTGGACCCGCCTGGCCCTCTCAGCCAGGCTCCCTCTAGATCCACCGCCTGCCGGCTCCCCTCTTGAAACATTCGCGGTGCTGTTGTCCTCCCCCGGGGCTGGCGGTCAAGGTGGAATGTGGGGGTGCACCGCCAAGGGCACACACAGCCCTGGACAAATTGGGCACAAGTTCCTCCATGCCCAACATGTCATACAGTCATTTCCTGTCACTGTCCTAACACGTTACCGCAAACCGAGTGGCTTAACGCAGCACAAATCTACTCTCTCAGAGTTCTGGAGGGCAGAAGTCTGAAATCAAGGTGTCGGGGGGACGTGCAGGTTCTCTAGGGGGGTCCGTCCCCACCCTGTCCAGCTCCTGGTGGCTGCGGCATTCCGTGCCTTCCTGGGCTGTACCTTCCAATTTCTGGCACTGTGGTCACATGGCCCCTTCTCCTGTCACAGAAAACTTGTCACTGGATTTCAGGCAGGATCCCGCAGACACGCAGATAATCCAGGATGATCTCACAGTAGGTCCTTATCCTGACTACATCTACAAAAGCCTTTTTTCCAGGTAAGGTCACCTTCACAGGTTTTGGGGGTGAGCACATACCTTTTGGGGGGCCACCATTCAACCCACTACAGAAGGTATCCGTGTACTTTCTTCCATTCTGCACAAATGGTAATTTTCGAAATGTTTCTCTGAATGAATCCTACACTCATGGCTAGAATTCATTGCAATAGTGCATAGGTGGCTTGTTGGCTGAGCGCCCCGCTCTTGGTTTCAGCTCAGTCTTGGTCTCGAGGTGGAGATTGTGAGATTGGGCCTGCGTGGGGCCCCAGGGCTCGGCCTGGTGTCTGCTTGTCCTTCTCCCTCCTCATCTCTCTCTGTCTTTCTCTCTTACTCTCAAATAAACAAGTAAATCTTTAAAAATAAAATAAAATAGTCCCTAATGGCTCTTTTGGGCCTACCCAGATATTTTTCTTCCCACACACAGATACCGACATGCACACATACACACACATGTGCACACACACAAAAACATCTACGCACAGAGATTTACACGTTGTACACACACGCTTGTACAGAAATGTGCGTGTGTTTTGTACTCATGCACTCGACACCTGCTAACTGAGTGCCCCCGGCCTGCCAGGCCCTGTGGAGCACAGGAGACTCAGCAGTGAAGGAGGCATCCAGCCCGAGCCTTATTTACACTCTGGTAAAATATTTACGTGCACACAATGTCCAAAACCCAAACGCAGAATACACAAGGCTGGAGGCACACGCAGGAAGCTCAGGGTCAGAAACTGCAATGGCGTAGAGAACACGGTGTGAGCGCGGAGATGGTGTCCCACACCATCCACCACGGCTGGTGCTACACAAGCGTGACAGCGCGTCATGCAGCAGCTCAGCGAGGCTTAACTACAGACCCCGGAATTCCCTTTTCGGTGTGACCCTAACTAGTGTGGGCTCCTGGCAATATTCGTGCACGAAGTCAGAGCACGGAAGGAAGGCCGCGGCCATTGGGGAGTGCGCACACGGTCCCCCCAGTGAGCCACGCGGCCGTCTGCTCCCTCTGGATCCTCTTCCTTCCTGTCTGGGAACAAGCTTCCACTCACGCCGGTGGAGCTCCAGCCTGCTCGGACCTTCCCACAATTGCATAAGCCATTATGAAATGAAACACTGAATAAAGGGAAAAAAATATATAAATAGGCTGAACTCTAATACACCAAGGTTTTATAAACACTTAGGAATTCAAATATCCTTTTTAAAAAATCAAACTACATATTGAAATACATTTCAAAATACAAAAGTTTATAATATCCTAAAACATCAAACAAAATATCAACATGAATTATAGATTATGATTCTATAACTTGTTAACAAATTCATTTAATGAGAACGGTTTCATTTAAAAGTAACCACCTGGGCACAATAGTCAAAATAGTAATTTAATCATGAAATATTGATCATGAAATACCATTATCTGATTTTCTAAATCAAAGCAATTTTAAAATGCAGAGAGTGTCTGCAAAGAAATGGAAATACATTCCTTGCTCATGGATGGAAGAACAAATTTTGTTAAAATGGTGATACTCTCCAAAGCAATCTACACATTTAATACAATCCCTCCCAAAATACCAACAGTGTTTTTCACAGAACTAGAACAAACAGTCCTAAAATTTGCATAAGACCACAAAAGACCCAGAATAGCCGAAGCAATCTTGAAAATGAAAAACAAAGCTGGAGGCATCGCAATTCCGGACTTGAACTTATATTACAAAGCTGTAGTAATCGAAGGAGTATGGTACTGGCATAAAAATAGACACGCAGATCAAGAGAACAGAATGGAAAATCCAGAAATAAACCCACAATTTTATGGTCAATTAATCTTCCACAAAGCAGCAAAGAATATGTGATGATAAAAAGAATGTCTCACCAACAAATGGTGCTGGGAAGACCAGACGGCAACATGAAAAGGAATGAAACTATAGGCTTTCTTATAATATACACAAACATAAATTCAAAACAGATTAAAGACCTAAATGTCAGCCTTAAAACCATAGAAATCCTATAAAAGAGCACACGCAATAATTTTTTTAAAAGATTTTTATTTATTTATTTATGTATTTGACAGAGATCACAAGTAGGCAGAGAGGCAGATACAGAGAGAGGAGGAAGCAGGCTCCCTGCTTCCGATGTGGGGCTCGATCCCAGGACCCTGAGATCATGACCTGAGCCAAAAGCAGAGGCTTTAACCCACTGAGCCACCCAGGAGCCCCATGCAATAATTTTTGACATCAGCCATAGCAGCACGTCTAGACAGGTCTAGACAGGTCTCCGAGGCAAGGGGAACATGAACCACTGGGACTGGACCAAAATTAAAAGCTCCTGTACGGTGAGGGACACGATCAATAAAACTAAAAGGCACCATGTGGAATAGGAGAAGATATTTGCAAATGACATAGTCAATAAAGGTTACTATCCAAAACCTATAAGGAATTCATACAACTCAATTCTCCTAAACCAAATAATCTGATTAAAAAATGGGTAAGGGGGTGCCTGGGTGGCTCAGTGGGTTAAGCCGCTGCCTTCGGCTCAGGTCATGATCTCAGGGTCCTGGGATCGAGCCCCACATGGGGCCCTCTGCTCAGCAGGGAGCCTGCTTCCCTCTCTCTGCCTGCCTCTCTCTGCCTACTTGTGATCTCTCTCTGTCAAGTAAATAAATAAAATCTTTTAAGAAAATGGGTAAAAGTCATGGACAAACATTTCTGCAAAGAAGACATCCAGATGGCCAACAGACACATGAAAAGATGCTCATCGTCACTCGGCATCAGGGAAATGCAAATCAAAACTACAATGAGCTGCCACCTCACACCTGTCAGAACGACGAAAATCAACAACACAAAAAACAACAGGTGTTGGCAAGGATGTGGAGAAAGGGGAACCTCCTACACTGTTGGTGGGAATACAAGCTGGTGCAGCCACTCTGGAAAACAGCATGGAGTTTCCTCAAAAAGTTGAAAATAGAGCAATCCTATGACCCAGCAATCATACTACTGGGAATTTGCCCAAAGAATACAAAAGCACTCATTCAAAGGGATACATGCTTATAGCAGCATTATTCTTTTTAATTTTTAAAAATTATTTATTTATTTTAAAGGTTTTGTTTATTTATTTGTCAGAGAGAGACAGAGCACAAGCAGGGTGAGCAGTGGGCAGAGGGAGAAGCAGACACTCCGCTGAGCAGGGAGCCCCAAGCAGGACTCGATCCCAGGACCCTCAGATCATGACCTGAGCCAAAGGCAGACGCTTAACAGACTGAGCCACCCAGGCGCCCAGCATTATTATTTATTTATTTATTTATTTGAGAAAGAGAGAGAATGAGAGAGAGACACACACAGAGACAGAGAATGCGTACTCACAAGAGAGGGGAGGGGGCAGAGGGAGAAGCAGCCTCCCCGCTGAGCAGGGAGCCTGAGGCCACACTCAATCCGGGGACTCTGGGATCAGGACCCGAGTGGAAGGCACTTGCTCAGCCGACTGAGCCACCCCGGCGTCCCTCCAGCAGCGTTATTTACAACAGCTAAGATACGGAAGGAGTCGTGTATCCATCAGTTGGTGAATAAAGAAGACATGGTATATAAATTCAATGGATATTATTCAACTACAAAATAGTGAAATCTTGGGGCACCTGGGTGGCTCAGTCGTTAAGGGTCTGCCTTTGGCTCAGGTCATGATCCCGGGGTTCTGAGATTGAGCCCCACATCGGGCTCCTTGCTCAGTGGGGAGCCTGCTTCCTCCTCTCTCTCTCCCCCCACTTGTGTCTCTGTCAAATAAATAAATAAAATCTTTATAAAAAAGGCGAAATTTCGCTATTTGCAATGACATGGATGGAGCTACAGAGTTTTACGTTAAGAGAAATAGTCAGTGGGGCGCCTGGGTGGCTCAGTGGGTTAAGCCGCTGCCTTCGGCTCGGGTCATGATCTCAGGGTCCTGGGATCGATCCCCATATCGGGCTCTCTGCTCAGCAGGGAGCCTGCTTCCTCCTCTCTCTCTCTGCCTGCCTGTAATCTCTCTCTGTCAAATAAATAAATAAATCTTTAAAAAAAAAAAAAAAAAAGAGAAATAGTCAGAGAAAGACAAATACCACATGAGTTCACTTATATGTGGAACTTAAGAAACAAAACAAATGAACAAAGAAAAAAGAAAAGAGAGAGAGAGAGGGAGGCTCACCAAGAAACAGGCTCTTAACTACAGAGAACAAACTGATGGTTACCAGAGGGGAGGGGGGTGGGGATGGGTGAAATAAGTGATGTGGATTAAGGATTCTACTTGTGAAGCGCTGGGTGAAACGGAAACTTAAAAATAAAGAAATATTATAAAAATATAAACAGTGTCTGGTGTTATGAGATAATTTTTCTCTAATTTTTTGTGCAAATGTTTCCAGCTGCTGAAAAACTCCTTCTGACCCTTCACTACTTGGGAGAAGGTAAGGAGATAAACCCAAATGCTTTTCTGTTGTTTAAAAAAACAAAATCCAGGTTGCCTGGGTGGCTCAGTTAGTCAAGCGTCTGCCTTCAGCTCAGGTCATGATCCCAGGGGACTGGGATAGAGTCCGACATTGCGCTCCTCGCTCAGCAGGGAGCCTGCTTCTTCCTTTTCCTGCGGTTCCCCCTGCTTGTGCTGTCTGTCTGTCTTCTTCTCCCTCTCTCTCTGACAAATAAATAAAATCTTCAAAAAAACAGACAAAATCCAGCTGAGTGCATTGTAAAGATCTCATTGGCTTTATACAATGATTCATGAGTCGACCAACAGACACAGAGTCAAAATGAAAGCCTTAGAGACCGAAGAAGATAGAAGCGAGGAGGTTAGACAAGCAAAACGCGGAGTGGCTATGGCAAGGTCACTTCCCTTTAGGAGATGGCAGGGGACTCTCACACAAATTATCTCACTAACACTGACCAGGGAATTTCTCACTGATTTAATGTTCCATTTCTGGAAGAATCAAAACTGAAATTATGTCTCGGTTTGGTAATGTGAGGTTTAAAATAAGTGATCCCATTTGGGGCATGTTGTTTTGTTTTTAACAATTCCCCCCTCTGACCAGACCCTCAGCCTGAGAGAAGTGATAAAAATTTAAGGCATTAGCACTATTCCCAGCTACCACTCTGAAGCTACTTATCCTCTGTGTGGTATTCATTGGTCACAGCATCTGGTTCACATTCTTTAAGTCAGTCATTCTCTTTGTTCCCTTTCTGATGATGTAGCCTTAGATCATTTGCTTGGTGGTTACCAGCTGTGAACATGCATTTAGAGTTTTTGAGAGAATACAGTAAGTCCAGGAGGCAGTTATGATTATTACAAACAGAATAGTTCTCAGTATCTGAAGTGCACTTCAGAGCCGTGGTCCCCAAGGCCCAAATCAAAATCAAGTAAGTCAAAGAAAGATGTTGAAGGAGTCACTTTTGTTAAGCTATGTGGATTATTCAATGATGTTGTGTTTCCACTTCCCCAAAAGTGTTAGTCCTGGTGTTGGCCAGAGCTGAGACATCTTGCTCGGCTAAATAAGGTAGTCAAAGTCTGCCCTATTATCAAAAACAACTTTGGCCAAAGAATTGAGGGAATTTTGTGGGGCAGCTATGCTTTAGAGGCAACATTGTCAAGTGGGAGGTTCTTGATCATAATCGTTTGTGGTTACTACCGACTAGGGGAATAAGGAAGTGACTTTAAAGGAAGTAACTTTAGGGTGCCTGGGTGGCTCAGTGGGTTAAAGCCTCTGCCTTCGGCTGGGGTCGTGATCCCGGTGTCCTGGGATCGAGCCCCGAATCAAACTCTCTGCTCAGCGGAGCCTGCTTCCTCCTCTCTCTCTGCCTGGCTCTCTGCCTGCTTGTGATCTCTGTCAAATAAATAAATAAATCTTTAAAAAAAAAAAAAAAAAAAGGAAGTGACTTTAAGTCCTGAATGCCTCTTGGTAATCCCTCGGTCTGTGGTCAGGACAAGAAAGTGCCTGTCATGGAGGCAAGTAAACTATAAAGATCTGTAGACCACACAAGCTGTTTTTTTTTTTTTTTTTTAAAGATTTTATTTATTTATTTATTTGACAGAGAGAAATCACAAGTAGATGGAGAGGCAGGCAGAGAGAGAGAGAGAGGGAAGCAGGCTCCCTGCTGAGCAGAGAGCCCGATGTGGGACTTGATCCCAGGACCCTGAGATCATGACCTGAGCCGAAGGCAGCGGCTTAACCCACTGAGCCACCCAGGCGCCCCCCACACAAGCTGTTTTATTTTGTTTACTTTTGCCTTGTGTCCTTTTCTTTGTAAGAGCCTGGACACAGGTTCTAAGGTTTGGGGTTATGAACCAGAGACAGGGAAACAGACCCACAGGGTTAGGAAACCTGATATAATGAAGAGGAAGCTGAGTTTGTTATAGAGAAACTAAGGCACTGGAAATCAGGGAGAAGTCTGGGGTGGCAGAACCACAGAATCATCAGAACCATGGCAAATCCAACAGACATTTGAAGCTGGATCACCTCCCTTTGCAATGCCTGAAATATATAAACAATGGTATTTCCTTTCCAGGCCAGAGCAAGGCAAAAGTTGAACAAAAGATTCATGGACCTTCATGGTGAAAGAATTAGAAAAAGGATGGGCAGATGGGAAAAGAGACATGGAAAGAAATGTTCTTGACCTCATGTCTGGGAAAGAAGCAGTCTACCTCAATGTTAGCTGCTTATTTTCCTAGTCAATTTGATTTTGAGGTCTCCAGCATTTGCACAGGACCAGACGTCATTTGGAGACTTCTTCCTTTGAGAAATTGTAATCTGGCACCGCTGTTATCCATTGTTCTCAGTTCAGTCATTTCCATGACTCACTTTTACAAAAGCATCGGAGTAAAACAATAATTGTAAATGACAAAAGATTTTAAAATACCTGCTGCTAAAGAGCTGAGGGGAGTTCACTACCGATCAGAAAAATCTGGTTATTTCTGTGACATGCAACATTTTAAGATAACTAGAATTATGACTAATAACATTACACGAGGACATATAAGATTTCTAGAAACTTCATACAATTTCTGGAACGCTTATATTAACAGAAGCATTACTTCTAACTTGAAGATGCTTCCCATGTAATTTAATATATCAAATAAGCTTAATTATTTTAATATCTCTCTTTTCATATGGCAAGAGAACAAATCTTTTAAGATGTTCCTGGGATCCACTGCAAAATCCCAAATTTAGGTGGAGGTTGAAAAAAAACTATTCAGAATTTGATTTGGGGAAGTTATTTAAAAAATGTCAAAAGGGTGGCGCCTGGGTGGCTCAGTGGATTAAGCTGCTGCCTTCAGCTCAGGTCATGATCTCAGGGTCCTGGGATCGAGTCCCACATCGGGCTCTCTGCTCGGCAGGGAGCCTGCTTCCTCCTCTCTCTCTCTGCCTGCCTCTCTGCCTGCTTGTGATCTCTCTCTGTCAAATAAATAAATAAAAATCTTTTTTAAAAAATGTCAAAAGGCTTTGGGCACTTTACTAAAAAGGCTCACAGAGCATTATGAAACAATACTAATTATGCATTTAGCCTAAGTGACAAAAAATTTCAAAGGCAAATACAGAAGTTACATAGTTCTGAGCAAAACTTAGCCCTTTCAATATTGGGAAGACTAGGTTTACTTAAGTAATCAAAGACATGATGATAAAGATAACATGAAGCACAAGAAATTATTTTGACAAAACATAAAATTTTTGCTTTCTAGGCAAATTTCTTAAAAGGTAAAAAAACAAACAAAACCCAAAAACTTTGTTTAAATTTCTTTCTTATTAAAAGAGTAAGAGCAAACCAGTAATTTAAGAAAAATGTTTCCTTCTTAATATAGAGAAAACCAAATTCTAATTTTGTACCAGTGTACTTTCAATTTTAAAATTAATTAAATTTTAAAAATTTAATTAAGGGGCGCCTGGGTGGCTCAGTCATTAAGCATCTGCCTTCAGCTCAGGTCATGATCTTTCATGGACAACTTTCTATGTCCTTTGTTCTCTTTCCCATTCTGAAACAATTAGCTTTACTTCAGGACAAAATTGCTTTCTTTTCCATCAATAAAAATGCATCTCCATTCCTCATACTTTCCTTGGTGAAAACACACATTCTATTTTCCTTGTATATAGAGATGCTTCTTTAACTATTTCTTCTAGTTTAATTAAACCCATAAAAACCTTAATTTCAAGTGAAAATTAAGAATTAAATGATTGTCCATTACTAGCAAATTTATAAATACATTTCATACTTTTTAGAAGCATATTCTTGTTCATAGTAGATTTTCCAATGTGGCACAAACATGTTTATTAATAGACCCAAGTATCTTCAGTTCCTCTATAAAAGGAAGCCAAAAGTATATAAACATATGATCAGTAATTAACATTTTATTATTTTATCTTATTTGGAAATGTTCTAGATAGTCAGTGACTCTCCATCATTTAAAGTAACTTAGCAATACTCTAAAGTTTCAAGTTACCAAAAAGATTTGGGGAAACTATTTAAGTAGACATACCATAAAACATAACTCCTGCTGAAAAATTCACTTAAAAACTCTCATCCCATTTACATCTATCTAAATCCCTTGCTCCCACAATTATATTTAAACTATCCATGGGGGTTTCATGAGACACCAGACAAAGTTAACCATCATCCTAAGCTATTTTTCTTGCTGACAAATTCTTTAACAGGGATAACATGAGCTTATTTTTCTCTTAGTAAACTTGGGCAAAATAAATGTGTTATAGTCAATGCCGAAAACACAAAGAACATACCTATTATAATTAAACCAACAAATTAAACCAGTTTTTATTTGAAGATTTATCTTAGATCACATGAATTTGAAAAATATTTGGGTTAGATTTATATTTCTCAGAGTATACTTAATTTATATGATGCTTGTGCATTTTTAAGCCAATTAAATAGAGCTCATCATCTGGAAATGTATTACACATCTATAAACATACATACATAGACATACATAAATATACAGACATCCAAAGAAATCCCATCACTCTTGTTTTAAAAAGTTTCAGTCAAAAAAAAAAAAGTTTCAGTCAAGAAATGGGATGGTAATGCAAAGCTCACTAGTTTATAAAAGAACAGATGTATCCAAATTATGTTTCTGCAACAGGTATTGGCAAGGGTGAGGAGAAAGAGAAACATTCCTGCACTGTTGGTGGGAATGCAAACTCAGGCAGCCACTCTGGAAAACAGTATGAAGTTTTCTCAAAAAGATAAAAAATATTTTAAATATTTAAAAATAGAACTGCCCTACAATTTGGGAATTGCACTACTAGGTATTTACCCAAAGAATACAAAAATACTAACAAAGGGATACGTGTACCCCGATGTTTATAGCAGCATTATCTACAATAGCCAAGTTATGGAAATAGCTCGTGTCCATCAACCAATGAATGGATAAAGCAGAGGTGTGTGTGTGTGTGTGTGTGTGTTTGTGTGTGTGTGTGTGTGTGTGTGTGTGTGTGAAATGGAATATTATTCAGTCATAAAAAGAATGAAACCCTGCCATTTGCATAACATGGATGGAACTAGAGTATTATGCTAAGAGAAATAAGTCAATCAGAAAAGATAAATACCATATAATTTTACTTATATGTGGAATTTAAGGGAAAAAAATACAAACTGAGGCATCTGGGTGGCTCAGTTTAAGCATCTAACTCCTGATTTCAGCTCATGTCATGATCCCAGGGTGGTGAGATCGAGCCCTGCATTGGGCTCTGCACTGGGTGTGGAGCCTGCTTGGGTTTCTCTCCCTCTCCCTCTGCCCTGCTCCCGCACTCAAGCACACTTTCGAAAGAAAGAAAGAAAGAAAGAAAGAAAGAAAGAAAGAAAGAAAGAAAGAAAGAAAGAAAGAAAGAAAGAAAGAAAGAAAACAAGTGAGTAAAGGTAAAAAGAGAGAGAGGGAAACCAAATAACAGACTCCTGACTGCAGAGAACAAACTGATGGTTACCAGAGGGGCGTGTGGGTGCGTGGGTTAAAAAAGTGATGAGGATTAAGGAGGGCATTTGTCATGATGAGCACCAAGTGATGTACGGAAGTGCTGAAATTAAAAAAAAAAAAAAAAACACTAAAAAAATACACCCAAATTATGTTTCTGGCCAATGAAATAATGTTACCTGCTCAGATGGCTTAGATAATTTACTAATATTTGTGGAGAAGATACTTAGTATTTTTATTTTTATTTATTTTTTTAAAAGATTTATTTATTTATTTATTTATTGGACAGAGAGATCACAAGTAGACAGAGAGGCAGGCAGAGAGAAAGAGAGAGAGAGAGAGAGAGAGAAGCAGACTCCCCGCTGAGCAGAGAGCCCAACGTGGGACTCGATCCCAGGACTCTGAGATCATGACCTGAGCCGAAGGCAGCAGCTTAACCCACTGAGCCACCCAGGCGCCCCTACTTAGTATTTTTAATATGCCAAGTTTCCAAATATCCTTTCCTTGTCTTTTTCCTTCTGATAAGAACTACCTCCCTAACATTTTCTTTCCTTTTCTTTCTTTCTTTATTTATTTGACAGAGATAAAGAGATCACAAGTAGGCAGAGAGGCAGGCAGAGAGAGAGGAGGGAGCAGGCACCCCGCTGAGCAGAGAGCCCAATGTGGGACTTGATCCCAGGACCCTGAGATCATAACCTGAGCCGAAGGCAGAGGCTTAACCCACCAAGCTGCCTAGGCACCACCTAACAGTTGCTTTTCAAAGACACAGCCTTCAGTTCCTAGAGAAAACCAGGTAGAACATTTACAATGCAAAGACACAAAGAAAGAATGCAAGTCCCTCTAAAGAGGGCTTTAGTCTCCTAAAGTCAGAATTTTTACAATACCTACAAACTTTTTTTTTTTTTTTTTTAACCTACAAGCCTTTGAGATGGATGGCAGGCGTTTAGAGATTGGTAAAAAGAATAGATAGAATTTGAATTGCTTCTAGACATGCCTTTCTATTCTTATAAAGACTCAATTTATAAGATGAGAACAGTTGTTTTTATTTATTTTTTTTAAAGATTTTATTATTTGAGAGAGCACAAGCAGGGGGAGAGGCAGAGGGAGATGGAGTAGCAGACTCCCTGCTGAGCAGGGAGAACCACTCAGGGCTTGATCCCAGGACCCTAGGATCATGACCAGAGCGGAAGGGAGATGTTTGACTGAGCCACCCAGGTACCTTGAGAATGATTGTTTTTAATTCCTCAAAGAAGTCAGTTGCAACCTAAATGACTTCAACAGCCTGTTGTATTTTTAACAGTGTAAATCCTTCATCATATGAAAACACAGCAGTATACAGAGATGCTAAAACACCAGAATGCTGATCATTGTTGCTTCACTCACCAGTGATATGGTGCTGTAATAAGAAATACATATTTGGTCTTCATCCTGGGAACCTGGCACAGAGCTCCTAAAACCTTATCATTTCCTGAATGTGAAGGGTGAGAGGAACATCTTTTGTTATTCATAATAAGCTCCTTTCAACCATGCTTGAATTTATATTAACGAGTCCCTAGGTAACTTCAGATTGGGGGTTGGTTTCCTGAGGAACCAACCATGTCATCAGAAGGTCATATCCCCAACCTCTGGGGAGGGGACAGCAGTGAAGATTGAATTAATCACCAATGCCCAGGAGTTAATCAATCATATTAGAATCTCCACAGAACCCAAAACAAAGGGGTTTTGAGAGTTTACAAATTGGTGAATACATCCTTGTGCCAGATGGTGGTATGTCCCAAACTTCTTAGGGACAGAAACTTGGGACCCTTCCAGAACTCACACAGTGTATGTCCTCATCCAGCTGTTCAATCTGTACACTTTATAACATCTTCTGTGAGTAAAATGTTTTCTTGAGTTCGGGGCACCATCCTAGTAAATTACCGATCTTGAGCAGGGTTTGTGGGAACCCCTGATCTCTAGCCGGTTGATCCCAAGTACAGGAAGCTCAGACTTGCAAGTGGTGTCTGAAATGGGGGGCAGGCTTTTGGGACTGAGCCCTTAATCTGGGGGTTCGCACTAACATCAGGCAGTTAGTTTCAGGTTTGATTTGAATTGCAGGACACCCAATTGCTGTCTGCAGAGAATTAGAGAATTGTTTGTTGTGGAAAACCCACACACTAGGTGTTAGAAGCGTTGGGAGTAGAGAATTAATTTTCCGTTAAATAGGGTGACACCATAATGTGTTTTCAATGAATGTTTCTTGAATAAATCCAAAACATTTTAGGCAATTAATCCATCTATCCTAACTCAGACCTAAATCTGGTGATTGGGTTTCCTTGCTCTGGCGGCGAAGGGAGAACTGCTCTAGGTCATTTACTTACGCTATATGGGCATTCGTTGAGTGAAACTGTGTGTAGCGTTGTGTGAGTTTTTCTAACTTTAAAAAAAATAACACCTTGAGTGAATAGGAAGTGGATTGTCCAGCACAGACCAGAGCTCCCTGTCAGTGTCTCGACTCTTCTTGGTTTTTTGCATTTTCATATGTATTTAGAATCAGCTTGTCAAGATCTATAAAGAAACATGTTGAAATTTTAGTAAGAATTATGTGTAATCTACAAATCAACTTGTATATGATTAACCTTCATACTATTGAGTTTTCTTTCCTTTTTTTTTTTTTTTTTTTTTTTTAAAGTTGGGCTTGAGAGGCGCCTGGGTGGCTCAGTGGGCTAAAGCCTCTGCCTTCGGCTCAGGTCATGATCTCAGGGTCCTGGGATTAAGTCCCATATTGGGCTCTCTGCTCAGCTGGGAGCCTGCTTCCTCTCTCTCTCTCTCTGCCTGCCTCTCTGCCTACTTGTGATCTCTCTCTGTGTCAAATAAATAAATAAAATCTTTTAAAAAATAAATTAAAAAAATAATAAAGTTGGGCTTGAGCTCACAACCCTGAGATCAAGACCTGAGCTGAGATCACCAGGTGGATGCTTAACTGATTGGGCCACCCAGGCACCCCAATATTGGGTTTCCTAATCCAGAAAATGCTATATTTCTCAAGACTCATACATAGATTAATGACTGCAAAAAAAGACTTCAAAATGGCGGGATTGTTGGTTCAGGGGAAACCCACAGAATGACTGGCTGGCACTGTCTACCTTCTTGTTTCTGCCCTTTCCCCTTTCTTTCTACTTTCAGGCTGCCCGATTATGATGTGACCTCTCTCCTGCCCACAGCTGATTGGTTCAGGGTAAGGCACCTGCTCTAGGCTGACAGGTACAGAGACAAGACCGAAAGGCTGGTGGTATTTGAGTCTGACTCTGTGTAGTTCTGGAGGCCCAACTGCATTGTTGCTTATGGGCTCCAAGAGTCCATTGTTCCTCATAATAAATCCATCTTTAGGCTTAAACTAGTTTGAGTTGGGTTTCTATCACTTGCAACCAAGAGTCCAACTAATGGCGTTGGGAAGACTTAAAATAGATATTCTCAAATAGATTTCCGGTGAGCCAGACTGAGCACCAGGCTTTAACAGGCTCACAGTTTGGACTGCACTCCACTCCCTCCGGCGCCCTTAGAAAGAGCCTCTCTAACAGAGGCCAGCAGCTAGCAAACAATCTTCGTTCCTTTGTTTCTCTATGGGAATTTTACTGCCTATGCTTGGGCTAGATAATCAGAAGTGGTCTCCCTTATCCTTTCTTATGCAGGATTTATTGAAAGTAAGCACTGGTCTTATTTCTATGTTTGGATGCCAAACTTTGGTTAGAATTTAATTACCATGTTTATCCTGAAGTCACCCATAAGGTCATTCTGAGGTCAATTTAGGTCGAACTGGCAAGTGCTATATGTCAAGATGTTAAGAGTCTCCCAAAATAAGATGGAAGCACCAGATGGGACTTCAAAAGATATACTAAAAATCTGCCTCACTTTTGCCTGTCATAGTAATGAGCCTATATACCATGAGGCAGAGAGAGGACATTAAAGAGAGGAATTTTGGATACTGTGATGTAGGGAAAAGGTATGAACTATATATACAGGTGGTTCTCAGCTTTGCTTAAGTCAAATCTTGAACAGTCTACACTTTTATACAGTTAATGCACTATGCACAGACAGACCCCACACAATTTTCAAAGGCCAAATTGGAACTTTACAATCTCAGCCAACTCGGGACGATTTCGGGCTAACTCATGAGGCTGTTGTGTAGCCGTCAACAATCCCACGTCAGCATCATCAGCTATCATT